>NC_066617.1:366459304-367063388 GCF_025201925.1 Gopherus flavomarginatus | reverse complement strand
ACCAGAGGAACCCACTGGGCAGCAGGTCCTTGCTCCAGCCCCACACCGTTCAGTGCAAGCATGTGAGGGAGAGACGCCCAGCACCACTCAAACCACCTGAGCTCAGCAGTGTGTGTCCCCTGCTCCCTCTCGTGGGGGGGTTGGCCCCTAGAGCTTCCAGCTCTGTTCAGGAGCAGGCAGATCACCCTGTGGCCCAATGCAGGCTGACAGCCTGAGCGCACCTGTCTGAGCAGGATTCTGGGCTCTCTCTAGTCCCCTACGGACGTCATAGCTAGCAGTGCTGGACACACCTGCCCCGTGTGAGGGCAGGAAGCCTGCCTGGGGAGGAGAGATTTGAATGAGACCTGAAGGTATCAGCCAGTGAGGAGGCTGGGGAAAGGAAGGGGACATGGGCTGATGGGCTGAGCATCCTGATGAGAGATGGATCAGGCTGGGAAAACGCTGCCCCCAGGATCGCTGGGCACAGAGCCTGCAGACTCGCTGGAGAGACCTAGGGGGACCAGAGTGCCTGGTGGGCCTTGTCTAGTTCCTGCATGCAGCGGTGTTTAGATCTGAACGCTCTGTAGCTGCAGAGGGATCTTCTCCCAGCCTCCCACACCCACGCTGGCGGGAGACCCCGAGATCCGCTGCGCTGCCTGTCATAAACAGATAGCTAAGGGCTAATGTTCTTTTACCTGTAAAGGGTTAACAAAGGGAACCAAACACCTGACCAGAGGACCAATCAGGAAACAAGACTTTTTCAAATCTGGGTGGAGGGAAGTTTGGGTGTGAGTTCTTTGTTCTTTGTCTTGGTTCGGTGACCCTCTCAGCTCTGAGAGTGATCTTTCTATCTCCAGGCTTTCTAATCTTCTGTTTCCAAGTTGTAAGTACAAGGATAGTAAGACAATAGGTTTATATTTTTTTTTTGTATTTACATGTGTGTAGTTGCTGGAATGTGTTAAATTTTATTCTTTTTGGATAAGGCTGTTTATTCATTTTTTCCTTTAAGCAATTGACCCTGTATATTGTCACCTTGATACAGAGACCATTTTTATGTCTTTTTCTTTCTTTTTATTTAAAGCTTTTTTTTAAGACCTGTTTGAGTGTTTTTCACTGGTTAAGGCTAAGAAACGAAGGGAGGGGGAAAATCTCTGTGTGTTAGATTTACTAAGCCTGACTTTGCATACCCTCTGGGTGAGGGGGGAGAGAGATTAGATCTCTTGGTACTTGTGTTTCAAGGACTTGAAGCAGGGAATCTCCCAGAGTACCCAGGGCGGGGAAATCTGGGAGGAGGTAAAGAGGGTGGAATCCCTTTGTTTAGATTCACGGAGCTTGAATCTGTATCTCTCTCCAGGAACCCACGGAGGGAACACCTGGAGGGGAAGAGGGAGAAGGGAAGTGGTTTATTCCCCTTTGTTGTGAGACTCAAGGAATCTGAGTCTTGGGGTCCCCCCAGGGAAGGTTTTGGGGAGACCAGAGTGAGCCAGACACTGGAATTTTTCTGGCTGGTGGCAGCGATATCAGATCCAAGCTGGTAATTAAGTTTGGAGGTTTCATGCTAGCTTCTCATGTTCTGAACTCTAAGGTTCAGATCTGAGTAGGAGAGTTATGACACTGCCGCTCTCCCTACTTCTGTTTCACTCCCTCTCAGTGGCCTAGGAGACATGCCGTTGCGTGTCTGGCCAGTGCCTCGCGCAGCCTGCGGTCATGGCCACGCTCTGAGAGGTGCTCCCTGCAGCACGTGCCACCTCCCATCGTTGGCAGTGTGCAGTGACCAGTTCCCCACAACCTCGCGCTCTTAGTGCAGCTCAGACACATGGCCTCTAGGCTCTTGCACCCCCCCACATCTCCATCCACCTGTTGTCTCGTAATTGACATGTGAGCACTTCGGGGCAACAGCCATCTCTCTCCTGTGCCCACAGAATGCAGGGGGCCCTGCTCAGTGACGGGCCCAATGGCATCACTGCCATACAGCAGACATGCCAGCTGTGAATGCCAAAGGGCCCAGCTTCAATCCCTGCCGATGCCTGCAGGGGTAGTGAGCGAGCAGGGCTGGCGTCAGCTGCACCTTCCTCCCTTCCTTCCCTGCAGGGATTGGCGTGGGCATGCTGCTTGTCTCCTCGCTGGTGTCGCTCTATTATAACGTCATCATCGCCTGGACTTTCTACTACCTGGGCATGTCCTTCCAGAGCCCCCTGCCCTGGTCTTGCAATGCTCCGCAGAACGCCCCTCTCTGCCAGGTCTGTCTCTTTCCTCCCGGACGGCCGCTCCACTGGGGCGGGCTGGGTTAGTCCCCTCAGCTAGGCAGCTTGGCCTGGCGCTGCTTAAAACACTCGGCTGCTCCTCGTGCTGCTATGGGTGGGCTAGGAGGGGGCATCTGTCTGGGTCAGCCAGGGCCTCTGTATGTGCGGCTGTTGGATCCCGGGCACGGCTACTGTAGGAGATGGGAGTCAGCTAGCCATAGTGTGAGGATGCTGCTATTCCCTCTGGGGCCTCTTGCCGTTTGGGGAGGTGCAGGTGACCCCCCCACAAGCAGCATCCTGCAGGGACCCCACCCTGGGGTGCAGGCTGGGTCCTGGCTACAGAGGAGATGGAACTGCCTACAGGAGCTATTCAGCCCTGTTCCTCACCTGGCCAGAGGGGGGTCTCCAGCCCAGCGGGCCCCTCCCACGCCCAGCTCCCCCCCACCCAGCCCCGGTGCGAGTGAGGGAAGTGGAAGAGCAGGCTGTGATATGCAGGGCAGAGGCCAAACCAAGAGGCCAGCAGATGTGTCCTTTAGCAAACGCTGGGCCTGACCCAGTGCCCATGGATGAGGGAGCAGCAGCGAGCAGTTAGGCCAGGGCTGCTGGGAGCCGCGAGCTCTCTGGGGAGTCTGCCTCTCCGTGCCGTTGGGCAAGGAACAGGGAGGAAGCTTCTGCCTGGGGCGGCCGGCGTAGGTGACCAGCCCGCTCTGTCTCTTGCAGAACGCATCAGGAAACGCCAGTCGGTTCAGTGCCAGCGAGGCCTTCTGGAAGTGAGTGGCTGCGTTACGGTGTTTGTGTTTGAGACTGATTCACCGCTCTTCCCGGCTCGCTGCAGATCCCAGCCTGCCTGGCGCTCTCCCTCTCCCTCACGGAGCCCCTGTGCTCCTGTGGAAGCCTCTCCCACCTCCGCTCACTCGGGGACTGCCTCTGCCAGCTCCGCTCTCAACACCAGGGGGCGCTGCGGTCAGCAGAGTGCTGGGATAAGGGTCCAGGACTCCCTGGCCAGAAAAACAGTTGCATCAAGGGATTCCCCCTGTGTGGAGCTGTGGAACTCACTGTCGCAGGGCGCACAGTGCATGAGAGAATAGCCCCTATCCTGGCACTGGGGTTGAAGCCGTAAGCTCCTTTCCAGGCTGGGTTTGGAGGAAGCATCCCCTGCAATACTGTCATGTCTCCACGTTGTCAATGTTACCCTCAACAGCTCACACGGAGTCCAAGTCCCTGCCCCAAGCCGCTAGAGACCAATGCTGGCAAACTGGCTGTGGGGGTAGTGGGACTGTCATGCCGGATGTAGGCCTGTGTCATGAGCAGGAGGGGCTGGCTGGTGGGTGGGAAGCTCTTGCCAAAGTAGGAGGCAGGGATGAAGCCAGGAGGGGGCAAAGGGATCTGGTAGTGGGCACGGTGGCAGGATTTAACACCCATTCTGGTCCAGGGGGAGCGACACCTGTGTTCAGTGCAGGCTGGCTCCGCGTGTCTTTAACCTGCACTTGTGCCATGCAGCGAGCAGGTGCTGGGGGTCACGCACAGCTCTGGCCTCCACGACCCGGGCCCGGTGAGGTGGCCGCTCGCCATATGCTTGTTGGTCGCCTGGATCGTCATCTTCCTGTGCATGTTAAAGGGAATCCGCAGCTCGGGCAAGGTGAGTGCAAGGCAGGGCGTGGCCGGGATTTGCTAGCGTGGGCCTGTTGGAGCATGTTCCCGTGGCAGTCGAAGGGAGGGGAACCCCGTGTGCTGGCTAGGCCCAGGGTTTTCTCTATGCATGTCCTTTAAGGAGGGAAATGCCCCCAGAAGCTTGGTCAATGGGCACATTCTTACCAACGCTGATGCCTGAGTATCAGTCCCCGGCCCCTGCTCCCCGAAGGAGGTGGGGCTGATCCCCACTTTACATGGGGAAACTGAGGCATGGCATGACTCCGGAGCGGAGTTGCTGACCATTAGATAGCACTGCCTTTGAGCTGGGGCCGTGTCTCATGAATTCTCACTATCCTGCACGTGTCCCGGGCAGCGGCCGGGAGGGCAGATGGGAAAAGAGGCTGATCTGCCACGTGAAGGCTAGAGAGAGTTTGGGGCTTCTCTGGTTAAAAGGATCTGCCAAACCCACACCTTCTCCGTTCAGCGTGTCCTGAGATCTCCCCTCCAGAGGGTTAGCTCTGGGGAGGGGTTCTGGGCTCCCCAGCACTGAGGGGGACATGGCACATCTATTGGGGGGTGAAACAGCTAAATAAGGCAACAGGCAAAGTGCTCTTCTCCTTCCACCTCCAAAGAAAAAGGCCCCAGGGCACTGAACAGCAAATAACCAGGAAGTAGGGCCTGGCCCCACAGCACGCAGACCGGCCCATGGACTGGTGGGGTCGGTCATGCATGCTCTGACCCCACCAGGCAGGGACGCCTTGTGCATGGGGTTCCTAGCCCCATCCAGGCTCCCTGGGCGGCTGCAGCAGGGTGAATCCAGCTGGGTTCACCCCGCAGTTGTCTCTGCCCCACGGTGTTGCCAGAGTGATGCCGTATGATTAGCGCCGTGAAAAACACACCACGGACTGTGAAATCTGGTGTCTCCCATGAAATCGGGTCTTGTGTACTTTCAGCCTTCTCTACAAATTTCGTGGGAGAGACCATCGTTTCTCAAACTTTCGGTCCCGATCCAAAAGAGCCTCACGGTGTGGGGGTCACAAGGTTATTGTAGGGGGTTGGGATAATGCCACCCTTGCTGCGCTGCCTTCAGAGCTGGGCAGCCGGAGAGCGGCAGCTGGAGTCTGGACACTCAGCTCTGAAGGCAACGCCCGACCACCAGCAGGAGTAAGAGTGGCAATCCCGCAACCCCCCCTACAATAACCTTATGACCCCCCCCTGCCAAAACCCCCTTTTGGGTAAGGCCCCCACAGTTACCACATGGGGAAAGTTCAGATTTAAACAGCTGAAATCATGAAATTTACTATTTTTAAAACCCTATGACCATGAATGTGGTAGGGCCCTACGTATTCTCCTCCATCCCAGGCCTTGGCTCCCTCGTGTTGACCTCAGCTCTGCAGGGGGTGGGTGTCTCCTTGGTGCTGGTGGGTGCCATGCCAGGGATGGTGTGTGTGGGGATGTAAGCAGCCAGTGGTGCCATCAGCACTGTGCGGGGCTGGTGGGTGCAGCGTGCCAGGGATGGAGGGGGGTTTCAAACTGGGGCTGTGCCAGTGCAGGGATGGGGGGGAGGGTTACAGCCGCCAGGGGTGTAACCGTGCAGGGATGGGGGGGAGGGTTACAGCCGCCGGGGATGTGCCCGTGTAGGGATGGAGGAGGGGTTACAGCTGGGGGTGTGCCCGTGCAGGGATGGAGGAGGGGTTACAGCTGGGGGTGTGCTCGTGCAGGGATGGGGGTGGGGGTTTACAGCTGGGGGTGTGCCCGTGCAGGTGGTGTATTTCACAGCGACGTTCCCATACCTGGTCCTCATCGTGCTCATCATCCGAGGAGCTACACTGGAGGGATCCATCGAGGGCGTCCGCTTCTACCTCTCCTCGGACTGGAGCAGGCTACAGAGCGCTCAGGTACCCCCCCCCATGGGTATCTTAGACTCCCCCACGCTCGCCATAGAATCACAGAATATCCGGGTTGGAAGGGACCTCAGGAGGTATCTAGTCCAACCCCCTGCTCAAAGCAGGACCAACCCCAACTAAATCATCCCAGCCAGGGCTTTGTCAGGCCAAGCCTTAAGCGTCGGCCTGGCTTTGCACTCGGTGGGTGCGGTGGTGGCTGTGGGATGTGGGGCCCGGCTTTGCGCTCGGTGGGTGCGGTGGTGGCTGTGGGATGTGGGGCCCGGCTTTGCGCTCGGTGGGTGCAGTGGTGGTGGGATGTGGGGCCCGGCTTTGCGCTCGGCGGGTGCGGTGGTGGCTGTGGGATGTGGGGCCCGGCTTTGCGCTCGGCGGGTGCGGTGGTGGCTGTGGGATGTGGGGCCCGGCTTTGCGCTCGGTGGGTGCGGTGGCGGTGGGATGTGGGGCCCGGCTTTGCGCTCGGTGGGTGCGGTGGGATGTGGGGCCCGGCTTTGCTCTCGGTCGGTGCGGGGGTGGCGGTGGGATGTGGGGCCCGGCTTTGCACTCGGTGGGTGCGGGGGTGGCGGTGGGATGTGGGGCCCGGCTTTGCGCTCGGCGGGTGCGGGGGTGGCGGTGGGATGTGGGGCCCGGCTTTGCGCTCGGCGGGTGCGGGGGTGGCGGTGGGATGTGGGGCCCGGCTTTGCGCTCGGCGGGTGCGGTGGGGGCGGTGGGATGTGGGGCCCGGCTTTGCGCTCGGCGGGTGCGGTGGCGGCGGTGGGATGTGGGGCCCGGCTTTGCGCTCGGCGGGTGCGGTGGCGGCGGTGGGATGTGGGGCCTGGCTTTACGCTCGGTGAATGCGGTGGCAGTGGGATGTGGGGCCCGGCTTTGCGCTCGGTGGCTGCGGTGGTGGCGGTGGGATGTGGGGCCCGGCTTTGCTCTCGGTGGGTGCGGTGGCGGTGGGATGTGGGGCCCGGCTTTGCTCTCGGTGGGTGCGGTGGCGGTGGGATGTGGGGCCCGGCTTTGCGCTCGGTGGGTGCGGTGGTGGCTGTGGGATGTGGGGCCCGGCTTTGCGCTCGGTGAGTGCGGTGGCGGTGGGATGTGGGGCCCGGCTTTGCGCTTGGTGGGACGCGGCGTCAGCGTCAGGATGGCTTTGCGCTCGGCGGGCGCAGTGGCAGCGGCGGGACACGGCACCTCGGCTTTGCATTCAGGGGTCACAGAGGCCCGCAAGGAGCATGTTCGGGGTGGGGAAGGAGCCGGCTCCCAACGAGCTCTTCCCCCCACCCTCCAGGTGTGGAACGATGCTGCCTCACAGATCTTCTACTCGCTGGGCATTGGCTTCGGGGGGCTACTCTCCATGGCCTCCTACAACAAGTTCGACAACAACGTGATCAGGTGAGCGGGCGAGTGGGCCAGGGAGCACTCTGGGCCAGGCCGTGTGGGGCCGAGGCAGCGTGGTCCTGAGTGACCCCACACACGTGCTCTAAGGGAGGCTGCCCAGCTGTGTGTGTGTGGCGGGGGGGCGGAGGAGGTGCATGTCTTTGCTGCCATGATGACTCCAGAGCCACCTGGGTCTCTACTCTTGTCCCAGAGCTGGAACTTGTGACCTTCTGCTCCTGAATGCCAGGTCCTGCCAGCTGAGCTACAGGGGAGCCTGGGAACGCCAGCGGGCTACCACCACTGGGACGGCGAGCCGCGATCCCAGCTCCTTGGCAGCTTTGCCACACCGTCGGCTCCATGGGGAGCTGCTTGGTGGTGTGAACATCTCATCCCAAAGGCTTGACAGTCTCTGTGCCAGAGATCCTGGGCCGGGGCGGGGGCAGCCCAGGCTCCTGTCAACTCCTTGTACAACCCACCCACCCCCGCTCTGCCGCCCACAGGGACACCCTGGTTATCGCCATCGGGAACTGCTGCACCAGCTTCTTCGCTGGGTTCGCCATCTTCTCCATCCTGGGCCATATGGCGTGGAGGAAGAGAGTGCCGGTGGGGGAGGTGGCCGATTCAGGTAGGAGGGGGCCGGCTGTATGTCCTGCCTGGGTGAAACCATCCTGCTCAACCTGCCTCCCATCCTGCCCCGCCCCAGCCGAATTCTGTGCCCATCCCAGTGATGTTGGCAGGGGGAGTGGGGGTTTCTTGCTGCCAATTCCTCTCCAGATCAGGCCAGCTGGGTCTCCAGCAGGAGCTGCCCTCACTCCATCCTCCAGGGGATCGGGCGGCTCCTTTCCCTGGATTTAGGAGCTTACCTTTGGGCAGCTGGGTTTAAAACTTGGCCTTTAACCCTTGGGAGATGGGGCAGGAGGTGGCTCCGGGGACGATTCAGGCCCAGCCCTGTGAGGGGTGCAGCCTGCCCTCAGGGCATCCCAATAGGGCACTGCTGGAGTGTCTAATGCGCTGCCCTCACCCCAACCCTTCTCGAATGTGTCCCGGCCCAGGGCGTCCAGGACCCCGGCTGACATTCCCTGTAGGGGCTGCCACTGGCGCTGACCTGGCCACTGGCTGGCGCTGCCCTTGCTCCGGTGTGACGGGCACCCCACCTTTTCCCAATTCATAGGGCTCCAGGCAAAAAGCACCTACCCGTACCCAGTCCACAAGGCTCCGGGTGTAACTAACCCGGTCCGTGCAAGTACCCACACCCGTACCCAGTCCACAAGGCTCCGGGTGTAACTAACCCAGTCCGTGCAAGTACCCACACCCGGACCCAATCCGCAGGGCTCCGGGTGTAACTAACCCGGTCCGTGCAAGTACCCACACCCGGACCCAATCTGCAGGGCTCCGGGTGTAACTAACCCGGTCCGTGCAAGTACCCACACCCGGACCCAATCCGCAGGGCTCCGGGTGTATACTACTTCTGCAGGTGTGCAGAACCTTTTCCCAGTGAAAGAGCCTTACATAGTAATACGCTGCATAACCTCTGTCTATTACCACTCACCAAAACCGGACTGCACACGCGACACACAGGGTCACCACTCCAAACCAGACATGAACTTTTCTTGATGGCCAGCCAGGATCAGGTCCATCTGGGGAACTTGTCTCTACACGGCGTCATTGGCAGGGTGCTGAGGTCTGGCAGCTTTGATCTTTGGGGCTGTGTCCTGGGGTTGGTTCACAAAGAACTTGTTTTTGGACCCCAGTTTCTATAAAAGCAGCAAAGAATCCTGTGGCACCTTATAGACTAACAGACGTTTTGGAGCATGAGCTTTCGTGGGTGAATACCCACTTCCTCAGATGCATGTAATGGAAATATCCAGGGGCAGGTATATATATGTGTGCTAGCAAGCAAGCTAGAGATAACGAGGTCAGTTCAATAAGTTTCTATAGTGAATCAAGTCCTTTTTAGCTGTTTCCTAACTTGTCATTATAGTAAAATGTTACTAACCGATCCGAACATTGTGTAACAAAATTCTATAACCAATCTTACCTCACCACCTTGATTGATTTTTGCTAGGTGTAAATTAATTATGTAAGAGACAGAAACAGTTAAAGAACCAGACAGACCATACAGATAAACAATGGGGAAGTGGGGACAGTAATGCCCAAACAGTACAAAAACAGGGATTTCACAACCACAACTATTGAGAAGTGATTTCTTGCCAGACAGATGCTGTCAAACAGGGTTTTCTTTAGCCACCTTATGTTTCTTTATCGGGTGATAGCCAGAGGTGAAAGTAAGCCAGTCCTGTCTGGTACAGCGTACCGGCAAGAGCCAGTACGCCATGCTGGACCGCACCAGCTTCCATGGCGGGGATTCAAAGGGCTCTGGGCTGCCTGCAGCCGCGGGGAACTCTGAGCCCTTTAAATCCGGGTCCCTACCTGGCTGCCGGGATTCAAAGGGCTCTGGGCTGCCCAGAGGGGCCCGGATTTAAAGGGGTCAGAGCTCCCCGCGGCTGCAGGCAACCTAGAGCCCTTTGAATCCTGGCCACGGCTCTGGCAGCCGAGCAGGGGTCAGGATTTAAAGGGCTCAGGGCTCCCCTCAGCAGCAGGCGCTCTGGGCCCTTTAAATCCCTGCCCCAGCCCCACAAAGCTCGGGGTTCCACCCAGCGGCCTGAGCCCCGGGGGCCTCCTAGCTACCTCTTCAGCTGGGAGCCCCTGGTTGATTTAAAGGCCCTGGGTCTCGCAGCCACAGCTGGTGCCCCAGGGCCTTTAAATCTTGAGAGGCCACGCCTCTTCTAGATGAGGCCACACACCCCTCAGGACTCCAGCAGTACCGGTAAGTCCTGTAAGATAGCAGACGAAGGCCTTAGGCTTTAGGCCTTATGCTGTGGCTGCAGATAAAGGCCTTATCCTTAGACTGGGGTAGAAACACACTGGCCAGGAGTGAACGTTGTTGGGCTGTGCTGCTGTTTGAGGCCATGTTCTCCATTTCTCCTCCACCCCCGCAGGTCCTGGGCTTGCCTTCGTGGCCTACCCAGAAGCCCTTGCTCTGCTGCCTGCCTCTGCCTTCTGGTCGGTCCTGTTCTTCCTGATGATGTTCACACTGGGAGTAGACACCCTGGTGGGTATAACTTGGCAGGTCATCGCTCGCATGCCCCCTCCCTTCGCCGCTGGAGGTCGCTGGCCTCTAGGACCCTCGCCTCCCTGCAGCGCAGAGGTGTTGCCCTCCTGGCCATGGATCTGGGACGAGCTGGCCCCTAGTGATGCAGAGAAGTTTTTTGGCCACCCATCGGTCCATCTGCCTCTTGGACACATGGTCCAGCAGCATCCACCGCTCACCCAGGCATCTGCAAATCCTGCTGGTCCAGGGGGTCGTTCTCTGGCAGAGCTGGGTTCATGGGGACGGTGTCAGCACCCTCCCCCAGGACACGTTGTCATGCTCTTTATAGAGGGGGTAGGGGGTAGTCCTTGCGGGGGTGGGGCAGGAACATGTGGTGGGGCAGCAGGTGCTCCTTGGAGGGGTGGGGCAGGAGCATGTGGTGGGGAAGGGGCATGGGTGCTCCTTGGAAAGGGTGGGGCAGGAGCATGTGGTGGGGCAGGGGCATGGGTGCTCCTTGGAGGGGTGGGGCAGGAGCATGTGGTGGGGGAGGGGCATGGGTGCTCCTTGGAGGGGTGGGGCAGGAGCATGCGGTGGGGGAGGGGCATGGGTGCTCCTTGGAGGGGTGGGGCAGGAGCATGTGGTGGGGCAGGGGCATGGGTGCTCCTTGGAGGGGTGGGGCAGAAGCATGTGGTGGGGCAGGGGCATGGGTGCTCCTTGGAGGGGTGGGGCAGAAGCATGTGGTGGGGCAGGGGCATGGGTGCTCCTTGAAGAGGGTGGGCAGGGAGAATCCTTGCCACCCTGAGTCGGACAGGCAGTCAGGAGTGACCCTTTCCAGCTCCCTCTGCACTTAGCCCCACATGATGTGTGGGGTGCTCCCCTGTGTCCTGGAGACACTCCGCAGCGGGGCCTGGGACATCTCAGCAGGGTGCCGGGGCACTGAGCACACATCCGAAAACCGGCAGTGCCTACGGGCTGGTGCCTGGGGTGCCCTGACCCCCCGTCTCTCCCCCAGTTCGGGAACATGGAGGGCATCACCACGGCTGTGCTGGACGAGTTCCCGGCCCTGCGTGAGTGGAGACGGAAGACCCTCTTCCTGGGTGCACTGTGCTTCATCTTCTACCTGCTGGGCCTGCTGCTCATCACCGAGGTAGGGCAGAGCTCAGCCCCCCACGGGGAGCCGGCTGTTGGGGCCAAATTGTCTCCAGCTCACAGACGCCATCGACCTTGGGGCAGGAGCCCACAACTGCCTGCTTGGCACAGGGGCGGGACCTTCCCCACTGGACGGGGGTACTGGGGGGTGCTCACCTGGCTGTGCTGCACTCGGGCTGGAGACGGGTGGCTGGGCCTGTGGCTCAGCTGGCCACGTGCTGGGCAAGCAAAGCGCCCCATGGTGGGTCCATGGGAATAGAGGCTGCCCCTCCAGCATGGCAGGCGCTGGGCGCGTTAACCCACCTGTACCCAGTCCATGTTCATGTGCCCGCTGCACTGTCGCTTGCAGGGTGGCATTTACTGGTTCACCCTCATCGACGCCTACAGCACCAGCTTCGGCCTCATCATCATCACCCTCTTCATGTGCATTGGCATTGCATTCTTCTACGGTGAGTGTCCCAACCTGGGGCTCGGCGCATCCCAGAGTGTTGGACTAACCTTCCTCCTCGCCTGCCACGGAAATGCAGCCGCTTCTGGGGTGTGATGTGGCAGCTGCTTCACAGCACATAGCAACACCACCCTACCTTGTTCAAGCATCAGCCGCGTGCTTGGTACAGGATGCAGAGGGGGCTGTGGCCCCTGGCTGATCTCCACCCTGGAGGGCAGTACATTTCCGGCGAAGGGTCAGGACCCCAGTGCTTCTTCCAGAGACCAGCAGCACCCTCTGGAACTGCTGACCTGGAAAGAGCGCCTCCTTCGGAGCTACCAAGCACCTCTCTGCAGCCCCCGGGGGTTGCTGGGAGGTCTGCCATCCAAGCCCTGCCCTGGTGTGCAGGGCTGCCCAGAGGGTTCAGGGGACCTGGGGCAAAGCAATTTCAGGGGCCCCTTCCATAAAAAGAAGTTGCAATACTGTAGAATACTATATTCTCATGGGGGCCCTTGCAGGGCCCGGGGCCTGAGACAAATTGCCCCACTTGCTCGCTCCTCTGGGCAGCCCTGCTGGTGTGACCCTGGGGAGCTCGCCCAGTGTCGGGGATGCCGCAGGCCTAGTGCAGGGGGTGACCATGGTGCCGGAGGTTCTCCTCTCTAAACCCCCATTTGTCCCCATCTCAGGAGTGAACCAGTTCTGCCGGGACATCGTTGACATGATCTGCCGGTGCCCGCCCTGGTGCAGCAAGCTGCTGCTCTACTTCAAGGCATGCTGGGTATTCATCACGCCGTGCCTGCTGCTGGTAGGTACTGGCCCTGCCCGAGAGGCCCCCATGCCATGCGCAAGGGGCAGCTGCGTGATGCAAGAGCAAAGCCTGCCTCTATCGCCAGGCCTGGGACGACTCTGGTGCTGTAGTGCTGAGCTGCTCGCCGGCCTGCCTGACCTGGCAGCCAGATGGGGCCGTGCAGGCCCCTGGTGTCCCAGCCTGTAACACACTGGGCATCCCCGGGGCAATGCCAGACTTGACGGTGCTGCACCACTGCCCCCTAGTGGCTCCAGCCTGCACAGCTCAAATTGACCAAGCTCTGGAAGCCTTCCTGACCCCCATCCCCTGGGTATCTGGGCACCTCCTGGAGTGGGGGTGGGCAGGCCCCTTGCTGCAAGAGGTGGGTGTGGATGGTGGGGGAAGGGCTGTGGGTGTCTGACCGGGCTGCTTGGATCTGCCCTTCCAGTTCATCCTCATCTACATCTTCCTGGAGATGTACAACACGTCTCTGCACTACGGTGCCTACGCCTACCCGCGCTGGGGCAAGGCCCTGGGCGTGTGCATGGGCACCATGACCTGCATCCAGATCCCGCTCTGGGCGCTCGTGGCCATCTGCAGGGAGTCGGGGACACTGACGGACGTGAGTGTGGAGCCGAGCCGCCCTCCCCGGGTCCCCCGTGCAATCCGGCTCCCCCAGGGGTGGGGAGGGCAGGACAGGGCAGGGCTAGAAGGAGCTGGGAGCTCCCGGCTGGGGGGGGGGGGGGTCACCCTGCAGAGTGAGGCATGCTGGAATATGGAACCTGCCATCTCTCACCACCTGGGGCCCCTGGGCCCTAGCCCCTGCTGGGCCCTGCTTTGTCCTTTCTGGGTAGGACTCAGGCTCCCAGCCCCGTGGCCCACCCCTGCGGCTGCTGGGCAAATGCTGCAGCTGTGCTCCAGCAGTCATGGCCTCAGCCCCCCGCCCTGCAAGTCCTTGGACCCTTCTCCCTGTGAGGGCTGGGCCTGGCTCCCTCTCCATTCCCCCCGAGGGCTGGGTCTGGCACCTGGCTCCCTACCTGCCCCCTGAGGGCTGGGCCTGGCGCCTGCCCACCCCCTCTCCCCCCGAGGGCTGGGCCTGGCGCCTGGCTCCCTACCTGCCCCCCGAGGGCTGGGCCTGGCACCTGCCCTCCTCCGAGGGCTGGGCCTGGCTCCCTACCACCACCACCCCCCACTCCCGAGGGCTGGGCTTGGCTCCTGGCTCTCCCCCCTTTCACCCCTCCCCCCGAGGACTGGGCCTGGCGCCTAGCTCACGCCCGCTCTCCTTGCAGCGGTTCCGGAAAGCCATCCACCCTCTGAATTCCTGGCGCACGGCGACCACCCACGCCGAGGTCATCGACGTCCCCTACACCATCAACCTCGTGGACAGCGACTTCGCCAGCCCGCCCCAGGGGAGCAGCGAGGCCTGAGGGGCCGGGGCCGGGCAGCAGAATGGGGGCTCCAGGCAGGTCGCTGCCCTCGCCGCTCCAGGCAGCTGCTCTTGGCTCCATTGTGGCAACCTCCCAGGCAGAGGCCGCGGGCCGGCGCTCCTGGATCCTGTTGGAGGCTGCACGTGGTCCCTCACCTGCAGGAGACGATGCTGGGCTGGAATCTGCTGCTCTCCAGCTGCAGTGGGGGGGTGGGGCGGGGCCAGGACTCTGCTCAGGGCTGTGGCCCGCCAGCAGCCGGGCACTTTGCAAGAGGGGCTTGGCCTCTGAACCTTCTTAAACCACAGGGAAAGGATTGTACTTGAGAATCGATTGCACGTGCCCCCTGGCGCAGCTGGGCACGCAGCTGGGTGGGTGTGCAGGCTCCCCCCAGGCATGGACAGAGGTGCGCAGATGGGGCCGCTCCGAGGTGTGGAAGTGCGCAGACAGCGGCATGCCCTGGGGCACAAAGAAGTGTGTGGACAGGGGGGCGCCCCGGGGCGTGGACAGAGAGGGGCACGCACAGAGAGGTGCCCTGGGGCATGCAGAGAGGCACGCACAGAGAGATGCCCCGGGGCGTGGACAGAGCTGTGTGCTCCTTGCCCAGCTGCACCCTCGGCGAGAAGTGATTCCCCAGCACTGAAGCAAGGCTGGGCTGCTGCTGTCCTAGCACTAGCGTCTGTGCCGGGGGCTGGCCGGGCTCCTGGGGGCTGCGCCTGGGGGGGAGAGTTGTGGTGGGGGCTCTTCTGGCTCTGCGCCTGCCAATCCGAGGTCTAGGCCCTGGGTTCCCCTCCTCTGTCTTGGGCACTCAGGCCAACTGCTCCATTAGCCAACCCAGCCATGGCTCGAATCAGCTCCTGCCAGGGTCTCGCCAGGTTGGCGGCCGGCAGGGTCACAGCCCAAGCCTGCCCCAGGGGTGAGGACTTGGGGCCAGCAGGTTGGTGGCAGCATGAGGTTCATGGTGCACAGCTGGGAAGCACCTTGCCCTCACCTGCTCTACGGGAACTGCCCACGTGTGGGAGGCGGCAGCTGCTGCGGGCAGGGCTGGCAGAGGCGAGGATTTGTCCCGGCAGCGAGATGCAGGGGGAGGGGGGTCTCTCCACAAGGCGGCCCTGCCAAGGGGCTGGGTTTTGGGGGCCCCGGCTCTCCGGCCACTGGGATTTCTCTGCTGTAGAAATAAAGGCTTGGTGATTCCCAAACAGAACGGGACAGTCTCTTATTGTCGCCCCACTGGCGGCCATGGGAACGGTGCTGCCTGGTCCCTGTGTGGGGCTGGGTCAGTCTGGGGGACAATGGTCCAGCTGGGCCTCGATCTGCACAGCAGCATGGACCGCCCTCCCCCCCAACACACACACACCCTGCAGGGATGGGGGAGTCGCTGGGAGGCTGCAGTACTGTGTGTGAAGTGCTGGGTGCCTCCCTGCCCTGAGTCAGCGCACAGTGAATGGGAGAAAGGCCGGAGCTGGGCTCTCCCTAGGGCTTGGAGGGGTGTGAGCTCTTCCTGCTGGGCAGGGGCCAGTGCCAGCCCTTTGCCGAACTGGGCGCTCTAGGAGCCCCGCTGGCTCCTGGGGGCTGAGTGCTGACCTCTCGGCGCTGGAGGAGACCTGCTGGCACAAGGGCACCGCTCCAGCTCTCCACCTCCCGCAGCTGCTGTATCCCCAGCCCAGCCACAGCGGCTCAGGGCCAGCTGTATGCCCAAGGCCTGGTCAAGCTGCCCCAAGGACTAGCTGGGGGGGGATTGGCTGGGGCCGGTGGGGGAGAGGGGCAGGCCAGACTCCTCCCGGCCCTGTGGGAGGATTTAGAGCCTCCTGGGAATGCGGCCGGGCCCAGCACAGTGTAACCGGGGCAGGACTGGACTGGACTGGACATTCCAGCCATTGGCACGTGGGCAGGCGCCTCCAGTCGCTCACCGCAGGCAGCTCAGGGATTTTCATGCCCAAGGCCAGTGGGGGAGACAGATGCTTCTGTTCCTGCCGGCTGGGCTCTGGCTGCACCAGGTCTGAGCCCTCCCTGCCACTGGTGGGTTGACACTGAACTTATCTCTGCAGCTTCCTGTACCAGGGCCGCCCGCAGCCGGGCCCAGCCCGCTCCTCCCCAGTGCAGGGCACAGGCTCCCGGGGGGGAGTGCAAGGATCCTCTGGGGCAGGGCCAAGCGAATTCAGGGGCGGGGGCTCCAGGACCTCTTACTCATGGTGCAGGCTGCCCTGGGCCTGGCCTGTTGGGGGAGGTGGGGGTAGTGCCCCTGCCACACCTGGGAGAGGCGAGACAGTTGGCAGTGTGTTCAGGGCTGGCTCATTAATAGGGTCACACCCCTGTGAGTGATGTGGGGGGGGGGGGGCAGAACCATGCCCCCCCCGTGATTGCTGTGAGACATCCCCCCCGCCCTGTGTCATGGGGGAGGGGATGCTAGCACGCACCCCATGGCCCCAGCTGCTATGTTGCCCTGGGGCCTCACCAGCTACATTTCAGAGTAACTGTGCCAGCCCCCGCCAGTGCATCAGTGCTGCCTCAGCAGCCTCTTTCCACCCCCCACCCCCAGTACAGGGTGTGTATCTAGAGGAAGGGCTGCGGGGATCATACCAGGCTGCAAACCGGCGAGTGCCCAGGCAGTGGAGCTGCACGTGCGGGCCTCACAGCCCCTGAGGCTTGACCTCTCGTGCCCGGTGCAGGCGGGCGGGCACCTGTTCCTTGCAACAGCACCTGAGCCAGCCGAGAAGAGACCGGTAGCCCCCACTCAAAATCTCCTACATGCTTTATTGGATTGAAAACAGTTTTATGAAATGACAAAACAAATCCGACTTGGCAGATGTGGCACAATTGCTGCTTTATAAATGGCACCACCTTCTCCAGCAAGCAGCGGCGTGGGGCGCCAGGCCCAGCTGGGGCCCCCTGCCCACGGGCTGTGCTCGGAGCAGGGAGGAAGCGGCACAGCACTCGGACCTGCTGGGGGTGGGCTGTGAGACACCCAGGCCTGGGCTACACACCTCCCTGGGGCCCTTCCCACCCTGCTCTGGAACCACTGCCGGGAGGGAGCTGGGCACTGCGGCAAGGTGAGGCCCCGAGGCTGCTCTCACCGGGGTGTGGGGGCCTTTCCCAAGACAGCGGAGCTGCTCTGAAACCACCCAGCACCATCAAAGCTGCATGGATCGGGCCCAGCCCCAAGCTGGCGTAATTCCCACCACGGACCGTCAGGAAAGGGCATAGGACCCAGGCTAGCTGGCACAAGCTGGCCGCTGCCCGTCCAGCAGGATGAGGGGCTGGCTCCTCTCCCTGGGGCTCGCAGGTGACACGGTGGCCAGCAGCAGCCAGGGGGGCAGGAGAGTGAGGAATCGCAGGCACTTAATCAATGTAGAGGATTTTTCATTTCTCTCAAAGCAACAATAATCGTCTAGCTACCGGCTCTAAATCATCTCGTTAGCACTTCCTGGAGACCCGACACCCAGTATATTACACCAGCTCCAAGCAAAGGCCCCAGCCAGCCCTCTCCTCCCCACGGATCCTTGCAGCCAGCCCTACTTCCCCCCCCCCAGCCACACACTCTGCCCCCCGAGAACACAGGCTTCCTCCACAAGCCAGCAGACAGAACGCCAGGCCCTGTGCCATGGGGCTCTTTGGTGGGGGCCTAACACCTGGGCCCTCCCAAACTGGGATGGAAGGGAGGGATCGGGCATGGGGGGCAGGGCACAGGTGGGGAGGGCTGGGTGCTCTCCTTCAAGTGAAGGTTGCAGACAGGTTCCAGCCGTCCACGTCGAGGTAGCAATTCAGTGGGTCAATCGATCACCGACACTGCTCCAGCTGGGGGTACGGGGGGGGGTCTCGGCTGCTGGCCCCTCCGGCCTGGTTCTAGTCTGAACAGGGAGCAGAGCTGCAAAGGGGAACCCCCCTGGGGCACAGCAGAGCGTGGCGAGGCCAATCGCTCCTCCCTGGCCGTGTGGCCGCAGCAGGTGTCCCACCAGCTGAAGAGAGCTCCGGTTCCCCTCCCCAGCTCCCTTTTTCCACCTCATCCTCCCCATGCTCCTCCCGCCCCAGGAGCCCAGCCCCAAGGGGCAGACGCAGCCTGCCTGAAGCTGCCCTGGGAAGTAAGAACTCTGCTCGGCCCAGGAGTCCCTGCTTAGAAACCACTGCGTGCCCCCAGCCTGGCATTTTGCTCTCGCTGTGGCACCCCCCCAGCAATCACAGCAGGGAGGATGTGCCGGAGGCCAGGCAGCATTAGAACCACCCCCGGGGCAGGACTGCTGAGTCCCTCCTCGGACACAGCCCGACACACAGCAGAGCCGACCCCCCACAAGCCATTTCAGCCCCTCCCCCAAATATTCCTGAGGGGAATTCTCATTCACCCCCAAGCCGCTGGGGCCAGGCCCCGGGAGCAGCCTATCCTCTCGGCCCTAAGCCTGGCCCGACTCACCCAGGAAGCTCAGTAAAGTTGCCTGGCTGTCCCCAAATGGCTTGCGGCCCTTGGACCCGGTGGGAAGCTGCTCTGGGGTTCGCAGCACCCGCCTCCCCCAGCCCAATTTCCTTTGCCCAGTGCCTGGCCCTGGCCGAGGGAAGTCCAGCTCCAGCTGCAGAGGCTGGGAAGGCTGAGAGGGAGCAGGCCCCCATCCGGCAGGCTGCAGCCATCCCCTGAGCCAGCTAAAGAAACAAACAGTGCCTAGAATAGACTTGGCCACGGTTCCTGAATGCAGAAACACCGGCCAGGCCCTTGCATGCTCTCCACACAAAGCCCTGAACCCGCTCGCTGGCATGCGCCTTCTGCTTTCCCCTGCCAAAAACGCATAAGCCCCATCCTCCTCCAGTCACCCCAGCCACGGGGCGTCTGTCCCAAAGTGCCCTACGCTGCCCACGCGAGAGAGCTGCAAAGCCACAGACGAGGCAGCTCACCCGAAGAGATCGCAGCGGATTCAACCCTGAGTAGCCAGGACTAGGCCCTGACCTCCCCGAGCCGCTGCCCCGGCCCAGGCGAGAGGGAAGCCAAAGCCCTGGGGGTGCATAGATGCAAGCGGTGGGTCTGGGCCACAGGGACCCTTCCCTGGTGGGGTTCTCACGCTGAGCAGGAGCCACACGTGCAGGAGTCCCAAAGAAGCCGAAAGGGGTAAAATCAAAGCTCATTAAACAAACCCTAACTGCCGTGTGGCCGAGTGGAGGCAGGAGCACTCGGAAGTCATGAGAAGCCATGCACAGCAAAGCAGGCTGCTACTGAACGGGAGGGAGGGAGAAGGGGTGGCTGGTTTCCATGTCAGGAAATAAATACGTTTAAACAGCTCCTCCCCCTGCAGATTTTACATGACTTGATTGAGAGGCAGAGGGTTTCTGGGGGTGGGGAGGAGGGGTGGGCAGTCGCAAGCACCCCACCCATGTGGCTCCTGGAAGGGGTGGGAAGGTGCCCTCGCCCGTGGCTCTGGGCCCCGCCCCTCCCTGCCCAATGGATTGGGTCAGTGGCTGGCTTTCCTCCTCCTCCTCCTACTTCTTGGGCTTTTTGAAGATCTTTAGGGGGAACTTTTTCTTGCCCTGGCTGGAGTCAGTCTCCTCGCCCGTGGAGCCGCTGTCCTCTTCCCCGGCGTTCTTCTTGGTGGCCAGCTGCGGGATGCGGGTGTTCTTAGCATTGCTGGGCCTGGAGTCGGAGATGGGGGAGGGCGTGTCGGGCTCGGTGGAGCTGGGGCTGTGTGAGCGGGAGGAATCGGAGTGGCTCTGCCTGCCCGCCGTCGGGTGGCTGATCTCCCCGAGGCTGGCAGACTTCTCCATACCATGGTTCAGCATCATCATCTTCTTTGCCACCACCGGGCTCTCGGCCAGCCGCTCCTGCAACGCCCCCAGCGAGGAGGCCTCACCGTGCCTGCTGCCTCCGTTGGAGGTCGGGGTGCAGCCGGCAGGGTGGCCTGAAGCCGACTCCTCTGCGGACCTGGTCAGCAGCGGGGGCCTGGCGGCCAGGAGCTTGGGGGCAGAGCCTGGGATGCGCTGATGGTCGCTCATGTACAGGAAGGAGGAGTCGGAGTCGGAGTGAGTTAGGTCTCTGTGGGCGGGAGGAGAAGGAGGTCACGACAGAGTCCCGTGCCCCGAGGAGCCTCGCACACGCACACACACACGCACACCCATGCACCATGGCTCAGCCCAGCTAACAGTGGAACTCTCCCATCTGTTATTCTGCAGGGAGAACTTGCAACAAGCCTCCGGAGCAAACCAGTCCTGCTGCTCGGCTCCTGCCGGGCCTCATCCTGCTCTACCGCTGTCCGTGTTAGGGGTGCACCCTTGCGTCTGGAATCGGGGCTGGGCCTAAGGCCAGGGTAGAGTGACCAGACCAACAAGCGTGAAAAATCGGGACGGGGGTGGGGGGTAATAGGAGCCTATATAAGAAAAAGACCCAAAAATTGGGACTGTCTCTATAAAATTGAGACATCTGGCCATCCTGGGCCAGGGAGAAACTCCACTGTCAGACAGTGCAGGGGCCGTGGGGGCAGCACAGAGGGACCTGGGGCCTGCTCACAGGACCTGGTCCATTGGGCAGCAGCAAAGCTCTCAGCCCTGCACTTCCTGGGCTCAGACAGCTGCAAGAGTTCAGCTTCACTCCACCTAGCCCTTCACAGAGGTGTAACAACCACCAGAGACACGGCAGCGCCAGGCAGCTCCTCCAGCCGGGTGAGCTCTGCCTGGGCTGAGAGCTCCCCTCTCTCTGGTAACGGTACTTAAACCTTTCCTGTGACTTTACCCTCCAAACCCCACAGCTCTCCCCTGGGACTGCCGTGAACGGAGAGGAAGCAGCGGGATGGAGGAGTGGATCTCCCCGCAGAGTGAGTGCTGCTCTCCAGGGGCCACTGCATGGTGCTGATGCCCTGATACATGCGGCTGTGGCACCGGGTCTCATCTGAACAGAGCACGGTCCCATTGCATTATCTCAGCCTGCAGGTGCGCACACAGCCCCCCTCCGCTTGAAGTCTGCAGCCCTAAGACAGACAGCGTTCGCCTGGCTGTCCCTCACCCCGCCGCCGAGGCAGCCAGTGCAAACCTCTAACTGCAAGCGTCACAATTAGAGGCGAGGCTTTCCCACGCAAAGCCATGCCTGAATGAATGCTCCTGGCGCACAACCGGTCCTGCCAGCCAGACTGCACAGGGATTTGTGCCACCAGCCTCTTGCTAGTTCTTGCATTGGGAAGGGATTGGCCAGCGGTGAGCCAATCCTCAGGGGATCTTTGGTCTTTGCAGAACGGAGAAGGGAGAGAGACGGCAGGGACGGCTGCAGAGCCACGAGTTTTCCTTTGCACCCTCAGTTCTGACCAGCTGTCAGGGTGCAATGGGTTCACCCGACACTGCTGCAGCCAGCAGGCTCCACAGCTACCCGCGCTGGCTCTGGAAAACCCTCTGCCGGACTCACGGGACTCTGCGTAATGAGAGGTCAAGTGGACCATGCTCTTGTTCGATGAAACTGCTAGGGCTTCACCTGGGACATCCTATTCCTGCACAGGTTTCTCTCACAGGGCGAGACCCGCATGTGATGGCAGCCTTTGGTATGGGCCCCAGGGACCTTGACCCACTCCCCACGCCTTCAGAGCCAGGGACTACAACCAACCATCCATCCCTCGGTAGTGGTTGGAGGTCGGGAGGAGAGAGGGATCCAGAGACAAGAGGGACAAGAGAGAAGGAAGCAGGAAGCGTGCAGGGGAAGAAGAGAGGTTAGGCACTACCATCCTGCCCAGCTGTTGCTCCTGAACCAGCCACTTGAAGCCAACACACGCCAAGACTTTCAAAAACCGGTGCCTTCAGTTAAACTGCCGAGCCCTCCTTTGGAACCAAATCGGTGGCCTGGGTTTCTGAAAGCTGGGACGTCTAGCGGCTCTTCTTGGAATCAGTGGCTGAGATTTACCCCTATGACTTGGACCACAAATTCCATTAGTTTTCACAGGACTTGTGAGTCAGAAACCCCCAGCCACTGACTCCCGTGGGAGCAGCCAGGTGCTCAGCTTTATGGAAAACCAGGTCACAGATTTGGGTGCCAAAATAAGGACTCTGGAGTTTAACTTTGGGTCCCTGTTTTTGCGAGTCTTGGCCGCATCGTTACAGTGTTTGACTTTTCTTGTAAATGCAGCCAAGCGTGTTCACAGGCACCAAAGCCATGTGACTGACAGTGTGAGGCCAAGGGCATGAATGTCTGATTTACAGATTGCTGCATGTTCTTTCCTACGCTCACCTACTCGTCCTAACTCACTAGTCCAGGTCTGGCGAGTGCCGGGGGCCGATGAGAGAGGGGAGGGGCACAGGAACAGGATGGGCAGCAGAATGTGGAAGAATGGAAGGGGAAAGGTGGAACACATGGGGGCTCCGCGCCTGCCCCGGTCTCTGCTGCCCATTGATTGCTTTTCTCTCAATGGGCTTCCATTGCCCGTGTCACACAGGCCCTGGATGAGGTACTCTTGACCTTTCTACGGATGGATTCAAGGCCATTCAGCCTGAGCGTGCCAGAGCAGCGCCTGGCTCCCCACCCAGTACATACGGTCCTTGTTTTCCTTTCTTCCGTTCACTGCCTTTGCCAGCGGGGGCCCAGCTCTACCCAGGCAACGCACGACGGCAGCGTTACACAGCTTTGCTTACAGCAGAGCTGGGCCTGACCTGCTGTTTGGTTACACTGCTGCTCTCAGCATCAAGCAGTCTGGGACTGAGAAGAGGCCTCTACTCACTGGGAAGCCCCATCATTAATTCCCACTGCCCCACCCCAGCTAATGGCTCTGGCACCAGGTCTCTGACAGCTCCTGCTCCCACCTTATAGATGAAGGGCACCCAGGCGGAAGACTCCATCTCCCGCCCCCTCCCCACCAGACGAGAACCACTGGCACAGCTTAGGAGCAGGCAGTGGAGAGCAGAAACCTCTGTGCACAGAGCATCCACCACCCCCATCCCTGAACATCAGCATTCAAAGACACACACCAGTCTCCAAACTCAGAACAGCGCTGACCTTGTTTGCACCAGGTCCTCTGAAGCCAATTGCAAAAGAGAAGTGAAGAGTGAGGAGTTTGTGACAGTCAATCCAGTGGCCCGGCCTTTACAGAAGGGTCTGTCAGGATTTGCGGGACACAGAGGAAGCAGATGGCTAAGCACGACGCAGTGCCCAGAGCTACTCACTCTCTCTTTCCTTAGGGGAAAGGAAGAGGCTGGCAGAGACACTTCCCTGGCAAAGGCTCGTCAGCAGCTGTCTCCTGGGCGTTGCTGGAGCTAAAAGGAGCCATACGTTATATCACAGTGTTTGGGGCGGTACCCGCCTCTGTCACGGGGACTGCTGGGTTCTGTTCCTGACTCCAGACTGACTCTCAGAGGTGGGGGGGCTCTGTGTCTCAGTTTCCCCATGTCATGCTCATCTCTCTTGGGGATGTTGCATGGCTCAACTGATCTCTTGAAGGGGCTCTGAGCTCCTCAGACAAAAGGACTAGAGAAGTGCAATACAAAGATGCAATCTGACACAAATGCAAATGAAACAAGAGGCGAATGAAGCCTGGGGGCCTAACTGCCTGGCTCTCCTCCCACCTCGGGCCCTTGCTTTGGAGAGCGTACTGGTGGCTACCCTTCCAGGAGACATTCTCAATGGGGCAGGGGTGTCCATTGCTAAGGAAGTGCCCTTTTGCCAGCAGCTCTCCTCCCTGGGCACAGAGCAGAAACAAATCTGAAATCTCGCTCTTTCACTGAAAATGACAGAGCCAGGGTCAGAAGCGACCACTGTGATCTCCGCCAGGGAGCTGAGGATCAAGCCAAGCCCCCTGCTGCCTCTGACTTACGGGTCTGCAGGCCTGGGCTTTTTGTAGGGCCAGCAGACACGCACATTTGCCCAGAGGAGCGAACAGCTCTGCAGAGTAAGATGCCGCTTCTCGTGACAAACTGCCCTTCAAGCTGACGTCAAGGCTCCTAGCGTAACCCCCTTTTCCAAGGACTGGACACTCGGTTGTAAGAACTTACTCAGAGCTGTACCTTGCCATGGAAGCTGTTTCCAGACCTTTACCTGTCAAACGAGACAGGCCCGACTGGACTGAAATTTGGCAAGCAATTCACCTAAATTATATTCAAGTGGTTCTTTGCTCCCTTTCCACAAGCCATAACTGAGCCAAGATGGTGCTGTTTAATAACCCGCTATGGAGCACGGGCAGGGCCACGTTCCCACATGAATGTTCACAAGGCTTGTTGCTCCAGAATGCACACATCTAAAATGCACGATTAGTTCGTGCTTTACAAGAGCTGTGATGTGTGACCCATGGCTCAGAGGTTGCTTTGGGCCATCAGGAACATACTGAATCAATAGCACTCGTCTCGGAGAGATCTGCTTTGAGACACAAAGCCAGGGCGTAAGAGTCGGGCAGCTGAAGCCCAGGCTGTGGAAAGTTCTGGATAAGTTAATTATCCTGGGCAGTACGTACAAGTAGGGTGACTACTACTAATGCAGTCGGCTGTGCTTTGCACTTCTCCAGCATCTCCTCCGATCTCCAACCATTTGCCACTCACTCATTATTTAACACTGCCACTGAACTAGGAGAGAATTCCTAGTTTTACAGATGAGGAAACTGAGTCCAGAGAAGTGAGAAGCTGAAAGAGAATCCAGAACACCTGAACCCAGAACCCTAGTCCCAGACCCTAAGCACTCGACCATACTCCTTCCGTAACTGTGTTTAAGAGCAGCTTCTGTCCTGAACTAGGGCCTGCTGGAAGTTAATCTAACAGTGGTGGGTTCTCTGCCTGCTATCTTCAATCCCATGACCCAAAAGGTGCTCTCAAGACACATCCATGCGATAAGCAGAGAAGCTTTTCCTGTTTCTTTTCACTCATTGTGTGTGAACTGAATTGTGGCGGAAGGCGCCCTGGGCAGCACAAGAAGTGGAGTCCTCTGCTTCAGCCACAGAACAGCTAGGAACATGAGCAGTGTCAGCACAAGCTCTTGTCACAGTGGGCTTCAGCCATCTTCCAGAAGGACCCTGTCTAGGGAAGAAGACGACATTCAGTTCCCAAAGCCTCTCTGCTGACACTGCTCACAGGGCTTCTGATCAGCAGTAAGATGGTCTGAATTGGAGGCACTAAGTCATTTCCCATAGGCCATCGAACAGCCATCACTGCCTCCTAGTCATTACGGACATGGACCAGACTACAGCTGGTAACCTACAGCTGAGACACTCATCACTCGGCCATCCATTGCTGAGACACCAAGGAGAGTGTCAGTCTGAGCAAAACTTCCCTGGATCCTGCTGGCCCATGTCACCCCTGAACACAATGGGGCACTTCAGCTCCTGCCGCGTGCTCCCAGCAGCACTCACCAGGAGCTAACCACTTACACTCATTTGCAATTTGCTTGGGAAGAGCCAAAGATGAGACAAGGTTTCAAATCAGGTCAGTGTTTGTTTGATTAGTCGTGTTACCTTTGTTCCCGCAAGCACAGCACCCAAATAAAAGACCGATTTATTCGGAGACACAGGCAATTCTCACCCAAAACCACAGCACTTCACTGGTTAATCACCACTGAGAGGACAGATGAGGCACTGGACCAAGCTCCTAAAATGGCTCCGATTACATGGGAGAGAGGCTAAGGAAGCAAAAGCTGCAGAAACCAAGGAACGATTATAGCCCGAAGGGAAAGGGTACAAGGACTCCAAGAGGAAGAACGCCACAGCAAGCACCAGTCCCGAGGCACGGCAGGCTAGAGGGAGCTAGAAAAGAAGGGGCGGTATACCCAAAGCTTTCAGCGTGGCAGCGAATCCCCGAGGTGACATCAGGAGGGGGCAGGTCAGGGGTGGAGTCCAGCTGGAGGATATAAGAGGAGGAGGTGTGATGGTAATAGATAGGGTGGGCATGGCAAGCAGAAGAAGGTGCAGTGGTGGTGGCGGTGGTGGAGGAGCAAGAGGTGGTGGTGGCAGATGCTGGGCTGGTTCCATGAGCGTCGGAACTAAAAGACTGTCCAGAAGTGAAGCTGTGCATTCGACGGAGAGCAACTCTGCCTGGCAGGTAATGGGCAGGCTGGCCCGGCTCGTTCTGGCCATGCACGTAACTCTCTACCAACCTCTGAGATCCGAGGGAGTGCTGCGGGTCCACGACGCGCTGGCGGACACCGCTCGGCAAGGGGGCAGCTGTAAAGACAGAGAAGAGAAACTGAGTGCAGCTGGAGAAAATCTGTGCACTAAACCAGCCAGGCTGCACTGGCATAAAGCCACCATCCCATGTCAGCATTACAGGTCTCAGAAAATCAAACTCTATGCCAATGGAGCACCGCTTTGGCCCTTTCAGCCACCCCACCCCATCTGGGGTGCGGGAGCTGTGCTGATTTGATACAGAAGAGGCGTTATGTCTTTGCTTCTGCTTCGATCAATGACCAGCCCAAGAAAAACAGGATTTTACATTCCTTATTTGATCCCCGTGCTTGTCATAGGTGACCAGAGAGGAGTGTGCACTCTCAGAGGTTTATATTACTAGCTTGAGACTGAAGCAAGGGGTCTGATTTTGATTTTACTGATACGAGTTCTACCCCAGTGTATTTGCACTGATTCCAAGGAAATGCTCCAGATTTGCCCCTTTGCTGCTGAGAGCGTGATTTGTCCTTCGATTAAGTACAGTTGCACTTCAACTGAAGCACAGGGAAAGCTTCCATTAAGGTGCAGGAATCTCTCAGTGCTTTCACTGTGTGCTGTTGTCTGCAGGGTTGGATGGCTGAGATGCCCAGTGCAAGACAAGGGAGTACTTTTTGAGATGTATCAGCTGGTCTAACCAGTGTTAGTAGGGATAGTTACAGTTTTTCATCATTTACACCCACAAAGTGCAGATCTGCTCTGAAAAATGACATCAGCCAGTTCCCTTTTCACATCAGAGTGCTCAGTTTGCAGGATTTTTTTTCCAATATCAAATTCATCTTAGGCTCTGAAAGCCAACCTGGCTTCTTTCTTTCTCATGCATTGTCACAGCTTTTAATGCCAGAAAAGATCATTGCGATTATATAATCCGACCTCCTACATAGCACTAGCCAGAGAACCTCACCCACTCTTCCCTGCATCAAGCCCATAACTTTCATTTCAGCGTATCCTTTAGAAAGGCCTCAAATCTCAGTATGCTGATTTCAAGTGATGAAAAATCTACCAAGCCCCTAGGTGAATTGTTCCAATGTTGTTAATTACCCTCAAAAAATTGCACCTTATTTCTAGTCTGGATTTTTCTAGCTTCAGCTTCTGACCATTGGATCTCATTGTACCTGCGTCTGCTAGATTAAACAGACTTGTGCTGTACGTACTTGTAGACTGCGATCAAGTCTCATCGAAAGCGTCTCTTGGAATAAGGTTCTGAGGCCAAATTACAGGCGGACAAGTCAGTATAATCTGAAAGCGGTGGGGCAGCACAGGTGTCACTGAGGGCAGAGCTTGGCCTGCAGGATCTAGGAGTAATTGTTCAGATGCTCCAGTGACGAGCACAGTCTAAAACCTACACAGACTAGTAGTGGTGCTCCCCAGGCCAAAAGACAGGAAAAACATCGCTACCTATATCTGCTGTTCAAGGCACTGCGCATTGATAAACATGGAGCACCAGGAGGGCATTACAAGTCATTTCTCAGAGTAGAACCGACTTGGGGTGAAATTCGCCCATGGACAGGAGGCCAGCACATGGCCTAGGCACTGAAGTCTAACTTGGGACATAAGCCAGTCCCTCTGCAAAGGGTAAAACTCACCCTCTGAGAGTCCTTATCCAGTGCACACTGATCATTTATAAATTTATGCCCAGGAACCAGCACTGAGTGGAAATGACTACCTTCAAAGTCTGACCATTCCCAGCTGTGGATTCAAAGCTTGCTTTAGCTAGTGTGTGTAATTCTGGGTTGTAATGCGTTTCTAATGTGGTAATTATAAGTTGCAATGCATTTCTAATGTGGTAATTATAAGCTGCAATGCATTTCTTGCCTGAACTTCCATACGAATTTTTTTTTTTAATTGTTGAGTACCAGAATCCTTAAAATAAAGAGTTCATGATATTGACATATAGGATCATTAATGTTTAGGCCACCACCCCTTCTTTCTTGATTTCCAGTCTCCTTGACCCTACCCAATCCAACTCGGTGCTCCAATGAGGAGAAGCTAGGACGTGACACAGGAAGTTCTCAACTGTTGCTTGCTAAATGCAACCCTGGTGGGGCTGTGCTTGGCGGACAGTAATTTTGCACAGCTTTATAGCATAACAGTGATGTCTGGTGGCACTACTACATCTCTGTGCTCTTCCATTCTAAGCCCCAAATCCCTTAAAACACCACAGCTTCTATCCAGGGTGCCTGAACTTTACCCAGCTGAGGGACACCCCTCATTTGCCTGAATTGGAGCAGATGAGTCTTGCGCCCATTTTCAGTAAGGATATATCCTGCAGCGACTTCTGGTATCTGCAATGGCCACAGAGATCAAGACAGAGCATTGCATGCTGGGACACAGCATTCCATAGGCTGCATCTCCCTACGGCAATCAAGGGTGACGGTGGCTACACTTGTCACTGGGCGGCACTTTGGGCTGTCCTGTTTTGTATGTTTCCTCTGCAGAGGGGTTCAAAACTTTCAGGTGTCCAAAGATGCATACACATAAGACAGTGACGTTAAAAAGGTGAATGGACAGAAAAGCTCAGAAGTGAAGTACAGGAAGAGCTCTTTTGGGAACTGAAGAACCAGCAAAACGCTGCTGTCAAACTCACTCCACAGCTAGGAGAACAGGGCATCCTGTGGTTCAGACACGTACAGATTCCGGAGTGATCACTGCCTGGGTATAGTGCAGTATAAGGGGAATGTCACTGTACAGTAAGAAATGCAACAAAAATAATCCAAACAAACTGCTGTCTTAACACTCTCAGGGTTAGCCACATGCTTTTCTCCAGGAGGTTCCCACTGATGAGGGTCTCCGTTCCCTTACTGCTACTCTCTGCAACCAGTGATTCTTTCAGAGGCCCCCTTTCGACTGAGCAGTCTAAACGTTTCTAGAATTTCTTTCCTGCTGGATCCTGAAGTGAAATCGACCTAATAAATCAAGTCTCGTGGAGCTACAATGGAAGCTAAATCTCTAGCCCCTGAAACACTCGTCAGGTAGGTGGCCGGAGAAGAGAGTTAGAGCAGCAAGGGGCCAGATCTGGGAGCTATTCAGGCTATACACCTTCCTCTTCTTCAAATGGAGCTCTGCTGATGTGAACCAATGCCGGCACGGTCAAGCGGCCCGGGTGGGGTCTTACTCAGCCTTCTGAGGAGCAGCTTTTCTATCACACAGCTGGAGGAGGAGGATACGTTTGTGGGATTCCAGATCTCCTGAGGAACTGAGGGCTCTTCTTTCCTTACTGGGACACATCCTCCTCTCAGGGCCTTTCCCCTCCTCCATGCTGGGGCAGTTCCCTGGTCTGTCCTACGCAGAAGGTCAGACTAGATAATCACAATGGTCTCTTCTGGCCTTGGAATCTATTAATGCTGTTCGTCTCCCAACTTCGTCCCTTACACTCCTGTCATGTCCCTGGGTTTTGTTTACCAAGCTCTTGTAGTGAGCACGGGACGGGGAATCAAGGCTCCTGGTTTCAAATCCTGCCTCTGTCTCTGTGGGTACATGTACATGGCGGTAAAGGCCCTACGGCACAGCCGCAGCTGGCCTGGGTCAGCTGACTTGGGCTTGGGCTGTAGGACTAAAAATTGCTGGGTAGACACTCGGGCTCCAGCTGGGGCCCTGCACGGGTGGAGGGTACCAGAGCCAGGACTCCAGCTCGAGCCCGAACGTCTACACAGTAATTTTTCAGCCCCAGCACCCGAGTCCGAGTGGGCTGCCCAGGGCCGGCCATAAAAGTGTTTACCCTGCTGTACATATACCCTGTGTGGCCTAGGGTAACTCACAGCCTTAGTTTGTCCCCATTTTACATGAGGATACTCGGACTTATAAATATGAACAGATTGTCCATCAAAGGCCTTGATTGCTTTTCTGGGCCTGGCTTATTGCCTTGGTACTCCAGGTTTACCCCAGCATAATTCCACTGAAGCCAATGGAGTTCCACTGCTGTAAGCCAGTGGTGGATGAAACCCTAACCATCTGGTATCTTGCTCCCTACTCTGTTGATTAGCAGGATGACCCCAGCCTCTTATATTTTAAAGGCAGATCTCCAGGAAGCTCCACATTCTCCCTCCGCCATCACACACAGACAGGCTCTGTATCGTGATAACACTGAGGGAGGATTAACCAGTGGAAGTGGGGAATTGCTTGAGATGTTCCCTCCAAGCAGGAGCTGTATGTGGTCTCCACTGTGCTGTATATAGCATCAAAACAATCAACTCTGTGGCTGACATCACCCCAAGAGAGGGAGAGCACTGTTGTCACTGATACTCCGAGTCCTCCAGGAAGGGGGAGGGAAGCAGCATTACTCTCGAAGCCCTGACCAAAACTGCCTTTCAAACCTTGGTTTTAAAAATCCAAAACACAAAGTGAGGAGGAAGGAGCTAACATGCAATTCTTCTTCATCCCAGCAGACTCTGCCCAGAGGTTAGTAAAGTTGCTAATGTCTCACTGGAGAAGAGCGTGTGAATTAGTTTTTGTGCCAAAAAGTTGGAAAAATTGTGGATATATTTTAGTCCAGCGGGTGAAAAAAAAAAACCAAGAGAACCAAACCAGGGTATTTCCAGAGGGACAGATCCTCCGTGGAGATAGACGAGCGGTCACTGAACCTGCGCCCCAAAAGCCAGGCTGCGTCTGGGGTTAGCCAATCAGGTTTGAAAGGGAGAGAGAAAAGTTTGATTTACAGGTATAATCATCACTGGCACTCAGCAGCATTCTCAACCCGAACGGGACTGGAACGGCTCAACCACAGGACTGCCCTCCTCCCATAAGGGGCCCCTGCACACAGACAATGGCACCTCCTGAGCCCCGGGGGGTGGGGCAATAGTGACAGTGAAGGGTCACTCATGTCGGGAGCCCAACTTGAGATGCCATGGGCTTGATCTGCAAAGGTGCTGAGCATATACAGCCCCCCGTGAACCAGACAGGCTCTTTGTTGATGTTAATCAGCACGGCTTCATTACATCACCTGAGTTGGCCTGATTTTCACCAGCTGAGAACCTTGGCCATTGATTTGAACAGGAACTGCGGGTGCTCAGTACCTCAGAAACCCATGCCCTAGGGGTCTCCCGTGGGGCACCCAAAATCTAAGATGTGAAAATTCAGCCAAGGGCCCATACTATGTATGGATCAAATTTGGAGTCTTCACTCCAGTTTGTACTCAGAGGTTTCCATTAAGATTTGTGATATATTTTTGCCTGGTTAAATCCTAGCCGCAGGTTCTCAGGAACCCATCTCCTCAGGCAAATCTCTAGCTGGCACACCTGTCATGCTTATAATGAAGCCATCACTAGTAAGTGGCTCCAAGTCAGACTCAGCCAAGTTATCGCTGGGATCCACTGCTCCTCCAACCGCGGCACTGCCCTCTCTTCCTCTGCCCAGCTCACACTGAGAACTTCCTGCTCTGTCTTCACTTCTACCCTAGGCCGCCACGAAGAACATGGGCAGCAACACGTCTCTCCATCATTCCAAATACCTCCAGCAATGGAGATGGGGCTTATACTGACATGCCAGCACTAGAATGACTCTCACACTTCATCTGTTGGTTTAAAAATCAATATGGCACCATCGTACCCTTCCAATATATCCCAGCTCTCTGCACCTATCTATCTAGAGTATCACAGTGCCCTCACTTAAGCAGTAGCTAAGTGCTAACTCGCCCCAGTGCACATCATCTAGCAGAGGATACATACACTGCATGGACATGGGAGACACAATCTCTTCATCCAGATCGTCCAGATCATCAGTCATGATGAAGTGCGCTGGGTTGGGCCGGGAAGTGCCCAACCAGCTGGGATCGATGTTCAGGGCTGTCACTAGCGTGTGGATGCCTGGGTTGTTGACAATCTGGAAGCCACACAGCAGCTCGATTTGGTGCCAGCGGTGTAGGCGCTCCCGCAGTGCAGCCGTCACTTCGCTCAGGGCTTGCCTGAAAACAAGATTCGAACAAGGGAAAAGGAAAAACAAATGAGGAACAGTGGAAACAAATTACACGGGACAGAAGATCCCAGTGTGTCTGGAACAGGGAGTCAGAAAGTTAAGCTGAGATTCCTCCTTGTGTTTATTTCTCCAGACCTCCTTGCAGAGCCTTGCGTAGTAGCCACATCTGAATGGGATTTTTCTCTGTGTTAACCCCCAGTCAGATTCTCAGTGGGACAACAAGAGTCAGTGTCAAAGTATCGTGATACAGCTCTGAGCCACGCAAATCTCGGAGTCTTGGGTTGGGATTTTTAAAGCTGATCAGGAGATTTTAATTCATTTGGATTTTAATGGGCACTGTTGGGCTAACACCTCTAGCTGGCTTGGAAAATCTCAACCCTGGAAGGACATTCTATGACAAGTAAGATGAATGAATCAATTTTAAGATGAATAAGCTAGTGGTGTCTGAAGCTTTATCGTAGTTGAATGAGCCTTCAGGTTATTTGGTGGGTAAGTGTGATGGAGTCCACAGGTAGGTATCTTCTCAAAATCCCAATGAATGCTTCCGTCATGAAAGGACGGGATTTACAGGAATATATCTATCAGCCATATGAACTACTTTACCAACCACCAAGGGAACATGGCCACAGCATATAGCAACAGGCTAGTGCAGGAAACCCTGTCCAACTGGAACCTCAGGGGAGAACATTCCTCTCACTGAGCAGAAACGTGGGATCTGTAATACCTGTAAATGGTCGGGACTTCAATTTTCCACCTTAACGGGGTAAAATGTTACTAGTTACCCATTACATTTCACACATTCACCAAAACCTGACAAATGTGAATTAAATAAGGATCAGCTTCTACTGAGGCAAAAGAATAGGCCAACGAATTCATGCTGTGCAACATTAGAACAGGCTGTGCAGGACACGCACTACGGAATGACTCTTCCCTGCGGTCAAGATCTGTAGAAGTCTGCTGTACATCTGTGTCTTTCCCCAGTGAGTCTAAGCAAGATGAGACCAGCCTTGCGGACACGCGTGTATTACAGCTGCCTGTGTGGGCGGGGAGGGATTTGGGAGAAATGGCAGGAAGATATGCGGTGGATACTCACTTCGCAGTTAAGATTTTATGATCAACGTCGTCTAGGGATGAACTGTGAGCAACATGAAATGTTCCAAAGAGGGTGTTTCGCTTCTTTTTAATTTTTTCAGCCTGAAATATATTAAAAGAAAAAGGTCACCGGAACAATCAGCCCTTGTGTTTCCTCCAGGACAATAATCTCCTAAACAGGATAAGACAGAAATAGTCCTGTGGCTGTTTGCACACACACAAGTAGTTTGAACTGTCACTTTATCTAAGGATGTTATGCCACGTAACTTGCTGGCTAGGGTGTCAGTTGAGAGCAGAGTTAGGACAAGAGTCCAGAGCACCAGCTACAACTGCATAGCTAAGAATTCCTCCCACGCCACAGGCTCGTCACCAGAAAGACCAACGAAAGCCTTATCAACAGGAACCTAATATCCTGAAATGGGGTTTGCCTCCTCTAAAGATTCAAATATACACCGTGTTCTAAAGTCTCTACATACAGATCCTCGGTCTTTATGCTCTAATAATGTTTGCTGCAGAGTTGCAAAAGGCAAACTGGGGGCAGGAACGCTGCAGCTGACACCACCCGGGGAAATGGCTGAAGTGCTACAGGGTTTGCTGTCAGAATGTGGTAAGACCGACAAATTCATATTTGTCCTGTCACCTCTGACTGCTGTACAATGTCAAGACAGCCAAGCACATTGGCTGCAACAGCTTCCTGCTCTCTGCTGCTCTCTGCTTCGCTCAGATTTTAAACAGCTGGGAACAGAGAAGTGACTTGGCCAGTGAAGACCACGTACACATTTTACATGTCAAAAACATCACTGCCCTAATACGTGTGACCCTTGGGGCCGGATTTGTTCTCACTGGGGCTGTGGAGAGTTCCTGTCGCAGACGTTTCACAATGCATGACAGTGCACGCAACAGCTAGTTATGCACATTAGCAGGTTTAAACTTATCCACCAAAGAGCCACTTACTCAGTGAGCAGTCATGTGGCCCAGTGGTCTGAGTATGCAGCTGGGAGCCTAGAACTCAATGGTTCTCACCCAGCTCTGGCGCTAGTTCACTGTATAACATTGCACAAATCACTTCATCTCTTTGTGACTCAATTTCCCCAGCTGTAAAGTGTCTGTAACAACTGTGTCGGGTGCTTTAATTAAGGTTTGTGCAGTACTTTGAAAATGTAAAACCTTACACCAGTGCCTGATATCATCATGCATCATGGACCAGTATTAGATATCATCATGTATCCACGGTCATCAAATGTCCATGGAAACATGGATTAATTGCTCAGCATGAGTACTAAAAGGCAGCTAACGTATGTACAAACAAAATCAGAAAGGCTAATGCACAAAATAAGTTACACCTGGCAAGCGACATAAACGGCATAAGAAGAGGTTCTATAAATACATTAGGAGCAAGAAAAAGATGAAGAAAAATATAGGGCCACTACTTAGCAGGGAAAGGGAGCTAATAATGAACGGCATCAAGAAGGCTGCGGTGTTTAATGCCTATTTTGCTTCAGCCTTCATTAAAAAGGTTAATGGTGACCAGACGCTCAACACAACTAATATAAAAAACAAGTAGGAAGGACACAAGCCAAAACAGAGAATGAACAGATTAAAAACATATTTAGAAAAGTTACATGTATTTACACTGACAGGGTTTGATGAAATTCATTCTAGGGTACTTAAGAAACCAGCTGAAGCAAACTCTGAATCATTAGCAATTATCTTTGAGAACTAAAGGAGGATGGATGAGGTCTCAGAGGATGGAAGAATGACAAGCACAGTACCTGTTTTTATAAAGAGGACCCAGGGGATTATAGACCAGTCAGCCTAACTCTGATATCTGGAAAGATACTGGAACAAATTATTAAACAATCAACTTGGAGCACCTAGAAGTTTACAGGATTAAAAGCAATAGCCAACATGGATTTGTCAAACCAACCTAATGTCCTTCTTTGACAGGATGACTGGCCTAGTGGATAGGAGAGAGCTGTAGAAGTGATATATCTTGATCTTAGTAGGGCTTTTCACCCAGGCCCACATAACATTCTCACAGGCAAACTAGGGAAATGTGGTGTAAGGTAGTGCACATTGACAAACATAATCTAACTATACATTCAAAATGATGGGGTCTAAATTAACTGTTAATACTCAAAAAGGAGATCTTGGAGTCACTGTGGAAAGTTCTCTGAAATCATCCACTCGATGTGCAGCAGCAGTCAAAAAAGCAAACAGAATGTTAGGAACCATTTGGAAAGGGATTGATAATGAGAGAAAATATCATGATATCTCTATATAAATCCACGGTATGCCCGTATCTTGTATCCCTTGTGCAGTTCTGGCCACCCCATCTCATAAAAGATATATTTGAAATGGAAACAGTAAAGAGAAGGACGATAAAAATGATTAGAGATATGGAACAGTTTCCATATGAGGAGAGAATAAAAAGACTGGAACTGTTCATCTTAGAAAAGAGAAAACTAAGGGATGGGGGATAAGGTCGAGGTCTATAAAATCATGAAAAGTGTGGAGAAAGTGAATAAGGAAGTGTTATTTAACCTTTCACATAACACAAGAACCAGGGGTCACCAATGAAATTAATAGGCAGCGGGTTTAAAAACAAACAAAAGGCAGTACTTCTTCACACAATGCACAGTCAGCATGTGGAACTCCTTGCCAGACGATGTTGTGAAGGCCAAAACTATAATGGGGTTCAAAAAAGAATTAGATAAATTCATGGAGGACAGGTCCATCAATGGCTATTAGCCAAGATGGTCTGGGACACAAACCCATGTTCCAGGTGTCCCTAAACCTCTGACTGCCAGAAACTGGGACTGCACTACAGGGCAGGGATTACTTGACAATTGCCCTGTTCTGTTTATTCCTTCTGAAGCGTCTGGCAGTGGCTACTGCCAGTCTACAGGATATTGGGCTAGGTGGACCATTGTCAGACCCAGTGTGGGCATTCTTACGTTCTTAGATGAAATTACTATAAGGTGGGTGGTTAAACGGTTGAAAGACTGTACTCAAAGAGTAGTAGTCAATTGTTTGTTGCCAGACTGGTGTCTGTTACAGCTGTCCGCTTGCTGCATTCCTTTTTCCCCTCTCCTTTCTGTTTGTCCTGTGTGGCCGCCCCTCCCGGCCATTGTGCTAACTAAAGTCACAGCCCTATTCATAGGAATGGCTTGTACAGACTAACTGAAGCCATTGCTCTGCCTAGGGAGGGGGCTTCTTGCTTCTTTCTTTGGCTCCTTTGTTCAGACCCGGGCTCGGTGTGGGGGGCGCTGCCCAGAAATGCAAGACCTGAAGTGGCCAAATAATTAAGCATATGAGTCATACCTGTGGCTCAGAACATGCCCAGGCATGCCTATGCTTACCTGCAGACTTACGCTGCCTTCTCTCCTCCCCTGTATCAAGAGGAGTCAATCAAAAGTACTGGTGGGAAACTGCCTGAGTTTGCCTTTAAAGCCGGACATTTTCTGATCAGACTTCAGAGAAGGTCCTTGCTTTGCCACCTGGTCTGATCAGCTAGGGGTCTTTGGGGGGCCCTCTCCCCGCTCTCGTTTGTTTTTGAGCGTACCCCAGTTTTTAAACTCCCCTCCCACGAACAACGAATTTGTGCCTGGAGATCTCCTGATTATTGTAAGCGAATTGAGTCCTCTCTCCATCCTCCGATGCTACTGCTGTTCTTGCCTCTGTGCTTGCTGCTGTCCTGGGGATTGGTAAGAACTCCCTCTTGCAGACTTCCCCTGTCCTAGCTGCTGCCTTGTTTCCCCAGCAGACAGACCCAAGCTAACTCCTTGGTCTGTATCGCTAATCTGTTTCTTGCTCCGCAGAGCCTTTGCTGCTAAAAATAAGCCTGTGCCGCTGCTAAGCTGTGCCTTCCTGGACTGTATCCTGGGCCGCTGGCTTGCAGCTGCCCCATTGCTGCAGCCACCACCTCCCCCAGGGGCTGTACCTTGGGCACACACCACTCTGCCCTCCGGAACTGCTCCCCCTCCCGATCAAAGAATCGGCATGGTGTAAGGTGCACCTATTAGAATCAGGTTCTCAGTCTAGATAAGTTGTAATTTCATTTTGCATAGCTGTGGTTAAGTTAGGTTTAAAAAAGAATTGTTGCATTGTGTTCTGTTACTTGCTAATTTGTGTAGTTTTGGTTAAGTTAGATCATAAATAAGATTTTGCTGTATTCTGTATAATTGTGGTTAAGTTTGTCTTCCTGCTGCCCTAACCCCACTGCCAAGCTTGCCCGTGTCTCCCCCCGAGCTCCCCAGTCACTCGTTGCAGTCTCTCTGCTGTTTAAAATTGCAGCCTGTCTGCTCTCTGTGTCTCTCTGAGTTTAAATCTCCCTCAGCAGCGCCTCTGCCTTTGGTCTCTGCTCCACCACGTGCTCCTCTTCCCCCAACCCCCAACCTCATTCCTCTACCACTGCCTCTCTCTCTCTCTTAATCCCTTCCCCCATGTGTTCACTCCACTCCTACTGCTGCCAAACCTCAATTGTATTACTGAAGTCTGGCATAAAACCCCATTGGTTACCCTTTTTCTCTCTGACACACCTCACATTTTACATTTACACCACTGTGACACATTTTTACCTAGAGTTGTTGGTTATTTAACACATTTTACCCATAACTGTTAGTTGGTTATATGCTGCTGTGACACATCCTTTACATAGAAATTGTTAGCTACCTGTTACATTTATACTTCAGTGTTAATTGGTTACCAACTGTATTGTACCCCACTGTATTGTACCCCACTATTGAAACCCCTTGTACTATTTACTAAAAGAAACCCCTCCCCAATTGTCTACCTTAACAAACCCCATACCCCTCACTATTGAATTTTTCTTAATAAAGTTTATTTTGCACCCCACCAGTGCAGTAGTTGTCCCCCAAGATCCTCTACCTGCTGGCAGGGTCAACTGGGAGGATGTATCTAGTGGGGACCCTTAGGGTTTTGTCCTTGGCCTGGTACTAGTCAATATTTTTATTAATGACTTGGCTAATGGAGTGGCGAGGATGCTTATAAAATTTGCAGATGACACCAAGCTGGGAGGGGTTGCCAGCACTTTGGAGGACAGGATTAGACTTGAAAATGACCAAATTAGAGAATTGGTCTCTAGTTAACAAGATGAAATACAATAACGACAAGTGCAAAGTACTACACTTAGGAAGGAAAAATCAAATGCAGAGCTACAAAACGGGGAATAAGCAGCAAGGCAGTAGTACTGCTGAAAAGGATCTGAGGGTTATAGTGGATCACAGATTAAACATGAGCCAACAATGTGATTCAGTTTTGAAACAAGCTAATATCATTCTGGGATGTATTAACAGGAGTGTCATATGTAAGACACGGGAGGTAACTGTCCCACTATCTGCAGCATCAGTGAGGTCTCATCCAGCCTTCTGTGTTCAGTACTGAGCACCATGCTTTAAGAAAGATGTGGACAAACCAGAGAGAGTCCAGAGGAAAGGACCAAAAGTAATAAGCGGTTTAGAAATCTTGACTTATCAGAAAAGGTTAAAAAGCCTGGGCATGCTTAGTCTTGAGAAAAGAAGACTGAGGGGGAGACCTCAAATATGGGAATGTCTGTTATACAGAGGATAGTGATCAATTGTTCTCCATGTCCACTGTGTAAGACAAGAAGTGATGGCCTTCATCTGCAGCAAGGGAGATTTAGGTTAGATATTAGGAAATCGTTCTAACTACAAGGATAGTTAAACTCTACAACAGGCTTTCAAGGGAAGCAGCAGAATCCCCATTATTGGAGGTTTTAAGAACAGACTGAACAAACACCTGACAGGGATGGTCTTGGTTTACTTGATCTCGCCTCAACGCCGGCGAAGGGTGGAACAATGAACCAGAGGACCTCTTGAGGACCCTTCCAGCCCTACCTTTCTATGGTTCTATGCACTGAGCAACAGTCACAAACTATTGTCAAGATGTTACACGGTATCTCCCCAAACCAGAGCTATGAAGCGCAACACGTGGCAATAGGATTGGGGTCAAGTCCCTGCAAGCAAGGATTTCCTTATATTGCACTACGGCAGGCAAGCAAGGTCAATCAGAAGGTGGTATGCAGAAAGAAGAAATGGGAGCAGGCAGGAGAGAACAGCACAGAGAGAGACGTTCTAAGTCATGAGGCTGTAAATATCTATGGATTTCACTCCCCAGCCTCAGGGAGGGAAGAATTTAGGACTAAAGAGACAGAAGTTCTCACCCCCTCTTTGGCCACCAGCAGCTGCTTCTCCGCATTCTGTTTCTTGATGTTGTAGTACTGGACCTCCACTTCGTGGGTCAGCTGGAGCCATTTCTGCAAGGCCTCTGGTGCGGCCCAGCTGCAGTGGGATTCAAGTTCCTTCTCTGCATTCTTCAGCGCCATTCGGACCTGTAAGGGAAACAGTCACAGCAGCAGCATTACATGAAGGCGTAGGAGGGGGAGGGGGACCCTTTCATTCCAGTTAGCACTCTCCAAGGTAGTCCCTTCAGCGGATAGCTGCTTTCAGCCCCAACACTTGTAATGGCACCAAAAAGAAAAAATCTCCAGCAAGCCTAGTTTCACTCCTGGCTGTGGCTTGGGGTCAGTATAAGAGGGAGAATTCCTGTGCCCTGAGCCAGTGGGACAACTGTGCTACCAGGGCGGTAGGACAGCACAATTCTCTTCCTTGGGAATCATCCTGAATGGGAGAAGTTGCTGCATGAGCAATTGGAGCAACCTACAGGACTTCCCTCCATTCTGCAGGCTGGATCCCTTTCTGATTTGTTTTGCTCTACCGTTATCAGGAATTGGGCTGTGGTTGTCCCTTATCACTTCAGCTACCAGCTTGGTTAAGCACAAAGTTTATGCAATGCAGATCTGGTCCAACCCTCTAAGTCTGTGAAGATGGAGGGCCTGATTCTGATTTACACTGGTGTGAGGGAAAAGAGGAGTAACTACAATTGATTTAGTGGAATAACACTGGACTGGATGAGAGGAGAACCAACCCCAGACTAAAGATATTCAGAGTGTTTATCTCCAAGCCCTGTAAATCTCCGTCCCCCTCCCTTCTGATCTGCAAGGTACGGGATTGCAGCTTTCCTTCACGCAAAGACATGCTAACAACTCTGAGCAGGCAGCTGCCTCTTTTCAGTGCAGTGACTAAACCAAACACAAAGGGCTTGTTAAAAAGAGACTTTCACACTGGAGCAAAAAGACAGAAACATTTAGACACAAAGTGTGCTGCTTGGTCAGTATAGTCACATGTTCCATCCGCAATTCCGCTCTCTGCAGTCCAGCCAAGCCTCTTCCCCGGCCTGCACTTGAAGAAACTCTGAGTTCACAGGAGGATCAAAAACCAGGGGGTGGCAAGCACAGTGAAGGCACAAAACCCCTGGACAAATGCGTGGCTTTGGTAATCATTAATGAGAATGCACACATATGTAGTGTCTTTATCAGATCTCAAAGTGCTTTGCAAATATTAAACCTCAAACAATGTCGATGAGGCATTAGCCTCATTTTACAGATGGGGAAACTGAGGTACAAAGAGGCTAAGTGGCTTACTTGGAATGAAGCAAGAGCAGGTCAGAACCCAGAAGACCTAGTTCCCCGCAGTGCATTCTAACCCCTAAATCACTTCACCTCTCAAACCTGATTAGAAACACAGACGGTTTTACTGTGTTTAAGGCTGTCTTGAAGGGGTAGATAGTGTGCTTTCTCTTTTAAAGCACTAACACCAACCCTAAATGTTTTAAACAGGCCCCTTCGATGACTACACCACACTTCTTCCACCCATTTAGGCCCCATCTACAGGACAAATACAGCTCTCCCCTATTTGATATTCACACAGGTAAAGTTTACAGTGTGGGCAGAACCTAACCATGTCCCTGTAACTGGGACAACACCTTGGATTGTTAATAACAGAAAATCACTTGCGTTCTCTCTATTCACTCTGGCCCTGATCCAGCACCCTGTGACCTCAATGGGAGTCTGTCCATTGACTTTATTGGGGGTTGGAGTAGGTCCTGTCTGGGGTTCAGACGTTAGCACCTTGCTAGCAAGAAGCATGTGTCAACATAGCTTTGGCGAACACCCTTTCTTTTTCTAGGGTAGACAGCTGCACACCGGACTGAGAATGTAAATGTTTAAAGGAATCTCTCAGTAAACCCAGATCAGTTTCCTTTACCGTGTTAACTAACTCAGCTCCATTTAAGCTGCATTTGGCTTGAGTATTATTTCTAGCCAAGGGCATCACACTACACTCAGACATTTGAAATTTCATATTCTATCTGTCAGCACATTTGCCAGTCCATCTAGAGCAGTGTGTTTCACATTTTTTAGGCTGTGAACTCCTTACCAAATAAAGCAGTTTACCGCGTACCCCCATCTGAGATAGGGTCATAATATACTTTTTGATTAGATTGCCACGTCTTATGAAACAAAATGTGTTGTCTGCCAATACAGGATTTTTCTTCCACACCCCTGACAAGAGCTCACGTACCCCACTTTGAAAGCCACTGGTCTAGAGGGACTTATAAAGCAGCCACATTCCAGAGTTAACTACCCACCATTTTACTACTGTCTGCAATTTTAACAAATGTTAAACGTAATTTCCCTAAATTGTTCATAGAAATACAGGGACAGCACCATAATCTTCATGATTGACTAAATTCTCCACACCAGTCTCAACTTCCACTGATCTGACCTCCTTTCATACGTGGAGTTCTGTCCTCTCTAATCCATCTAGGTTCTGACCCCACACCCAACCCCATCTGAGTGCCTGGGAGTGCTGAGCACAGAGGCAGAGCAGAACCGTGGAGATGAACCACTTGGATCTGAGACTGGACATTTGCTCAAAATGTTTATGAACAGCAGGGTTCACATGGAAACAAAAAAATCTGGTTTGGGAAACCGAACAGGAAGGTAGCAGTGTAAAATGACAGAAAGGGAACCAATACATAAGGGGGGAATGGGCTCTGGAAAGACTGAAGCATGAGCAGGGTTTATAATCTGGGTAGGGTTTGACATCACTGAAAGGGGTCAGCGTGTAAACTGTAGTACAGACGAGCCCACCTCACTAAGGCGTGGCTAACTTTGCTCTCCAGTAGGAGCCTCCAACACGCTCTTTGAAAAACCAGATCATATTCTTAGCATCATCAACTGGTGCAAGAGCAGCTCAGATTTCAGGATTCACAGGGACCCCAAAGTATCCCAAAAGCGACTCTGACAGGTTGCCTTTGGCTTGTACAGTCAGTGGGAGTGGCTAGTGAATTACTTCTGTGGCCTCTAGTTCATTTCAGTGGTGATTATGTTACATCACACAGTGCACGCTGGGTGGATAAAGCCATTACTCACCCACTCAATGAATCCCACAGGAAGGCCTCTAAGAAACAACAGATTGGTTAAGTCACCGCTGGCTTCAGCTTTCATTACAAATTTAAAGAGGCAGGAAGGGGGCAATGGGTGTGACTTGACATACACAATGCAAACAATACAACTTGTATTTCTATGACAACACGTGGGTGGCTGTGCTAGACTGTAGCGTATTTTGAGGTGTATGTGTGTGTGATAGCCTAAACAGGAAACTACTGTCCTGGGAAACTGTATGTAAATACTCAACTCTGGCAGCAGGTGTTTAAGTTGCTTGGAGGCTCTTAGAGGAAGAGGGGGATGGGGCTGTTGCAGAAGCAGGTTAGAATGAATTTAATTGCTGCCTCAGGTTCTCCTAAAACACAGTATGTAAAGTGCCATACAAAGGGGAAGGGGCCAGCCCCCTGGCTGGTCTCAGCACAGAAGGATCAGAGGTATGGATCAAACTCCACACCTTCCCTTCGGGGACAGCAGAGGCTGTGGGGTGCGGGGCAGCACATTCAGCACTGGAAGCGCATCTTGTGTTGCTCTCCAGGGATCCTCTCTGGTGACTGCATAGAGCAGCATGGATGGGCCCGATGAGAAGGTGCCTTTTGGGGGAAAGTATTATCTGAGGAAGTGGCAGAGATAGTTGGATCTCTCCTATCCCTAAGGTCAACTGGGAGAACAGTCGCAACAAGGCACACTAAGGAGAGTCTAGCTGTGTTTCCCAGGGGGATGCAGCAATGGCCATACAGGTGTGGGTGTCCCGCCCCCCGTTTCTGCTTGTACGTATGTTATGCAATGCTTGCCTGCTCCAGCTCCTGCTCCGCGTACTTCTGTCTGCTTAGCTCGTTCTCCGTCCCCTCGCGCAGCTCCCGCAGTCGGTGTGCCTCTTGCTTGGCGATGCTGATCTCATCTTGGAGCTTCTTCTCCAGATGCACCTTCTCCACTTCCACCGTGCGGTGTTCCTCCTGGGCCTTCTGCAGCCTAATGCACACAGGCACATGGAATTGCTAGTGCATGCAGGGCTGTGTGTCCCTGGACGAAGGAGCCCACTAAGCAATTACTGCATGACTAGCTGCACACTCGTGAAGACATACAAGGCGAAATTCTGCTCTCACCTGCACTGGGGTAAACCCAGAGAAACTCCACTGATAACAGTGGAGAGATGCTGCTGTAAATCCAGAGGGAAAGCACAATTCAGCACAGTCTCTGTGGCACTGAAACGCCAACATTAAGAAAACTCAAGGAAAAGTTTGCCATGAAACTAAATGACCAACTTCAGATGTTCAGCCACATTCATTTTTTAAATACCAGAACACAAGCCACAGTCTGATGTAATGCGCTGCAAACTCATTTGAGTCTCCTGCGCATTCACAGAAACCCAGAAACAAAGGCCTTCGCCATTATGGAAATGGATATAATCTACATTATTCTACTTCAAGGAGGTAAATACTTGAGTTTTAATGGGCCTTGGCTGTGCACATGCATATTTGCATATGAGATCTGCCAAAATACTCCATTTCCCACTGGATCCAAATTCAGACACACCCTCCTCCGAGGAGTGGTTAATTTTCTCCAACATGGGATTAAATCAGTATTGATTTTGCATGGATGCAAGAGAAAATTACAGATTATTTACCCTTGGGTCAGGGAAACTGATGCTGGCGAATCCCAGGATTTTCAAGGACCCAACACTGCTCTGTTCAATAGCCTTCTGGGTACCCTTGCTTAGCCTGCTGGGTCAGGCTTTTTACTGCATTTTCATTTGCTTCCAAGCCTTTGCTGCTACCTCCCTCTGACACAGCCCCCTGGCGCTGCAGCCTCCTGAGTGCACTGAGGAAGAATTAAGCTACAGAGGAAGAAAACATGAGCTGCAAAGCAGGAGAGGATGCACTAGGACCAATTCTACCTGACTCACTCCAACTGGCCTGTACAAAGAACAAGGGCACTGGCAGAGGGATAGCTCAGTGATTTGAGCTTGGCCTGCTAAACTCAGGGTTGTGAGTTCAATCCTTGATGGTGCCATTAAGGGATCTGGGACAAAAACCTGTCAGGAACAGAACTTGGTCCTGCTGTGAAGGCAGGGGACTGAACTTGATGACCTTTCAAGGTCCCTTCCAGCTCTATGAGATAGGTATATCTCCATATAAAAAAAATCTCTAGTGTTTGTCACCAAAACCACTTCAAATTCCAAATGTTAGTTATTCTTTAAAATAAACTAAGTACAGTGATCATTTCTAACAGGTAGACCGACTGCCAATTTTAAGACAATGTTTCTGCAGCATTTATTCAGTTGTGTGTGTGTTTGTGGGCGGGGTTCACTTTATCATTTAGGCTACAAAGACTAATGATGTATAAGTACCTTCCTGGGGAGAAAACACTGGGTACTAGAGTATTCTTTAATCTAGTGGAGAAAAACAGAAAAAGAACCAATGCTGGAAGCTGTGCCAGACATATTCAATTTAGCAATAAGCAGGGCTTAATTTGTGCCAGTCCCAAGCCCCGGCACCTCTGGGCCTGGCAGTCCCGAGTCCTGGCACCTTTGGGCTTGCCGCATCAGTTATGAAAGTAAAAAAATTGCTTGAGCCCTCAGCACCTAATTAAGCACTGGCAATAAGGCACATTTTTTTAACAGGGTGATTAACCACTGGAACAAACTACCAACGGAAGTGGTGAATTCTCCATCTTTTGATGCCTTTCTAGAAGATGCTTTAGTCAAACACACATTATTGGGCTCAATGCCAGGGTAACTGGATGAAATTCTATGATCTGCGGTGTCCAGGAGGTCAGACTAAATGATCTAATGGTACCTTCTGGCCTTAAACTCTGAGCTGTTTTCCTCTTTTCTCCAGAGATCCTGTGCTACAGTAGAAGGTAAATCAATAATAGCCGGACACAACAGTGTGTTTAAATAGTAGAGAGCTTCTGACCCACAGTGCACTGTGAGGACATTTTTGTCCCTTGTCCTTGCAGGTCAGGTTACGGTCCCAACTTAAACAAACCCATCCTTTCTATTTATACTCCAGGTTCTGGTCAGTCAGTTTCCTTTTTAGGATTTGTTGGAGTTTTAGGATAACTTCAGTATGGTTTAGTAGTTACAAGGATACAAGCTTTCTGAGGTCAGGCAGGCATAAACTGAGCCAATGAAACCATTACTGGGCTTAAGCGTAAAGACTCAATGACTGGCTACGAAAATAGCTATAGACCAGCCTGCGGAAGACTTTTAAAAACTAAACTGCAAGATGAATCATCCCAGCTAAAAGCAAAAGCATTTCCAGGCACCAAATCTCGTCTTATTCAGGGTATCCAACCCCCAAAATGGAGTAACAGCCCAGTTTCTGATTATCAAAAGAAGGGGAAGGACTGTGAGATATGTGCAGCAGAGCGGCTCTGAGGTGCACCAGGAACAAACTGCAGTCAAAGGCAAGGACACTTGCCCAGACCACTAGAAGCATTGGCTGGCAGGTTTCCTTTAGATGTACTGCAAGTAATCAAGACCCTCTGAGGAGGGATGGCAAGGAAAACCTCCAGCCCCAAGAAGAGTGACTGTTTGCAGGAAGCAACTTGTGCGAACAAACCAGACGCCAGGAGGGCTGACTTTTGTTAAAGCTCGAAGAGGGATAGGGAAGCAGAACTTGCCTGCACGAGACTTTGCTTCTATGCACAAGGCTTTGCGAAATGCGCCTGGTTCATGGGCCCACAAGTGACCATTCAGATACAAACGAACAAAACGAGGTGAAGCCGATCCTTATTGCAAAATTCTGCTCTGTCTAATATACACATTTAGACTGCTCTCTTCGAGACCGTGTACAAAACTAAAGGACTGTATCTGCTTTCTGTTTACTTCACAGCCCAGATTTAAAAAATGGGAAGAATGTTAAAGATGCATTTCGAAACATTACTATGCACAAATGAAACCCATGTTTTGGGAGCAGAGGCTAGAGGGGAGCAGTCCACTGCTCCACTTACGAGCGCAGTTCACTGAGAACAGTGTAAACACAAGTCTCCTCATGGTGTAGAGATGGCAAGTCAAAACAAAATTTGGATGGGCTGGACTTTCTTCAGCCATTTTGTTGGCTGTGCTGCTGGACAAGGGTTTATTTTCAATTTACAGTTCTGCTGAGAAACACAAAATGTTTTCAGTCCTAATTTTAAAAGAATCCTATGGAGACGTTCCAAGTTTAGAGATAAACCCACGCTCTCTGCCCTCCATGGATCATTGCTTCATCACTTCCATACTAGCTTGGTAACACTCCACACACATTAGAATACCCTCTGTTTAAAGGGGAAATGTCCCGGTGGCGTGTGTGTCATGGGGGGGGGGGGAAGGGGGGTAGGATTAATCCTTAAGATCCTTAAGATTTCTCTTGAATGCACTAGTCAGACTTCTTCTGTTCCCCACCGTTTAATTATTCATGTTTCATGAAAATGACAGTCCATCATTTCCTCTGTTGCTCACCAGAGACAACAAAAAAAACTTTCCCCTGCATGTTCTCAGTCACTGTGACTGGATTTCCACACTCACAGGTTTAGACTGGTGGAGCTCCACTGAGTTCAGGGGAGTTATTCTGAATTTACACTGATGTAAGTGCAAGCAATCTGGAAGACTTCCTGGGAACAGTCTCCATGAAGGGATATCCTGTAAATGTTCTAGATTAGAACAGAATTTGGCTTGCTGGTGTCATAAACAGATAGTTAAGGGTTAATGTCTCTTTTACCTCTAAAGGGTTAAAAAACCGGGACCCAAACACCTGACCAATCAGGAAACAAGATACTTTCAAATCTGGGTGGAGGGAAGCCTTTGTTTGTGGGTTTGGGGTTTGTGGTTTGTTCTCTCTGGGTCCTGGACGGGACTAGAGGTGCAACCAGGTTTCTGCCAATCTCCCCGCTACAGTCTCTTATCTATTCAGAATAGTTAGTAAGTAAAAAGGCAGTTATAGTCTTTTAATTTGTTTTTCTTATTTGCAAATGTGTACTTGCTGGAAGTAGCTTAAATTGTGTTTCTGCTGGAGAAAGCTTCTTTCTATTGTCTATAAGCTATAAAAACCCTGTATATTTACCATCTTGATTACAGAGACAAGTTTTATGGTTTTTTTTCTTTTATTAAAGTTTTCCTCTTTTTTAGAATCTAATTGATTTTTTGGTTATCTTTTGTAAAACTCCAGGGAAGGGAGTCTGCACTCACCAGGGAATTGGTGGGAGAAAGGAAAGGGAGGAGGGAAGAAAAACCTGCTCTCTGCGTTTATCTCTGTATCTCTCTCCGGGGAAGAAGGGAGGGGGAAGGGGTGATTCAAGGAGTTGAATCACGGTGGTCTCCTAGTGTACCCAGGGCGGGAAAGAGCTGGGAGGAAGAAAAGAGGGGGGAAGGGAAATGGTTTATTCCCCTTTGTTGTGAGACTCAGGGAATCTGGGTCTTGGGGTTTAGACCCAGAGAAGGGTTTGGGGAGACCAGAGTCTATCAGGCGCTCTACCTAAGTCCTGATTGGTGGCAGCACTACAGGATCTAAGCTGGTAATTAAGCTTAGGGGAATTCATGCTAGTACCCATATTTTGGACGCTAAGGTTCAGATTTGGGAATTATACTATGACAGCTGGATCAACCTTTCCTGCTCTAGGTATCTCAACGCCCCTCACAAATTTCTAAGCGAGGCAACGGAGTAGCCATTTGACAGGCCGTGGAAAAGGTACTATGTACTCAGCACCTGGGACAGACACCTGTTTCAGTGTGACTCACATTGTTTGTCTGGAACCCAGATTATTCACAATTTTTCAAAGAGAACCACGGAAGGACTGCCATTTGGACCACTGAAAGATGCCTTGTACATAGCATTCTCTATCACTGTAGCACCTGAGGACCTCACAGACTAATCAATGTATCCTCTCAGCAGCATGTGAGGTAGGGGAGTGTTAGTCCCCTTCTGTAAAAAGGGAATGAGTCTACCCTGGGCAAGTCAGTTTGCACAAGATCACCAGGAGTCTGTGGCCGAGCCAGGAAATGATCACTCCCCTCCTTCCTTCCAGGTCAGTGCTCTAGCCACAAACAATCTTTCCTACCCTAATGCTCTGCAGACCTGTCAGGAGGAGCTTTTAGCCATGCCTGGCATGTGCGGTTTTAGGTTTCTTCCTGTTTGGCTTTAGGTAACATTAGCTAATGTTCACCGACACATCTCCTTGTTTATATTGTCCTATCTTCAATGGCAAATCCCAAGGTCACGTCTTACACAGCATGTTTGCAGCAATGTTAGTGTTTAGGCCCAATGCCTACAGGGTAACTTACTCTTGAATCCCCAGCATAAACTCAGCAGTTACCTCCAGGTCATACCTAAAAGCATACACTTAAAGGTACAGAGTAAAATTCAGATGCTCTCTACAGTAATTATGTCAATGAGCAGTCAGACTTCAACTAGGAAATCCTAATGGTTTCTCATTTCAGCAAATCCTTTTTCTTCGGGGAATTGCCAATCTGGCAATGGTAAAATTATACACAACTCTGAAATGATTTGCTGCTCAGAACTGGCTGCCTCAAAGACATACAGTAAATGTAGTTTTTCCCTCTCTTCATGTCAGGAACAAAGCAGATCATGTGTGTGTGTCACGGAGAAGGGAAGGCAGGGAGTTTGGCACTATCATCTCGACACACATCTTTCCTTTTAGGTGAATGCCAACTAATGTCATCACACAGAGTACTTAACAGAAGAAAGTTCTCACAAACACAACATCCATGAGCAGGGCTACTCCCTACCAGCTGTTTGGACAGGATAGGTGAGGAACTGGGCTCCAGTACTGAGTGTGTATATGGCTGAATGTGTCTGTAAAAATCTTCATGGCAAGTTTACATTCTTGAGACGCTGGCACACGTACAGGCAACTTTTCACGCTAGCTAGCGCACACACACAATTGGAGTACAAGTCTGCTCCCACTGCAGTCATTGGGAGTTTAGCCATCAACTTCTATGGCAACCAAACTGGACTCTTTATCTTTGAAAATTATATTCAAGAGACAAGTACAAATAATTAGAGCCAAAATCTACCAGGCTCTGTTAAAAATGGTGATTTCAGCAAAAAATGAACCTTTTTTAAAAAAGAAAATGAGATTGTCAGTGGTAGCCCTTTGTCCATAAATAGGACCTGTAGCAGCCGTTACACATGTAAGTAGCCACATCGAGGTCAATGCCATTACTCGTGTGAGTAAAAGTTGCATTCTTCAGCCCACAGTATTTTGTCAAAGAAGAAATGAAACATATTTATGATGAACAAGAGACAGTTCAGCTGCTTACGTTTAATGTTCCAGTATTGAATTTTCTAACTTTTTTTGTGCTTCCTAGTAAACAACTCATGAGATCTGGATATCCCTGTAGTGCCTGGGAAGCAGTGGCTCCTCCAGATTCTTCAGAGGAAGAATCCATGAGGAAATTTGGCCAAATTCCTCTCCTGAACCATTTCCAGAATATTGATGTGTTTCACTCTCTCTCGGCTAATATGAAGATGCAACCCGAGTCAGTTCAGATGATGGATTCTGAAGGAGCCAGATTACTTAACATTCTTTTTGAAAGGCCCTTTCTTCCTCTAGGAACAGGTCTATTTTGTGATTTTAAAAGGAAAGCAAAAGAATTCTGGTTTCTTTCAATATAATTTGGAATGACACAAAGGAACAATTGCTGACCGGCTTCACTGCTGCAGCACAGGAAAGTATGACGCATCAGGAGCAAGTTCCCATTTAAAGTAAGACAATAGGCTCAAACACAAGGGTGTCAAGCCCCTGTCAACTACAGCAGGGGCATCCACGTCATGTTAGGTAAGAATCAGAGTGCTTGCAGGTGTTAATCATCAAAGTACGAAAGTTCTAGTTAGAATATGATGGATTTGGGGGGGCAGTGGGGGGGGAGAGGCCCTTCATATTTAACCGTCTCAAAGACAGCACAACTGATTTGGTGAAAATGGTCCTACAAAATTCATTCTCTTTCTAAAAATTACAGCCCAACCGAAATTTGAGAAAAACTTGACCAACCAACAAAAGGGAATTAAGGTGGAAATCAGCATTCAGCCTGAACTACTATCTGTGCTGCTAAAGTCCACTAAAAATACATGAGATGCTTGTGCCTCATGCTGCCAATTCAGCATAGTGACTTTACACAACAGCAACAGGCTTTATAATAGCATATGAGGCTAGTTTTAACTATTCTCATCTTGATGGGGCACATCCCAAGTACATCTAACCAGTGCACATTGTGCAGGGAGTGGCAAGGGTGGGGTTATGTTCAAATTTCTTAACTAGCTGACCAAATGCATTCAAAGATTGTGAAGCCACATCAGTAATGCCAACTGGGTAATAGGTTTGCTGTGATGACCTAAGCAGTCAGGTACTTATGGCTGACACCCTCACAGAATAAGAGGTTGACTGCTACTAGCTCAATCCAAACTAACAGTGGAGACTTAACCACCCACCTCCAGACAAAGCTTAAGTAGGACCCACCTTTCTTGAAGGTCATGTAGACTCTGCTCAGCTCTATGAAGCCCTTCTAGGTCTTTCATCATCCTCTTCACGTGCTCCTTTGAGTAGCGGTTCTGGATGTAGGCAAACCAGCAGCCACCCACTCCAATGACAATGGACACCACCAACATGAAATCCTTTAGGTGGTTATGACGAGTTACTGGGAAAAAAAGAGTTGCAAATAGATAGTTTAATTCAAAGACAGAAATATGACGATCTGCTTTGCAATGTTTTCTTTGGACCACAAGGAAAAAATTAACAGCACTAGAAAAAATTATGGACTTAGAAACACAGCAGGCAGGAAGGACTGATGCTCACCCATACTTACAAATCCCCTTGAAATCACCAGAAAACACACTATCTTCGTTAACAGATGATCCCAAACCAATGCTGGAGAGAAGGCTCAGACACTACGGTGGGGGCATGGTATAAGAACCCTTAATTTAACGGTATAACGTTCTGTACCTTGCGGGAACACTCAGCAGCCCCATGTTCATCCTTGTAAAATGATTGTGTGGTATCCAGTACAAAGTCTGTCATGTTAGGTGTCTTTGGAAGGCTCATGATGCACTGAGCATGGTTGTTATAGTGATGTTACAGGTTGTAATTTCATGTAGATAGTTATGAGGCTGAAAATGTGTCCTTATGGCTTAAAATAAGCCCAGGCAAAAACTCTCCAGGAGCAGAGGGGCAGTTCACACCTCAATAGGGCGTGTATGGGACAAACCCAGCCCAGCCTCACAGGAACAATGGCCTAGGCAGCAACAAAAGAATCTGTTGGACTCTGGATTGAGTCACTCCCCTTTCCTTGGTCAGTCTGGGACTGTGATGAGGTGATGCTCACCTGACTCTGAAAGTCGGGGGCGGCAAAGCCAAGAGGGAATAACATGATAAAAGGCAGAGATGTTTGCCAGGCTCTTCCTCTCTCTTCCACCTCCATCTACAGACACCACCACCAAGAGACTGAAGTGCTGATCAAAGGGGAGAGCCTGGCTGAAGAGCAGCCAGCCAGCCTGTGGTGAGAAGCATCTAAGTTTGTAAGGACATTGAAAGTGTTAAGATCAGCTTGGAATTCATTTTGCTTTTATTTCATTTGATCAAATCTAACTTGTTATGCTTTGACTTAGAATCACTTAAAATCTGTCTTTTGTAGTTAATACATCTGTTTGTTTATTCTACCTGAAGCAGTGTGTTTCGTTTGACGCATGTCAGAGACTCCCCTTGGGATAACAAGCCTGGTACATATCAATTTATTTGTTAAATTTACAAACTCATATAAGCTTGCAGCGTCCAGCAGGCATAACTGGACACTGCAAGACGGAGGTTCCTAGGGTTGTGTTTGGGACAGGAGATACTGGCTAGTGTTATTCGGTTGCACAATCCGAGGAACAGCTCACATGCCAGAGGCTGTGCATGAATAGCTCAGGAGTGGGGGTTCTCACAGCAGAGCAGGGTAAGGCTGGCTCCCAGAGTCTAGGATTGGAGTGACCTAGCAGATCACCGGTCCAGATAACACCAGAGGGGAATGTCACAAATGGGTCATGTCCCAGCTACATCAAAGACTGAATGCTGATCTGTCAACCACTATGACAGCTGCCCTCCTTTGGGCTAATGCAGATCATAAAACCCAAGACAAAGCACAGGAGAGCTGGGGAGAAAGCATTCTCTGATGAGGGGATCTGGCTACAGAACAAACCTGTAGAGAAGATGAAGCAAATTTGGAATCTGATTATCTTTAGAGAATGTTGCAAAATCTTCATATATAAAAAAGCCATTTTATCTTAATAGTGACACAACACTGACAGCCCCTCTTTCTCTAAGCCCTTACCAATAAAAAGAGTCGAATTAATAAAATTTAACCCCCACCCCACCCTGATGTTGTTAGCAGAACGTTGACCTCAGAAAGGGAGAAGTGCCAAAAGGGGAATGAAATCCACTTGGGAATTTGCTATTGCTATTGATTCTAAAGGGAGTATGCTTAGATCCTACAGTGATAAGAGGCACCATAAAGCGCTAAGATAAACAAACAGAACCTAGAAAGATATGAAATTTTTTCCTAGTCCCCTAATTAGGCTAAGCCATTTAACCTACTGCACAGGAACAAGAGTCATCATAGCTGGGCATCAAACCACACTGGGGGCTAGGGGTTACCTCTGGTGTATAGTTTATAATAATCCTGGAAAAACATATTCTTACTAGGATTTCCAAGGACAGAGAATACCAGACATTAGCCACCTTTAATATGTAACCAAAACTATGTTTCGGTTTCCTCCCACTGGGACAAACACTTAGCTAGATCCTGCGAACCTCAGCTACATTCAAGTCATCTCCATGAGAGCCTACTTGGATGAGTCAGGGCTGCAGACCCGGCCCACAGGAGTCTGTTCAGCTGGCAGGTACAAAAGGAGAAATCAAAAGAAACATCCCAGAAATCAATAATTAAGAGGAGCATCTCACTTCATCTAAAATGGAAGGATTTTTATGAGGAGTTTACATAACGCCTACCCTCAAGAGAATAGTTAACCCTGAGGATGCAGGGCATTTCCAAAGTACTTGGAGCAATCACACCATTTCTGGATCCAGAGATTAGAGTGGCTGAGATCCGAAGAGCCATAAGAGGGCTAACAAGCAAAGCAAGATCGGTTCTTAGAGGGATTATCATTTAAGTTGTGTAATGAATTCTCACAGCTACCTTATAAATAAAGTAACTGTCTTTTTGGGGAGAGGGGAGATCAAATGATAGCCCCTGCTCTTTCTTCCTTTACATGTTAAGAAGCCTGCACCTCAGCAGTAATGTAAGCAGATCCCCAAAGCCACACTCCCTCTCACAGCCCAAATGCCTTATTAGGTACTATCTGTGAGATTCTTCCACTAACAGTAATTAGGCTGGAGGGTGATTTCACCCACTGTGGTCCAACAGGTAAAGATGGGATTTGATACTTCTCGTAACGCAGTGAGTCTCATCAAATAAGCATCCATCTCCTCCTAGTCCTGTCAGTGGGAATAGCTTGACATGGAGAAGTAAGTATTTGTGATGAAAGTTCAAAAAAATAAATGGCTAAAACTTCATGGAACAGAACCCAAAGTGCCTAGAAAAATCACATCTACATAATTTAAAGATGATAGAAAATAGTTACTTTCTCTCCACACACACTTTAATCTGAGGAACTTCAAACACTTCCATAGACATAAATTAAGCCTCACAACTTACACAATACATTACACACATTTTACAGATGGGTAAACTGAGACACAAGTGACTTGTCCAAGATTACTCTAAAAGTCAGTGAAAGAGCTGTGAAAAAAGAACTTTGCCGTTCTGGCCCTATTCTAATCTGGCAGAAAAAGGGGTAACATGAGCCAATGACTAGAAGTTAAAGCTAGAAATGTTCGGACTGGAAATAAGGCGTAACTTTTTAAAGTTGAAAGTAATTAACCACTAGAACAATTTACCAAAGGTTGTGGTGGATTCTCAAATGGCCTGTGATATAGAGAAGGTCAGACTAGATGAACACAATGGTCCTTTCAGGTCTTGGAATCTACGAATCTATGACATTATTAGACAGCAATTCCTCATGTGAAAGTGTGTCTTAGACTCTGGATAGAAGATGAATGCAATGAAGTGCCTCATCACTTGAAAAAAGTGAGAGATTGTCACTAATGGGGAGCTAGTGATTCCTAGATAACCCATGATTTACATTGCGTAGAAGCCTATGCAGGGCTCAACCCCCACTGTGGCCCTATTTTGAGGGCATGAGTAGTGCACATGCTGTGTGCTGACATTTGCTGAAGAGTGATTTCTGAGTTGGACAGAGCTCAAAGTCCCATTTTCATTTCCATCCTTTCCTGGAGATTAAGGCAAACATACTGGAAGACATTAAGAGAGGCCATTATCTGCCACAGCATACTATAAAAACCCATCTTGGTTTAAGTTTTAACAGCTTTAGGTTTTGGATCCTAGCAGTCAGAGTGGGTTAAAAGACACCTTCAAAACCTACTACAATGCTGTATTTCCCAGGGAAATTTCCATTATGTCTTTGTGAAGTTGGCTCCTTTCCCCTAAACAGATTATTACGGTGCCTCCTGTTTGCTGTGGTAATGACTCTGAAACAGTAAGTGCTGGATTTTTACATTTCTTATTCTCTCCTGATTGAGGAGGAATGAGTGGGTGGCTGGGCTGGTACCCCTCTGCATGTGACTTCACCACCGACTTCATCCACCTTGCTCAGAGTTGTGCGGTGTCTACAGCTCTCCCACCACAATAAACTCCATTTGGGTCTCAGCATGTGTAAATTTCTAGTTCAATTTGGGCCAACCTGGAGTGATGGGTGGGTAAAATGAACCCAGATTTCTTTCCCCTGTAATCTAGGAGAAATGAATAAAGTTTAAGATTATTGCCAAGAAGCTAATGGAGGCATTTTTCTTTTTGTCACTGGGTTCTAACAACAGGCTTTGATTGTAAGAGATGGAACTGCTGCAACTCAAAGGGTACATCTACACTAGCCGCCAGATTGGCAGGTAGTGATTGATCTATCAGAGATCGATTTATCAGGTCTAGTGTAGACAAGATAAATCGATCCCCAATCACTCTGCCGTCGACTCCTGTACTCCACCACAGCGAGAGGCGGAAGCGGAGTCAATGGGGGAGTGGCGGCTGTCAACCTTGTGCTGTGAGGACACGAGGTAAGTCGACCTAAGATAGGTCGACTTCAGCTACACTCTTCTCATAGCTGAAATTGCGTATCTTAGGTCAATCCCCCCTCAGTGTAAACCAGGCCTAAGTTACCTTTTTCATTTGTTCACAAATCTTTCTGTTTGACATTTGGTAACACCACATCACATTAAGACTCAAGCCTGTAAAAATGTGCCATTTATAATATCCTATCACGTATAAGGTACAGTACACAGATAGTAAGATAAAGATATACAAAAGCAGAGAGGGGAAAGAGCAACTACGCACAAAACACTACAGATCTTTGGAATGAGAAGTCTAGCAGGCAGGACACTGGCAGGAAACAGGATAAAAATGGATTAACACAATCTATTCCTAACCAGGATGTGCTTGCTATACCTCCTGGAATGCATCTGTGCCCTTGATGTATTCATGAAGGGCCAAGGGATGTAAAACCGACAGGATATTCAGAAGGGCATATGAAATGCTGCACCATCCTCTCCTCATGAAGCCCAGGCATTAGGAAAAGTTTGGGAGACGTTCAGATGAGAGATGAAGCCCCCACAACTCAAGATGGTTCTCATGCTGTTAAGAAGTAATCAGTTACAGGCCAGAAAGACAGCACTTGACCAAACCTTGAAGGAAAGGCAAAAAGTTGATATAATTAGCATTTTACAGTAATTTGTGCCACTACAAAGTGATACATGTGTCCTTGTGAAATAAACGGGACAGGAGCAATATTTATTCCATTTACAGATATCTTTGCATAATACTGACAGACCCCGGTCATCAGCGGGCAGGATCAAACCTGGGGCCTCTGGAGCTTAGTGCATGAGCCTCTACTGTATGCGCTAAAAGCCAACTGGTTGTTAGCTAAGGGTGTACAGCAGACTCATTGAACTCTCTCTAAGTGGTCTCAGTGCCACTAGATGGGATAGAACACCACACCCAGAAGGTGTGTGGGTTACATACTTCCCCTAGCTGAGAAACACATCCCGAGCTGCAGAGACTTCGCAGTTGAAATCTTGGATGAGCCCCCACTTGTAATGCCGACAGATCCCGGTCGTCAGCATCAAACCTGGAACCTCTGGAGTTTAATGCATGAGCCTCTATGAATGAGCTAAAAGCCACCTGGCTGTAGGGCAGACTCATTGATTGCTCTCTCTTTAAGTGGTCTCCATGCCACTAGATGGGACAGAACACCACACCCAGAAAGGTGTATGGGTTACATTTGCACCTCTACTGGGATCCAGTATAGTCAATAGACTTCTACGTCAATTCATTCAATCCATGCACCAGGCAGAAGACAAGAATGATGGAACTGAATAGTTCTACAAAATCCAGCTGCAGACACTGACATGGAGCCAAAACATGATGAACTGCTGATTAAAGGAAGTGGAAGAGGAGGATGTTGACCAGCCCACAAAGGAGAGAGAGATGGATGGGGAATGAACAAAGGAAGTCCTTAACGATTCAATATTTGGTTTTTGTTCTGGGAATCAGTATATTTTCGTAATCTCTGTATATCAATGGACCTCCAGGAAACAGCACACTTGGGCCCCTCTAGCTCAGCTAAACAGGATTCAAAACAAGGGCTGAAAACCCTGGCACTCTCTCTGCCAGGCGCTGATATCAGATCAGATCAGTAGTTGCTGCCTTCAGTGATCAAACTGTCCCCTCAACTGCATACAAGAAACACGTCAGCAATTTATTTATAATCTACGCAGCATGAGAGAAAGAAAAAGCCAAATGAACCCACTGCTGCAGTGAAAGAAAGAAATACCACAGAACTTGGGGGGAGACTGAATTCACTCATGCTTACGTGCCAGTGAATACGGAAATCACGGCTTTGAGATGAAACATTACAGTCCATGGAAAGGCATGTGTAGCTTAATCTGAGAACGACATCATCAAGCACTACGTGAGCACACACAGCAGGAAGCAGACAAGCAGAAGCAGACCCTGGGAAACGTGACAAAGAAAGCAGCACGTATCAATGAGTAGGCTGAGTCACCTGAATGGCAGCGCCAACTGGGAGACTCAAAGAATGTTCAGCATAAGGAAAGCTCACAAAAGGCTTCAAGCCAAGAAAAGCCACCATGTGCAGCAACTGTTCTATCCTGCAGAAGTGGAGAAAATGAATGAAAGGGGAAAGGGCCACAGTGAACCTTAGCAGACAAACTGGATGAAATACCACATTTCACCATCTGAGGGACAGGCTAAATACTGCTGAACCTCTGCCACCTGTGGAGGGCTGAGTTAGAGAATGCAGCAAACAAGATTCAAAAGAGAAAATAATCCACATGGGTTCAGTTTACTTGTCCTTGCAATCTGAAGTATGAACGAGAAAGATAGGAACATACTTTGTAAGAGGTGGAGAGGGAGAACACTATGCATAATCCAAGGAAGCAGTATTCAATTTTCTACCAAGACCGCCTAAAGGAATATTAGGATTAGATCTCGCTCATTTCTTCTATAAACGCTAAATGAGTAAGGGAGATGGGTGGAACAAATTGAAAAGTGATACCACCAGCAGTTGTTGACTCACGAGCAAGCTTTTCACTCTGGCGCGGTCCTCATTGGCTCAATCTGTTATGCAGTGTAATGCATGATAGACCTTTGCTCCCAGTGGTCATGGTCTATTTACCTTAGGGTTCTCTATGATGCCAACAACAACATTCACTCTGCTGGAAATGAAGCTGCATTAACCTGATGGGATCATTCTTATCAGTGAGGATGAGTAATGATTTCTGGAGTCACTCACGTACACTGCTGCTGACGTCTGTGGTAGGGAAGTGTGATGGGGTGTATTCCCCACATTGGCCCTGAGAGGGTAAATTAGGGCAGTCAGGCCTAATCAACAAATTAAGCAGCAAGGAGAGATGTAGGCTACAAGGAGGCCACTAATTAGAAGCAGGCACAGCTGGGCAGGAACAAGTGGGACCTGTACAAAGCCCAGGAGTTGCAACTAGCAAAGGGGGGCTGCAGGGAGGGATGCCACCGTCACTCTCTGAGAGGAGGGAGAGTGGGCTGGCAAACCCAAGAAGAGAGGGGAGCCAGTTATGTAGGAAGTAGTCCAGGGAAACAGCAGCAAGGGCTAGGACCATACAGGCCTTCGCTGCATGTCCTAGGGTCCCTGGCCTTGAACCCAAGGTAGAGGGTGGGCCTGGGTTCCCCAGCCAGCCACTGGGAAGTGGCACAGGGCGTTGGAGATGCCAGACAGACAGCTGGTCCAGAAGGAGTCTGATTCCACTGGAAGGGGAGAACTTAGTGACCTGGCCGGAGGGCCAAGCCATGGACAGCAAGCTGCAGCTCCAGGAGTGAGAGGGGCTGCAGGGTGAAAGAGACAACGGGTAGAGACAACACCAGAGGAAGGCAGAATCTGGCAAGAGCTAACCCCAGAGTTGCCAAGAGGAGGCACCTCCGTGACAAGAAGTAAGAAGACAAAAGCGATGAGCATATGCAAAATGACACAAGAAATGGATGTGAGGAATCCGCACTACCTGTGCTGAGGAGGGCTATGCTCAGCTTATCTAGTGAAAACTGACTATGGTATTTTCAAGATGCTAGAAACCCAAGCTCTTTTGGAGTAAAACTACAAGCGTAACCCCCATCAGACAGACTGCCGGGAGGTGAGAGAAGGATAACTACAAAAAAGGCCACAAAACTGAAATACTGATTTTGCCTCTTTTCGCAGCACCTGCTCATCTTGGGAACAAGGAACAAAGCTGGACCCTGAAGGCAGCAGATCAATGGCCAGTGGCTTGAGAGCAGGTGTTACTGGCCCTATTCTGAGAATATCCTGGACATGGAAGGTGCGAGCACCAAAGCAAAGTACGATGCTGTTGCGACTACTGGGGAAGATGAGGAGGACGACACAGGAACATTCTGGATATTTATCATAAGGCGATGCAGCCTGGCGAATCATGATATAAATAGACTCCTTCCATTATATATGATTGATGGCTCTTGATGAATTTGATGTTCCTCCCCGATTCAGCTCATACAGCAGCCCCCCGCCCCCTTCCTCTTGTTTAAAACTCAGACTGCAGCTGGAGGAAACACATGCCACTGAAGAGAGTTATGAGCAATGGACAATGAGCACATGACACCCTCAGTGTTTCTGAATGACCAGCGAATGGCCATTCGGAATGATCCTGAGCACCAAGCTTGGCCCACTGCCCTTACAGATGCTTCAGGCGTACCATCTGATTTGTGACCCTGGAGGCACACTTGGAAATTCTCTGGGTGGAAGTGCTGGTGCTCACAGTGCTCCTTCCAGGCCTACGGGCCGGTTAAGGGAGTGTGGGCTCCCACATATCGAATCCTCCCGGGGCCTTGAGAGGGATGTATGTGGGATTGGGTAATCCACCGGGACGTATGGGAGGTAAGGCTGCCCAATATGCCAAACTGCTTTTTAATTGGCACCCCTGAAATAACACTCGATATTTGGATAGGCTTAGGAAACCAGCGGGCCTTCTGGCCACTGGAACCCCCCCAGCTCCAGTGTGTTCGGAAACTAAAGCCAGGAGAAATTGTCACTGTCAATGACCATATTTGCTGGGAGGGCAACAGACAAATAACCACCATTGCCAAACAGCAACAAGGCTAAAAGGGCGTCTGGCGTGTCTGATAACAAAAAGGTTCAGATCCAGCTTATAACTCACCCAAACCCTGAGCCTACGAGTCAGTCCTCCACCAGCAACCCACGATAGAATTTCAAAAGGTCTCTTACCTTTCAGATGGGCCCAGGGTTTGCTGGGAGACTGCCCGCAGTCCTCCGGTCTGGGGAAGTCATCTGTGGATCCCAGACGAGCCCCCAAATTGTTGTGGAAAATTGACCACACGGTTGATTTTGGATCAGACAGCCTGAGGCTCCTTTATTTCATACAAGTATATATGCAGGGAGAATCAGCATGGCCCCACGCAAGAGGCAAACTGCTCTGCTCTCCACAAATTTTACCAAGCTTATAAAGGCTAAAACCACAAGCACGGTTTAACGCACCTTGAGATTTAGAGAACACCCTACTTCAGTGTTTCTCAGGCCTGGTCTACACTACAGACCTAGATCAGTAAAACTACAATGCTCTGGAGTGTGGATTTTTCACACCGCTGAGCAACGTTGTTATACCAACCTAACCTCCATGTAGACAGTGCTATGTCAGCAGAAGAGCTTCTCCTGCCAACGTAGCTACCACCTCCAGGGAGGCAGATTAACTACACCCATGGGAGAGCTCTCTCCCATCGGCTTAGAGTGTCTTCATTAACGTGCTATAGTGACACAGCTGCACTGGTGCAGCTGTGCCAATGCAGTATTTTAAGTGTAGAGGTTCCCTCATATGTTTCTGGTCAGAGACCCCAGCTGGGATGGACTGGCTTCTTGGCATGCTGCCTTGTGTCATGTCCCAATACAGTTGCTGCCATCTCTCTTTTCTGTGCATTATTTTTCTTAGTCAGTTTTGCTGTGATACTTGTGTTTTGCTACCCTTTGCCATTCCCTACCTCACGAGAAGGTTACATGCTGATCAAAGCGAGGATGGCCATGAGGTTGGACCATATGTGCCCTTATGGCTGGGCTGTGTGCCATGGGAGTGAAGAAGAGACATTTGGCATGCAGGCTGCTGGCTGAGCCTGCAGCCACGTACGCATGGGCTGGTCCTGTTGCTGGCTATGCTAAAGGGCACTATAGGAGCAGGAAGTGAAGACAGGCTGCTTCCAAGGAGACACCTGACACTTTAGCCATAGGAGGAGATGCATGTTGGTACAGCAGAGGGTAAAACAAATCTGGAGTCATTCAGCTTTACTCCTGCCATTGCTACTCTTCTTTTTCACCAAAAACTAATCTGGCATCCTTAAAGTTGAGGAATAATCTCCTATTGTTTGTCAGAATAGGGCCATGTCTACACTCCAGGGACTACATTAGCATAGCTATGCTGCCTTATACACAGCCTACACCTTCGATGCAGGCACATCGCCTTCCTAAGCAACGATAGCTAGGCCAACAGAAGCATTTTTCCATCGACCTAGAAATGTCTACACTGGGGGTTAAGTCAGCATAGCTAACCCTGAGTGATGGAACTATGTCAACCTAAATTTTAGGTGTACACCAGGCCTACGACTACCAAAACTTCAGCAGAAATTGGCCAACAGAAAAGCACAGGCCAAAATACAAAGGGAACATATCCTGAAAGGTCTGAGATAGGACCATTTCTGCAGTTCTATAAAAATAGTACAATATTCACCTTGCAAATTAAAACAAAAAACTAATTTTAAACTGGAGCATCTTATTATCGGAATTTTAAACAATCACCCTCTTTGTTGATAAACAAAAACTGAAGCCATCTGCTACACACTAAACAATTAAGGTGCTTATATAGCAATAAATCTTAGCTATTGCTTTTCTCAGACTACCAACATTTGATTAAATACATTTAAAGTACGAGTTGCTAGAATGCAAACAAACAATGCAAAGCTGTTATCTAAGTGCAAAGAGAGAAACTGAATGGATCCTCTGAGGAAGGCCTGTCTCTGTATGTGATGAAGATGGTTCTAAGCACTGCTGGCGTATGAATACATAAAGAGGTATACAGAAATATTTTCATATTCATGGCCTTAAGATGCAAAGTCAAGATCCTGGTCAATATTCAGTCACACATCAACTCCCTGCACATTCAAATACCTTTCCAACACTGGCAAGCACTAATGGGAGCTTCTCCTGCCTAGATTTCCTTGAAGCCGACAAAACAATTCCTCATTGGGGTGGCACTATTATGCCACCACAGCCTGATGTCTTTCCCCAGGTACCCACTGTCAATTTGTTTCTGTCAAGAGTTGGATAAGGGAATAATAATATTTGTTACATAATTACAAAAGGGCACTGGTGGGGGAGAAAGGAGGGAGCCCAGCGCTGGGGTGGCAGGGGGTGCAGGTCAGGGGGGGGAGCCCAGGGCTGGGGCAGCAGGGGAGTGCAGGGGGGAGCCCAGGGCTGGGGTGAGGGGCAGCCAAAATTTTTTTTGCTTGAGGCGGCAAAAAACCTAGAGCCGGCCCTGAAAATAGATCATAAAGAAGCCCAATTAAATCTGATTAATCTTCCAGTCTTAGGCTACATCTACACTACCTGCCGACTCGGCGGGTAGTAATCAATCTATCGGGGATCAATTTATCGCATCTTATCTAGACACAATAAATCGATCCTCAAATCGATGCCTGTACTCCACCTCGGCTGGAGGAGTAAGCGGAGTCGACAGGGGAGCCGCGGTGGTCGACTTGCCGCCATGAGGATGGCCAGGTAAGTTGAACTAAGATACTTCGACTTCGCGTAGCTGAAGTTGCGTATCTTAGATCGATTCCCCTCCAGTGTAGACCAGCTCTTATATAGGTATCCTCCCTTCTCAAGACTGTCTGATGGCCACTTTTATCTTAGCTATTTCTAAGGGTATGTCTACACTACGAAATTAGGTCGCATTTATAAAGTCATTTTTTTAGAAATCATTTTTATACAGTCGATTGTGTGTCCCCCCACACAAATGCTCTAAGTGGTGGACTGCGTCCACAGTACCGAGGCTAGCGCTGACTTCCGGAGCATTGCACTGTGGGTAGCTATCCCACAGTTCCAGCAGTCTCCACTGCCCATTGGGATTCTGGGTTGAGATCCCAATGCCTCATGGAGCAAAAACAGTGTCGCGGGTGGTTCTGGGTACATGTCGTCAGGCCCCCCTCTCCCGCCCTCCCCCTGTGAAAGCAACGTTAGACAATTGTTCCGCTTCTTTTTTCCTGGGTTATCTGAGCAGACACCATACCACGGCAAGTATGGAGCCCACTCAGCTCACCGTCACCATACGTCTCCTGGGTGCTGGCAGACGTGGGACTGCATTGCTACAGAGCAGCAGCTCATTGCCTTTTGGCAACAGATGGTGCATTACGATTGGTAGCCATCGTCGTCATATTCCTAGGTGCTCTTTTAGCCGACCTTGGTGAGATTGGTCAGGGGCGCCTGAGCAGACATGGGAGTGACTCAGCCAGGTCATTCCCATCTTCTGCCAAGCAGCCAGGAGATGATGATGGCTAGCAGTCCTACTGCACCGTCTTCTGGCGAGCAGCCAGGAGATGATGATGGCTAGCTATTGTAATGCAGCATCATCTTCTACCGAGCACCCAGGAGATGATGGTGGCTTGCAGTCGTACTGCACCGTCTGCTGACGGCCTAAGATGTAAAAGATAGATGGATCAAAACAAGAAATTGACCTGATTTGTTTTGTGAAATCAACGGCCTGCTAAACCCAGGGTTTTGAGTTCAATCCTTGAGAGGGCCATTCTGTGTGACAGTTGTTTGTGTTTCTCCTTGATGCAAAGCCACCCTTTTTGTTGATTTTAATTCCCTGCAAGCCATGTTGTCAGTGGCCCCTCCCTCCGCCAGAGCAATGATAGACAATTGTTTCACGCAAAACCAGGTGTGGAGGCGACGGCAACATGGTGACAAGAGGGACATGGTCATAGATGTCTCACAAAGTATGGGCCAGGCAATGTGCACATCATGCTGATGAGCTCTGCAAACACGCTGGCCAAACAGGAAATTAAATTCAAAAGTTTGTGGGCCTTTTCCTGTCTATCTGGCCAGTGCATCTGAGTTGAGAGCGCTGTCCAGAGCGGTCACAATGGAGCACTCTGGGATAGCTCCCGGAGTCCAATACTGTCAAATTGTGTCCACACTACCCCAATTTGACCCGGCAAGGCCGATTTCAGCGCTAATCCCCTCGCTGGAGGTGGAGTAAAAAATCGATTTGAAGAGCTCTTTAAGTCAAAAAAAAAAAAAGGGGGGGGGGCTTCATTGTGTGGACTGGTCCAGGGTTAAATCGAAGTAACGCTGCTAAACTCGACCTAAAGTCGCAGTGTAGACCAGGCCTAATGCATATTAAGCTTCTGTACATATAAGCTTTAGCTAAAATATTTAACAACAATACTATCATGCAGATGTAACTATATGAATGGCTACAAGAGCTCCAGAACCAACCATCTCCGTTCTCTTGCATTATCTTAACACAGGAATAGGGCATGGAGCAGAGCCAGTCTCTGGTCAATGAGCCCAGCTGGTCTGCAGGAGGCTGCCTGACTGGTTGGAAAAGTCAACAGACTGGCTCTTCAGCCCAGCAGCTCTTCAGTGGCTACTCTATGCATTTGCCCAAGGCTGAGATAGCTCCTGCCTCTGCCTTGGACCCAGCCCTGCTCCTGCCCTCCCTTGCTCCACGTAACCCGATTCTGGCCCTTGGCTCGGATTCCTGACTTCTAACTCTGGCTCTGACCCTGGGCTCCCATTCTTGGCTGTCTACTCCAGCTCTAACCACTGGCTCAGCTGCCCACATCCTGGTCTCTGACAATAGTAATACAATTCTCCATAAACCAAGGCCATGGAGGAGTTTCATCGGCGTGGAAAAATGTAATAATCCATTTAACACATTCACTCACAAAATCAGTAAAATAATTCAGATGAATATTGACCTTAACTCCCATGCCGGTCAGTTAACCACAACATCCTCTTCCCAAGAAGTGCAGTGCACTAAATTCTGCTACATTTCTGCAGGTATCTTGTCCCTAATCCCTTTTATCTAGGAGACCAGAACTGCAAGGCAGAATTTTCACATCTATTATTCTACTTTCCACCCACACTCAATTGCTTAATCCTTCCTCCCCGTTTCAGTTTCCTTTCACTATTCTTGATAGCTACTTTCCCAGTAATTTTCCATTACTGATGCCTTGACAGCCAGATTCTAGACTCTCCTTAGCCTGAGGCTGTGTGTGTTGCACCAGTGAAGTATCTAGTTTACTAGCCGCACCCTGGATTTGTATCTTTCATCTCTGAATTATCTTATATTTCCAGCTGCCAAGAGTCCTTAGCATTTGACAACGAGTCCTGCTTTTTCAGTTGTATGCTCTCCCAAGACAAGATTCCAGGAAAATTCAGAGGTAGCAAAGTCATTCTAAACAAAGGGCCTTTTTGGTTTCTATAATCTCTTCCTTGCTTTAGTGTGGTTGCCACAAGAAGGAGAACTGAGGTTACCAAGATGGTCTCCCCTAGTTAATCCCCAGGGGCGCCGAGAGCGGGTTCAAGCCCCCCAGCAAGGGTGGACCGGCTAAACAGAGCCAACGAAGCTGGGGAAGCCAGGCCCTGGGCCCCCTTCTGGACCGCTGGATCCCGGTAATTTGTACCAACTCCCCCCTCTCCCCCCACCGTCAGCCCTATTAATCCCAACAAAGGAAAATGAGTGTGAGTTACTGCTTGCCAAGGCAGTAATTCAAAGGATCACAGATCAAAGATCTAGCCCACAGGCATCATACTGTACGTTTGAAACCTGTGAGTTAATTTACCCTCCTGTTTTGTGCGCTTTCACATCAGTGTCGACATTCAGACACAGGACAGTAATTGTGTCACCATGGCAAATGCTGTGGAAGACCCTGAAATCTAAATCTAAAGATTTGTCACCCCTTTGGTGGCCCAACAAGCCTATGGGTAGAAGCATTGCTCTGGCCTCTCCAGATGGGCTTCACAAAGAAGGCCTCTGTAAGGGGGAAGGAAGAAGTGCAGGGGGGAGGAAGGCAAGGGAAATGACAGATGTAACGAGTTTTGATAAAATGCATGATCACCACTATTTGCCATGACTCATCTGTAATTCCACCCTAGTGGTACATGCCACACACCTGTTCACACATGTGTAGACACTAAGCACACTAATTTGCTTTTAAATCGGTTAAGTGGAGTTTTCTTGACAGCCATTTTAATAAGCTCCTTCCTCCAGTGATAAACTGTTTCCCTTCTCTACAATGGAAAACCTCCCTTAAATTAGCATTTACGAGAGTCTGAATTTTACAGTTGCATTATCATTTGGATTCTGAACTGCTCCCCTGGATGCACTTTCTAGGTACTCCACACAGTATTTTAGTAGGTGCTGCACAGCAGATGAGAACCATAGGCTTTCTTCCCAGCTATATTCAACTAAGTGAAGTGTAAAATCAAGAATCCTCAGGAGAAATCAGAGGGCTGTTCACACATGCAAGTTAAAGATACCATGAGGGTAGGGATTACTAACCTAGGTCCAACTTCCTTCTTTGTATTTACCATCAAAGATTAGCTGACACGAGCTTGACACAGCTCGGTAGTGCAGTATGTTTCCTTGGCATATTTAATACCTCACACTTCTTACAGCACTTTCCTTCCAAGCCTCTCAGTGCAATTTGCAAAGATTAATGTGTTAGGACTCACCATTACCAGGCCCATTTTACTGATGAGAAATGAAGAGAAGTTCAGTCAGTCACCTAATGTCACACATGCCAGTCTGTGGCAGAGAAAGGACTCCTGACTCCAACTGCCATGTTCTAAACATAAGATCACACTTCCTGTGTTACTAGATATGTACAATAGGGGATGTATTTGCTGGCATATCTCCATACATGAGTATTAGTTCCCTGTGCATGGGAACTGCATTTGCTTCAATTTAAATTATACAGAGCCCTTCCAAACAGGATGGTGAAGACTGACACATAAATGCCTGTAACAAACAAACACACAGTACCTCCGCAATAATATTGTAAACCACTCAGGGCTTAGCTACATGGTGAAATTGATCAGAATAGCTATTTTGGAATAAAAATGACTTTATTGCACAATAATTACTCTGCTTTGGGAGTGCACTAATTATTCCAGAACTGACTGACTTTTATTCCAGAACAGTGTGTCCACATGGGGAGCTATTATGGAACAGCTTGTTCCACAATGACTATTCTGGTCAATTTCCTTTCACAGACCTTAAGAAACAAAGCAACTGGCCACGAAGCAGAAAATCTTCCAGTTTCTTAGGCATATTCTGAAATTCTGATTATACATCGGAGCCTTCACTAACTGATTTCTTGTATTTTCCTATTTCCTCTGTTGCCATTTTCAAAGCCTACTCAACTCTGGGATGGAACATGATTAGATCAGAATCTCTCATCAGAGCTGGCGGCTTTCCATTGACTGCCAGCCAAGGCTTGTGTTTACTCTAACACACTCCTACATACACACAGTGCTATTAAGGTGACCCTTTGGGGTGTTTCATCACCATGGCAGCACAGTGAGATAATTTCCTACTCTCAGATTCCATTCTCTTTACAGAGCATACCAGAGCTTTCAGGTATTCTGCACCCGGGCTGCGGAACGCTCTGTGGTAAAAGGAAGACAGTCTTAGCATTTCTCCTTTGCAGATTTCTGCCTCTGTAGCTCAGAGCTTTTGTTTCCAATTGAACACAACTCCCTCTCACTGGGTTTCTTTGTCATTTGCAAGCCACAGACCAGTATACTTTGTTCTGTATTGCAGCTACATTTCCCTTCTTCCACTCTGCTCCTTTTGTGCTCTCACTCTCACAAGGTGCTGTCCTCTCTCTCAGGTTATTGACTCCAAAACAAAGAAGCTGCTGTTAGTCAAAATTAAACACATAACCCGAGCTAGAAAGGTGTCAAGATGTGGCAACACAAACTAAAACAAAAATCTATTTCTCTTCATGCTTTTTTACCCAATTGATGGAAGGGAGACCTTTGGGGACTGAAAATGTCTTCCTGATTTAAAGAAGCAAGATCAGCAAGACTCACATTATCACTGACTGATTCAGTACCTCAAAGTGGAGCACTCCACAGAGTCACACAAAATGTTATAACATGTCCACTTTCTTGGATTAAATCATACCTAATCTGCTATGGTAATGGGCTTCTACACTCATATGTCAGTTTCTATTCTTCCATAGACTGCTGGCAGAAGATTAATAGTGGCCTCAGGTTGCTGAAGTGGCTGGTAAAATGCCCAGTTCCAAATGATCGCAATGGTTTAACTTCACTGACACTGTAACCCTTTCAATTCTTAGTTCTTGAGAACCAGAAACCAAGAGCCAGATCCTCAACAACTCTGACCAATGCCCTTATGGAGAGGAAGCAACCAATATGGCTTTAGGCCACCATTACGGTTCTCTGATCCCTGAGGCTGCTAGGGAGTGGTTAGGTACCCAGAATAATTTAGAGCAGCTTCTGGACTGCTCTAATTTATGCTATCTGGTAAACAGACTCTTATGGGTTGTTATGAAGGTGAAAGATCACTGGATGGAACACAGCGTGTTCTTCTGACAGGGTACTGGGAGAGGTTGGTGTAAAGCTGGCTAAACCAGCTCTCTGCCAACCAGGGACTTTCTTATGCCAATCCTTAACTGAGTTATTAGGGCAGCTTTGTGGACACTTTCCTAGGTTTACCCCTAGAGGAATTCTGTGCCACCGTGCAAGCGCAGAATTAACGTCCCCCACAGATTTGTTTTCCCCCGCAGAGTAATTGATTCTGACAGGGAGGTGAAGGGAAGTCTGCAATTACACCTTTCATCCACCAGAGGCTGATGTGGAACCTGAAGAGAGGGCTGTTGGCTCACTGACTGAAGCAGTCAGCCACAGAGAGGGAGAAGACTGAGGTACGGGATATGGGGGGAGGGCGGGGACAGACAGAGCAGGGCACATGGGGCCACTGAGGAGGGTCACATAGATTGGGGTTCAGAAAGGCTAGTGGCAAAGACAGACTGGAGTGGGGATACAACAGCTAGTGGGATGACAGCATTTAGCCACAGGCTGAATGAGAGTCGGGGGTGCAGAGACACAAGGAGTGGAGGAGAGGAGTGGCTGAGTGGGGGTACAGGAACACATGAGGACAAGGGGGAGGAGAGGTGGCTGAGTGGCAGTGCAGGGACACATGGGGATGGTGGAGGAGAGGTGGCTGAGTGGCAGTGCAGGGACACATGGGGATGGTGGAGGAGAGGTGGCTGAGTGGGGGTACAGGAACACATGAGGACAAGGGGGAGGATGGGTGGCTGAGTGGCAGTGCAGGGACACATGGGGATGGTGGAGGAGAGGTGGCTGAGTGGCAGTGCAGGGACACATGGGGATGGTGGAGGAGAGGTGGCTGAGTGGGGGTACAGGAACACATGAGGACAAGGGGGAGGAGAGGTGGCTGAGTGGCAGTGCAGGGACACATGGGGATGGTGGAGGAGAGGTGGCTGAGTGGGGGTACAAGAACACATGAGGACAAGGGGGAGGAGAGGTGGCTGAGTGGCAGTGCAGGGACACATGAGGACAAGGGGGAGGAGAGGTGGCTGAGTGGCAGTGCAGGGACACATGGGGATGGTGGAGCAGAGGTGGCTGAGTGGGGGTACAGGAACACATGAGGACAAGGGGGAGGATGGGTGGCTGAGTGGCAGTGCAGGGACACATGGGGATGGTGGAGGAGAGGTGGCTGAGTGGAGGTACAGGAACACATGAGGACAAGGGGGAGGATGGGTGGCTGAGTGGCAGTGCAGGGTCACATGGGGATGGTGGAGGAGAGGTGGCTGAGTGGGGGTACAGGAACACATGAGGACAAGGGGGAGGAGAGGTGGCTGAGTGGCAGTGCAGGGACACATGGGGATGGTGGAGGAGAGGTGGCTGAGTGGGGGTACAGGAACACATGAGGACAAGGGGGAGGATGGGTGGCTGAGTGGCAGTGCAGGGACACATGGGGATGGTGGAGGAGAGGTGGCTGAGTGGGGGTACAGGAACACATGAGGACAAGGGGGAGGAGGGGTGGCTGAGTGGCAGTGCAGGGACACATGGGGATGGTGGAGGAGAGGTGGCTGAGTGGGGGTACAGGAACACATGAGGACAAGGGGGAGGAGAGGTGGCTGAGTGGCAGTGCAGGGACACATGGGGATGGTGGAGGAGAGGTGGCTGAGTGGGGGTACAAGAACACATGAGGACAAGGGGGAGGAGAGGTGGCTGAGTGGCAGTGCAGGGACACATGAGGACAAGGGGGAGGAGAGGTGGCTGAGTGGCAGTGCAGGGACACATGGGGATGGTGGAGCAGAGGTGGCTGAGTGGGGGTACAGGAACACATGAGGACAAGGGGGAGGATGGGTGGCTGAGTGGCAGTGCAGGGACACATGGGGATGGTGGAGGAGAGGTGGCTGAGTGGAGGTACAGGAACACATGAGGACAAGGGGGAGGATGGGTGGCTGAGTGGCAGTGCAGGGTCACATGGGGATGGTGGAGGAGAGGTGGCTGAGTGGGGGTACAGGAACACATGAGGACAAGGGGGAGGAGAGGTGGCTGAGTGGCAGTGCAGGGACACATGGGGATGGTGGAGGAGAGGTGGCTGAGTGGGGGTACAGGAACACATGAGGACAAGGGGGAGGATGGGTGGCTGAGTGGCAGTGCAGGGACACATGGGGATGGTGGAGGAGAGGTGGCTGAGTGGGGGTACAGGAACACATGAGGACAAGGGGGAGGATGGGTGGCTGAGTGGCAGTGCAGGGACACATGGGGATGGTGGAGGAGAGGTGGCTGAGTGGCAGTGCAGGGACACATGGGGATGGTGGAGGAGAGGTGGCTGAGTGGGGGTACAAGAACACATGAGGACAAGGGGGAGGAGAGGTGGCTGAGTGGCAGTGCAGGGACACATGAGGACAGTGGAGGAGAGGTGGCTGAGTGGGGGTACAAGAACACATGAGGACAAGGGGGAGGAGAGGTGGCTGAGTGGCAGTGCAGGGACACATGGGGATGGTGGAGGAGAGGTGGCTGAATGGCAGTGCAGGGACACATTGGGATGGTGGAGGAGAGGTGGTTGAATGGCAGTGCAGGGACACATGGGGATGGTGGAGCAGAGGTGGCTGAGTGGGGGTACAAGAACACATGAGGACAAGGGGGAGGAGAGGTGGCTGAGTGGCAGTGCAGGGACACATGGGGATGGTGGAGCAGAGGTGGCTGAGTGGGGGTACAGGAACACATGAGGACAAGGGGGAGGATGGGTGGCTGAGTGGCAGTGCAGGGACACATGGGGATGGTGGAGGAGAGGTGGCTGAGTGGGGGTACAGGAACACATGAGGACAAGGGGGAGAAGAGGTGGCTGAGTGGCAGTGCAGGGACACATGGGGATGGTGGAGGAGAGGTGGCTGAGTGGAGGTACAGGAACACATGAGGACAAGGGGGAGGAGGGGTGGCTGATTGGCAGTGCAGGGACACATGGGGATGGTGGAGGAGAGGTGGCTGAGTGGGGGTACAGGAACACATGAGGACAAGGGGGAGGAGGGGTGGCTGAGTGGCAGTGCAGGGACACATGGGGATGGTGGAGGAGAGGTGGCTGAGTGGCAGTGCAGGGACACATGGGGATGGTGGAGGAGAGGTGGCTGAGTGGGGGTACAGGAACACATGAGGACAAGGGGGAGGAGAGGTGGCTGAGTGGCAGTGCAGGGACACATGGGGACAGTGGAGGAGAGGTGGCTGAGTGGGGGTACAGGAACACATGAGGACAAGGGGGAGGAGAGGTGGCTGAGTGGCAGTGCAGGGACACATGGGGATGGTGGAGGAGAGGTGGCTGAGTGGGGGTACAGGAACACATGAGGACAAGGGGGAGGAGAGATGGCTGAGTGGCAGTGCAGGGACACATGGGGATGGTGGAGGAGAGGTGGCTGAGTGGGGGTGCAGGGACACGGAGACAGAAGCAGACATGTCTGACTGAATGGGAGAGGTTAAGGATCAGCATGGGGGAAGCTCACCAACTCCCTAACAATCCCTTCTCCCCGCAATCCCGCCCCCCCAAAGAAACAGCGAAACTGTTCCATACTATTCCTACTCACATCCAACAAACCTCCAGGTTCATTCCCAGACCCCTTCCTAGCAATTACTTCCTTCTTCCTCAGCTACCCTGACTCCCTCAAGTCTTTGCACTGCTTCTGAGAGGTGTGGGAAATACATTTCTGTTTTGTGGTTTAAATGATTACTTTATTAAAATGCCTCAGAAGAAATCTATTTGTCAAAACAAATTACCTGAATCTTTTTTTATTGTCTCTGTTGTTACAGACACACACACTGATGGGTATTTTGAAATAAATTATCAAAATAATTGAAACTGGTGTGATTATACTGTGTTATCTTGACAAATAAAATATGCAGAATTTTAAAATGTGGTGTGCAGAATTTTTTGTTTTTTGGCGCAGGATTCCCCCAAGAGTACAGGTTGGAACACCACAAAGAATTTGTTCCCACAAGTGAATATTTAACTGCCCAGCACACTCCTGCTACATTGCAGTAACTTTCTGAATTTGGTTTCAATATTGAGAGGGATGAAGCTGAATCAGATCCAGAAACTCAGAGCAACTTGGCTGCATTTAGCAGCAGGAAAACCAGGAATTAATTAGCTCTATGTTCTTGATTTCTAATCCAGCTATTACGCTTTCTTTTTTTCTTTTGTTACAGCATTAGAAATGCACAGTACATACTGACTCACTGAAATAAAGCGCATGAAGTAACCAGACGGTTTCAACTATACACTGGACAGATGCTGGCTCTGTTTAAAAACTGAATCAAGCTATGGAGGATGTAAACGCATTCTCCAAATAAATATCCAAGACACAAAAATCATCTCTTAAAAATAAAAAAGCACTGGGACATTTCTAACTCAGTAATTTTATAGAGACTTGTATAAGAAGTGACAACACAAAAATAAGGACTATGTGCACTAAATGCTACACTGGCTGCTTAATTTAAAAATGATTTAATGCAGTAGTGAAACACACAATGCACAGGAACATGGGAACTGCCATACTAGATCAGTCCAGGTGGTCCAGTATCTGTCTCTGATAGTGACCAGTACCTGATGTTACACAAAACCTCACAGCACACAGTTATGGAATAGCCTAGTTTCTTCTTCAGCTTGCCAGTAGTTTGCTTAAGCACTGAATGATGAGGGCTTATAGCTCTTATTAAAAAAAAAAAAGTTTTAAATCCTTTCTAATATAACTATCATCTATAGATAGAAGTGGAATTCTCCTAAACTCTTGACCTTGATGATCTCTTGTTGGCAGTAAGTTCCATAGGAGAATTGTGTGTTGTGTAAAAAAATATTTCCTTTTATCTATTTTGAAATTTATTCTCTTAATTTCATATGTCTCCTCATTCTTATATTATAGAATCAAAGAATCATAGAAGCGTAGGATTGGAAGGGACCTCAAGAGATCATCCAGTTCAGTCCCCCGCACTACTCAAGGCAGTACTAAGTAATAACTAGACCATTTCTGACAGGTGCGTGTCTAACCTATTCTTAAATACTTCTGATTATGGCAATTCCAAAACCTCCCTAGGCAATTTATTCCAGTGCTTAACCACTCAGACAGGAAGTGCTTCCTAATGTCCAACCTAAACCTCCCCTGCTGCAATTTAAGCCCACTGCTTCTTATCCTACCCTATCCTCAGAGGTTAACAAGAACAATTTTTGTCCCTCCTCTTTCTAACAATCATTTATGTACTTGAACACTTATAAAAGCAGGAAAGAATCTTGTGGCACCTTATAGACTAACAGACGTTTTGGAGCATGAGCTTTCGTGGGTGAATACCCACTTCCTCAGATGCATCTGACGAAGTGGGTATTCACCCATGAAAGCTCATGCTCCAAAATGTCTGTTAGTCTATAAGGTGCCACAGGATTCTTTGCTGCTTTTACAGATCCAGACTAACACAGCTACCCCTCTGATACTTGAAAACTTATGTTCTCATCAGAGATCTGAGGACACAACATTATTGGCTGAGAAAATCCAGCTACAGGACAAACTTCCAGAAGAGATTAGGCAAATCCAGAATCTGTCTTTACCTTTCTCTTCGAAAAGGTCTTTCTACCATAAGACAGTGACAACACTGACACCTCTTCTAACCAAAAAACCCAACCAACTCATGCCACCCACCTTCAACCAAGCCAAAACAACAACAAAAATCTCTGAAACAAATCAAGCTTAAAAAATAAACAGTAAAAGTAAATTAATATTTTTTACAAGTCCCAATCAGAGTTTTACCCCACAGAAGGAAACGTGAGAGACTCCATGAAGTCCACTAGGGACTTTGCTACTGATATCAATTTTATACAGAAGGTGCATGGTTACTATAATGCTGGATGGGAGTATAAAACCTGAAGAGACATTGATATTATGAGAACATGTAACTGGAGCACCCATAAGAACATAAGAATGGCCCTACTGGGTCAGATCAAAGGTCCATCTAGCCCAGTATCCTGTTTTTCAACAGTGGCCAGTGCCAGGTGCCCCAGAGGGAATGAACAGAACAGGTAATCATCAAGTGATCCATCCCCTGTCGCTCATTCCCAGCTTCTGGCAAACAGAGGCTAGGGACACCATTCCTGTCCATCCTGCCTAATAGCCATTGATGGACCTGTCCTCCGTGAATTTATCTAGTTGTTCTTCTCTCTGCCATTCAATATTCTATATACATACCTCTGTCATGACCTCTTTTAATTCCTTTCCTCTGGAGGCTAAAATTTTAACATACTGATCCGTGCATGTGAAAATAGGGCATCATAACATAGGCCTTACAATTCTACCTCTCTCTTGATCACTGTTAGTTTCATAGTCACTCTTTCTTCAAAGGCACTTCAAGTTACAGCTTATTTTACTGTAGTTACTGTCATGAACTCTGACAGAACAATATAATAAAGCTAATGGATTTTTAAGCAAAGAAGTTGTTTACAGGATTATTAATGGGGCTCAGCTCGATACTGCTGTTCAGTGTAGGTGCAGGTAATCTAAACACAACTCACTTGAGTGTAAATATTTAAAGTGGATAGTACATGTGGGAGTGATAATGAATTTTATATTTGGTTAATAAATTCTATTGCTTTAAGCAAATAACTTCCCAACTGCCATCAAACTACTTGCCAAATATGCTTTTAATTATTATAGAAAAAGATAGCTTCATTGAAATTTAAACCAAAGGAAATCTGGACTGGTCTATCCCAGATGGAAGATACTTACGGAATAAACATTTAATAAAAAGAAAAAAATATCAGGCCATGAAGAAACTAACAAATATTCTGACACGTGCAATATTCTGGTTTAAAAATCTGTCCTTTTATGGATAAGCTGCTGCTTTGATTGGCACGGGAACCGCCTTTCTATTTCAGCCAATTATTCAATTAAGGCTTGAACGGTGATGACCACCTTCTGGGAATTATTCATTTCCCAGCAGAGTCCACAGGAACTGAGAGCAGCAATGGAACAACAAACCGCTGCACTAGCATCTGAAGTGTGCATCTCCATTAATAATCTGCTGTAAGAGGAAACAAATCACAGTAACAGAACATTATCGCAGGGTCTCAGGCTGGGACCTCTGCCTTGTTCTGTATGTCCCATTGCAGCAGCTGAGACTGGCTGGGATGCTGTCACTGCTGCTGCTGGGACTGGAAAGCAGAGCCTTCTCAGAACAGACTTCTCTCCTGTGGATTCTGTTCCTCCAGTCCTAGTAGATCACCAAAGTTAGCATGAGTATTAGTATGGCAGTGAAGATGTACGTGAGGCTTACCTGGTGACCTAGTATGGCTTACGTACTTTTGTAACTGTGTGACCCGAATGACACAAGATGCCTATCTGCCCTAGCAAATGGAACCAGAGAAATATTTATTCAAGTAAATATCTTAAGATTTCACAAGTTTTGCTGGGTCAGGCCTAATTAGTACTTGGCTGGGCAGCCTCCAAAGAAAGCCTAGGGTAGGTAATTCAGCAGGGTGCACTCGTCTCTCAAGTCAGTTCTGACCAATGGCACTGCGTGGTACAAAGGGCAATTTTTTGTGGGAGGAGACATAAATCCAATTTTTTAACTGCTTGTGGTGATTAAAAATCTTATGGTTCTTTTCACAAGAGTAGGGATGCTAATGCTGGTATCCAAGCTAAAATCATTGGTTAATTACACTCTGTATCCCTAAATTCCCCATATAACTTCACTTAAATATGACCTGGAAACTCCTTGGATCAGGGACCATATTCAGCATGCAAGACACAGAGGTCATGAAATAAAATAATGTGTTCAGCCCCTGTTATTGTCCACCCCAGGGGTGGCTGGAGTGACTCCCAAGTCTGAGAAGTGCTTTCGGATCCTTTGGGAGAAAAGGTGCTATGTAAACGTATGCTCATGAGGTGATCACTGCTGTCTGACACTGTTCTTTCCCCTTGACAATAACTCTTAAAGAAACAAGCTAAAGTATCTTATAAATTCACCAACAAGTTAACTATCTTCCCTATGTCACATTAGATATATCAGAACTTTACCTTCTCAAGGTAACATGCAAGCAAGCAGTTCACTTCCTCCTCCTCTGTTGTGCATTCCAAAAATCAGTCTTTCTGGTACAGTTTTATTCACGTACTATGAGAACCGCAGCCAAACTGATGCTAAACCAACTGCATTTATGTAATCCCCAAAGCATCTTTGCCACGTTTGTGTTACTTTATGGCACTTTCCTCTTCTCCCTCATTTTTCAACACTCTGATTAAGCACAGGACCATGATTTTGCAACAGGGACAATGTGGGGGTTGGTTTATAATGTAACACATACAGCAAGTCAAGTTCAGTCATCATCAAGTCCCAAGGATCTACCCAGCGACAGCCATGCTGGACAAGCCATAGGTGACCAGGAGTCTGATGGAGCCTCTGCACCAGATTTCATAGTTTCATTAGTGAACAAACTTCTGGCATTAAAGACTGGAAAATTCCAGCCAAATATGTTCTGCCTTAATGAGCAAACACTGTATCATCTGTCTTGAAATCTCCACTCCACGGAGATTTTTTATGGCTTTGGCCTTATGTGATTGAAGTGGGAAGCTACATTTGTCTAATCCAGACTGTGGCTTTTCCAGTCCTCCTAAATTCTTATGTGGCCCCAAGCACTGCAAATATCAGAATGTCTTCAATGAGCATTTCCCTTTTCCTTGTCTGCAGACAAGAAGCAAGCACAGTGTTTTGGTCAACCATAAGAATGAAAGTGAGGCTGCCCAAGCACGACAGCCTGAACACAGAGGTAGGTTTTGCATGTAGCTCTGAATGGGGTCAGATTACTCAGCTTTAGTTTATCTGGCAGTGAGTTCCATAGTCTCGATCCCACTCCAGGGAGTTTTGTCTCCTGCACCCACGAGCCTCATCCTACTGGTTGGCAGTCTCACACTGCCAGGCAATGTAGCAGTTGTGGGAGGCCACCTTTATTTGACTGACAAAAAGGAAACTTGGTGCTTAATAGTAATTCCTTTGAATTCACTAAATCCAGCAGTGGGCAAACACCCACTTTACAATTTAACTGGTGGCCAAGCACTTCCTGAAACACAGCTAATCACTGATGTCTGTTCAAACCTGGCAGCTTTGCAACCCTTCGAGAATTAGTTCTAGATAAATAGCTCTCTAAATATATAAAATGCAGTTTTAACCTGGAATATTCCATTAAATTAACCAGGTTTTATCCTTTATTTCAATTGTTAATCATTTCCAAGGTATTGCCTCCATCCATTTACCCAGTGACAATTCCTAACCGCAAGTTCTGTACCAGAGACATGCTGACCTTCATCTATTCAAATATTGCAATCATCGCATTCAATAGTGTTTGTACAGCAGTCTGAACGTAGAAAGGACTCAGCATTACAATGTTATTATGGTGATTTTAGCAGGACGGAATATCACAAATGAGGATAAAGCTAATGATCGCATTAATGGCTAAGAATAATGCAGCATTCACTTTGCACTTAAAAAACACCTTTCATCAGACAATCTAAAAGCCCTTTGCAAACATTCATTCTCCTAAAACTGATATGTTGTCAGTTATCTCCAGTTCAGAGATGGGGAAAGTCCGGCACAGAGATTAACATGTTCAAGTGCACATCTTAAATCAGTGGTTCCACTAGAAATTCATCCCAGGAGTCCCTGCTCTAACCATTAGTCTGCAATGCCACTGACCACTATCAAAATTTTCAACCTTAGAACATAAACTCAGTAGAAATAATGAAAGCAGAACTGTCTCAAAATAAGACCTTTTTAACATTGGGGAGCAGAACTGGCTGTTCTGCTAACTGTTTAAATCTCATCCAGCAGGTAGCAAACCTCAACTCGGCTGATTTCTGGGCAGGCAGGGCTTGCATTAAGGCAACTCTCACTGAAGACCTGCCACAAAATCACTGGGAAGAGAATGCTGGCTGCCTTTTCACTCTGACATTATCTTTTGGTACGAGAGAGTAGAGGGTTTACATCTTGCCCAGTTGGCTAAGGGTCACGGATTCCACAAAGAGAGGGGCAGAGAAAACTCAGACTGGGATGGGAGAATGGACCAGGAAGCCCCAACTTCTCTCTGGAAGGTACAAGAAGGGTAAGTGGGGAAAACAAAGAGCATGTACTGGGTTAAAAAGGAGCAGAACTAATGTAGCCTGCACAGAGCAATAGATACCAATATGTAATGGAAGGGAAAAGACGAAAAAGGGAACAGAAAAACTCTCTATTTTGCGTTTGTACAGGGCCTGGCAAAATGGGGCCTTAATCACAGCGGGGCCTCTAGGGGCAAGTCTACACTGAAATTAAACACCCGCAGCTGGCCTGCATCAGCTGACTTGGGATGTAAAACAGCAGTGTAGACATTCAGGCTCACACTGGAGCTTGAGTTCTGGGACCCCATGAGAGGGTGGGAGGCCCCACAACCCAGGCTCCACCCCAAACCCGAAAGTCTCCATGGCAATTCTGCAGCCCCGCATCCCGAGCCAGCTACCACGGGCCAGCTGAAGCATTGAATTGCTGTGCAGATGTACCCTATGTGCTATTGTACAGAAATAAATAGTGAGAAAGGGAAAATGAGTATAAAAAAGAAAACAAACTGGAAGAGAGGTGATGAGGGAGAATTAACACAAAACACAATGCACATCAACTACATTTCCAGATCCACAGACACCGTTAGTTGGTATGGCATGACAAGAACTCAACTCCCAGCAGTCTAAAATGTCTTCTCAAGTAATCTGTACTGCTGTTTTCCTCATTCAAGATCAGGCTGTTTTGCTTCTGCCACACTGATATTATAGTGCTGTGACAACATGACAAGATCTTTCAAGCAAGGATACATGGCAGCTGCATTCCAAAACAGAGAAAATAAGAGATTTAGCCAGAGACCAGATGCAGATTTCAGAATTCTACAGTGTGTTCTGAACTGTTGTTCCATTGAATATGCAGTGTAGCCCACAGAGACTGTGGGTCCAGCATGCAATGCTACATTTCTGTTACAGTTAGTGTCCAATTCAATAAAAATGCAGGATTGCATTCTGGGACCTGTAGTCTTCAGGGCTGCACCTCCATAGTTAATATGTTGGAAGCTCTGCTTCCATTTTGTGCAAATCAGGCTATTAGCAAGTTACCTACATGAACTTTGGTAGGGAACAGTTTGGTTTCACCTGCACTAGGTACATCCTAGACACTGTCTGGAATGGATGGATTCCTTCCACCCTTCTCTAATGAGCCAGCTCTGCAGCATTACTCACAGAGAGGAGGTCCGAACAGCACTGTGTCCAGGGCTTTCAGCTGCAGCTTCTGCCTGTGGCTCCGATCAGTCATTTTCAGTACAGTTCCCATCATGGTGGCATTGTTTATCGCTAACCTACAGGGAAAAAAAGAGCAAGTGGTCACATTTCAATCTGGAAATGACAATGGGATAAGAATACCAGAGCCTGAGCTGTTGGAGGAGAAATCCAATGAACAGGATCAGGCCACTGTCCTCTCAGGTACCAAGGCAAGTGGAAGACCCTTAGAGAAAAGACGGTTACTCACCTTTGTAACTGTTGTTCTTTGAGATGTGTTGTTCATATCCATTCCAGTTAGGTGTGTGCGCCGTGCGTGCACGTCTGCCGGAAACTTTTTACCCTAGCAACTCCAGTGGGCCAGCAGGTCGGCCCTAGAGTGGCGCCGCCATGGCGCTTGATATATACCCCTGCCGGCCCGCCCACTCCTCAGTTCCTTCTTGCCGGCTACTCCGACAGTGGGGAAGGAGGGCGGGTGTGGAATGGCTATGAGCAACACATCTCGAAGAACAACAGTTACAAAGGTGAGTAATCGTCTTTTCTTCTTCAAGTGATTGCTCATATCCATTCCAGTTAGGTGAATCCCAAGCCTTACCTAGGCGGTGGGGTCGGAGTGAGAAGTCACGGCATGGAGCACTGCTGAGCCGAAGGCCGCGTCATCTCTGGACTGCTGGACCAGGGCGTAATGGGAAGCGAAAGTGTGGACCAATGACCAGGTCGCCGCCCTACAGATCTCTTGGACTGGCACTCGGGCAAGGAAAGCCAGTGATGATGCCTGCGCCCTGGTAGAGTGTGCAGTCACACGGCCCGTAGGGATGTGAGCCAAGTCATAACAGGTCCTGATACAGGACGTTACCCACGAGGATATCCTCTGTGAGGAAATAGGAAGGCCCTTGACACGGTCCGCTCACCACGAAGAGTTGGGGGCACTTGCGGAACGGTTTGGTCCTCTCCACATAAAACGCTAGTGCCCAACGGACATCCAGCGAGTGGAGTTGTTGCTCCCTGCGGGACGAATGGGGCTTTGGGAAAAAGACGGGAAGGAAGATCTCCTGGTTAATGTGAAAGGCTGAGACCACCTTAAGGAGAAAGGTAGGGTGCGGTCTCAGCTGCACTTTGTCCTTATGGAAGACCGTATACAGGGGGTCTACCGTGAGAGCCCGGAGTTCCGACACCCGTCTAGCTGAGGTGATGGCCACTAGAAAGGCGGTCTTCCAGGAGAGGTAGAGCAGGGAGCAAGTCGCTAACAGCTCAAATGGAGGGCCCATGAGCCGAGCCAGAACGAGGTTGAGATCCCATGAAGGGGCAGGGGGACGGACCTGTGGGTAGAGACATTCCAGCCCCTTCAGGAATCTTGCCACCATAGGGTGGGAGAAGACAGAATGGCCATCTCCTCCCGGATGAAAGGTGGAGATGGCCACTAGGTGAACCCGAAGGGACGATATCGCCAGATCCTGGACCTTGAGGGACCAGATGTAGTTCAGAATATTGGCAATGGAAACCTCCAGAGGAAGAAAACCCTTCTCCGAGCTCCAGCAGGAAAAACGCTTCCACTTGGCTGAATATGTAGCTCTAGTGGAAGGCTTCCTACTGCTCAGGAGAACCTCCCAAACCGGGGTAGAGCAGCGTAACTCGGAGCTGGTCAGCCACGCAGGAGCCACGCCGTGAGATGCAGAGACCGAAGGTCCGGGTGACAGAGTCTGCCGTGGTCCTGGGTGATCAGATCCAGGTGAAGAGGCAGGGGAACTGGGTTGGTTATTGAGAGGTCCAGCAACATGGAGTACCAAGGTTGCCTGGGCCACGCTGGGGCTATCAGAATCACGCGAGCCCTGTCCCTGCGCACCTTGAGGAGGACCTTGTGGACCAGCGGAAACGGAGCGAACGCATAAAACAGATGGGTCGCCCATGGGATAAGGAAGGCGTCCGCTAATGACCCAGGCTCCTGACCCTGAAAGGAGCAGAATGCCTGGCATTTCCTGTTCTCCCTGGACGCGAAGAGGTCCATCCGGGGACGACCCCACCTCTGGAAGAGTGAGAGGGCGACGTCCGGGTGAAGGGACCACTCGTGTGAGCGGAAGGATCTGCTCAGGCGATCCGCCAGTGTGTTTCGTACTCCAGGTAGGTAGGAGGCCGAGAGGTGAATGGCATGGGCTATACAAAATTCCCAGAGCCGCGTCGCCTCCTGACATAGGGGAGAGGATCTGGTGCCACCCTGCTTGTTGATATAGTACATGGTCATCGTGTTGTCGGTGAACACCGCGACACAGCGACCTTGAAGGTGATGGACGAACGCTTGACAAGCAAGACGGACCGCTCTCAACTCCCGTATGTTGATGTGGAGGTCCAGTTCCTGGGGGGACCACAGGCCCTGACTCCTCAGGGTTCCGCTGTGCGCCCCCCAGCCCAGATCTAAGGCATCTGTCATCAGGGATGCCGAGGGTTGGGGCGGATGGAACGGGAGCCCTGCACACACGACGGACTGGTCTAGCCACCACCGGAGGGAGTCCAGTACCCCCTGGGGGATGGTGACAACTGTGTCTAACGAATGTCTGGCCGGCCGGTACTGCGCGATGAGCCAAGATTGGACAAGCCTCATGCGGAGTTGAGCATACGCTGTCACGAACGTACAGGCCGCCATATGGCCCAGGAGGGTCAGACATGTTCTTATGGAGGTCAGGGGGGCCGCCTGCAAGCGCAGAATGATGGCCGATAGCGACTGGAACCTGGGCAATGGTAGCAAGGCCCTGGCCAAGGTGGAATCCAGAACGGCCCTGATGAACTCTGTCCTCTGTGTGGGGAGCAGAGTGGACTTGTCCACGTTGACAATGAGGCCTAGGGCAGCAAAGAGGTTGCTGATCCTGCGGACGTGGTCGTGGACCTGCAGCTCTGATGTGCCTCGGACCAACCAGTCGTCGAAGTAGGGGAACACATGAATGCGGCTGCGCCGAAGATGTGCAACAATGACTGCCATGCATTTCGTGAATACCCTCGGGGCCGTAGAAAGGCCAAATGGGAGGACCGCAAATTGATAATGCTTGCGGTTGACCACGAAGCGAAGGAAACGCCTGTGCTGTGGAAATATGGCGATATGAAAGTAAGCGTCCTGCATGTCGAGGGCGGCATACCGGTCTCCAGGATCCAGCGATGGGATGATGGTCCCCAGGGATACCATGCGGAACTTCAACTTCACCATATGCTTGTTGAGTTCTCGCAGGTCGAAGATAGGCCTGAGGCCTCCCCCTTGGCTTTGGGGATCAGAAAGTAACGGGAATAAAACCCCTTGCCCTTCTCGCTCTCTAGAACCTCCTCTATGGCTCCCTTGTCGAGGAGCGTCTGTACCTCCTGACGGAGGAATTGCTCGTGAGAGGGGTCCCTGAAGAGGGACGAGGGTGGGAGGTGGGGGGGGGAGGGCGATGAAAACTGCAGGCGGTAACCGGCCTGTACAGTGCATAAGACCCAGCGGTCTGATGTTATTCGGGTCCACGCCTGGAGGAAAAATGAAAGACGGTTGGAAAACTGTGGGGAAGGATCCGAAGGGGAAACTGGTACTGCGCCCTCGGGCGCACCTTCAAAATGAAGGCTTGGGTCCAGGTGGGGCCTTGGCGGAGCCTTGGTTCTTCCCCCCTTGGCCACCCGACTGTCTGCGCCTACTGTTCCTGCCCCGGCACCTATTAAGGTCCTGCCGTGGGCGGAGCTGGGGATACGGCCGGCATTGTTGCTGCTGGTTCTGCGGCCGGAAAGGTCTGCGCTGCGTCACGGGGGCATGCATCCCCAAAGAGCGCATGATGACGCGATTGTCTTTAAGGCTCTTTAGCCTGGGGTCTGTCTTGTCTGAAAACAGGCCCTGGCCTTCGAAGGGGAGGTCCTGGATGGTATACTGGAGCTCCGGTGGAAGGCCAGAGACCTGAAGCCAGAATATGCGGCGCATCGTAAGCCCTGAGGCAAGGGTCCGAGCGGCCGAGTCTGCAGCGTCCAATGAGGCCTGCAGCGAGGTCCTTGCGACCTTCTTGCCCTCGTCAAGAATCGCCGCAAATTCTTGACGTGCCTCCTGTGGCAACAGCTCCTTAAACTTGTCCGCCGCTACCCAGGAGTTAAACGAGTAGCAGCTAAAAAGGGCCTGTTGATTGGAGACCTTGAGCTGTAGCGCCCCCGCTGAATAGACTTTACGGCCTAGGAGGTCCATCCACCTCGCCTCCTTAGATTTGGGCGCTGGGGCCTCTTGTCCATGGCGCTCCCTTTCGTTCACTGACTGTACCACAAGGGAGCACGGTGTCGGGTGGACGTGCAGGAATTCATAGCCCTTAGACAGGGCCATGTACTTTCTCTCCACGCCTCATGCGGTAGGAGGGATGGAGGCCGGTGACTGCCAGATAGTGGTGGCGTTGGCCTGAATGGTCCTAATGAAAGGCAGGGCAACCCTGGTGGGAGCATCTGCGGAGAGGATGCTGACCACCGGATCCTCGATCTCAGCGACCTCCTCCGCTTGTAAATTTAAGTTTTGCGCCACGCGTCTGAGGAGATCCTGATGTGCCCTGAGGTCGAGAGGGGGAGGGCTGGAGGACGAGATGCCTGCCACTGCCTCGTCAGGGGAAGATGACAAGGAGACTCCTGGCAGCAGAGCATCCACAGGGGGTTCCGTCTGGACCCGGCCCTCCGGCTGCGGAGGGAGCTCTGGGTCCTGGTGGCTGGACCTGTCCTCGCCTTCCGGAGAGGGAGGGGGGGCGAGACAGCGTTGACTCTGGTGGTCTTCGGTCCGCCGCAGGCCAGGGAGAAGTATGTTGCGGACCATGGGCTTGATGGTACGCCCAGGAAGTCCAAAACTCCCACTGCTGTGGCCCTTGGTCTTGAGGCGGAGGGTCCTGGAAGAGGGCCGCGTGTCTGTCCGGGCCCAGCGTATAAACGCTGTCCGCCTGAGAGGAGACCGATGGCTGCCTCGAAGGCCATGGAGGTGCCGAACTCGGCTGATAGGCCTCCCTCAGTCCCGACGCCGACGATCCTCTCGGTGCCGAGGATCGGTACCGGGAGCCATACCGGTGCCGGGACCGGGATCGGTCTGGTACTCGGTGCCGGGATCCGGACCGGGACCTGCCTCCAGCTCGGTGCCGGGATCGGGACCGCGATCTACGTCCGATGCGGTGCCGGGATGGCGCTGGGGACCGGGACCTACCACCGACGCAGTGCCGGGAGGTCGACTGGGACCGGGACCTGCCACCGGCTCGGTGCCGGGAGGTCGACCGGGGAGTTGATTGCCGACGCGAACGGCTCCTAGAGTCCCGGTGCTGGTATGGAGAAGAGCCAGACCGGGACCATACCGACGTCAACCTGCGCCGCGAGTGCAACCGGTGCCACCTAGGAGAGCGGTGCCGGGACTGCGATCGGCGCCGAGAGCGCGAGCGTACACGTCGTTGGGGCCTCAAAGGCGATCGATGCCTGGATTCCAGAGATGGCGCTCTCAACGTCGGCTTGCCTCTGGAGATGACCCGCACCGGGAGTACCGGGGGTTGAGGCTGGGATGGCTCAGTCAGAGCTATCAAGTCCCGCGCCGAAGCGAAGGTCTCCGGCATGGACGGGACTAATGGGTCGACCCCAGATCTTAAGGGGGAGCTCGGAGGGGCCGGACTCGACGGACCTTCCGGGCCTGGAGTCAACGGCAACCCTGCAGGCGGTGCCGCGGCAGAGGTAGGTGCCAGGCGCTCCACTCAAGCCTGCCGAGATGATGTCGCAGACGTCGAGGGTCTTTGATCGGATCCCGGTGCCGGGGATGGGCGGTGCCGGGGTGTCTTTCCGGTGCCGGCGCGGTCTGGTGCCGGTGTAGAGGTGGCCGGCTGCGCTGACGGTACCGGATTCAGTGCCGCTTCCATCAAGAGAGTCCGCAGTCTTTGATCTCTCTCTTCCTTTGTTCGAGGCTTAAACACCTTGCAGATGCGACACTTCTCGGCGATATGCGATTCCCTGAGGCACTTCAGGCACGCGTCATGGGGATCGCTAGTTGGCATCAGCCTCTTGCAAGCCAAGCACTGCTTGAAGCCCGGCGAACCAGGCATGGGCCGGGAAGGGCAACGGCCCAACCTGCGAATAAGTTCTATAAACTATATACAATAACTATACAACTCTAACTGTATTATTAAACTATTTAGAACTACAACTATTGACAGTAACGAAGGAGAGCTAGGGACGTGGAGGACAGCAAGCCGCACTCCACAGTTCCAGCAACTGACACGGTGGTAAGAAGGAACTGAGGAGCGGGCGGGCCGGCAGGGGTATATATCAAGCGCCATGGCGGCGCCACTCTAGGGGGCGACCTGCCGGCCCACTGGAGTTACTAGAGTAAAAAGTTTCCGGCAGACATGCACGCACGGCGCGCACACCTAACTGGAATGGATATGAGCAATCACTCGAAGAAGAACTCAAAATTCAGCCTTTGAAGCAGGCCAGATATTTAAAACACAGCTTCCCTAGCAATCGGGTGGGCATTAGCACAAGAATCAGAAAGTGACAAGTGCCATTTTTTTTCAGTTAAACCTGGAACTCAATGGCATTTCCCTCCAGACCTACCCAAATCTCTCTATTTGGCCACACCATCCCCCATCAGTTGCTTCCTCAACTCCATATAGCCGGCAACTGGCACCTCATCCTTTGCATGGCCAACACAGGAGAGCTCTCCCAGATGGGAGAAAACCTGATCAGATCAGCACACCCAGGCTCCGGAGCAAAATAAGCACTGCCACAGAAGCCTTATTTTATTACCACTTACAACACCTACTCCCCACCCTGCCTACAAGCCCCTTGTTAGCAAGGATGACCTTGGGGCTTTCAGTCTGTTAACCCCACTCCTAATCCAGCAGCAAGTGTTTCTGTTGAGTAGAATGAGATTCTGCAGCTCTTGTTTATTATTTGTATTACTAGAGTATCTAGAGGCCCCACCCAAGACTAGGGCATAGGAACATAAGAATGGCCATACTGGGCGGTCCATCTAGCCCAGTATCCTGTCTTCCGACAGTGGCCAATGCCAGGTGCCCCAGAGGGAATGAACAGAACAGGTAATCATCAAGTGATCCATCCCGTCATCCATTCCCAGTTCCTGGCAAACAGAGGCGAAAGACACATTAGGCATGAAGTAGTATCCCTGACCGTCTTGGCTAATAACCACCGATGGATCTATCCTTCACGAATTAATCTACATCTTTTTTGAAACCTGTTACACAGTTTTGGCCTTCACAATATCCCTTGGCAACGAGTCCCACAGGCTGACTGTGCATGGTATGAAACAAAGCTTATTTCTGTTTGTTTTAAACCTGCTGCCTATCCATTTCATTTGGTGACATCTGGTTCTTGTGTTGTGTGAAGGGGTAAATAAGACTTCTTGATTCACTTTCTCCACATAGCCATGATTTTATAGACCTCTACCATATACCCCCTCAGTTGTCTTTTTTACAAGCTTACAAGTCCCTGTCTTTTTAATCTGTCCTCATACGGAAGGGTGTTCCATATCCCTAATCATTTTTGTTGCTCTTCTCTGTACCTTTTCCAATTCTAATTTAGCTTTTTTAAGAGAGGGTGACCAGAACTGCACGCTATATTCAAGGTGTGGGCATACCCTGGATTTATATAATGGCATTATGATATTGTCTATCATATTATCTCTCTCTTTCCTAATGGTTCCTAACATTCTGTTTGCTTTTTTGACTGCTGATTCACACTGTGTGGATGTTTTCAGAGAACTATCCACAATGACTCCAAGATCTCTTTCTTGAGTGGTAACAGCTAATTTAGATCTCATTATTTTGTATGTATAGCTGGGATTACATTTTCCAACATGAATTACCTTGCATTTATCAACACTGACTTTCATCTGCCCTTCTGTTGTACTTTGAGATCCCCTTGTAGCTCTTCGCAGTCTGCTTTGGACTTAACTACCTTGAGTAGTTTTGTATCATCTGCAAGTTTTCCCACCTCCCTGTTTGCCCCTTTCTCCAGATCATTTATGAATATGGGGGACACCACTATTTCCCTCTCTCCATTCTGAAACCTGACCATTTAGTCCTACCCTTTGTGTCCTGTCTTTTAACCAGTTACCGACCCAAGAGAGTACCTTCCCTCTTATCCCATGACAGATTACTTTGCTTAAGAGCCTTTGGTGAGGGCAGAACTGTGCTAAGTACTGTACACACACATAAGAGATAGTCCTTGCCCCACAGACAAGTCAGATACAGGGTGGGAGAAAAGGAAGATTATCCACATTTTACAGATGGGGAACTGAGATTCAGCAAGTTGCCCCAGGTCACAGAGGGAGCCAGGAACTGAACCCACATCTGATTTGTCCTATTCCAGGCTTTAACCACAAGGTCATACTTCCCCCTATGGTGTAGCCAGGTCCCATTGACTGCAGAAGAGAGAGATGAAATCTGAGATTCAGGTCAGTGTCTCCCATGTGGTAAAGTATAACCTTTTCCCCACAAGTTCTTGCCCTACTCGAACTCCCCCTAGAGCATATCACACCCTCTCTTTTCCTTCAGCTCACATACTCTTACTTATCTCTGTGCAGAGGGCCAGCGCAAAGCCTATGCACCTTATAAATCCTCAGAACAGGATTCAAGTGGTGCAGGCCTTGTGCTGGCCTCTCCGCTCCAGGAGGAATTTCACCCGCCATTATTTAATCCCATAAATATGTTCTTCTGTCTCTATCACACACACATGTAACTGAGAAGATGCAATCGACACTAACCTGGGCATGGCATGTCCACTTAGCTGCAGTTTCCTGAAGGTTTCTTCGTATTGTGGCAGTTCTACATAGGTGATTAGCCACTGCACCACCTCATCAACTGTCCAGTTATACACTGTGAGGGAAGACAAAAAAACCAAACAGCTGAATTCTTTTCTTGTGCAGCTGAAACTCAGTCAGCTGGCAGCACCAACACATCTGCTCTTTTCATCATACCCAACACCCCAGGACAGAAGCTTCACCTGCTGCATCCCTCCCTTTCTCTTTCTGTACAGTAAAGATAAAAGCTGTGGAGGGTTGTCACAGGGCAGCTGATCCCTGTAGACAGATAAAGCCCAGCTCCCCTGGACTGGGGTAGGTGAGCCCACTCCAGCTAATTAGAGGGCTGGGTTACACCTGAGCCTGTAAAGGGCTGCTAGTCAGCAGGAGTAAGGACTGAGCCTGGAGAGGGAAAGTCACACTGGAGTGGAACTAGAACATGTGATGGGTCCCTGGAGCAAGGGGCCAGAGAAGCAGCCAGGCAGCTTCTGCTCCAAGAAGGGATTGGAGCTAGCTGAGGCTAGGGAGCTGGTGTGCCGGAGACTCCTGAGGGGGGTGGCCCTGAAGCCTGGGGCCAAGGATGGAGTTAAGTCAGTTTTCTGTTTATTTGATAACCTCTGCTAAAGAAATAAACCTCCTTGACTGAGACTGGGTGAGGCAGCGCATGCTTTGAAGCCAAGGAGAAGGTGAGCTCGGAGACAAGGGTTTAAATCCTTCATTGCTGGAAGGCTGCTTGTATGTCTGAACAGTACATTTCAAGGAAGCTGTATTAGGAGTGCTGGGATGCACCAGACAAGCCCATCATCCCCCTGGAAACACGGAGCACATCTGGCAGCACTGCACACACAGATAAGCCACCTTTAGTAACTAGATGAAGACCTGCAAAATGTCACATGGCAATTAGCTAGGTGACCTTATAGGTTTTTTTAGCCTGGAACATCTTTGGTTGTGTGATGACTTTTCATAGTCTGTCCTGTATATATGATAAGTCTGCTGCAGAAGATTTAGGACAAACAGGTACCAGCATAAAGTGTCCCAAAACAGCAATAAACCTTAGGCGGGGGGTGGGGGGCGGGGAATATTTTACACCACAATTACAGCTCATGGGAGGAGGAGGAGGAGGATGGTATCAGATATACCAGCAGTCTGAAACCGCTCTTGGCAAAGATCGTGTTTGATTTCCTCACTGTGTGCATTACAGCACAATCTCAACTCCTAGGCAGCAGCATTTGTAGCTTTATCATAGCAATTGGAAGCTGAGAGACTCTCAAGAGCCGCGATACAAAGCACTCAGGAGACAGATTAAAAATGGTCCATGAAACTACTTTGCTGGACGAAACCACTGGCACTTGTATAGTGCTTTCTTCACCTCCTTCACATGCTTTGCGAGGCTTCTGGAGGGAGTTACTTTGGCTCCAACTTTGAAAACCGTGTCGACTAATTTTAGGTACATTCATGTAGAAGAAGTTCAACTTGGGACGCAGCTTGATATCAAAAGACTCCAAAATAAGTGGACAGCGGAAAAATTTGGCCTACAAAATTAGTTTTCTCTCTTGCCTTTAATCTTGATTGTACCCTAGTGACACTGCTAAAACAGAACAAAGTCAAGCAGCAATATAACCATTAGCCAAGGGTGAGTGGGTGTTTGCTCTACTCTGATATGTCTAGTGTAACCTGCATACAGCATCTGCCTGGTTCATCCAGGTGGCATTCAGATAAATCCCAAATCATTCACACAGGATCCTCTATTTGATGCCCAATCAATGCTTTAATTGGTTATGACTATTGCACATTCTTCTATCCAAGACTTCAAAAGAGATCTCTCATACACAGTGTTTTTAGATCTCTGACTAGTTACCACAGCCTACTTCACCTCTGGTCTGAAATGGTTCTATTACATTGAAGTCAATAGTCAACTAATGCCAACAGTAATGTATACCTCAGCTCCCTAACTTTGAATGGATACATAAGAATGTAAGAACATCTTCCACTTCCCTCAGAGGAGATGAATACTTCCAGCTGGAGAGAAGGCCTGACAGGGTGGGAATTCCCTTGTTTGACAGAAGCTAGTGTCTAATATGGGCAGCCAGAGGAACGGGATATAGTTTTAATGCAATCTCATGGGATTGTCAGTACAGAGAGATACAAAGCAGCACAAATCATGACAGTGAACCCCACCAGTTTAAGAAAACTCTCTTACGGCATTAATTTACATGATACTAGACATGATGGAAGCCAGACTGTGGGCCATAAAATATTCCCTTTACATCTGGCAACTATCAAGCATGAACACACACAAGGGAATTAGAAATTAAAACTGGATCTTCAGAAACTGGTGTTAAATACCAAAGCCTTCTTATCTCTACTAGTGAGCATCACGAGGGGCTGGAATGAGTGTCAATGCCCACTTTAAACCTCCTTTTATTTAAAATAAAAATCAAGACAAAATTTAATGCTTATTTGGATACTGGTTCTGCTGTCAAAGAGTCAAATACAAAACCATTTCAGATTTACAGCCTTCTTCTCTGCACCTCCTGCCTACAAGGAGAGGAACTGCAGCCTCCAACACAAGAAAATTGCTAGAAATAATAAGTCATTCCTGCTTACAGTAGAAAGTAGATCACCACTCTTGGGCCCGTGCCCAACTGAATTCTTATCACTCCAAATTCTGTGCTGTTAAACCTCCACACCAGAGAGTGTGGCAAATACCTGCCTTACTGGTAGTGCTGCCCTCAGCTACCTGGAGCTTTTTTACTGTATTGAAGGCAGCTTCCCACTCATGGTTGCTGTATTGCCAGCTCTGCTCTCTTTGGGAGACATTTTTTGGTTCCTCACATCTAAGCTCATCTAACAGTTGACCATCATCTGCTTAAAACGGTGGTCATTGGGTATGTTTACATGAATTCAAGCCCCTGGTTTCCTCAGAAGCTGCCTATTTTAATCTTTCCTTTTGAAATTATGTACCTGTCTTGTCTTTGTTTTCTTAGAGGAACTGTCGATGAAGCAGTCCAGAGTCAACAAAGCTATACGAGAGTGAAGCGGAGTCTATTCTGTCTGAACTTCAAAGCTAACAGCTGAAGAATCTTTATTTCTGGTGACAGTGTAAAAGGCAAAAAGAACAGTTTGATTTTCAGACCTCAGCAGAATCTGCAGAGATGGCAGTTTAAAAAAGCATTTAATTTGTAAACTGAACAAATCTGCTCTGGCCGTCAAGTCAGCAAGAGACTCCTACCGCACCATTTCAAAGCCATCTTTCACATGGCAATTGCACCAAGAAAGCACAGGCTTCTTTGTGGGCCTGATTCTACCAGTCTTCCACAATAGATGTACTAATGAATTCAAAAGAAGTTCATGCTCAGAAGGATTAGCCTCTGTATGAGAATGAGAATAACCCTTGGAAACTAACCATTTCATATTTTATTAACAAGATGAGACACGTTGTGGCAGAAAAACTGAAGAGATAACTAAGCCCAATTGAGCAAGGGGAAAAATCATGTAACAGAAATATTTTAAGGAAATGCTACTTAAAATGTGTTTCAGGAAAAAGAAGAAATGAAAACAATGGAATAACGTATCTTGAGAGCATCCTAGGATGTTCCAGCACTTAAGAGCTTCTGAGTTTAAACGGCCATTCAGATACACTTAGGCAAAGTCATTTGTAAACAACGATACAATAGAATAAATATTTCTAATGTCAGGCTTTCCTCGAACATACAGAAGACAAAGTGCCCTGTAGCATCAATCTGATTTTTAAAGTGCTTTGGACAAGAAGTTTTAAACATATTGGCCACCTTAGTGAACAGAAGAATAAAACAAATGGGACAGGGAACCAAACAAATCAAATTTTTGTTTTTTAAATACCCCATTCTTCTGTTCTTCTACCAACACTTTTCCCCAGAGAGATTCCAGTTGGTTGTAATTTGGAACCTAGAAAAGTGATTCCAGATTCATGCACGCCATTGCTTCATTTTCCAGTACCACAGACTCATGTATACTGTTGGTGACTTAAGTCACTCCTCAGAGACCATAAGGGATAATGAAACCAGTTGTTATTTTTAAATTATAATTTATATACAGACACATGTCAACACTGCACTTTGATGACAGAGATGCTCCCTGCCCCAAATAATTTATTGTGTGAATGAAACAAGCCAGACATAAAAGAAACAGGACGAGGCTGAGAAGCTGAAAGGTTTGGAAGTTGTCAGCAAAGTGATCAGAAGATTACCTGAAGAAGTGGATTTTAATGAGTTTATGAAACTGCCCGACAGGTGGATTTTAATAAGGGACTTGACGGAGGGGAGGAGAGGATGGATGGCAGAGAAGGCTGTTCCAGGTGCGAAGGCAGGATGATAGAAGGGCATGAATGGACTAAGGGGGAGGAGTGGGAGGACGATACATGTGTTATAAATTACAACCTTTGTCAAGGCACATATTCTGCGACAAGCTGGCTGCATGTGGCACACTGCATGGACTCTCCAACTAGAAACTCTGTGGGAGCTTCACTTAAATTAAAAATGGAGATTTTAAATTCAATAAACAACGCATGATAGTCAGTAGACTGGCCCCGGGTTTCAATATTAAATTCCACTTATTCTGCATTGCCCTCACCTTCCCATTGTTGGGTAACGCAGATTTCTGTATTTATTAGAGCTGGCCAGAAACTGGAATTTCCATTCTGTAGGAAATTCCAAACGTACTGATTGAGAGAGAGACAGAGACAGAGAGAGAGAAAACTACAAATGTTGTTCTGAACTAGAACACAAACTACATAAACGTTTTCAAGTGTCCCTCAAAACAGGAAGCTGAAGTTTGGCTAGGAAAACATTGTGACATTTCATTTTGATCTTTTTGAAGTGCTTCCAACTTCCCTGAGCTGCCCAAAGCCCCAGCAACTCATCAAGCAAGGAGCGAGCCTGGGAGCCCAGACTCTAGGGCAGCTGGTGAGCCTGGGAGCCCCACGCTCCCCAGCAGCCCGTCAGGCAGGGAGTCTGGCAGTCTGGGGAGGCCAGCACCCCAGCAGCAGAGGAGCCAGGGAGGTGGGCAGGAAACCAAGCAGGTGTCTGATGGAAACCTGCCTGGCTTCTTTTGAAAGTTTTGTTGAAACCGACACATTCCTGTGGAACATTTCAATTTTGACAAATCAGCATTTTCTAACAAATCAGCATCAAAAAATTTCTGATCAGCCCTAGTATTTATGACTTGGAGATGTAAGGGAAGCTGGAGGTTTGGGTAGCGGGACTAAGAACACGTGGGGATTTTGTCCCCATGGAAGGCAGTTCAAGACTGTGGGATACACACAGTTAGCTGGATGCTTCTGCTAACATTCTCAGTAATGGCATGGTTAATGTTGACATTTTCACTGTCACTGTTAAGTTTCAGAATTAACAGCCCCTTGAGGTGGATGAGGCAATAATAGTGACAACATCCAGAGCCATATCATAAAGGAAGGCAGGGGAAGTATTTGCAAAAAATGGCAGAAGAGGCATCTGTATATTATTCAGGGGGTGCTCACACCCTTTGTGAAGGTAGCACGCGATCTAGAAGTGTTTTCTTGATCCCAATTAACCCAGCAGCACGAGGCATTACTGGTGAGCAGAAATGCCTTTTTCTTCCTGCGTTTACAGTAAACTAGAAGATTATGGCCAACTCTCTAATGTGGCCCTTTCCATGGCCATTTGTGTCATTGTGATCTGCCAACGGGATTATTGTAATGAGCACTACGGGGCTATCTTTAAAGACCACTCCGAAGTTTCAGCTAGTACAGAAACAGCCTTAGGGAACAGATAATACCTACTTGTTTTCCAGAAGTCACACTGGTTTCCTACATGTTTCTGTGAACTCATGCTCTAAAGGATACAATTCTAGTGTCTGTCCAGTCTAATTTGAAATGGAGCTATCAATACCGTCCTCAGAAAACAATTCCACAGTCTAACAGTCCTCACATTTAGATGATTTCTGTGGGGTTTCTCTCAGACAGCATGTAACTTATTATCTGGCAGTTACTAAGGGTGTGCTGAATGCAACTGTATTGTTGTTCTCTGTATCCACTCAATTTTCTGCTTCAATTGACCACTCCAGATATTTTATTCGTGCTCCTCTTATCCCTCTGGAAAACTAAGTCTATGTAAAAAGTGACAGAAGAGGCTGGAACCAACCATGATCTTTCTGCTGAAAATACAAACAAAATGGATGCATCAGTGTTTAGATATGAGAATTTTTACCTTCGGACGTTTTCCATGACTTCCAGAGATCTTCCACACTGATGAGTTTATCCTCCCCATGGAAGGTGCTGTGTTTGACTGTTGGGTCATGATAATTTAAGTCTTCCCTCAGGAACTAGAAAAAAAATACAAAAGGATTAGTCATTAATTCATAGATTTTTATTGACCGTTTAGTCAGATATCCTGCATAACACAAACCATAGAAAATCACCCAATAATTTTTGCAGCAAACACACAACTTCCCAGGAAGGCTGTGGAATCCACTTCATTGAGTTTAAGAGCAGGTTGGACAAACACCTGTCAGGGATGGTCTAAGTATAATTGGTCCTGCCTCAGCACAGGAGACTGGACTTGACCTCTTGAGGTCCTTCCAGCCCTACATTTCGAGGATTCTGTGATTCTGTTTGAGTTATCTCATCTCTCTTAGAAAAACATCCAGTCTTGATTTAAAGACTTCATGGAATGGAGAATCCACCACATCCCTTAGTAAATTGTTCCAATGGTTAGCTGCCCTCACTGTTAAAAATTTACACTCTATCTCTAGTCTGAATTTGTCAAGCTTCAGCTTCCAAGCATTGGATCGCATTTTGCCTTGTGTGCTAGATTAAAAAGACCGTGTAGGTACTTATTGTCCATGATCAAGTCACCATTTAACCTTAACCTTAAAGCTCTCACCATAGGGCAGGTTTTCCAGATCTTGAATCATCTTGTAACTCTTTCTGAATCCTTTTCAATTTCACCATCCTTTCTGATGAATGGATACTAGAACCAGACATAGTGTTCCAGTGATGGTCTTATGGATACTGTATATAGAAGTAATCCCACCTCCCTGCTCTTACTTAAACTCGCCTTGCTTATACATTTAACAGTTGCATTAGCCTCCTTAGTTAGAAGCCGATATTCGCTTGATTGTCTACCAATATCCCTAAGTTCAGTCTCACTGCACAGAGTGTCACATCTTTTAAGTATGCCCCAAACTCTTTGTTCCTAGACGCAGGATCTTGCATTTGGCTGTATTGTTCAACTGAGCCTAAGTGATCCAGATCGCACTATATACAAGCTATCATTTACCATCCACTAAATGTTGTGTCATCTGCACATTTTACCAGCAATGATTTATATCATACCAGTAATGTACACAAGAGACCTCTGGCCCAATGAGCAACATTTAAAACCACCTAATCAACAGAAGCAGCCAAGGAAGAAGAGGATTTAGTGATCTGTTACTCCCTTGATATATTCAATTTTTCAGGAGCCCCCTGAGAAAACAAACCAGGAGAACTTCATTTTGAGAATGAGACATTGAACTGAACTTGGCAAAAACTCAGACTCAGTAGCATCAAGTTAGTGTGTTTCAAAGATATTGATACAGAAGTATTACTCATCCCTGCTCTGGACAGGGTATGCTGAAGTGGCTAAACATGAACATCCTCTCCAGTGCATTTGGAAAGTTCTATTTGTGGGAAGGCAAATCAGGTTGTATCCAATAAAATACTTGCAAAAGAAAGGAAATATATTTTTTAATTAATATAGAAAACTATTCAGGCTTTTTGGACTCCAATCTTTTCTTTTCTTTGGATTACAGTGCCCCAGGCATTCTCCTGTATGTCACAGCAAGAAATGTAAACTACACTTTATTCCAACATAACACAAACCAATATAACACAAAATCAGATATAACGCAGAAAAGCAGTGCTGGGGGGGGGGGGGGGCTGCACACTCGGAGGATCAAAGCAAGTTCGATATAACACGGTTTCACCTAGAACGCGGTAAGATTTTTGGGCTCCCGAGGACAACGTTCTATCGGCGTAGAGGTGTACTCCAGTGTAACAGGACAAAAATATAAATGTGATTTTGACCAGTTTTGATTTGCAGGTCTCTGTCAATTGACCCAGATATCACCTCAGACACTGTGAAATACAGATCTGGTATGAGAGACACTTTACCACCAAGTCTCTAGGGTCAAGTTTCCCACAGAGTTCCAGCTTTACTTCACAAAAGCTCTTCCCTGGAGCCTCTTTCCTGCTTTGCTTCAAAGCTCACACAGAGCAGTTGGAAACCAAGAGCTACATTTTAAAAAAGATAGGTCTCAGCTGCTTGTGTAAAACTGGCAATTGCAGGCCCAACCGGACATGACTGAAAATGCATGGACATTAATATGCTCTATAGGCACTGTCCGACGGAACTTATTATTGTGAATAAACAAAAGCACAAAATCAAATGTACAAGACCAGTGCCAATTCATCTAGCAAGGGCATAAAATGCTTGACTATATTATTAGGTACCTACAATTAGATAATGTGACCCCTTTAAGCCGACATGTTATTATGCATCTAACCCAACTCTGCAATTTTTGTTCCTGTTTTTCTGTAAATCAAAACACTGAACAAATTACAAACCCATCGTTAGAACATAACCAACTTTAAACCAGTTTCCAAAAGCTACACCACTGTAGACAGGGACTTAAGAAATCCTCAGTCCTTGATTCTAAAATCAAGGTCATCCAAAGTGGATATTCTCTTCAGTACTGGAGTCATAGGCAAAAGACCTGATGCTAAGGTAGTCTGCCAGTGTCTTCTCACTGGCAGTGCCAGAGGCAATTAGGTGTTAGGTACTGATGAAGGCTGGAGGTTGGCTCTGCAGAGCTAAAGAGTCATAAAAAGCAGTAAAAACGTATTTTTATCACTAACGTCAGCAAGTACGATTCTGAATTCACCCAGGAGTACATCTATTGTAATACTGAGTTGCCTCTTCAGCAACCAATTGTGTTCATCTACGTGTTTGAGAATTCTGTTCTTTAGGAGTGAAGTTAGGCTTACCGGCCTGGATTGCCGGGATCGGCTCAGGAGCATTTTTCAAAAATTGGTGTCACATTAGCTATCCTCCAGTCATCTGGTACAGAGGTTGATTTAAGTGATAGGTTACATACCATAGTTTATAGTTCTCTAGTTTCAGATCTGAGTTCCTTCAGAACTCTTGGGTGAATCCCATCTGGTCCTGGTGACTTATTACTGTTTAATTTATCAGTTTGTTCCAAACCTTGTCTACTGACACCTCAATCTGGGACAGTTCCTCGGATTTGTCACCTACAAAGAGTGGCTCAGGTGCGGGAATCTCCCTCACATCCTCTACAGTGAAAAGGGATGCAAAGAATACATTCAGCTTCTCTGCAATGGTCATATTATCTTCCTTGATTACTCTTTTAGCATCTTGATCGTCCAGTGGCCCCACTTATTATTTGGCAGACTTCCTCCTTGTGATGTACTTTAACTTTTTGCTGTTAGTTTTTGAGTCTTTTGCCAGTTGCTCTTCAAATTTTTTTTTGGCCTGCCTAATTATACTTTTACACTTGATAGAATTTATGCTCCTGTCTATTTTGTCACTAGGATCTGACTTCCAGTTTTCAAAGGATGCCTTTTTGCCTCTAACTGTTTCTGTTACTTTGTTGTTTAACCATAGTGGTACTTTTGTTTTTCATTGGGGTATACATTTAATATGAGCCTCTATTATGGTGTTTTTTTAAAAAGAGCCCATGCAGCTTTCAGGCATTTCACTTTTGTGACTGTACCTTTTCCACTTAACTAGCTTCCTCACTTTTGTGTAGTTCCCCTTTCTGAAGTTAAAACGCTGCTGAGGTCAGCTTCTTTGATATTTCCCCTCTCCCACACAAAAGGGTGTTAGATTTAATTTTAGTATGGTTGCTATTACCAAGCAGTTCATCTATATTCACCTCTTGGACCAGACCCTGTGTTCCACTTGGGACTAAAATCAAGAATTGCCTCTCCTCTTGTGGGTTCCAGGACTAGCTGCTCCAAGAAGCAGTCCTTAATGGTGTTTAGAAACTTTATCTCTGTAGTCCATCCTGAGGAGACATGTACTCAGTCAATATGGGGGTACTTGAAATCCCCCAATATTATTGAGTTTTCTATTTTTATAGCCTCTCTAATCTCCTGGAGCACTTCACAATCACCATCCTGGCCAGCAGTATATTCCTACTGCTATACTCTTATTCAAGCCTGGAATTTCTATCCCTAGACATTCTATGGTACAGTTTGAGTCATTTAAGATTTTTACTATGTTTGACTCTATGCTTTCTTTCACAGGTCGTGCCACTCCCCCACCAGCACGACCTACACTGTCCTTTCTCTGTATCAAAAGTGGAGCTCGCAGAGCTTCTCCGCTTACCAGACTTGGGGAAAGGAAGCTCAGCACTTCTGTCAGAGACGACTGGTGCCTGCTGAGAGTGGGGGGCACAATTTAAAGGTTTGCCCCCTCCAACAGCTTGAATCACGCACCCCCTGCCCACACCCAACAAACACACCCCTCTTACTCTCAGCGGCCCCTCCCTGCAGCTCCCAAGTGTTAGCTCTATGTGGAAAGAGGCAAAGAGCTGGGAGCTGCAGGAGAGGCTGCTGCTTTATATCCATGGGCAGAGGCAGCAGTAAATGCAATGGCTCTCCCTGCAGCTCCTAGCTGTTTGCGGTTGCCTCTCCCCAGGGCCACAGCTCCCAGCTTGACGGCTCCAGTAGCTGCTGTGCAGGGAGAGGGCCTGGCAGCACCATGTGACAGAGCCTGGCCAGCAAACCCTGGCAAAAATCTGGTCATGTGCCCCCCATGTGTCACCTCCAGCTTCTTCCAACCAGAGCAGGGGGGCGGAGGGGAAGATATGTCTCATGGCTTCAGCACTGCGGGAGGGTGCCTGCCAGGGCTTGAGGTTTCAGCAGGAGCAGGGCAGAACCGCGAGCCCCGGCAGGCATGTCCTGGCTCTCGAGCCTCTGAAGATTGTGGAATGCGGCTTGGAGGGTCACTAAGTTTGGCCACTCCTGCTATGTATTTTGTATTCTGGTATCATCATGTCCCACTGATTATCATCATTCCACCGAGTTTATGTGATGCCTGCTATATCAACGTCCTCATTTAATACCAGGCACTCACATTCACCCATCTTCATATTTAGATTTCTAGCATTTATATACAAGCACTTATAAAAAATGTGTCACATTTCAGCTGTCTGCCATTATGTGATGTAACTGACTAGGACTCTTTTTCGTTTGACTGTTTCTCTTCGGTTCATACCTGTACTTTATCAACTTGTAGTCTCTCCACTTTAGTAGGATATAGAGAATCCCTGCTAACAGATCCTCTCCTAAGGGATATCTCCATCCAAATCATCTGCTCCTCAGCATCTCTCAGCTTTCCACAAACTCTTAGTTTAAAAACTCCACACTATGACTTTTTAATTTTACATGCCAGCAATCTGGTCCCATTTTGGTTTAAGTGGAGCCCATCCTTTCTGTATAGGTCCCTCCTTTCCCAAAAGGTTCCCCACTTCCTAATAAACTTAAATCCCTTCTCCCTATACCATCATCTCATCCACACACTGAGACCCTGCAGTTCTGCCTGTCTAACTGGCCCTGCAGGGCAAACTGGAAGCATTTCAGAGAATGCTAGCAATGAGGTCCTGGACTTCTCTCTCTTACCTAGCAGCCTAAATTTGGCCTCCAGAACCTTTCTTCTACCTTACATGTACAGTCAATTGAAATTTGCATCAGAACACATGGTTTGAGCTTGACCAACTTTATTTCATTACTCCACACCCTTGCAGCAGAATGCAGGACTCCCAGGGTGATGATCCATAAAGGCAATTACACAAAAGAGAAAAAAGAGACTCTCTTTGGTGATTAGTTGTAAAATTAGGCAAGCAAAATCCCTTTTTACCAGGCACTCTAAGGGACTTACCTTGCTCTGTTTTCAAATGTATTAGGTGCTGATGCTGCATTTATGCAAGTTGATATGTATACACACAGTGTATACTATACAATATTCTTTAAAAAAAATTATTTTTTGCTCTGAATAGCTCTGCTGAATAGTGGTGAAAAGACAATATTGCTTTAGCTCAGGGGTAGGCAACCTATGGCACACATATCAAAGGAGGCACGCAAGTTGATTTTCAGCGGCATTCGCACTGACCAGTCCGAGGGGCTCTGCATTTTAATTTTTGCTAAGGGTTAATGTCTCTTTCACCTGGAAAGGAGTAACCTGAGCTAAGGGTTAATGTCTCTTTCACCTGGAAAGGAGTAACCTGAAACAACTGACCAGAGGACCAATCAGGAAACAAGACTTTTTCAAATCTGGGTGGAGGGAAGTTTTGGGTGTGAGTTCTTTGTCTTGGGTCTGACCCTCTCGGCTATGAGAGTGATTTTTCTATCTCCAGCTTTCTAATCTTCTGTTTCCAAGTTGTAAGTACAAAGATAGTAAGACAATAAGGTTTATATTGTTTTCTTTTGTATTTACATGTGTATAGTTGCTGGAATGTGTTAAATTGTATTCATTTTGGATAAGGCTGTTTATTCATTTTTTTTCTTTTAAGCAAATGACCCTGTATTTGTTACCTTAATACAGAGAGACCATTTTTATGTCCTTTTCTTTCTTTTTATATAAAGCTTTCTTTTTAAGACCTGTTGGAGTTTTTCTTTAATGGGGACTCCAAGGAATTGAGTCTGCAGCTCACCAGGGAATTGGTGGGAGGAAGAAGTCAGGGGGGGAAATCTCTTTGTGTTAGATTTACTAACCTGACTTTGCATACCCTCTGGGTGACGGGGGAAGTACTTGTGTTTCCAGGACTGGAAACAGGGAGGGTGGAGTCCCTCTGTTTAGATTCACGGAGCTTGCTTCTGTATATCTCTCCAGGAACCCAGGGAGGGAACACCCGGAGGGGGGAAGGGAAATGGTTTATTCCCCTTTGTTGTGAGACTCAAGGAATCTGAGCCTGGGGGTCCCCCAGGGAAGGTTTTGGGGAGACCACAGTGCGCCAGGCACTGTATAGATTCCTGGCTGGTGGCAGCTTTACCAGGTCCAAGCTGGTAACTAAGCTTGGAGGTTTTCATGCTAACACCCATATTTTGGACGCTAAGGTCCAGATCTGGGAAAAATGTTATGACAGAAGCTTCTTAAACATTTTTAAAACCTTATTTACTTAACATATAACAATAGTTTCGTGATATATTATAGACTTATAGAAAGAGGTCTTCTAAAAACGTTAAAATGTATTACTGGCACGCAAAACCTTAAATTAGAGTGAACAAATGAAGACTCGGCACACCACTTCTGAAAGGTTGCAGAGCCCTGATTTAGCTGAACATTTTGAAGTTACAAAGGCGGAGGGAAAATCTGATCACCACACCGTGTGACATCAGCTCCTCCCTTCAGTTCTTCTCAGCAGTACTAGTTTATGCTCCATTATGGTTACAAACTTCACAAGACACGAAGCCATCACTCCCATTCAAGGGAGAATAGCTTTAAGTTAGTAAACAGGTGAGCCAAAGAAAGGAGCAAAGCAAAAGATGCAAACTTGTCTAGTTCCCCCTTTTTTGATTTGTGACCTACATGGGATATGCAGCAATGTCATCTGGAGTTGCCACAACGGGCTGCTAAGAGTGCCTGTAAACACCCACAGGGACACAGAGGATCAGCTGTTGCTCTGTATATTTAGCTCAGGGAGCACAGAAAGGAAAAGTGATCTCTCCGCTTTCCTTAAACTGAGCACCATCAAACCAGATTTCCGAGTACTCTCAGAAGAGGACAGTGCTGTACGGGATTTTCAACTTCTCTCATGGAAGAAGAAAGCTGGATTTGATAGTGTTACAAGACTCCCAACTCCTCTGACAAGCTGTTAAGGTGACCTACTAGTGACCTGCACAAAGAGCAGAGGCACAATATACCACAACTTTATTTCCTACTGCATCTTCCAGACAAACTAACTGCTTTGACACATTAAAGGCAGTTAAATTATGAAAAATGGAAGCTCACTTGCGTGTTAAAATTAGATTTCCTTTTCTGTAACTGTTTGCAGGGAAGGTCACCAAGTGCAGAGGAACCACAGAGTGTGTTGCCATCACATTACAGAACAAAGAGATTTCAACCGAGGCAAGTTTTATAACTTCACAGATAAATATGCATGTGATAAATTCACAGATATATATTCTCCTATGGCTGCTTCACAATGTAGCCAACAAACTCCTCTAAAGCAATCTCAATGTCAAAAATAAGCCCAAGAAGAGAGCATACAATCTGGAAGCATGATGAAAAGAATTACCACTACAGGGAATGGCAAACATAAGCAGAAGAGACTACTGCTGGACATAGCAGTCAACAGCCACTCTGCATTGTTACACTTTCTTTTAAAATCATTTGGGTTTCAAAACTAACTGGAATGAGAATTGTGAAACACAGCAAGAGCTGTCAAATGTCAACACACGTAAGAGAACACCATCTGTACACGTGAAAAAGAACAGGGGACTAAGAAACTGGCTAGCACTGTGCAGAAAAAACATTTACATTAAGGGGTGAACAGGTTCCATAAGAACAGCCATACTGGTCCATCTAACCCAGCATCCCGTCTTCCAACGGTGGCCAATGCCAGGTGCTTCAGAGGGAATGAACAGAACAGGTGATCATCAAGTTATCCATCCCGTCGTTCACTTCCAGCTTATGGCAATCAGAAACTAAGGACACTCAGAGCATGGGGTTGTATCCCTGACCATCTTGGCTAACAGCCAAGTACAGACAACTTGAGGATTTCAGTAAAGGGAGGGGCTTAGGGGAGGTGGGGAACGCAAAGGAAATATAGGAGCTCCTAGTTTCTAGCATATGGCCACACAGATCATGTGCGATATACTAGTGCAAGTGTTCAAGCCACTGTAATTAAAGTTACTGATAAATAGCATCAGATAACTACCCTTTCACCAATCTCCGAGTTATCACCACTAGGCTTCAATGTTAAAACCCAGGGTAGCTAAACGGGAGCAAGTCCAACATTTATCAGAACTATTATTTCTGGCTGTGTGCAGACTATGACATCACTATAATGGTTCCTTTAGGTTCACAGCCAGAAAGTTTTCTTTGCAACCACAAGCTTCAGAGACATTTCTAAAATGAGAATTTCAGATTCCTGAGAGAAATTATGTGGCACCTTTAGAAAAAAATGCATAATTATAAATCAGTTTACATATTTGCATAATCTCAATAAACATTTTAACCCTCTGGCAGCCACACTTTGTGAAAGGTTCATCTACTTCTCCACAAGGCTGCTTTATATCCGCAGATATCTGCATCCAAAGAGGTGGATATCCACAGACCATTTTTGTGGATCATGGATTGGATGCAGATACAAATTTTGTATCTAGAACTCTACAAATCTGCAGATATCCATGGATCATTTTGCGGATCGCAGATTGGATGCAGATACAAATTTTGTATCCAGCTCTAGAAATCTTGGCTGTGGATATTTTGGTCACTACAGACCTGGAATTTAAATAGAAAAAACATCCCACAAACTAAAGTTTGTTCAGTTAAATCATAAGACATGGGTGTCCTTAAACAGAACTGGAACCACCTTTGACTGAGTATGATCATAAATAGGTTGCTAATTAGAAGGGTTTTCCCATAAGAGCCAGGGCTCTCTCTTTAATTGAGGTCACTGCTATCATATTTAAACTTGATGAAAATTCATCTCAACAGAAGGAAAAAACAATGGATGCTTTAAAAGGACAGTTTAAGGTTGACAGACAAAATTTTCACTGGTCTTAAATATAGGTTTTGTTGTTGTTGTTTTTAAAAAACAGACCCTAATTTAGAAAAAAAATTGTGTCAATTACATTCCCCATGGAAAAGATGGCTGCAGTGTGGATAAAATCCCAATTTCTCAATTGAGCAAAGACTAACTCACTACAAAGCCAGAGCACTGGGTTTCATTTGCGCTCACGAGCATGCAGACATCACAACTGCCCCATAACTCTGCAACTCAAGCTTGCTCACAAGAACGGAGCAAGCTGAGTGGAGGGATAACTCAACATCTCAAAAAAGCCAGCAGGAGGACTTTCAGGTCTGCTGGCCTTTCAGAACATCTGCTGAAGATGTACGAATTCTCACTGAGGTGACTGCACTCAACCTTCAAAATCACCCCTAATCTCCCCCTCACTAATTCAAGAAAGTTAACAGAGGAAACTATTAAAGATGGACAGAAAGGCAACTGACTCAGAAACAGGGACTTTCTAGCATTAGGGATATTCCTCTACAATCCAGCAGCTGACTCCCAATTTGCGCACTGGGGAATTGGAAAGCAATTCTAAGGCTTTGCTTTTATGACAAAGTGTCTGGTCCCAGGACTAAGGCCTCTTCTATTATGCACAAATAAGCCCATCTTCAACAGAACCCGGGAATGCTGACAGCAAGCCAGATTATGTCCGTTTACAAAGCAAAAAAACCCAATCCTGCATCACCGAGACTTAGAGCTCAGGTCAACTAACTAGGGCTCACAGGGATCCTGCTAGAGAACTTCCCTTGGCCTACATTATTATGTGTACTTCCACACACAAGAAATAAATAGCTCCCATACCCTTTGATGTCACTGGCTACCATTAAATTAAAGAGCTGGGTGGTCCAGCTTCCCTGATGTGTGAGCTACTGACAGTTTTTCCAGTTGCTTTTCTGTTCACACTAACGCGGTGGGTATCTCAGGCCAAGCCTTTGCTCCTGGTGTCAACTGTGGACAGGTAAAATGATGGCATTCTCCGAACGGACTATTACCTCAGTTGTTTTCACACAATTTTACTAAAATGGCCTGACATTCTACAGTTATTCTCAGGATAATTTAATGCCCTAGAAGAACATAAGAACGGCCATACTGGGTCAGACCAAAGGTCCATCTAGCCCAGTATCCTGTCTTCCGACAGTGGCCAATGCCAGGTGAACAGAATGAGCAGAACAGGAAAACAGAGGCTAGGGACACTATCCCTGTCCATCCCGGCTAAAAGCCATTAGTGGCCCCACCTTCCATGAATTTATCTAGTTCTTTTTTGAACTCTGTAATAGTCTTGGCCTTCACAACATCCTCTGGCAAGGAGTTCCACAGGTTGACTGTGCGTTGTGTGAAAAAAATACTTCCTTTTGTTTCTTTTAAACCTGCGGCCTATTAATTTCATTTGATGGCTTCTAGTTCTTGTGTTATGAGAAGGAGTAAATAAGACTTCCTGAATTACTTTCTCCACACCAATCATGATTTTATAGACCTCTGTTATAGCCCTCCCCTTAGTCATCTTTTTTCCAAGCTGAAAAGTACCAGTCTTATTAATCTCTCTTGATACAGCAGCCGTTCCATACCTGTAATCATTTTTGCTGCAATTTTCTGAACCTTTTCCAAGTTCAAAATATCTTTTTTGAGATGAGGCGACCACATCTGCATGCAGTATTCAAGATATGGGCATACCATGGATTTATATAGACGCAATACAATATTTTCTGTTTTATCCATCCCTTTCTTAATGATTGCCAGCACTCTGTTTGCTTTTTTGACTGCCACTACACATTGACTCGATGTTTTCAGAGAACTACCCATGACTCCAAAATCTCTTTCTTGAATGGTAACAGCTAATTTAGACTCCATCATTTTATATGTATAGTTGGGTTTATGTTTTCCAACATGCATTACCTTGCATTTATCAACACTGAATTTCATCTGCCATTCTGTTGCCCAATCACCCAGTTTTGAGAGATCCTTTTGTAGCTTTTTGCAGTCTGCCTGGGACTTAACTATCTTGAGTAGTTTTGTATCACCAGTAAATTTTGCTACCTCACTGTTTACCCCTTTTTCCAGATCATTTATGAATATGTTGAAAAGGACTAGGACCTCAGTACAGACCCTTTGGGACACCACTATTAACCTCTCTCCATTATGAAAACTGACCATTTATTCCTACCCTTTGTTTCCTATCTTTTAAACCAGTTATCAACCCATGAGAGCACCTTCTCTCTTATCCCATGATTGCTTACTTTGCTTAAGAGCCGTTGGTGAGGGACTTGTCAAAGGTTTTCTGAAAATCTAAATACACTATATCCACTGGATCTCCTTTGTGCACATGCTTGTTAATCCCCTCAAAGAATTCTAGTAGATTGGTGAAGCATGATTTCCCTTAACAAAAATCATGTTGACTATTCCCCAACAAATTATGTTCATCTATGTGTCTGACAATTTTGTTCTTTACTATAGTTTCAACCAGTTTGCCTGGTACTGAAGTCAGGCTTACTGGCCTGGAGTCCTTTTCAAAAATTGGGGTCACATTAGCTATCCTCCCATCATTTGGTACAGAAGCTGACTTAAATAATAGGTTAGACGACAGCTAGTAGTTCTGCAATTTCACATTCGAGTTCCCTCAGAACTCTTGAGTGAATACCATCTCGTCCTGGTGACTTATTACTGTTTAGTTTATCAATTTGTTCCAAAACCTCCTCTAATGACACCTCAATCTGGGACAGTTCCTCAGGTTTGTCACCTAAAAAGAATGGCTCAGAGGTTTGGAAATCTCCCTCACATCCTCAGAACAACTGCTGTGTTTACTCTGAAAATTAGACATAAAACACAGCCATACGGGTTCACATTTGTGAGCATTTATATCCATTCAAATAATCTGCCCAGGAGCTGGCCTCCAGCCACCAATGAAGAAAAATTTTAAATACATGACAAAATAAGGAGGATCTTATAGCCCTGAAAGATGGAGAACAATGACTCAACAGGCAAGTCTAGCTTCCGATGCAGACGTGTCCAGGCAGGCTAGCATTGACCATATAATTTACAAGTTTTTTTACACAGAGGCAAGCTCTGGACACAGATTCCCATGTAAGCTTCGCCAGTGGCAATGAATTACATCTACTAGTGAGGTGTTGCATTGCATTGTGAAGTCTGGAATCACAGCACTTTGCAATACTTAACTCTGCCAATAAGCAAACAGAGATGATGATGTGTTTCCTGCAGTTGCAAAAGATCAATACATATCTACAGAGCCATACTTACATAGAAATATTTGCATAGAACAATATTTGCACATAAAATGCAAACGATGCAAGCTATTCTGAAAGTAAATTCAACAAGGAAATCACTTGGATTCTGAGAGCAGATACAAATTCAAAACCTTGACTATGTTATATACTCTCCACAGACGAGGAAAAATTAATATTTAGCTTTGCTGTTTTTTCAAATTTGAATCAGAAGATGGTCACTGATGTTAAATCATCAATTCTAGAAAGGAGTATGCCAACTGGAGGGAAGTCAGAGAAGAACAACCAAAATTGTAAAGGGGCCAGCTTGGAAGGAAAGATTAAAAGGAGTTAAATAATCATAACAGACTGTTCGCACTGGAGGAGTTCAAAACTCACTGTGAGACTTGAATACTTTGCCTTCTGACACAGAAGTAAGTCTACTACAAAGTAAACCGCAAAGCAACTTTGCTCCCCACTTACTCACTAGTTTGGTGGCATACAATGGCACCACGGGGGCATTTTCAGGTAATGTGTGCCCTTTCAACTGATGGCATACAACTGCCTTCTTATGTTGGGTCTCAGGTTAGTGGCTTCTCTGCTGCTGCTGGAGGGTCACAAACCAATGGTGGCAGAGCACATTCTCCATCCACACTTGTCTAAGAGGGTGCCCTTTTCCCTCTCAGATGTGGAATTCACTAGCTAGCCATGCCTTTGTCAATTTCAGATTAGATTCATTCTGTGTGCTCTACATGGGTGACGACCCTTTTAAGATCTCAGCTGGTGCAGAATGCAGCTATCTGATGACTCACACATGGAGTGGCACATTTTGCCATGTGCTCCACTGTCTGCATTGGCTTCCAGTTTGTTTCCAGGTGCAATTTATGCTACAGTTACTATGCTTGCTATGGTTGGGTCCTGGGTATGAGAGATGCTGTTCTCTCTCTGTGCTTTACTTCACCAGATGAGATCAGCTGGGATACCTGAGGTGAGATTTGCAAGTCTCATGTAGGTCATTCCCAATGAAGGGGGCTTGTCTCTGATAACACCATCCCGACAAAGCCTGTGTTTGTGCCCCATCTGGGCATGTTGTAGAGCTACCCCACCTCCACTTAAATATATATATCTGAGAGTTCTAGATTTATTTGCAAGAAGCACACAACTACATTCCTACTGAAAATCTGCCTTTTCATGTTACAATTAACTTCCAAGCTTTGAGAAAACTTTACTGATCCCTTGTGAGTTTCTCAGAGAAGTCACCCAAGTAGCAAACCTCAGCGTCTGACCTCTAACCCACCATGTCAGAGCTGCATGTATCTGGCAGAGTAAAGCATGGGGTAAAACCCTTCTCACAGCTTCAGTGACGTGCAAGAGACCTTTAAAAACTAGAACGACATGGCTCTGCATCACAAAGGCTGACTTTCCTCTTTTACAGCTGTTGAGCAGTCATCTTCTTGACATATGAAAGGTCACTGGTCTGCAAATCCTGTTCCCCGGGCAATAGGCAGAGAGAGAGAAGAGAAGGAGATAGACAATCAAACTAAGCCTGCACCATTAGCAGCCCTTGGCACAAGAGTGTGAGGGGAGGATTTAGGCTTATTTCCAACAGTTGTTGCAGCAGGCAGGAATGTGCAATTGGGCCTCAAATTGAGAACTAAGTCGATGCTGCTGATGGCTTCTGGTGTTCTCCTCTTTCATCAAGCCACAGAGAACATGATGACAAAGTCAAATTCTTTACGGCAGAGGTGCTGAGGCTGTGACTGCCCTACAGTTGAGCAAAACAGATGGAGAATTTGAGGAAGACAGTCTAGTGGACTAAAGGATGCTGTAATTTCTCATCTTCTAGCTGAGTTTTAATTCACAGCCAAGTTGTAGGTGGGCAACCCATTGAAAATTAGCGTTTCAGCTGGCTGAAATACAAAGCTTTTATAATTTCCAAGAAAAAAATCAATGTTTATCCATAATAAGAAGGAAATATTCTCCTCTGTACATTGGGGAGGGTCATTTTTTCTATATATTTATTTTCTAATGGCCTGTTTCAAGAAGGCTGTGACAGCACTACAAAATTTCCAGGAAAAAACAGCCCAGAAAATACCATGGAAGACATAAGTCCTGCCCCAAGCAGTTTACAAACTAAATATGAGACATGACGGAATGGAAGGATAACTAAACAGTTATCACAGCACAGGCCTGGGGAGAAGATGGCAGGGAACTTCAGAAAGAGTGTACATTTACGAATGAGGGCTAGCCTGTGGCATAACGCAATAAGGAAGACTTATCTGCCTAAAGTTGTTTGAGTGTGTGTGTTTTCTACTGTATCTACTTTAAGTAATCACATTAATTGGCTAATTTCTTGTAGTATCATAGCAGAAGTGGGTCTTAAAGAGGGACTTGGAGTGGGAGATGGCCTTGCAGATTAGCTCTGGGAGGGCATTCATGGTGTAAGTGCAGCATGGAAAAAAACCAAAAAGACAAGAAACAGACAAAGGAGGCAACATGATTGGTGTCACTGAAGGAGTGGAAAGAGCGGCCTGCAACATGACACCAGGGTCAGAGAAGCCCGGAGGCCAGATTTAGGGAGAGCCTTGAAGGTGACGACAAGAAGTATTTGACATCGTGGAGAAGAGAAGCCAGTGGAGGGTGATGTGGTCAGCTCTATGGGTAAGGAATATGATCTTAGCAGCTGCATTTTGAATGGACTGGAAGCAACGATTCAGCATCAGGACAAGAGATGAAGAGGGCTTGGATGACATATTTAGTTGTCTGAACAGACTGAAAAGGTTGGATATTTAAAGTGTTTTAAACTAGATAGTAGTAATGGTGGCAACGTCAATATACAGCCAAGCCAGGGGTTGGGAAGGCTCAGAAAACCATCCAGAAAGGAGTCCACGGGGAGTATAATAATAGTAATTATTTGCATTTCAGTAGCACATAGAGGCCAGAGTAAAGTGACAATACAAAGAACACACAAGACAGATTCTTGCATCAGAACCTGCAAACTAATTTGTAGATTAACAATACTTTACATAGCATTTATATAATGTCATCTAGCATATTCAAAGTGCTATACAAAACCTACTAATTAATCCTCAACTCTTTCAATGCTTTCAATATTGTCCCCACTTTACACATGGGGAAAGTGAGGCAGACAAGTGAACTGACTGACCCAAGCCCATACCATGAGTCAGCAGCAGAGCCAGGATTAGAACTCTAGAGTTTATAAAAAGTCATCTGAGACAGGGAAAGGGACTGTACAAAATGTTTTCCTCACAGTGACAGGGAATCCAGATGGGAGCTCTTTGATCAGTCTGGGCAGTGAAATTGAGACAAAGAGAGAAGAGCTCTGTAGTGACAGAACAAACAACTTGCCCCATCAAGCGAGGAGGGCAGACGCTGGCTCTGAATTGCCACGGTTTCACATTTTGGACTGATGAGCCTTTTCTTTGCGGCAAATATTTTTAAAAGGAAGACCTGCTTCATTATTATGGGCTTGTGTGACACATGGATTTACCGTGTGGGCTCAGGGAAGTATTTAAATTCCCTGGGGCTCCACTTCCTTTTCTGCAAAACGGGGATCATACTCCCTCACTGGGGTGGTGGGGGGCGAGGTGGGGCAGAGACTCTTGTTGGGAGGATTAGTCAGTCCAATGTTAGTAGAGAGCTTTCAGCAGGCAGAGCATGATACAAGAGCCAACATCACAGTAAACCAACCAAACCAGTCAAAAGGGAGAAAACAAAGGCTTCACTTCACATCACAGAAATTGCAGATTACACTTTTGTAATTTCTTTTAAAAGGATCCAACTGTCCCATTTACGACCCCTCCTCCCTTCCGAAGCACTTCCAGGTGGACAGCATGTACACAGAGCTCAACTCTGCTGTATTGCCTCGAGGAGGTACCAGGGTCTAGTGCAGGGGTCTCAAAACACACGGCCCATGGGGTTATTTCCTGTGGCCCACCATAGGAGCCAACTCCACCAGCAGCCAAGCTCCCCTCACCCCGCGCCTCCCACCCCCTGAGCACGCCACATCCCCACTCCTCCGCCTACCTCCTAGCACTTAGGACTTTCCAGGAGGGATGAGGGAGGAGCGGTGACGTGGCATGCTCAGGGAAGGAGGTGGAGAAGAAGCAGGGCCGGGATGGGGATTTGGGGAAAGGGTTGGAATGCAGCAGGGAGGTGGTGGAGTTGGGGCGGGGGTTGGCATGGGGGCAGGGAATCGGTGGGAAGAGGCAGGGCAGGGGTGGGGCCTCATGGAAGGGGTGGAGTAGGGGCAGGAACGGGAGCAGGGGGAGGCTTTTGTATCTTTGTAAGAAAAGGTGTCAATGATGCAGCCCTCGGGCCAATGTACTAGTCCTCACATGGCCCTCGTGGTGATTTGAGTGAGATCGCTCGTCTAGTGGACAGCGCTCGTATCACGCTGGGGGGTAGTGTGGTCTAATGGATAAGGTACTGGATTGCGGAGTCATGATACTTAGGTTCTCTTGACCTTTGACAAGTCACATCTCTGTGTCTTTGCATGTCCCTTCAATTCAGGGCAAGGATTGGTCTCTTATTATGGAATTCTGGGAGCTTCAGTCTCTGCAGGCTGAAGATGAAGACAGCCAACAACTACTCTGGAAAATGTTATCAGCTGATCTTTGGCCACCCCGACACAGTATTATCCAAACTAGAGCTGCCCTCCTAAAGAGGAAGGCATGAAGGGGAGGAAGGACAGGAGGGAGAAAGAAAGAAAAGTAGCTGTGAACTAACCTCATCGCTCTCCTCTACATCCACGTTGCCATTGGCGTCATCGTCCATCTGCTTGTGGATATTGCAGACAGCTTCAAAGCTGAGCTGCTCATCTTCGATGTGGCACAAGGGCTCATCAATTCGACAGAACTCTGTTCGGGGAGAAAACACTAGCATTAGGTAGCCCCCATCACAAGAATTTCCATCTCACTCCTCATCTTGCATTTGGAAAAGCAAGAAAAGTGTTTGGGGCAGGAATACACTGGGATATTTTAGTGTTCCAGACCCACAAATATAAAGTAAGACTAGCTGGTCTTTATGATAGCCGCAAATCCTGACAAAAAAGAATGGGTCAGGGCCTAACCTGGGCCAATCTATCTTAGGGACGAGCTCCTGCAGTAGTGCTGGAAATGCTGATCAGCTTGAGTGCACGGGAGGCAGGGCCTTCTCCACAAGAGGCCAGAGACTTTGTTTTCCCCAATAATCTACCTATCAGTTTTAGCCTGGGGGAAGGATTTCAGGGTTGTTTTTTAGTATGTATTTAGTGGGATTTATTTCTTACATATTTTAGTGTGTATCATTACGACATTAGTATGTCTATTACAGTAGTGCTTAGCCACAGGACATTTTGTGGGTTTAGTTAAATTTATTTTATTCATTTTGTTTTATACATATAAATTATTCAATAAAAAGATGGTATTTCCATTAAATATGGGATAGGCCATTTAGAGCTTTATATTTATAAACCAACACCTTAAATTGTGCCTCATACTTAATAAGTAGAGAATGCTGATTCAAAAACACAGGTGTCATGCTTACAGGAAATTTTAGAGGCTTTCGGATAGGAATTTGTTGATGGCACGAAGAGCCTTTCACCTAGCAGGTACCTACATTGCATTCATTCCAGGTTGCTACTGACTGAAAGTTTTTACCCTCTGATGGCACTTCTGAGGACTACATTAAATGAGTTTGGTGGGTCTTAGTTCAGTTCCCATTGGACAGGTGTCCACATCACAAAACCCAACACTAGAATTGGCATTCCGACTGAATCTTAGCAGAATGGCTAAGGAACAAAGGGTGTATCTAAAAACCCATGGCAGGCCTGTGCCAGCTGACTCAGGCTAAGAAGTCATTTAATTGTGGAGTAGACATAGAGGCCCTTGCGAGGTGGGAGGATCCCAGAGCCCCTTAGCCCAAGTCCGAATCAGCTGGCCTGGGGCAGCCACGGGTGTCTAATTGCAGCATAGACATACCCAAAAGGGCCTTGGAGATCGAATTCCCCTCTGACTTCATGATGGTCCTTCTAAAACAAAACAGGCATCCTGGCAGCAGAGGGATCTTGCACTGCTGCCATATGAACAGTATCTTTCGATAAACTGGCATTTATTAAGGCATCTATCAACTTGATACCTAAAAACCCAGAGGAAATGAGACTACTCGTACGCTTAAAAAATTAAGTACATGTTTAATTAAATAATTGGCTGGATCAGGGCCTAAGTATGAACTGAAGTGAGATTTATGTCTCTTGGTCTGTCAATCTGAAATCTTTTGCCAGCACTAAATTCACACCAATTGTTTTTAAATGTTTTATTATTAGTTTTACTTGCCCCCGTTAGCTTTCACAGATACCTTGGCTACCAGTACAGATCTCTAGCCACATACAGCTAACACCAGCCAGGAAAAGGTACAGAACAGCTTCTATATTAAAAAGACTGGGACTTTTAGCTTAGAAAAGAGAAGACATAGGAAGTACTGCTTCACACAATGCACAGTCAACCTGTCGAACTCATTGCCAGAGAATGGTGTGAAGGCCAAAAGTCTAACTGGGTTCAAAAAAGAATTACGTAAGTTTCTGGAGGATAGGACCATCGACGGCTATTAGCTAAGATGATCAGGGAGGCAACTCCATGGTGGCAGTGTCCCTACACCTCTGACTGCCAGAAGCTGGAACTGGATGACAGGGGATGGATCACTCGATCATTGCCCTGTTCTGTTCATTCCCTGTGAATCATCCGGCACCAGCCCCTGTCAGAAGGAAGGATAACTAGCTAGACAGACCACTGGTCTGACCCATTATGACCATTCTTACATCCTTATGAAAAAAAACCACTGCAGCTGCTATCAGATTTCAAATGACCCTGTGCTCCTGGCCTAGTCCCACCCACACCCAGATTTACTCTCCAGGTTTACCACTCCTCTCTCTCCAGACTGTTTAAAACACAAATAAAGCATCAGGTGCATGTAATTTCCCCAAGCAAACACTGACTGCAATTCTCTCAGCTGCTACCAGTGCCCCAATGCCTGGCATGACAGCATTTGGTACTGCAGGTAGCATATTAGCTGATCACATGCTATAGTGAGACAGGCAAGAAATACAGGTGAGTGTGCTTGTAAGTGAGCATGGAAGATAAAATAGGATTGGTGAGTCAGAGATGTACGAGCACTGGCACTTTTCTCAGAATACAGGTGCCTGTGTAAGTTATTATTGCGCATGAGTCATGGTACAGCACCACATGATCACTAACTGTTTACTGGAAATAAAGGTGTCTCTATCAGATAAAGACAAAGACAGATGACTGGGTCACATAGAATTGCATGGAAATTGTAGAGGCTTTCGGTTAGGAATTTGTTGATGGCACAAAGAGCCTTTCACCTAGCAGGTACCTAGATCGCATTCATTCCAGGTTGCTATTGACTGAAAGTTTTTACCCTCTGATGGCACTTCTGAGGACTACATTAAATGAGTTTGGTGGGTCTTAGTCTGGTTCCCATTGGACAGGTGTCCACATCACAAAACCCACCACTAAAACTAGCATTCCGATTGAATCTTAGCAGAATGGCTAAGGAACAAAGGGTGTGTCTAGAATTGCATGGTCACTTGTAATGTACAGGAAATACAGCTGCCGAAGTTTCTGAACCTAACGCAACTACAGCCATAAACGTCACTCATCCCAAAATATTCATCAGTGAGAAACGACAGCTGCACTACCATGCAGGAGAGCAGCAGTTTTCCTGGTGGGTGTACCTTTAACTTCTGATCTCCGTTAGATGTTGGCTTGTATCTGCACACTCCCCAGGTGTGGCTTGGTACCAGCCTTATAAACAGGATGCTATTACCTTGAGGCTTAGCAACCAAGAGATGAAGGACCACAAACTTTTTTCAATTTCAGTTACAAGAGCAGAGGACCCAGAGTTTGTCTACAATAAATAAATGTATGTTCTCCAATTTCATACAACATTCTCTCTCAAAAGCACCTAGAGCTAGGTTCTCCAATTACACTTTCAGTGTCTCACCAAGTATCAACCTACGAGTCCAAGTTCTCATATCATGTTCATCACTGTTGTGTTTTGAAGGCCTGACAAATGTTTGTAGTTTTACACAGGGATGGCACATTTAAAATCCCGGCTGTAGTTATGGCATGAGTGCTGGAACAGGACATCTCACACTGATACTGAACTAATTCCAGTATGTCACTGTGTAATATAAATATAGAACAGAAGATGGAAAGCACCAGTTTCCATCTCCCACAACCCAACCTCTGTAACCACAGGAAATCAGGCAATGGGCGATATGCCCAGCAGATCCTAATGGATGACCCCCTCTCCCAACTCAGTGCCGCAGAGAAAAAATAAAAATCCCCAAGGCCCCTGCCAATATACCATGAGAAAAGGTCTTCCCAAATTAGGTAAGCAGCTAAGCCCTGAGCATATAAGCTACAATTATCATGGTTACGTATCAGGTCCCATTTATACTCTGATGTCTAAATAAGGAATATTGGTCTAGTTTTCTTGATTTCCTAGTGCTGTGGGCTCTGTCAGCCCCTTCTGGAACAGGGTCTCCTGAATACTGACGTCCCTCTGGGTACAGGAAATGCCCCATGGAATTTAACTTAATAAAAAAAAAAAGATGTCCACGGGTAGGCTTCAGATGTAAATGTTGTTTCCCTGAAATTTAGGAGTGGTCTACACTTAGAAATTTACCAACATAGCTCTGTCAGTTAATGGTGTGATATTTTACCAAGAAAGCTACACTGGTAAAAGACCTGCTATAAGCCGTTTTATACCAGTTAAGTGCATCCACCCTAAAGGAGTTTGCTGGCATAACTATATTAGTACAACTATACCAGCAAAACTCTCCTAGGGTAGACAAGGTCTTAGCTGACAATGTTTGCTTTGGTCACACGTGGTAAGACATCTGAATAAGAAAATGTATTCGTGCTTACCTACAAGTTTCCTTTCTTTGAGTAATAAGGTCTACAGATCTGTTACAAGGGGTAGTTCAGCCTACTTAACAACTTGGAGGCAGAAGCAGATCTGTCAGTCATTAGCAATATGGGAGTGCCCTACCCCTGAAGTTCCCATCAATCAAGACAATGTCCACTGCTGGCATGATTCCATTCTACTTTCTTAAATTACGGATTGTGTTAACTATACTTTAAAGTGAAATCACAACAATTTCTCCTAATGCAGAGCACAGGGATATGTCTCCCTAACAAAATAAACCTGAATATTTCGATATCAATTCCTCTCTCTATTCTGGATGATCCATTTGTCTCTGAGATGGGCCAGATCTATGGACCATATTACTCAAGAAAAGGAAATTTTCAGGCAAAACAATTTTTTTTTTTTGTTCTACATGGAGCTAGGGTCTACAGAGCCTTAACAATGGGATTTTCACAGCAATGTGCCTCCAGGGTGGGAAGCTGAATCATCCTTTAAATATGGACAACCAAAATGAGGTAAATTATATATCCTGTACGCTGAGGCATGCAAAAGGCTTCTGCCAAAAAATGGCACTTGCTAATGATTAGATGACCAATATGTAGAATTTGGTGAATTTATGGCTACATGGCCATCTAGCTGGTCTCAATACAGGAGACATGACTTCTCTGCCCTGACTTTATCAGTGCTCCTACAGATTAGACTTTCATGCTTGACAGAAAAAGAACGTTTCTTGAATTTACTTTGCAAGTGAGTGCTATGACAGATGGGAGGACTGCATGTCTGAACGGGCCTCCTCAGAGAAAGCTCCCAACTTCATAAACTCATCCGATTGGCAACAGTAGTTCTCAGGAAGTCTGCTTTAATGGATAAGAATTGTAACGATATCAGCCACAGGGATTCAATTAGGGTAGTGCAGTAAGGAGCAGAATGAGGTTCCAAACATTGTGGGTTGGAATCTGGATAGTTGATCTACGGAAGCGTTTAATGTCAAGGTTTCTACAAAACTTCTTTTTTCTTGACCATATTGAGAACATTATAGTACAGAGACTTGACCTTTTTGCTTAGACATTCTCACTAGAGTCCTCGTGGAGGAACTGTGCTGGAAGAAAAGATTCTTAGATTGGAAGGACAAAAGGACAGATTCTACCGACCACCAGAAAAGCTGAAGAGCTCTTGGACAAGCAGCCTCAGGAAGGAACAGCTCTTGGATAACCCACCTCAAGACGCATCACTACCCCAGATTCAAGGAAGAAACTGGCCATCCAGGAATGAGAAAGAGACAAAATAATAAATGCTATTTGGTGTGACGGGATCTCTAGGGTGCAGACTGGGACTCTGGGACCACTGTGCCCCCCCTGAACTCTCTCCAGCCTGGGTTATCTCTCACAATGCCTTGCTAGTGACCAGCAGCAAACCCCTCTAGGTGCTGTTATCACTCAGCACAACCACATGTGGAGCCTCACACAGGGCCGCCCGGGGGTGGGGGCAAGTGGGGCAATTTGCCCCAGGCCCTGGGCCCTGCAGGGGCCCCCACGAGAAGGGCTAAGGCTCACCCCTCGCCCTCGCCATCCCCCTTGCACCTCAGCACGCGCGTCCAGGAGCGTCCCTGGACAGCGCTGCAGCCGCGTGCCCCTGGCGGGGCCTGAGCTCCTCCCCACTCACAGCCGCATGATAAGGAGGGTGGGGCTGCGAGCTCCGGGTCGAGCAGCAGGAGCTCTGGTCCCACTGGAGCTCACAGCCCCGCTCCCTTACCACACAGCTCTGAGCGGGCAGGAGCTCAGGCCCTGCCAGGGGCACGCGGCTGCAGCGCTATCCAGGGACGCTCCTGGACAGGCGCGCTGAGGCTCCGGGAGAGGGGGTGAGCGGCCTGGGCTGGAAGGGAGGGGTTGGATAAGGAGCAGGGAGTCCTGGGGACTGAAGCGTCCTTTTACCTCTGTACTATAGTTATACTGTTGAGGTTTGCACCAATGTAGCTAATGCCCAGTCAGTGTTTCCATCATAATCAAGGTTTTAATGAGGGTGTTAACAGAATTTCTCTGCCTTGAAATTTGGTATGAAAAGATATAGGGACTAGATAGCCATGGAGGTTGCTGGACTTGCTTTTTCATCTCTTGAGATCCAGGACCAGCTGGTGCACAGGAGTGCATTCTTGGGGGATTATTAATGTTGCAACAGAACCTAGAGAGCTCAGGTAAGATCAGGGCCCCATGATGCTAGGTACTGTACAGACACCCTGCCCCACAACATTTCTTATCTGAATGGACAAGACCAACAAAGAAAGATTTATTTCCATTTTAGAGTTGGGGAACTGAGGCCTGGGCTATAAAATGACTTGCCTCAGGTGAGTCAGAAAGTCTGTGACAGCCAGTATTGAGCACACATCGCGCAAACTCCAAACCAGCTTCTTAACCACAAACCCATGCTTTCTTTCTAGGGGCTCACTGCTAATATTCCAAATCCAAAACAAAGCTGAGGTGCTTTTCCCTGCCACTGCAGACATTTACTCTCTCTCTCTGCATGTGATAAAGCATTGCTGCCAGAGATGACTCAAGCCTGGGGCTCATAAAATACTTCTCAAGATCAAATACTTTGCTTGTGGAATGGAGCAGAACGGACCAAGCATTTGGAGTTTAAACACAGCAACGCACCCAGTCCTAGGACCTAGAGCTGGTCAGAAATATTCCAGTGAAGTGTTTCTTTGAAGTTTAGCATTTGTTGAAATACAAGTGTTTTGTGGAGTTGGTTTTCTGCCAGGTCACCTGCTTGGCTCCTAACAACTCACCTGCCACACTGGCTCGGAATCCAGGGCTCCATCCTCCCTATTGAAATCCTCTGCAAAATAGAATATCCTTCTCCACACAGCTCAACAAGGGATCAGAGCGGTTGGATAAGGCGCAGGGAGTCCTGGGGACAGTCAGGAGAAAAGGAGGAGGCAGAGGTTTGGGGGGGGGGGAGGGTTGTCAGGGGAAGGGGGGGTTGGATCGCGGGCATTTGGAGGTCTGTCAGTTTGTGAGGGACCCCATGGAGCCAGTCTCTAGGAAACAGATAAATGCATGGAGGTTAAGTCCATTAATGGCTATTAGCCAGGATGGGTAAGGAATGGTGTCCCTAGCCTCTGTTTGTCAGAGGGTGGTGATGGACAGCAGGAGACAGATCACTTGATCATTACCTGTTAGGTTCACTCCCTCTGAGGTACTTGGCATTGGTATGTTCTTATGTTCTAACCTAAATGAACTCAAAGTTATGGGGACAGATATGAGTCAAGGAAGCCAGCAGAGTATCAGAAACCTGCAAAAGTCTCTGACTGGATGGGCTCAGGCGTTCGGTCACAAGCTGAGATGGTTCAAAAGTTTTGGATGTTTTTAAGCAGAATTTTTGTATTGTTTCTTTAAACAATCAAACACAGCAAGCAGCAAATATCTGGCCACACACTTCTGAAACCCCAAATCATGTTCAGGTTTTGGCAGACTAATTTCAGCTTTTCAATTAAAAAAAACCACAACAAATTTTGAAGGAAAGCAGATATTGTCTGTGATTTTTTCCCACTTTTTAAAAACCCCTAGTTTTTGATCCAAAAAAAGTTTTGACGGAAAATATTTGTCCAACCCTTATAATGAGCTTTAGTGCCTTTTAGCACTAGCTGATGCTGAGAACCAGTGATACCTTGTAAAGGTGACTTGAAAAGAAGTTCTCAAAACTGGGTTTGTGCTGAGATATAGAGGGTTTTTAAATGTTGATTTTTCCCAGGGCCCCACAGGGGCCCCCATGAGAATACAGTATTCTATAGTATTGCAACTTTTTTTTATGGAAGGGGCCCCCAAAATTGCTTTGCCCCAGGCCCCCTGAATTCTCTGGGCAGCCCTGGCCCCACACCCAACTAGATTGCATGAATGCTTCCAGAGTCACACATGAATCACACAGAGAAAGGCACCAGAGCCAATTCCCCCCAGCTCTCAGCACTGTACCTCAGGAATATACCGTCTTGCACTGCTCAGGACAAGCAGTGCAGATTTATTAATTGGTTCACCACTTCATCAATGGAAAGTGGACATACACCAGCCTTTGCAAACCTGAGCACATTTGCCACACACTTTAGGCAAACTCACTGGTAAAGATAAACAGTTAAACAAATGTATTGACTATAAAAGACAGATTTTAAGTGATATTAAGTGATACGCAAAAAGTCAGAGTAAGTTACCAAAATAAAATAAAAAATAAAATATAAGTGCAGTCTAAACTCTCAACCCTATTAGACAGGGAAACATCTAGATTAATCAGTTTTTCTCACCCCACTGGATATTGCACTTCATAGTACACAGATTTCACCCTTGATATCTGGGTCAGTCTCCTCCACTTAAGTCTTCTCAGTGTCCTTGTTGCTTGCAGCATGGGTGGGGGCAGGAGAATGGCGAAGCATGGTCCTGCTCTGTTCTGTTTTATGCCCTGAGTTCCATGTGCTTGGAGAACACAAGTCCAGGCATGTCTGGAGGCACTGCTGAATCTCCAGGCAAGTTTGAGCAATTCCTTTGGTGTGGCCTCGTGCGGGTGAGTCACCGAATTGTAGCCCTCCTGCTGGACAATGGCTGTTGATGGGTTGTTTGACACCCCATCTGGGCATTGGTTATTTTCCTTGCTGTTACCTCTGGGGAGCGAATATCTGGCTGTTTCCTCAACTTACAGCATGTTTTAGTGATAACCATACTACACAATTCTCATACCTTCATATGCATTAATGATATACAGATGTAAGCAGAGTCAGGATGAGCTCTACCCTGACATCTGGTGGAAAGAATTTCAGAGAGTGTATTTGCATAGGCACGCCTACCTCATCCCATGCTGCCGAGCTGTGGGACTGCTTTGTGACAGAAATGACTCAACCTCAGTTGAGTGGTACTTGCTAGACAAGGGACATGGGTTCCAAAACCCAGTGAATTGAGAGAGGCTGGGGACAGGTATCTGTGCCTGGTGGTGCAGTCTCCTTGTGGAGCCAGAAGCACCAGTTCCACACCCTCCTCTCTCCACTGTGGAATGTTAGAGTTGATTTTTTTATTCCCTCAAGCATCTAAATACAGGTTACTGAGCTGAACTCACTTTGGGCTAATGGTGCACTAGCACTGGGGCTCCCCTACTAAGAGCTGAGATCACTAAGAGTTGAAATCACTAAAGAGCTGAAATTACTGAGCTGAGAGCACTGAGTACTGTGCTAACTAGTGGGGGAGCCTGAAGCTATACTGTGGAACAGAGCAGCTGGCAGTGTGGAGCAGTTGTGGGGACAGCTGGAGCGGATCACGGGACAGCTGGTGGCAGCAGAGCGGCTGGCAGAGCGGAGTAGCTGTGGGATGGGTGGAGCGGCCCACAGAGCGAGCGGAGCCGAGCAGTTTGCAGAGAGAACTGGAGCAGCTCATGGAGCAGAGCAGCTGGTGGAGCGGAGCAGTTTCTGAGGACGGCTGGAGGAGCAGAGTGGAGCGGCTGGTAAAGCGGAGCAGTTCGTGGAGAAGGCGGAAGCAGAACCCACAGAGAGGCAGGGCAGTTGGCCCCGGACCACGTAAGGTGCCCCTTTCTACCCAGGCTGGGGGGAGGGACCTCTACAGATAAACTCTCGAACTCTGGGGTGGCATTGACCAGAGACTTTTGGGTTGTTGGACTTTGGGGTGATTGGACTTAAAACCCTAAGGGGAAAAAGGACAGTGCCAAACGTACTTGGAGGTGGGTTTTTGTTTATGGTTTGTGTTATAACACTGTTTGTGGTGTTTCTCCAATGGGATGCCACATTGATTCCTTCCTTTATTAAAAAGATTTTGCTACACTCAGACTCCGTGCTTGCGAGAGGGGAAGTACTGCCTCCTAGAGGCGCCCAGGAGGGTGTGGTATGTGAGTGTCCCAGGTCACTAGGTGGGGGCTCGAGCCGGTTATGCATTGTGTTACTGAAACGGAACCCTTGGATACTGAACCCGGCCCTTGTTGCTGCCAACTCAGAGGGGCAGAAGGGTTACACATATATGGATAGAAAAATGACTTGAAGCAGATCATAACCTTTCCCCTAATACCTCAGATGGCCTCCTTTATATGCAAGATCACAATAATATATAAATGAGGAACATGGGGATTACAGGGTGCTCCTGCAAGGTACGGAATGTCTCACTTGGTCATTCATAACCATTAGAGACAAGAGGATATGGCAGCATTCTACACAGCTGGAGGCAGACATGGATGGGCAGGTTGTGAGAAGAGGACTAGGAGTAATTCCACTCAGCTAAAAGTTTCCAATCAATATCAGGTCCTGTGTGTGAAAACTGTGGAAGATATCTCTGAAAATCCAGCTAGTCAAATGGCATGAAGAGATGTGGAGGACACACCTGTGGATGGCTTCTCAGCACAACCCGTAAGAAAAAAATCAAGCTTCAACCATCAAAGGGAGACAGACAATCCTTGCTGAGGATTCTGTACTAAGAAGAATGGATGAATGTTCTGCAAGGGACAGGCAGACAGCAGAACGATGTATTTTCTTCTCAGAGCTAAAACATGAGACATCACTCTAAGATTAGACAGGCTTCTGACGTCAACAGGCCATGGTCACTGTATATATTCGCATAATGACACTGCACTGTGGGATAGCTTACAGATTATAGAGGACTTCAGGGAACTCTGAGGGCGCTGAAGGAGAAGAATGTCCAAGTGATCTTCTCTGAGATCCTTCCTGTCCTGCGAGCAAAGGAAGACAAAAGAATCTGACAGCGAACTGCTGGCTAGGTACCGGTGCTAGGTAGAAGGTCAAATGACACTGCAGAATTTTACTTTATTTTTGGTGGTGGTGGACTGATGCCACCTGAGAGCTTTCAGGTCCAAAGGTAACACTGCCCAGACTTGGCTGTCTGCAGATGGTGCAGTAGCCACTCTTTCAAGTAAATTATCATCCCTTTAGAAACAGTGAGACCTTGGCCCCTAAGGACAATAGCCATGTTTACCTTTGATAGCAACGTCAAGTTAAATTTCGATTGGTTCATGCTGAGAGCCTTACAAAATGGAGGCCACCGAGGTTACAAAGAAGAAATGGGGAGCCAAGAGCACCTTCCTGCCTGCTTGTTCTCCCACGTTTGGGTTGCTCTCTCTCTCCTCGCTCTATGGCCAGCTGCCACAAGCAAGAGGTAGAAGTGGTCGTGGCAGCAAGGCATGGCAAAATGCAGCAGTATCTAGGAACAACGATCTGTACTTTGGGCGTGGGGATCCACAGCAGTAGTCAGGGACAACAGCCCAATAACTAGGGCGTGGTAACCATAGGAGCAGTTGAGTTCTCAGACTTTAAGGCCAGAAGCGATGACAACTCAACACTTTGCTAGTCTTTTAGGTGTGGCACGAGATTTCCATTCCTCTATTATGGTATCTTCCCAGGGAGCATGAGGAGGCATAAACAGCTATGGCTTGTCTCAGGCAGTCACAGATCTCTATCATATTTGGGGAGTGCTCCTGCTTTGAGCAGGGGGTTGGACTAGATGACCTCCTGAGGTCCCTTCCAACCCTGATATTCTATGATCAGCTGTTCTATCATCATTCAACAGAATGCTCCGGCTGAAACAGTCAATCCTCTGGGTGGGTTTTTTATTTTGTTTGATTTTGATGTATTTTATTATATATGTGATTTGATCCCACAAAACTGATTTTGACAGCTGGCCTTCCTCCCCTAAGGAGAAAGCAGCCCTGTTCTTTTTAAAATATTTCTTCTTTTTGGATTAACTTGAACCCAAGGAACCAGCACAGCACTTTGGCTTGTTTGTTTGTTTCTGTGTTAATCTGCCATGCTGCACTCCAAGAAGCTGAGCAAGGGAACCAGATGCTGATTTTATTTATATATATCCTCTCTGAGAGTTTGTCTCTACCATCCCGCCTCAGAGCAAGGAGTGAAATTGGGCTCAGACATTGCTCGAAAAATATTTTTGAGAGATTAGTGATCTCCTAGCCCTCAAAGATGTTGGCTTTAACATCTTCTCTCCCAAAATGGGGTTTCTGGGTCCTGGAAAGAAAGTACTGGGGTTCAAGACTGGATTCCCCAGTGGTTTTACCCCTTTCGATTATTAGGGTACTTGGTCCTGCTAGTGAAGGCAGGGGACTGGACTGGATGACCTTTCAAGGTCCCTTCCAGTTCTAGGAGATAAATAATATAATAATAATTGGAGATATACGTATTATAGGGTATCATGGGCCAGACTGGTTTGCATTTCCTCTGGAGGCCCCTGCCTGGAATGTGAGTAGCACAGGCCTGTTGTAGAGGTGGCAGAAGCTGGGCCCAAAAGTCCCTTAATGCCCTTTGTGACGTAGGCAACCTCCGTGTTGCATCCATTTCCCTCCCTCCAGCTGCAGCCTGAGCAGCGGCAGCTGAGCTCCACAGTCAGAAGAGTGGCTGCTGATGCAGCTCTAGGGATTCAGACTTGATCTTCTACCCGGTTTGCTGTTTTCTGGCTTTATCCTCTCAGAGACTGAGGCGGGCGGGGGGGTGGGACTGCTTGCCCCAGAGCCAGTTCTTTCCCAGTCCTGCTTGCCTCTCTTTCCTGCCCAGAAAGGAGGCAGCTGAGGAAATGCACCTGGATTTGGCTGTAAGGGGGAACTGTCCTTTGCCCACACAGAATGTGAAAGCAGGAGACCGAGGCCCGCCCTTTTGCCTTTGGCTTTCTTGGCCTAGCTCGCTCCCTGAAGCCTGCAGGAACACCAGCCACCACAAACACCACAGAAAGGTACAGCCCTCCATGGACACAAAATCTGCATCCACAGTCGAGCCGCAATCCGCAAACATGGTTGACCGATATAAAGCATGTATCTACAGATTTGCAGGGCTCTACAGAAGGGAAAGCAAAGCTGACAGAACAGTGTCTCTGACAGGCAAACACAGCCTGGGACACAGCTGGGAGCTGGATGAGCACATTACTGAGCCAAATTTAAATAGGACTTTGAAATAAATGTTTGGATCTTCCCACAGAAAAGCTCTGGAGTAGGGAGGGCAGGACGAGACACTGGCCACAGGAGAGGCATATAATACAGGATGAAACTTCAGAGGGCAGGGCATTTCCCTGCTGCTGGAGACTGACAGGTCTGGATCTGCTGGTGTAATGTTGACAGATGGGTCGTCAGTGGGCGGGATCAAACCTGGGGCCTCTGGAGCTTAGTGCATGAACCACTGTCGCCTGAGCTAAAAGCCAACTGGCTCTCAGCTACGGCTGTAGAGCAGACTCATTTTATCTCTAAGTGGGCTCATTACCACTAGATAGGACAGAACACCACCCCCAGAAGGTGTGTGGGTTACACTCGCAAGCGGCAAACAGGCTGAAACAGTATCTATTTTAATGGATCTGTGACCCTTAGCACGATGCAGCAAGTGACATAAGGGGGAAGGGGATTGTGCAGTGTATTACTCCTTGGAGGAAGATGAAAGTCAAACAGTACTGTAGGTTGTATTGGCCACTTCATTAGCCATTTGGAGCACAGACACTTATGTCCTCTCCAGCCCAGTAAATGTGCATCAGATTTGCACTGGATTACAAGGGCACTGCTAGCTGAGGCACTGAGTTCTGGAGGCTCTACAGGCCCAGATAAAGTTTGGAATACACCAGAGCTAGAGAAAGGTGCTCAAACACCACCTGAATTTAGGAAATGTAGTTTGTAGGCAGGCGCTTGCGGGGTCCTCAGTCAGTGCAGCATAAAGTCACCTTGCAGTCATTATCACAGCTGCTTTATAAGAACTTATCTTCATTTCTTAGTTGGAAAATGGGAGCTCAGAAAGATTAAATGATCTGCCCAGGATCCCACAGGAATCTGTAGTAGATCCAGACACTAAACCCAGATGCCACAAGTGCCACAGCACAAAGCCATCCTCTCTCTCTACTCTGAAGTGCTCAGGAAGCTTCAGGTCCTGTTTCCAGTAGCCCTGAGATTGTCCCCGAAAGGTACTGTACTCCAGAGAGCTGCTCCAGATTCTGCGCTACACATTAGGGCCCACTGCAGTAAGAGTGCTGGCTTTCACAATACTCATCAGTGGCATCAAAACATTTCACTCCAGAACTTTCATTTATTCCCTGGGGAAAATGGCTTTGAAAGGGGATATTTTTTAGTGGTTGTTAAATTGTAGGTTCTCTTAATTTTCATCCATGAGTTCCTATTATCTCTAATAACATTTGAAAAGCTGCCTTAATACCATTACAGTTGATTGCCTCCAGCAGCACTTAATATTATAATCAAGGCAGCCATTGGGATAGGATTAGATGGCAGCTTAGTTCACTTTTAAGAACTGTGATTTATGTAACTCAGTTTATTAATACTGGAACTGCATCCAGAAAATAAACTTCTATTTGAGAATAGGACTTTTAAAGAGTTTAACTAAATTGAGCAAGGCAGCACCAGCTTATCCTCTCTCCTCAGCAGTCCCCCATAGAAGTAATAATACTCTGCTTTTCTTCAGGGCCTTTCAGCTGAGAATATGAATTTATGAACACCAACAAAGCCACAAAAGAGTCTTGTAAGGTAGGGAGAGAGGGAGAGATCATTCCTATTTTAAAGCTGAGGGTTTGTAACATATAAAATATCACACATCAATGAGTGGGAGATCTGGGAAAATAACCTACGACAGTAGCTCTCAACCTTTCCAGACTACTGTACCCCTTTCAGGAGTCTGATTTGTCTTCGGTAGCCCCAGGTTACACCTCACTTAAAAATTACTTGCTTATAAAATCAGACATAAAAATACAAAAGTGTCACAGCACACTAGTACTGAAACATTGCTTACTTTCATTTTTACCATGTAGTTATAAAATAAATCAATTAGAATATAAATATTATACTTACATTTCAGTGGATAGTATATAGAGCAGTACAAACAAGTCATCGTCTGTATGAAATTTTAGTTTGCACTGACTTTGTTAGTGCTTTTTATGTAGCCTGTTGTAAAACTAGGCAAATATCTAGATGAGTTGATGTACCCCCGGGAAGACCTCTGCACACCCACAGGGGTATACGTACCCCTGGTTGAGAAACACAGATCCAGGAATCTTCGTATTACTACAGAACACAGCCTTCACAAAGTGATGCGTATGATGCTGCCCTTCCACTAACAATAGAAACCATTAAACTACCACTTTACCCTGTACAGCTAGGCATACTATATTACATGCAGAACCATTAGCCACTAGTCACTTCATATTTGATGTTCAAAAGCTGTCGAAAAGGGATCTGAAACATACCCCCACGCACCAACTATAATTTTACAGGATGAATTTCCCAAATGAACTCTGGATGGGGCATTTTAGCATATTACTTACTTAACTTGGGAACAAAAAGTCAGGGGAAATTGTATCTGAAGAGCTGCAAAACCCAGATCCACGTAATCGCCAGCTTTCAGGCAGTGTAACATTACACCTACCAACAGATCACCAGAGGAAGACAAAGGTTTTATCGCTGATTCTGTTGGGACGATGGGCAGAATGTAGAACTACACAACATGAGCAAGGGTGGCAGAACTAGACCCATAACTAGATGCGTCTATATGACGGGACAGGGGAATTCATTGGGAAGTTCTGCTTATGATATAAAAAGTAAGAGCAGCTCATTGAGGCTTCAGAATAAGTTAAGATTGTCTGAGCTTGAAATACTTAACCACATATAAAACACTTCATTAAATGTTGGGAGAGGGCAATCTTGTCTCTGAGATTATATGAAGAAGGATGAGCACTTTAGAAAAACAAACATGAAAGATAAGTATTATAAATTTTATTCCTCCCCCGCCACACCCCTCCGAAACTCACTCTGGGGATAATGACCTCTGTCAGAAAGCAACTCGCACAGAATTCACCTCAGAATTTCCAACCGAGAATCACAAAGGAAACTCTGTCTGATTGGTCTGCCTCTGCCTCAACAACTTCACCTCTCATTATGCAGCAGTCATTCCCAGTGCCCGTCATTTCTTTCTTTAGATTTTCAGTGATTTTGAGGTTAATACGATGCTTGAAATAATGGTAGTTTAGAGGGTTATCTACAGGGAAATTACAATAGACTCAATCCACAAGGTCCTAAGTATCTTCAGTACCCACCGACTACCAGAAATAAGGATGCATATGTTACAAGTGTAGATTCTGCATGCTGTGTAGTTGCAGCGGTGTCAGTCCCAGGATATTAGAGAGGGAAGGTGGGTGAGTTAATATCTTTTATTGGACCATCTTCCGTTGGTGAGAGAGAAGCTTTCAAGCCACACAGAGCTCTTCTTCAGGTCTGGGACAACTGGGACAAGGGTGGACTCTAACAGTCTTAGGTGTTAAGTTACATAAGAAAACAAGTTTATTTAATAAAAAACACCTTTTCTGACCCTGTTTCTCTTCATAGGTGTCTGTCCCTACTTTTTAGTCTCCAAAACAAAGACAATTAAGATCAGGTTCTTAAAATGCTGAAATTGACCAGGATCAGGACCACTGCCAAAGAAACAAGACAAAATTCTCCCCTAATCCTTCCCACCCTGTGGTAACTAGAGCCCAATTTCATACTGCAGAAGTCATCCAATGGAAAGTGTCACTGCACAAGACCATTCTCTAGGGCAGTAGATCACAGCAGCTGGCAAGGTGCTGAGAGCACTGCCCAATGCAAGCATACCAACTACAGTTTTCTGTTTCTTCAAGTGTTTTTAGTACTGTTGAAATGTGTCAAAGGGATAGGCCAGGAGACAGAAGCTCTGCATTTGCCCCATAGAACACGTGAAGAACAGTGCAAGGTTCTCCCACACACCCCTGCCAATGCGCCTCAACAGTGAGCTGGAGGGATCACTCTGAGGGGTGTTCAGGCTCCCTGCCCTACATTAGTCAGAGTCTGTCTGCTAAAACTACCTGCAAGGAAGATAATCAGTGCTGGTTATGTTGACACTGACATCTTTGCCCTAGAATTTACACAGGCCCCCACATCACTCCACATAAACCAGGATATTGTCAGATGCTAGTTAGAATCTCATCTAAATCACCACTGACCAATGATTTAAAGTGAAAGGCTCAGTATCCCCCAAGCAATCATAGCCCCATGACTGATTTGTTTTTAAATTCCTGCAATTTCTTTCCTACAAGTTCCTTCCTTTAATGGTATTGTAGTAGGGAATAGTGTCTTCTGAGCCAAAATAGCTATTTTGAAAGTGACAGAGTAATGAATTGATCCTCCTCATACCGAAAAGTCATATCGCCAAACCCCAATTGACGGTGATACTGAAAGCACGGAAGTCATTCTCCCTGTCTCTCCACAGTCCTAGGAATTCACACTGCTTAATTTTCATTGTGAAGTTCATTGAGTTATTTATCATGGACAAGGACAAGATTTAGTCACAGAGGTCACAGACCTCCGTGACTTTGGCTTCAGCTGTCAGTGGCAGGGCCAGATACTCTTCTCCCCCCTGTCCCATCCTTGCACAGCTTTGGCTGGTGCCGGACATCCCCCTGTCCCCCTTCATCCTCTGTTGCTGTAGCCAAAGGCATGGCTGTGCATCCCCACCCCCGTCCCTTTGGCTGGAGCTGGAGCCACTGCTGCATGCCCCCCACCGCACAGCTTCAGCTGGGACTACACACACACACACACACACACACACCATTGCATGGTTGTGGTAGGGCCTAGAGCTGGGGCTGTGCTCCCCTGTGGCGGTGGGGCAGGGGCTCTCAGTCCCCTACATGTGGCTCCAGCTATCATTCCTTCTCCCCACCCCCCAGCCCTCTCTCTCCCGTTAGTTTTAGTAAAAGTCACAGAAAGGTGTGAATTTCTTCTTCTCGCCCTGTCCGTGACTTTTACTAAAATAACCGTGACATGGAGAACCAACCCACTCTTGAAAGGTGTTTAAGCAGGTATGATGCTTGCACCACTGGAGCCGCACATTCTTGTCACGTTATGTTGAACTGCCATCTCCTCCACAGCCGCTTGGTTTGGGGTACTGTGACTGGGAGGGAATTCAGTGGGGTTCTTCCATTTGCCACCTCATCATTACACCAGACACTGCAAATCATTTTTGGTCCTCACCTGAACACAGCAATTTAATAACCAGATCAGATTAGAAGCTGCAAGAGATTGTTTCATTTTTGTATGAAGTGGCTGTACCAGACTCGTGAGAAATTTGTCCTGTTCTTTCTGTTAATCTTCTTGGAAGTACATTCATTAGTGAGGCAGAAACAGCAGGAGTCTGAGGATTGCTTATTAAAAGGGGTGACAGGTTTCATTTAAACATTAATACTGTACATAAATCAAGTACTTTATTGCCAGGCAGATGCCCTTAGCCAATTGAGCGTGAGCAACAGCCACTTTTTTGGGCCAAAGAGCTTTTCTTTCTAGCAGCCTCACTCCGCTGCTGCACACCATAATCAGAACCGTTTCCCAACCATCAGAAGTGTGAAACAGTCTCCCCTAACCATACGCCTACATTAAAAGAAAAGACGTGCAGCATGGCCACAGCTGGCCTGGGTCACTCACTCAGGCTCACGGCGCTTGGACTGTGGGGCTAGAGGTTGCCCCACAGATGCCAGGGCCTGAGCTGGAGCCTAGGCTCTGAAACCAAGAAAGGGTGGTGGGTCTTGGAGCTCGGGCTCCAGGTTGAGCCCATACACCTGCACTGCTATTTAAGTCAGCTGACCTGGGCTCTGAGGCTCCGGGCTACAGGTTTTTTATTGCAGTGTAAACTGCTCTGCAGTGTCCCTCTAGGAATTCTCCAGTACATTTGCCAGCTTCCACCTCAAATTCAACACAGTGGGCTCCATTCTGATCTCTCTCACACTGGTGTAAATTAGGAATAAACTGAAGTTAATGGAATTATAATGGTGTAAAACAGCTGAGTACAAACAGAAATCAGGCCACTGCATAGAAGGTCAGATTATCTAACCTATGCTTAAAGGTTGCAGTGATGCCTAGCGTGCCACTTCAGGCAACTCCAGCTAACAGCAGCAGTAAACAAAATCTTTCAACATTATCCAGCGGAAGGAAAGCCTGCAAAACCCACAGGGCCCAATTCTGTAGCCCATACTCATGTTGAGTGGCACTTTAATCATTTAAGCTGTTCCACTGACATCAATGGGACTACACGTGGAAGTGTTACCCTAGGTGAGTAAGGGATTACAGAACTGAGCCCTTAATGAGCTGTATTCCTAGTACTCTAACCACCCAACCACTTCCTTCCAACAGACTGGTTGCCTCCCTAGTTGAGGCTTCCTGAGCCAGTAGCGTGACACAGTTGAAAAACTGCTGGGTTTTTCATTCAAAACACAGGGCAACATTCAAAGCTCTCCTTTGACTTCCTCCTAAAAGCTACCCCCCACCACAGCTTCTTCACCCAAGAACTCGCTGATTTTTTTTTAAGAGATCTGCTGTCACTTCCCCTTTCTCTCTCCCCTCCTCCCGTCCCCACATCTCTTGCAATACACTCTCCTCATTCTTCATTGTAACCAACAGTGAGGTTTCTCAATTGTTTTCTTCTCTAACCCTGCCACATACTTGATCCGTGCCAGTTACTAAAGTTCCTTGCCCCCACTCTCATCCCCTCCTCTTGCTCTCTCTGGCTCTTCTCCCTCTCAGTAACAGCATGCTGAGGTCTCTCTCCATCAAATATAAAAACACTCTTGACCAGCATCTACATTTACAATTACCACTCAATCTCCTCCTTCTTTTCACTCCTAAGCCCACTTCGATCACCATTTACAACTGTTGCCTTGAGATCTTTTCCTCCAGCTTCTGCCCTCTCCATGATTCTTAATTCCCAGCCAAATTTCAAGACCCCTACACAGAGGGCCAGGACCTCACAGCGATCCACCAGATCTGGGGCTGGTCTTCCCCATACTTTTCCAGAGAGACTTTGCCCATACCATCCTGGTGATGGGGGAAAACCCCTCCTACAAGCTTTTCCACCAGAAGGAATGATATACAGCCAAGTTAGCAGTTGCAGTCCATTAGAGAGTCTCAAACCTGTGTATCTAATATGCTCACATCCATATCTATTTTATATCTATATGAATTGTGTTCAGGTCCAATGATTGCATAATGTTTACTTTGGGCAGTGGGCACAAAATTGCAAACTTGTATTTTAAAAAAAATCCTGAAAAGGGAAAAACAGTTTTGTCCAATCGTCGTAGCTAAGCCATTGTTTGCGAAGGTGACAAAGTGAAGCAGCATTACAAGCAGAGCAGTTAAATTTTAACATCCTATGTATGAGGGAATGGAACCCCTGTAAGTTTGAATAATTGGAGGTGTGCGTAGTTCATAGTAACCTGAGCACTTGGACTGACAAAATGATGATTCCCCCTCTCCTCCTTTTCTGTTGAAAGGAACTGAGTTCAGCGCTTCTGGGCTGTGCAGAGCATACTGATTTAAAGTACAATTTTATAGAGGCCTCCAGTCAGTATAAATGCCTCTTCAACCAATGTTCTTTAATAGCAGAAGCAGCCAGATAAAGTTATTAGATTCACTCGACCTTGTTACCTTTACTCAAGGAGGGTAAAGTTGCTAGTAACTTTTGCAATCATCCCCTAATATTATGGAAAACTTGGAAAGCTCAATAATCCAGACAACAGTAGATAATAAAGATCAGATAACTGACTGTGTCGCAAGTCCCAGCAAAGCCACTACAAAATGCTAGAGGACTTAGGCTACGTCTACACTGAAAATTGAACGACAAAACTTTTGTCTTTCAGAGGTGTTAACCCCCCAAGGCAAAAAGTTTTGCCACGACAAGCACCAGTGCCGACAACACAAATGCCGCTCATTGGGGGTGGAAGTTTTGTGTTGGTAGTGGCTACGCTGCATGACTTTTAGCGACACAGCTGTAGCAACACAGCCATGTCGTTAAAAGCTGTGCAGTGTAGACATAGCCCTAGATGTCAGAACGAAAGGTGTTTCAGTTGCTAAACAAAAGCAGTTCCCCTCCCTGTTCCCTGTAAAAACTGCTGCTAGCTAGACTGGCTTCCACAGGGTTTCAAAGGGTACGTCTACACTACGGGATTATTCCGATTTTACATAAACCATTTTTGTAAAACAGATTGTATAAAGTCGAGTGCACGCGGCCACACTAAGCACATTACTTCGGTGGTGTGCGTCCGTGGTCCGAGGCTAGCGTCGATTTCTGGAGCGTTGCACTGTGGGTAGGTATTCCGTAGTTATCCCATAGTTCCCGCAGTCTCCTCCGCCCCTTGGAATTCTGGGTTGAGATCCCAGTGCCCGATGGGGCAAAAACCATTGTCGCGGGTGGTTCTGGGTAAATGTCGTCACTTATTCCTTCCTCCAGGAAAGCAACGGCAGACAGACAATCATTTCGCGCCCTTTTTCCCTGGATTGCCCTGGCAGACACCATAGCGTGGTGTGATGGAGTAGGGGCTATCTGTGTGGGGGATGGGAGAGCCGGGGATTACTTTAGGTGAGGGACAAGTGCTCAGCCTGTAACCTGAGCCAGGGAGCAGGAAGGAGTGTCAACACCTTTGCCCGGGAAGGTGGACAAAGGAAGGGGCTGGCTGGAGGGAGTGGAGTTTAGTTTCGGTTTTGGGCTGGGTGGTTGGAATTCAGGGGACTAAGCTTCCTGGACCACAGAGAGGCTTGACTGAGAGGTCCTGGTTGTGCCTCGAAGCTCTGCTGTAACCTGCATTCCTGTTGTCCAATAAACCTTCTGTTTTACTGGCTGGCTGAGAGTCACTGTCAGTCCCAGGAAGAGGGGTGCAAGACCGGACTCCCTCACACTCCTTGACAACTGGTGGTAGCGGTGGGATATACTGCACCCCATGGACGGTGCTTCCTGCAGTAAGTGACTGGGGAGCATTAAAACGAAGAGACGATTTTAGGGGTGATTAACCCGTGGGAGTGTGTGCCCACTGAGAAGGACATTGCAGTAACAGGGTCCCCCGGGGGATTGCAGCGAGCGGTCCCAGCGGTGAAGGAGTCTGCAGCTCAACCCTGGCAGAGAAGTGGTGACCTCAAGAAGGGCTGGTGCACTAGGGGTCTCCCTAGAAACCGTGGGGAGCAGCGAGCACCCTGGTCTGTGAGTGGTCAGCAGGAAGATGTATGCCAAGCGGCTTAAGTGCGACCTGGTGGAGCTGTGCAAGCAGAAGGGGCTGCGCAGGGGGAGGCTCACCGAAGACCAGCTGATTGCCCGCCTGGAGGAGGAAGATCGCTTGAATGAACTAATCCCTGTCTCTGAGGGAAGCAGCCTGGCAGATGCAGCGCAGGCACCAGTGTCTGTCCCCGCTGGGACTGGTCAGCCAGCGGCTGAGCGCTTCCTGAGACCCCCCCCCTTCCTATGCCTAGGGGAAGGGCGGGGAGGAGCCCAGCGAATACCAAGGGCACTGTGACCCCCCCCCCCGGCCAGCAGGGGATCCTCCCAGCGAAGCTCACCCCCCAGCAGGGGATCGTCCCAGCGACGCTCGGCATCCGTGGAGTGGAAGCGGCTGGAATGGGAGAGAGAGCTAAAACTGAGAGAGCTGGAGGATCGTGAGAGACAGAGAGAACATGAGGAGGGACAAAGACAGCGGGAACTGGAGGAGAAAGAGAAACAGAGAGAACATGACTGGGAGGAGAAAGAGAGACCACGTCAGCATGAGCTGGAACTGGCGAGGCTGAGGGGCAGCGGGGCCCCGGCTGCAGTGAGTGAGGGGGGGCCCAGGACTGCACAGAGCTTTCATAAGTGCATCCTGGCCCAGCGTAAGGAGGAGGAAGACATAGATGACTTCCTGGATGCTTTGAGACAGCCTGCGAGCTGCACCAGGTAGATTCTGTGGACAGGCTCCGGGTTCTCACCCCCTTACTGGACCCCAAGGCCGTGGTATTGTACCGCCTGCTGGGAGAGGAGGAGAAAGGGAACTACAAACTATTCAAGCAGGCCCTGCTGCGCGAGTTTGGGCTGACTCCTGAGATGTACTGGGAGAGGTTCCGGAGTCAGTATAAAACCCTGAGGTCTCCTATCTGCAACCAGCCGTCCGCATGGAGGAATACGCCAGCAAGCGGGCAGATGGGGCTCAAACGAAGGGGGACGTGATTAAACTACTGGTACTGGAGCAACTGTATGAGCAGTGCCCATCCGACCTGAGGCTGTGGTTGAGGGACTAAAAGCCAGAGAACCCGCGACATGCAGGGCGGCTGGCCGATGACTTTGTGAAGAGCCAGTCGGGGAGTGGCAGGGAAGAGTCCCAAAGAAATAGACCAGCCGCGACGCAGAGAGAGAGTCATCCTGGGACCTCCCAAAGGGGGAATAGGGAGAACCACCTCCCAGGGGGAACGCCCAGCGTCAGGGACAACTGACCAGTTCGAGGGGACCAATAGGATATCAGCTGCTATCTATGTGGCCAGAGGGGCCACATACGGTCCCAGTGACCCAGGCTCAAGGACAGACTGAGCAGGCCGACCCCACACCAGGTTAACTTGGTAGAGACCCAGATGGACAAGGGGCAGCGTTTGCAGGAAAGGGGGGCTGGCCGCGTACCGCCTGCGAAGGAGGGAGGAGGGCCCCAGATCAGCTCCTCTGGGGGGCTGGATGCTCCAGGCTCCGAGTTTTTGGTTTACAGGGTGGGCGCGGGGCTGCCCCTCCGGAGAGAGTGCTTTGTTTCCCTGGAGGTAGATGGGAGGGAGGTCACTGGGTACTGGGACACGGGCGCAGAAGTGACGCTGGCCCAGCCTGAGGTGGTGGCCTCAGATCGGATGGTGCTCGACACTTACCTGACCCTGATGGGTGTGGGTGGGACCCCATTCAAGGTGCCCGTGGCAAGGGTACACCTGAAGTGGGGGGCCAAGGAGGGTCCCAAGGACGTGGGGGTACACCCATATTTGCCCACGGAAGTGTTAATGGGGGGGGACCTGTAGGTCTGGCCAAGCAATGCCCGGGGTGCCCTGGTCGTGACCCGTAGTCAGAGTCGGCACAGGGCACTGCGCCCGGCACAGGGCACTGCGCACTGACAACGGGGAAGGTATTCTGCCCGAGGTGCAGGACCCTAACCTGGTGGGGAGGGAACGCCCAAGGATACGGCTCAGAGAGGCTGTGGCCTCAGACCCAGCCAGCGAGAGAGACGCCATCCCTGTCCCAGCTGCTGAGTTTCAGGCCAAGTTGCAGAAAGATCCCTCCTTGCAGAAGCCCAGAGAACGGGCTAACCTCAGTGCGGTACAGACCATGAGGAGAGGTTGCAAGGAGAGGTTCCTGTGGGAGAAGGGGTTCCTGTACCGAGAATGGGCTCCCCCTGGGGAAGCAGAGTCATGGGGGATCAGGAGGCAGCTGGTGGTTCCCCAGAAGTTTCGCCACAAGCTATTGTACCTGGCCCATGACATCCCTCTCGCAGAGCACCAGTGAATCTGGCGCACCAGGCAGAGGCTGCTACAGAACTTTTACTGGCCTGGGGTCTTTACCCAGGTCCGACAGTACTGCCAATCCTGTGACCCCTGCCAGAGGGTGGGGAAGGCCCGAGACAAGGGGAAAGCAGCTTTGAGGCCTATACCCATCATAAAAGAGCCTTTCCAGAAGGTGGCCATGGACATAGTGGGACCTCTCAGCAAGGTGACCAGGTCGGGGAAGAAATACATTCTGGTGGTGGTAGAGTTCGCCACTCACTATCCCGAGGCGGTGGCCTTGTCCTCTATCGAAGCAGATACCGTGGCAGATGTGCTGCTGACCATTTTCAGCCGGGTAGGGTTCCCCAAGGAAGTCTTAACGGACCAGGGGTCCAACTTCATGTCAGCCCTGTTCCAGTGCTTGTGGGAGAAATGTGGGGTCCGGCACAACTGGGCCTCAGCATATCACCCCTAGTCCAACGGGCTCGTGGAAAGGTTCAACAGGACGCTAAAGATGATGCTAAAAACATTTATGAACCAGCACCCGCAAGACTGGAACAAGTACTTACCTCACCTGCTGTTCGCGTACAGGGAGGTACCCCAGGAATCTACCAGGTTTTCACCTTTCAAACTGTTATATGGAAGGCGGGTAAGGGAGCCCCTGGACCTTCTGAGAGATGAATGGGAGGGGAAGGCCATACCCGATGGAGAGTCGGTGGTGGAGTATGTCCTGACCTTCTGGGAAAGACTGGTCGAGCTCATGGGCCTGGCCAGGGAGAATCTGGCCCAAGCCCAGAGGAAGCAGAAGATCTGGTATGACCGCACGGCGCGGGCCCGCGCCTTCGCCACCGGGGATCAGGTGATGGTTCTCATCCCCGTGAGGAAAAACCAACTCCAGGCTGCCTGGGAAGGGCCTTTCAAGGTTGTCAAGCAACTAAATGAGGTAAACTATGTGGTGGAGCTGTCGAACCGGGCACATCACCGCCGGGTGTACCATGTGAATATGATGAAGCCATACTATGAGAGGGGGAATGTGGTGTTGGCCGTGTGTGGACATTGAGAGGAACAGGGAGATGACCCTTTAGTGGATCTATTCCCTGGGACAAAAGCTGGTTCCCCCCTGGAGGCAATTGCCCTCTCTGATCAGCTGACCCTGGCCCAGCACGCTGAGATCAGAGGGGTGCTGCATCTATACCGACAGCTGTTTTCCAACCAGCCTGGATGCACTAATTTGACTGTTCATTGGGTGGAGACCGGGTCACATCCCCCTATAAGATGCTCCCCTTTTCGGGTCACCGGGAAAACTGCCCAGGACCTAGAAAGAGAGGTCAGGGACATGCTGGCTTTGGGAGTGATCCAGCCATCTTCCAGCCCTTGGGCCTCGCCAGTGGTGCTTGTCCTCAAAAGGGATGAGACGATCCGGTTCTGTGTGGACTATTGAAAGCTCAATGCCATCACCGTATCTGATGCCTATACCATGCCCAGGCCTGACGAGCTCCTAGACAAGCTGGGAGGCGCTCGGTACCTCACCACCATGCATCTTACAAAGGGCTACTGGCAAATGCCACTGGACGCAGATGCCAGGCTGAAATCGGCCTTTATCACCCCTCTGTGGCTCTACAAGTTTCTGACTCTGCCCTTTGGCCTCAAGGGAGCACCAGCCACCTTCCAGCGCCTGGTGGATCAGCTACTGTGGGGGATGGAGAGTTTTGCCGTGGCGTATATTGACAACATCTGCGTCTTTAGACAGACCTGGGAGGACCACGTGTCCCAGGTTAAACAAGTGCTGGACCGACTCCGGGAGGCTGGGTTAACCGTAAAGGCTGAGAAGTGCAAAGTGGAGATGGCTGAAGTATCTTACCTGGGCCATCGGATGGGGAGCGGCTGCCTGAAGCCGGAACCAGCCAAGGTGGAGGTGATCAGAGACTGGCCCGCTCCCCAAACCAAAAAGCAGGTCCAGGCCTTTATTGGGATGGCAGGGTACTATTGAAGGTTCGTGCCCCATTTTAGCGCCATAGCCGCCCCCCTCACTGAGCTGTGCAAGAAGGGGAAGCCAGACAAGGTGGTCTGGACCGAGCAGTGCCAGCAGGCTCTCCGGGCGCTGAAGGAGGCTCTGGTTAGTGGCCCAGTTGTGGCAAACCCAGATTTTGACAAACTCTTTATGGTGTTCACCGACGCCTCAGACACGGGACGGGGGGCGGTGTTAATGCAGGAGGATGAAAAGGGGGAGAGACACCCCATCGTGTACCTGAGCAAGAAATTGCTACCCCGGGAGCAGAACTACGCGGTCATCGAGAAGGAATGCCTGGCCATGGTGTGGGCCCTTAAGAAACTGGAGCCATATCTCTTTGGGTGACACTTCACTGTGTACACCGACCACTCTCCCCTGACCTGGCTGCACCAGATGAAAGGAGCTAAAGCCAAGCTCTCGAGGTGGAGCCTGCTCCTGCAGGACTATGACATGGATGTGGTCCATGTGAAGGGAAGTGCCAACCTGATAGCGGACGCGTTGTACCGGAGAGGGGGCCCTGAACTTCCCCAGGTCACTGGGTAGAGTGACCCCGCTCAGTTCAGTCTCGAAGGGGGGGAGAGATGTGATGCAGTAGGGACTGTCTGTGTGTGGAATGGGAGAGCCAGGGATTACTTTAGGTGAGGGAGAAGTGCTCAGCCTGTAACCTGAGCCAGGGAGCAGGGAGGAGTGTCAACACCTTTGCCCGGGGAAGGTGGACAAAGGAAGGGGCCGGCTGGAGGGAGTGGAGTTTAGTTTCGGTTTTGGGCTGGGTGATTGGAATTCAGGGGACTAAGCTTCCTGGACACCAGAGGGGCTTGATTGAGGGGTCCTGGCTGTGCCTCCAAGCTCTGCTGTAACCTGCATTCCTGTTGTCCAATAAACCTTCTGTTTTACTGGCTGGCTGAGAGTCACTGTGGGTCCCAGGAAGAGGGGTGCAGGACCGGACTCCTCCACACTCCGTGACACATGGCAAGCATGGAGCCTGTTTTGCCTTTTGTCACTGTCACCGTATGTGTACTGGATGCCGCTGACAGAGGCAGTACTGCAGCACTACACAGCAACATTCATTTGCCTTTGCATGATAGCAGAGACAGTTATCAGTTGTTCTGTATCGTCTGCTTTGCCATTGTAAATTGGCAATGAGATGACAGTTATGTCATTCTGTACTGTCTGCTGATGTCATGGGTGCCCCCAGCTAAGGTCGGCTGGGGGCGCAAAGACGAAAATGGGAATGACTCCCCGGGTCATTTCCTCCTTTATGTTGTATCTAAAAATAGAGTCAATCCTGCCTAGAATATGGGGCAAGCGTACTAGAGAACCAGAGAGCACAGCTGCTCCGTGTCAGATCCCGCAGAAATGATGAACTACATGCCATTCTAGGGGGTGCCCCTGCAACAACCCCACTCGTTGCTTCCCTGCTCCCCCAACCCTCCTGGGCTACCGTTGCAGTGTCCCCCCATTTGTGTGATAAAGTAATAAAGAATGCAGGAATAAGAAACACTGACTTATTAGTGAGATAAAATGAGGGGGAGGCAGCCTCCAGCTGCTATTAGTCCAGGCAGGACATTAAGCGGTGGGGGGGAAAGGAGCCCACCATCCTGCTGCTATGATAGTCCAGGCAGGACAGAATCTTTTCTTTAGACATGAAAGGGAGGGGGCTGATGGAGCTCAGCCCCCAGTTGCTATGATGAAGACGGTTACCAGCCGCTCTGTACCATCTACTGGGAATGACCGGGAGTCATTCCTATTTTTATCCAGGCGCCCCCAGCCAGCCTCACCTGTGGCCAGCCAGGAGCACTCACGGGCTGATGATGACGACGGATAGCAGTCATATTGTACCGTCTGCCACCGGGGAGGGGAGGGGAGCGGAGCGGATACTGCTCTTCACTGCCGCAGAATCGCGTCTACCAGCAGCATGCAGTAGACATAGGGTGACATTGTAAAAAGTCAAGAAAAGATTTTTTTCCCTTTTCTTTCACCGGGGGGGGGGGGGCGCGGGCGGAAGGGGGTAAATTGACGAGCTATACCTTGAACCACCCCGGACAATGTGTTTCACCCTACAGGCATTGGGAGCTCAGCCAAGAATGCAAATGCTTTTCGGAGACTGCTGGGGACTGAGGGATAGCTGGAGTCCTCAGTCCCCCCTCCCTCCCTCCATGAGCATCCATTTGATTCTTTGGCTTTCCGTTACGCTTGTCACATAGCACTGTGCTGTGGACTCTGTATCATAGCCTGGAGATTTTTTTCAAATGCTTTGGCATTTTGTCTTCTGTAACGGAGTTCTGATAGAACAGATTTGTCTCCCCATACAGCGATCAAATCCAGTATCTCCCATATGGTCCACGCTGGAGCTCTTTTTGGATTTGGGACTGCATCGCCACCCGTGCTGATCAGAGCTCCACGCTGGGCAAACAGGAAATGAAATTCAGAAGTTTGCGCGGCTTTTCCTGTCTACCTGGCCACTGCATCCGAGTTCGGATTGCTGTCCAGAGCGATCAGAATGGTGCACTGTGGGATACCGCCCGGAGGCCAATACCGTCGATTTGCGGCCATACTAACCCTAATCCGATATGGTAATACCGATTTTAGCGCTACTCCTCTCGTTGGGGAGGAGTACAGAAACTGATTTAAAGAGCCCTTTATAATGATATAAAGGGCCTCGTTGTGTGGACAGGTATAGCGTTAAATCGGTTTAACCCTGCTAAAATCGGTTTAAACGCGTAGAGTAGACTAGGCCAAAGATATAGATATTTGCATTTCATCAAACTAAGAAGGAGAGTAACAAAAGATTCTCCTGTGACAAAGCTCCATTAAATTCAGCCAAAATAAGTAACTTGTGTTATAATTAAAGATGTGAACATTTTTCCTTACTTCAAAGGGAGGAAATGAGCTGTGATGACCACAGCAATGAAAGTGGCACGGAACGTAACAGAAATAGGAGTGTGAAGGGAGCGCATCTGCAATCACATTGTCAGGAACAGAGCAGCAGTAGGCCATAAGGAACTCTGGATTCTCACCAGGGAGTGGCAAGGACAGAAGAAAATGGTAAGTAGTTTCGGTGGGAGGAGGAAGATGATTAACTTTGTTCTTTCACTGGCACCCATTGCCATAGTATCCAGAAAGGTCTTGCTCTACTCTGCTCTACACTCTACAAGAATAAAAATTATTATTAGGTGTAGCAGGGTGCTTACCCTGCTCCTGCCCTGAAGGGCTTAAAACAGCCCTGGGGGAAGGTTGTGGCTGGGAGCTACTAAGCTGGGCTGATTGGGAAGTGGCTGCAGCTGGTTCACATCCCAATCAGGCCACAGCTGGCCGGTATAAAGAGGCCAGGGAAGCCAGGAGCAAACAGTCTCTCTCTAGCTATAGAGGGAGAAGGGCCTGGTTGCATGGAGCTAAGGACAGAGTACCTGAGTGAAGCAGGGCAGGGGAAAGGCAGAGGAGCTGGGGAGTTCCAGCCTGGAAAGACCCAGGCTGTGGCCTAGCATTGGGCTAAAAGGTACTGGGGGTTGCAGAGGACAGCCCAGGGGTAGGCCAAGGCAGCAGGTCCAAACCCTCCTTGCCAGTGATGAGTAGGCTGATACTGCAGACTGCCCCAGGACGTGAGGCTAGACAATGACTGGCAGTAGCCATATCCTAGGCAAGGTGGGGAGAGTAGATGGGGGTTCCCAGGGAGTGGAGAACGTAAGACTGAGGGGTTACTGCCAGGGGGCAGCACCCCAGGTAGAAGGGCACCGGGTCCAGGGAGGGACACAGGGCCAGAGGACAGGTGGATCACTGGCCTGCAGAGGGCACTCTGGAGCTGGAATGAGCTAATTCCTGGAAGTCACCAGGAGGCGCCGCAGGGGTGAGTCTGCACCTCTACATTAGGGTTCAAGCTTCAGCTTGACACTGAAAATAGCTCCGGCTTAGAGTACTGCCCTGTAGCACATCTGAATCCTGAAGAAGAGCTCTGCGCGGCTCAAAAGTTTGTCTCTCACCAACACAAATTGGTCCAAAGAAGACATTAACCTCACCCGCCTTGTCTCTGCTTCCCTCACTGTCAGACTTGCTAGGGGCACAAACAAGGCTCTGCCCTCCCTGACAATCCTGCTATTTGCCAGAATAGACTATCTTGGTGTGGTGTTTTGTTTTGTTTTGTTTTTAAACAAGAACAATTTTTTGGCCTATTGCTCAACCTCAACCTGGAGGATGAGTGGACGGCTTTTCATCTGGTCCCCTCCCTCTGACCTGCCCAGCTTGGGTGGCCCTTCCAGGAGTTAAAACCCCTCATCAACATAAGCTCTCAGGGCGACTGGAACACACAAGACTCCACTCGCAAAAAGGTGCAGTATCCAGGGACGTTTTCTAGTACTTGGTCAAAAGTTATCATACAGTACCTTCGGTCCTGGGCTACTGCATTCAATGCCCTGGGCACCAAAGATCACTATACTGTGTCATCCATCCTAATTTATCGCCATAAAACAAGCAAACCTGTTTGTTTCCTTGGAGACTAAATACATTGGAGTTATGAAGAAAGGTCAAATGTAGCAAAAGATAAACTCATTTATTTGGATATTGAGCACAGGTTGAAGGGGCAATCGGAATGACAGAAAGCCACACTAAAGGAGTAAATTAAGGTCTGGTCTACACTACAGTATATATCAGTATAACTATATCGCTCGGGGGTGTGAAAAATCCACAGCCCTGAGCAACATAACTGTATCAACCTAATGCCCATGTAGTCAGCCTGTGTTGACAGAAGAGCTTCTCCCACCAACATAGCTACTGCCTCTCGGGGAGGTGGATTAACTGTGCTGACAGCAGAGCTCTCTCCCCTCGGCTTAGAGCGTCTTCGTTAGAGCACTACAGCAGTGCAATGGCATCAGTACAGCTGCACCGATGTAGCATTTTAAGGCCTACGGAGCCCAGCATTCTGAAGCGTTAGATTTTGGTCTTTCTGGCAGAAGAAACAAACAACAGAAGAGGTGGGTGGGTGTGGCTGCTATGGGGAGACTGATCAGTTTATGTAAACCTACACGCTAAGGTCATTGCGAGCTGCCCACACCTCTTAGCATTCAGACTCACAGGGGTTCTATTAGGTCATAACCATCACAGTTCCCTTCCCTAAGGTCTGTTGTACGGATTTCATAACTTAGGCCATGTTAATACACACAGCGCTGAAGCTGTACTGATACAGATGCGCCACAGCACCGTGTATGGTGAAGAAACTCTATGCTAATGGGAGAAAGCTCTTCTGTCGGAATAGAAAACCCACCTCCAGGAGCAGCAGAAGCAATGTTGGCAGGAGAAGCTCTCCCAACACAGTGCTGTGCACACGAGCGCTTATGCCGGTGTAACATGTATGGCTCAGAGTGATTTATTCACCCCCAAAGTGACAAATTATGTCAGCATAAGCTGCAGTGTAGACACAGCCTTAGACTTGTGACTCAAACTCTGTCTGTGCAGGAACAGTAGCATTCATGGAGCTGGGGGACCACAGCCAACATCTGGAAGCTCTGGCCCTGATTCCCCTCTCACTTGCACCAGTTTTATACTGATGTGAGTCCACTTGATTTTATGGAATTATTCCCGATTTACATCATTGTGTGGGAAAGACAACTTGATTCTCTTAAGAGTCCACTAAGTCTGTGATGAGGACAAGAGCAGTCCTCTTCCATTAGTAAAACTTGAATTTGGTCTTCACTCCTGATTCACCACTGAGAAATATGTATTTTTTCAGACAGTACATGACAGAATTCACCCCACTCTAAGCCTAACCTAGCTCAGCCCATTAAAGGTTTGAACAATCGTGCTGCTCAAGTGATGAAGTCTCTACCACACACATCATCAGTGAAGATGTCATTATCCAGAAGTAGCCGCATACAGGGCACAGTTTCTGCAGGGGAATAAGAAAATAACTATTAAGGTCAGTGAATAGCTTGCCAAATATAGGAATAAGCACAGAGAGGCCAAAAGTTTTCAGGGAGATTCATTAAGTCATTAGTGAGTGACACTTTGTTCTAGTTCTTGTACAGCATGCTGACAGGAAAAATTCTTTCCTTCTGTGCTTGACTGAACAGCTCTGTACTGGCTCAGCCAGTGGACTGTGACACAATTAGGCAGGTGTGTGTGTGTGTGCACGCACACAAGAATATGATAAAGCAGGATCTGCAGATGTTATTGTAGCTTTGCTAGTCACAGGATATCAGAGAGAGAAGGTGGGTGAGGTAATATCTTTTATTGGTCCAACTTCTGTTGGTGAGAGAGATGAGCTTACACACAGTTCTTCTTCAGGTCTCGGAAGTGCACTCAGATAGGACATTCTGGGTATGTCTACACTGCAGTTAAACACTCGCAGCTAATCCAAGCTGACTCAGGCTTGTGGGGCTTTGGCTAAGGGGTTTAATTACAGTGCAGATGTTGGGCTCTGGCTGCAGCCCAAGCTCTGGGACCCCTCCACCTCACAGAGTCCTAGAGCTTGGGCTCTAGCACAAAGCCCAAATGTCTGCACCACAATTAAACAGCCCCTTAGCCCAAGCCCAATGAGCCTGAGTCAGTTGGCATGGCCCAGCCAGGCATTTTTCAGTACAGATATACCCTAACAGTACCTTTCCCAGACGTGAAAAAGACCTCTGTATAAGATTGAAAGCTTATCTCCCTCACTAATAGGAGTTGGTCTAATAAAAGATTGCCACCTCACCCACCTTGTCTTGCTAATAAAGCAGGATAATCATTTTTAGATTAGTGAGATATTTTCTTTCCCCTCTCACTACAATTCTTACTATTCATAGAACGTGGCCAGGAAGAGGAATGCATGTTTGGCTCACCAACTTCCTTAGTTTTCAAAGTTTACTCACAGTAGTTTATGTACTAAGGTGGGCCTTTGTTTACAGTAAATAGTACAATGCGCTTAAAAATCAAAAGCAGCAGTCTCATATTTATGAGTGATTCTATAAAGCTGCGTGTGCCTGGGCATGTCCATTCACGCACACAGTGACTCCAACTTCTCATCCTGTGCGTCAATTTTTTTTAAGAGATTCTCTCATCCCTCCCCCTCCAATACCCTACTGATGGTTCCCAAAGCGTGTCATTCTATGGACCCCCTGTAACCGTTCTTCAGGCCACTAGTGGTCCAGAGACGAGAGCTTCAGAACCATAGAGAAAAAAAGATTTTGAACAAAACAAAAAAAACTTCAATTTTCCTAATAAACTCAGAAAAACTAACTTAAAATTATGAGGGACATATTACAGTTAATGTGTTTTCCAAAAAGGCTGGTGCTCTACATCACATATATGGCAAGGTCATCTTTTTCAGCCACCGTTTTTCAGAGTATCAGTCAGATTTTTTGCAGACCCTTCTCACATCTGCTCCTCTCCTCTGACTCAAGCTTTCATTTAAGTTGCTTGGCAACTTTTGTTACTGTGAGCTCACTTCAATACAAGTCTACAAAGACAATGTATTGTCATTAGATATGGAATTTTCCTTAGGGCCTCCATCCCAAATCATCCACCACCTCTCATTATCACTGAATCAAATTCCATTCCTAAAGTATTTTCAGCATGACTAGTTATATATTTGCAATTAAATTTAAGGCGTGAAGTCTCAGAGGGCAAACTACAGTGCACAAGATTTTTAGGAATGACAATACATTCATTCTCTCTCTCTATCTCTCATGTACTTTCTTCTTTAAACACTCATGAAAATGTAGACAATGCGCTTGGCAAAACACAGTCAGTGCATCTGCTTCAAAGTGTACAGCCACACTGTAGTAAGATGAGGCCCTGAAATATAAACTCTTGTATCAAAGGCCCAGTCTGAGGCCTGAACCAAAGTACTTCGAGGCATTGCTAAGCAAAAGCTGGCCTATGAGCCAGAGGCAAGCCCCACTCACGGAAGTGGCAAGAAGAGGGCTGCTAGAAGCAGGTGCATTCACATATAAGTGCTAATAAGGGGAAACTGTGCCAAGATGGCACCTGGACATCCTGATATGAGGACACTCCACAGAGATAACAAGGAACAGGCAGGTGCATCTTAAAAGACAGGGTCAAAAGGACAGCATAATGGATAGATCTGTTTGTTTGAAACAACATGATAAAAGGGGGAGACAGCACCCTAATGAATCAAGGGGCTGTACCTCAATACGTCAGCAGGGATGAGTAATCTGTCCTGGAACCGCATAAAAATAGGTCCCAGAGTGCACATCTTTGTCCAGCCTAAGGGGCAGTGGAGTGTCCCGCCAGTGACTGAGCTGTGTCCATTGCCAGGGGACACATATTTGTAGTACGTCCTGTAGAGTCTATAGGAAACTATTACTGTGCTTCATTTGACAATAAACCTGGCTCGGGTTCCTTCGTACCTTACTAGAGTCTGTGGTCTTCGGGGGTTCTCTCAGGGTTTGCTCTGTCAGCTACCTGCGCAGAACTAGGGCAGCACACAGAGGGAACACGCACACAGCTGACTGTTACCATCATCGAACAAGAGCAGAGCACCACACCAGTAGCTACTGACAACACACACTACGGGGTTGTGGACTACCTGACATTATAACAGTACAACTCAGATTCAAGAGGTCGTTTTCTACTTTACATTTTCTGTGCATGATCTGTTTCTGTACTACATTATTCCCACTTATACTGTTCAACAAAGAGTGTTAAATTTTTATACTGAAGCACCGGACAGTAGTTAAATGCAATAAACTAAGTATTTTTATTGTTCCTACAGCTGGGGTAATTCTGGCAGATGGTTCATAATCTTGGTTAGAAGTGACCATTTGTACTTAAAATTCTGTATTTGAGTACATGTATTCATATAATAAGTGTACATGGAGTTTAAATGTTTTATATATAATATATTATCACTCATACATATGTTTATGGGATTCCTTTCAGCTTTTCAAGAGCAATATCTCTGATATCTTTATTCAGTGACCAGTCCTCATCATTCCTTTGTGAGGTTCCTTACTACAGGCTTTATTATAATATAATACTCCTTCCCTTGACAAATTTCAAAGTGCTTTACACAGGCTATTCTCAGAGTCATCTCTGGAAGTAAGTAATTAAATATCGCCTCTCACAAATAGGGTACACTGAGGCATATAGTGAGAGCAATTTGCCTAAGAATTTACTTCCTGTGGAAATGCCCTTAGCAACCTGTTTAGATTATATGACTTCTGAGAGTGTCGCCTGTAAAGGGATTCTTATCCATCTCACGAGAGGAGAAAGGGCTTATATAAAAGTTGAAAAATTAGATTCATACTTTTCCTCTTTATTCTATTACCCCTCCATAGCTATGAGTGACAGGAGATTTCAGCCAATCAGCAAGGTTATGCAAGCGAACTAGCAGCAATGCAGTAAGTCTGATGCAGAATCAAAGGCTGACTGAGTGCATATTTAAGAACACAAGTGAAAAGAACTGAGCAACCTATCATCCAGTCTTAGCTTCTGGCAGTCAGAGGTTTAGGGTAACCCAGAGTGCGGGGTTACGTCTCTGACCATCCTGGCTAACAGTCACTGATGGACCTATCCTCCATGGACTTATTTAATTCTTTTTTGAACACAGTTATGGTTTTTCCCTTCACAACATCCCCTGGCAATGAGTTCCACAGGTTAACTGTGCATTGTGTGAAGACGTACCTTCTCTTAAAACATCCACTCAATGTGCAGCGGCAGTCCAAAAAAAGGGAACAGAATGTTGGGAATCATTAAGAAAGGAATAAATAATAAGACAGAAAATATCACATTGCCACTGTATAAATCCATGGTACGCTCACAGCTTGAATACTGCGTTCAGATGTGGCCACCCCATCTCAGAAAAGATATATTGGACTTGGAACAGGTTCAGAAAAGGGCAACAAAAATGATTACGGATATGGAACGGCTGCCATATGAAGAGAGATTAATAAGACTGGAACTTTTCAGCTTGGAAAACAGATGACTAAGGAGGGATATGATAGAGGTCTATTAAATTATGAGTGGTGTGGAGAAAGTGAATAAGGAAGTGTTATTTCCTCCTTCTCATAACACAAGAACTAGGGGTCACCAAATGAAATTAATAGGCAGCAGGTTTAAAACAAACAAAAGGAAGTATTTTTTCACATAACACACAATCAACTTATCTTTGCCAGAGGATGTTGTGAAGGCCAAGACTATAACAGGGTTCAAAAAAGAACTAGAGAAGTTCATGGAGCATAGGTCCATCAATGGCTATTACCCAGTGTGGACAGGGATGGTGTCCCTAACCTCTGTTTGCCAGAAGCTGGGAATGGGCAACAGGGGATGGATCACTTGATGACCTGTTCTGTTCATTCCCTCTGGGGCATCTGGCATTAGTCCAGTATCCTGTCTTCCGACAATGGCCAGATGGACCTTTTGTCTGACCCAGTATGGCCGTTCTTATGTTCAAATGTTTTAACTTCTCTGGTGGAGTGTCTTTGTTTAGTGAAGACAGTTTTAAAGTGTGTTAAGGTGGGTATCCCAGACTCTCTCCTCAAAGCATGCTCTGTGGTTTGTGTGCGCCTAGGTGTACATAACAGATTTCTAGGTATGTTTGGTGTGGTTACAAGTGTCATTAAATGATTACAACCCATGCTCAATGGGAATCACATTCTGAAAGAAATCTTTCCCAATCCCCCTCTTCTCGCTTTCATGAAACCGCCCAACCTCCCTAAGCTCATCATCAGAAACAAGCTCCCTACACACCAACTCACATCGGCACCAGATCCTGCAAGAACAACAGATGCAAAACCTGAAGACATATCTGTACTGCTACGGTGATTAATACCTTCCATAACACACCTTTCAAGATCTGTGTGTCCTACACATTCCTATCACAACATGCAATATACATCTTCCAGTGAACTAAATGTCCCAATTACAACTACATGGGTGAAACAAGACCATCATTACGCTCCCAAATGAACTCATACACAAAAATTATAAGACAAAAACACCTCTGGGAGAACACTTTTTACAAAATGATCACTCCATATCTGATCTTTCAGTCCTCATCCTCAAAGGAAATCTGCACAACACCTTCAAAAGATGAGCCTGGGAGCTTAAATTCATCACTTTGCTAGACACCAAAGGCCACGAAGTTAATAAAGACACTGGATTTATGGCTCATTAAAACAACTTGTAGCCCTCTAACCCTCCTGTCAAGGTTCCTTCCCCACTCTGAACTCTAAGGTACAGATGTAGGGACCTGCATGAGAACCTCTAAGTTTAATTACCAGCTTAGATCTGGTTTTACTGCCACCACCCAAATCCTTTAAGAGTTATTTGGGAAACTCTGTCTACCTTCCCCCCAGACTATCTTCCTCCCAGTAGCCTAGAGAGACTTCTCCACCAAGTTCCTGGTGAGTGCAGAGCCAACCTCCTTGGATCTTAAAACAAGGAAAAATCAACCAGGTTCTTAAAAAGAAGGTTTTAAATTAAAGAAAGAAAGGTAAAAATCATCTCTGTAAAATCAGGATGGAAAATAACTTTACAGGGTAATCAGATTCATAGAGCCCAAAGGAACCCCCTCTAGCCTTAGGTTCAAAGTTACAGCAAACAGAGGTAAATCCTCTTAGCAAGAAGGAACATTTACAAGTTGAGAAAACAAAGATAAACCTAATATGCCTTGCCTGGCTGTTACTTACAAGTCTGAAATATGAAAGACTGGTTCAGAAGATTTGGAGAGCCTGGATTGATGTCTGGTCCCTCTTAGTCCCAAGAGCGAACAAAGCAAAGAGCACACAAACACAAGCCTTCCCCCCACCAAGATTTGAAAGTATCTTGTCCACTTATTGGTCCTTTGGGTCAGGTGTCAGCCAGGTTACCTGAGCTTCTTAACCCTTTACAGGTAAAAGGATTTTGGTGTCTCTGGCCAGGAGGAATTTTACAGTATTGTACAAAGGAGGGCTGTTCCCTTCCCTTTGTAGTTATGACACCTCCTTTGTCCTAAGACTGTAGAAATATTAATTGCCCACTTTGCCTGGAATGGTCTCTTGCAATATGTGTTTACTCCATATCTGTTACACCTTGTATGTAGTTGTGAGAGTACCTATTCCAAGCATGAAGAAGAGCTCTGTGTAAGCTTGAAAGCTTCTTTCTTTCATCAACACAAGTTGGTCCAATAAAAGAGACTACTACCTCACCCACCTTGTCTTTCAGTACAAACTATTATATGTTTATATAACACCTTTTAATCAAACAAAATGGACTGTGCACCTATACAGAACCTTTAAGAACGATATGAATGAATCAACCACCCATACCACCAAAAAGGTAGCCACTTCCTAGGAAACAACAACCCTCCAGAACAGTGTAGGACAGGAAGAGAGAGGACAAATACTATAACTAAGGCTACGTTTTAGTCACAGGTATTTTCAGTAAAAGTCATGGACAGGTCACGGGCAGTAAACAAAAATTCACATCCCGTGACCTCTTCATGACTTGTACTACATACCCTAGACTGAATCTTGGGGGGAAGGGAGGAGTTGGGGGTGCCACAGGTGCTCATGGGGGGACAGGCCAGGAGGTGCCATGGATGCTGCCAGGGGAGGCGTCTGGGGCACTGGGGACGCAGTCTGGGGGATACCACAAGTTGTCAGGGGGGAGCAGCCCGGGACCACCACTGGTCCCAGGGAGGCAGGCAGCAGTGCACAGTCCAGGACCCCTGTTGGTGTTGGGGAGCTGCTCAGGTGGCCCCTGGGCCAGCCACACCAACCGCTGCAGAAGTCACGGAGGTTACAGAAAGTCATGGAATCCATGATTTCCGTGACCTCCGAGACATTCTCCTGGCCTTAATTATAACGATCAGGAATTCAAGGAAGCAGACTGCAATTATCGTAGCTGGATTCTGGCGAGGACACGAGGGTCAACACCCCTATTCCTGTAAATGCTGCCAGGGCGTCTCCAACCATCAAAAACGATTTTACTTTACTTGCCTCAGCACACAGGGTTGGACTTGATGACCACTCAAAGTTCCTTCCAGCCCTGTAATTCTATGATCTGTAAGTCCTCAGAAAGAGAAAACTGAGGCCAGAGGGGTGGGAAAGACAATGGCAGGTTCAAAGCCTGTAACAGACACAAATTAACTGCTTCAATCACCCACAGCCCACGTTATACATAAAAAGGAAAGAGAAAAATGCTAAAAGCTAGGAAACCACGTAACGGAGGTTGGTGAGTCATTCTTGCCTGCAGCATTTAAAAGAGCCCAAAGCAACCTGCTAAGTGAGTGGGTTTCTGTCTCCTAATCTTCACCAAACTATGCAGATTATTGTAACAGTGTTCGGCCAACAATAATCACTTTCAGACCTCAGCTCTTGGTACATTTCTAAAAGATGTGGATTATAAAAAGAATTTGGTAGGAACCAGGGCGAAGAGATGCACAAATCCAATTCAATGGTGTCAGCACAACAACTGCAAGTTTGCATAGTACCTAAAGGACTGTAGTTTGGTAGTGCACTTTGAAACAACAATTTATAGCTTCTGTCATGCTGGAAGAGGAGCATAGAGGATATACCTCTCTCTCTCAGGGCATGTCTACACTACAAAATTATGTCGACCTAAGATACATCAGTATACAGCCGCTACAGTAATTACATTGCTTTTACGTGTCCATGCTACACTTGTGTCGGCAGTGCGCATCCTTACCAGGAGCATTTGCAGAAGTACTGTCAGCATGAGGCATTGTGGGATGGCTTCTGAAAGCCAGTAACAGTCAACGCCAGCAATGCAGTGTCTACACTGACATTGCATTGACCTAACTATGTCAACATAAACTCCACACCTCCTGAGGAGGTGGAGTTATTAAGCAGGAGTAGCAGGGCAATTACGTCAGCGGGAACAAAATTTTAGCATAGACACTTCCGTAGTTAGGGCGACGAAAGCTGTCTTGTGTCGCCCTAACTCTGTAGCGTAGACTAGGCCTCAGACTTAGTCTACACTACAAACGTATGCCAGTATAACTGTGTCACTACACCCATGAGCGACATAGTTATGCTGACCTAATGCCCGGTATAGACAGTGCTATGTTGATAGGAGGGCTTCGCTTGTTGACACAGCTATGGCCTTTTGGGGAGATGGAGTACCTATGCCAATGGCAGAAGCTCTCCCATCAGCACAGGTAGCATCTTCACTAAATGCTACAAAGACACAGGGCATAGCATCTTTCACTAAGGTATCAAAGTACTGGATGCCCTACATGTCTAATTTTAGTATTCAGCCAAAACCAGAATAACTGAAAGCCCAAGCCAAAAATAGTATATGTTGCAATAAATACAATATAGCAGAGAATTAAAGTTATACTGGCCCAAGATCATATTATAGCAAATGTATAAAAAGTTTAATGCGTTAAAAAAACCTAAAGGATAATTCAAAAAAAAAAATAGCCACAGTCTCCATAGGCAAGCGCTGTATTTGTAAAAAGCTGTTCTCCGGTTTAAAAAAACAAAAGAGCTTACTTCAGTTGTCAGTCCTGGACTACGAACACTTTATATATACACACCTTAGCTGCAGGACCTATTTCTACCCTTCAGTAATATTTTAACATTTATTGACCTCAGCCAGCTGTAAAGCCCACCAATTCCAGCTCCCCACCAAAAAGGGCACCATTTTTAAGGGACAGAGCAAATCAACACTTGAGGTACGTCCAGACTACCTGCCGGATCGGCGGGTAGCGATCGATTTATCGGGGATCGATATATCGCATCTCGTTGAGACGCGATATATCGATCCCCAAACGCGCTCCCCGCCGACTCCGGAACTCCACCAGAGCGAGTGGCAGTAGCGGAGTCGAGGCGGGAGCCGTGGCCGTAGATCCCAAGCTGTGAGGACGAGAGGTAAGTCGGAATAAGATACATCAACACCGCCCCCCCCCCCCTACCCCCCATGTAGACCAGGCTGGAATCATATAGGATGCAGAGATCAGAAACTCATTCTGATTCCTGGAGCCAGTGGCTCTGCTCTGGCAGTATTCATAAGTTCCACAGAGAGGAGAATCACCAGATCTGTAGACCACACAGAGCTTCTAAGCATCCTATGCTATGTGAATACGTGGCACTCCTGCAGCTCCTAACCCTATTGCCCAGAGGCTGTGCACCACAGTTGGGATTCATGCAGCTCTGAAGCCACCATAGCAGCTACCATACATGTTCATATACTACATGAGTCACCTTCTTTACCCACAGAGCAATAATTAATTTTTAGCTGTAAATCGGACATAGGTGTGAAGAAGAGATGTACAAAAGGATCAGCTTATACACACCCACCTGTATTACCCCCTTTTCACCGCGCATGAGCTGATTAAGCTCATGTGTATTTGCTTCTCTTTTCCAGTCCTATATATTTATCCCTCACTCACCTCGTTCATTCTTCTTCAAATGGAATTTCTGGGGAGTTTATGCTGCCAGGTACTGATGCTGTTACAGGGAGAAGCAGCAAGTGGCCATGAAGCAGATATCGAGGGGAGCTGGCACTACTTCCAGAGAGGATCACTGGACTTCTTTTGAATGGTTCTGGATGAGCTTTTCCTCGCCATGTAGCCAGTCAGAACTCTGACCCAGTTACTTTACTTTGGAGCAGAGAAATGTAAATCGGTGTGAGTTAAGCCTAGACCTAGTTAAAGCCAAAAGCCAGAATGGCCCTTGTTACATAGGTAATGATCTTCATTGCTAAGACGCTTCATGAGATCGTCAGCAAAATCTGGAGGCCCTGCACACATTCCAAGTTGATGCTTTCCTGCCATTATTCACTATGCAGACATAGGAAAAGGGAGTTGCAGGCTTACAGAAAGAGTTTGTATTGTTGTATGTGTATGTTATATGGCTGAGATCAAACACCTCTTCAAAAAGGAAGCGCTAATGTTGTGGAGTGCATTTGATATTTTTCTATAATCAAGACAGAGGGTGGGACAGTGCACTCACACACAGCTATTTATACACATTCCCTGGCTTTTTCAAAACATTCATGACTGCAGTCCCATACCTTCCAAGATGAAAAGCTGCGGTTACACACTGTATGTAACTCTAATGTCAGCAAGAATCTGGATCTGTGTTATTTCAGGTCAGAGCTCTCTGATTAAGACATTGTTTGTGTTGATACTGTCAGTTACCCAGTACATTCAAGCTTTTTCTTCAGTACTGTATATATTTTCTTTCCTCTAGAGGTTTCATTTTATCCTTCAAACTTTCCTGGTATTTAAACATGTTTCACCAACATCCAGGCTCTAAGCAGCAATGTAACAAACCAGCCAAAAAGAGCAGAAGTAGGGTTTTTTCAATCCTTTGTAGCTGCTACTACTACTAATATTTTTATCATTTTACTATTTGAGCTTCCAAGTGTTCCATAAAAGGCCAATATATTAAACCATAACTGGATTTGTTGAGGAATATTCATCTGTGGAATTCCTAACGCTCTTAATCTTTTGAGAACCAGAGATCATTAAGAGATTGCTAGCTTGTGCACCTGACTTGAAAGCGATTTCACTTTTCTACTCATCAGTTTCTTAGATCTTCCTGAAAAAGCAGTTTTGGTGGTGCCCTTGGCATGTATTCACAAGTGTTACAATAAATGATGGTTGTGTAACTTTTACAAGCGTAAAGCTCCATGAATTCCCAAGCAAAATAAGAACTAGTTAATTAAAAGAGAGTTTGCTTCGGTTATAAGATTTTAACTTATTAGATCTTAGAGGAAAACCGAAATCACTAGCTATGCTGAGTTCTTACAAGTTGCATTTCACGTTGAACAGTCAGTTTCACTTTCCTGGGTCTCATGCTCTACCACAAGATAGCGGTAGTTTAGATTCACAATGCTATAAAGGAATGATTAAATGTCCATCCCATAAAAAACATGCTGTCTCCTCCCTTTGTTATTGCCAGCATATGAACAAAGCTATTGTGAGATAGCACCCTAGATGCACTGAACACTGAGATCTACCTTAGGGCAGCTACTCATTTCTTCCCTAGCTATCACCTTCTCTTGGTGAAACACCAAGTTGAATTCCATACATGACAGGGCCTTGCAATTCTCCTGCTCACCTGGATGTTCATTTGGTTATCAGGTGGAGTGTTTTCAGGACGAAAAATGGCCAAAAGTTTTCCTCAAAAAAACTCTGAATGCAGGTGCATTCGGGCACTAATTCCTTAAGTTAAAAATCCATGGAAGAATCAAGGAAATTCACCTCTTGAAGGAATTTGTCTGCTAAGACAAAACAAGTTACTAATACATGGAACCTCTCACATGAGAGACGATGAGCCTTCTGGATACATGCACTGCGGACAGAGACAGCAAACTACTTGGGACCCAGAGCACAACTCTACAGCCTTCCCTTACCATTCCCAACTACAGGAGCATGGGTAGTAAATCCAAGTCCTGACATTTCCTGGTTCATAGAGTGCTGGACATCTGCAGTCTATCCTGGGAGAGGCCACCAAGCGGAGCTTCCACTGACAACTTCAGTACCCTGTGGAAGCCTTCCTTAAAAGGAGTGCCGAATGAGCAGGTTCTGAGCTCTGATCAACTAAGCAAGTCAGACCCACAGAGCACAGCTGACCATGACAGTTCATGCTGCAAGAGAACCAGAATCTATTGCAAATGATGCCACAGAAGTAAGCTAACGATCAATACATTAATGAAGGGAATTTCCTTAGAAGCCAATCACCACTATGAATCTGCATCCAACCGTAGCAGCATAATATATACCACATGGGTCAGAGCATGAATCACCAAAACTGCAGCTTCCAAAAGACTTTTCAAGGATTGCCTATTTCCTTATCTCTAGGAGCCACTAGAAGCACAGTCTGTTTTGCCATTTCTGCACTCTGAGTATCCACCCCAGGGAAATAGCTAGGGCTTGTAACTATTCCCTCAGAAGGGAACAGAGCTTCAGAGAAAGTCAAGATGGAGAGGATCTCTTGCTTGAGAACTGCCTCATGTGGGAGCTTGAGAGCCTGGGGCACCTTAGGTAGTCTCTTGATAAAAAAAAAACCCAGCCAACACAAATGAAAGGTTTTAACTTCCAGACCATAATTCAATATCCTTAGTCCCTGACTAACTGAGGCTTAAAAGAAGAGCTGGTCTTGCCTCAGTTTCCACATCGCCACCACCAAAGAGCAGAAAACCTGGCAACAGCAAGGTGGACAACTCTTCCCAGCAGGGAATCAACCACTGCTCACCAATAAACTAAACAGGGAAGACTGTCCTCACTCGGGTCAGCTGTGTGTTCTTGAGATCTCTGCTGCCCTTGGATGAATCACCTTTAAAAGAGTTGTTTAGCCCATCTAGGTGGTTTTATTTTGTCTGAAAGCATGAAAAAGGCAAAGTCCTTTGAAAGGAGAAGAGGGATAGCTCAATGGTTTGAGCATTGGCCTGCTAAACCCAGGGTTGCGAGTTCAATTTTTGAGGGGGCCACTCAGGGATATGGGGCAAAAATCAGTACTTGGTCCTGCTAGTGAAGGCAGGGGGCTGGACTCAATGACTTTTCAAGGTCCCTTCCAGTTCTAGGAGATAGGTATATCTCCAAATTATAAAATAAAATAAAAGGGAAAAACAAAAATGAAATAATACTCTATCTAACAGAGCCATGCACCATATAGGCCATACATCCTGCCTGTGGGAACAAGACTCCACAGCAGGAGCTAGCAGGAAACTCCATTCTATATAATTAAGAATACTGTATTTCTTGATAGATTTACAGGGGTATTATTCCCGGTAAAAACGGTATAGGCTACTCCCACTTAGATAGCACAAGCATTAAGTTTATTTGCAAATGTGTAACATGGGGCAGAATAATGTACCTGCAAATTCTTGCTGAGACATGGTTCCTTTTCAAAGGCTGGCATCTGACCTAAGAGGTTACAGGGCACGTCTTAGAAAAATGCAATACATTTTACACTAATTGAAATGTCTCTTTAAAAATTTCCATACCAAAAATTCAGTTAAAGCACGAGATGAGGGCACTTTTCTAAGCTGGAAGAAGCAAAAATAAATAAATGATAAAACAGAGTGGAGATTTTAGTGCCTGGATTAAAGAGTAAGAGTCTATTATTTTCATTTAAGTCACACTGAGAGGCCTCAGTCCCAGGATCAGGCTCCACTGTGCTAGGCAGAAAACCAAGTAAAAAGACAACAGCCCCTCTATTTCCCAAGATCTAACCATCTAGGAGTATAACAAGATGCAACAGGTGGCTGACAAAGGCAATAGGCAAACAGTGAGACAGGAATGTAGGAAGGGGGAAAAGGTAACAGCAAAACTAACATGCTTTGCATAACAAGCCATAGTCTCAACTAGCCACCTGCTCAGACAATATCAGCTGTCAATGTTCTGCACACACTGCAGTAGAACAAAAGACACAACATTATTGGGGGGAGGGGGAGTATAAGAGTGATGAAGGAATTACAAATTCTTTTAAAACTTGCTAAATATTATTATTATATTAAGGAAATAGGAGTGTTTTGTTAACCAACCACACATGGTAACGATGCTGAGAATTTATGTAACCTGGAGTTCTTTGCTTGTTTGTGTAATTTCCATGTAAAAACCCTCGCAACATTCTATCACGTAGGAAGTAAAAGAGAGCGGGAGGTGATTCATTGCCAAGCAAAACCCTAGTTCTGAACAATGGCAATTTACTGATAGAATTCTGCTAAGAATCCTCAGGGCAGTGGGAGGAGAACAGTATAGAACACAGACTTATGCTGGTCCACACTACAAAGTTCTGTTGGCATAGCTATGCTGGTAAGGGGCGTGAAAAAAACTACCACCACACAATACCTTTTACCTGTCCTAGCTATGCTGGCAAAAAAGCCAGGGCAGACACAGCTATGCTGACAGAAGCATATCTAATATCATTCTGGGAGTCCGTGTGTTGGCATAAACTGCGTCTATTCTAGGGGGCTCTGCTGGTATAGCTATATTGGTATAGCTACAAAGGCAAAGCATTTGCAGTGTACACAAGGCTTTAGATTTTGAGATAGAGACTTAAATATTGTGATTGTACTTTATTTCCATTAAAAACAAGTCACCCTCTGGAGAGAGGGTACTTGAATTAAGTCAGCCAAAAGGATGAAAGGCGAGTATATGCAGTACAAAGAAACTGAACAAAACCTGGTAACGTGTGCAGTCTTTGACAATAAAGCTCTCATTCTAGAGTCAACTGCCAACCGTGGACTGACTTACAGGGTAAGATTTTCAAAAAGAGGCAAAGATCTAAGCACAGAAACTAGAGATTCCCAAGTATAGGTCCTGCTCTTCTACCACTGACTCAAAGTATGGCCATGGGTCAAACCCAATCTCTGTGTCCCACCTTTCCCATTTGTAAAATGGGAATCCCTCCCTCCTAGGTGATGTTGGGAGGACTGGTGATTGTAAAGCACTTTGAAAATTAAACACACTGTGTAATAACACTACAAGGATTATTTTTCTGAAGGTGACTGGGAAAATGAGGAGAGAGGATTTGAGAGTATAAGAAGCTGACTCCATGTAATTAATGAGAACCACCAAAACTGGAAGGTTCCTCAATAAGGAAGAGTAATGTGCAGTGTACAAATTAGTGCTTCACCTCCACAACCCTCTCATTTATAAAACCAGAGGGTCACAACAGATTATATCTTATGTTACTGACCAATGGCCCAATTCTGCTCACAGTTACGCCTGTGAGTGAGTCACTCTTATGTGAAGTCCCACTGGCTCGGACTCTAATGTGAGTAATCTTTACACAGGTATAACTGTTTGCGGAAAGGAGCCCCAAATGTCACCGCACAATATTATATGCAACACGTACTCTGGGGAGCGGGGCATATATCCTGAAAGAAATCTTTCCCAAACTCCTTCTTCTGGCCTTCAAACAACCTCCCAGTCTCATCAAACTCATTGTTACATACCAACTCAAAGCTGCACCAACCTAGCCAGAACAACGGATGCAAAACCTGTAGACATATCTCCACTGCTATAATGATCAAGAACCCTCAAAACACACCTTTCAAGATCTATGGGTCCTACACATGCCTATCACAACATGTGGTGTGCCTCATCCAGTGCACTAAATACCCCAATAACAATTACATGGGTGAAACGAGACATTCATTACACTTTTGAATGAACTCACAGAAAAATTATAAAAGACAAAAAAAAACAAAAACCCAACACAATATCACCTGTAGATGAACACTTTCCATAATTCTGTATCTAACCTCTCAGTCTCTTTTCCTCAAAGGAAACCTGCACAACACATCAAAAGATGAGCCTAGAAACTTAAATTCATAACTATAATGGACACTAAAAATCACAAACTGAATAAAGACACTTGATTTATGGTTTGTTACAACAATCTATAATCTACTAGTCCCTCCCCAGATCTCTCCTTTCTTTCCCCCAACAATTGGAAAATTAAACCACCTGTTCCACCTGGTATTTACCTGTGCCACTCTGAGAACATTTCCCAGACCTGAAGTAAGACTTTGCATAGCTCAAAAGCTAGTCTCTCTCACCAACTGAAGTTGGTCCAATAAAAGATATTAACTTCACCCATCTTGCCACCCTTCAGTACTAAAGTAAGTCCAAAATTTACCATGGTTTTGGATTTCTTATAGCTCTCTTATCTACCCAATAGTCTTTGTAGCACATAGAAATAAAGTGGTAGCTCTCCTGACCCCATCATGTCTATCTTAGGTACTTATGTGGCCCCACTTATTACAGTATCTGAGCACTTCACAATCTAACATTTATCCTTAACAGCCTATGAGGTAGAGCTGTGCTATTATCTCAATTTCACAAATGAGGAACGGAGGCACAGAGAAGCTAAGAGACTTGCCAAAGGCCACCCATGAAGTTTGAGGAAGGACAGAGACTCGAACCCAGGTCTCTAGACCGAGTCTAGCATCTTAACCACTGAACCATATTTCCTCTATCTCATGGATGGGTCAGCTGTCTGCATGTTAGTGAAGTGATTATACAATCTGTAAAGTATTTGTGGGACTCTTGTAATTGAAGGCAGGAAATATAGTCATCCTCCTTTTAGCTAATACATAAAGAAATACTGAAAGAGTGAAAATCAAATGGATGGGTTCCTTGTATACTAAAAATCATCCCTCTGGAATGCAGCAAACTTACCAATTCACAATCAGTGCTTATCATGTGATCTCAAAGCACTTTACAAGAAAGTTCATATATTTATAGGCTGTTTGTATTCAAATGCATCACAAACATTAGTTAACTTACCCTCCAAAATCCCTTGTGATGGAGGGATGTATTATCCTCACTTAACAGAGAGGGAACTGAAGCAGAGAGAAATTAAGGATTTGATTCTACATCACTGAAGTCAAAGGGAAATTTGTTACTAATTTCAACAAAAGTAACATCTGGTTCTGTGTCCTGCTCACGGCCATGCTGCAAATCTATGGCAAAACCAGCGATACAATTTAGATCTTTGAGTTACTATCTAGTACCTTAGCCATAAGTCCATCTCTGCTCTTCTCTGGATTCTCAGCTTTCCTGTGAGGTGGTATTATTCCCAAATGAAGAGAGAAAAGCCAAAGCAAAGAGAGAAGTTAAATGGACTTGCTCAAATCACTAGCAAAGGCAGAAACAGAACCTAGGAGTTCAGGTACACAGTTCCATGGTCTCTAAACCATACTCCACACTCACTACTTTCTCCCATTATCTTCTGAGTCCCTCCTCAAAACACACTTTTCCCCCAAAAAGCCTGTAAAAATTAGCACTCCCCTTCATGAAATGTAATACTGCATTTAAAAAATCTGTTAGGAAAGCTTAAAAACAACAACAGCAAAACCCAGAATCAAATATGGAACTAACATGACACATGCTAAACTTAGTGTTCACTTTTCTTTTTTGTTGCATCTCTTTTCTTCTTATTTGTCCTTACTATAAGTATGTGGATTGTAAGCTCCTCAGGGCAGGTCCTGTGTCTCCTTATTTGTCTACAAGCACAATTTGGGCACTATATAAATACTAAATAATACTGCCTCTCTAAGGGTACGTCTATACTATCCACTGGATTGGCGGGTAGTGTTCAATGCATCAGGGATCAATTTATTACGTCTCGTCTGGACACAATAAATCAATCCGCTAATTGACGCCCATACTCCACCTCAGCAAGAGGAGTAAGCGGAGCAAATGGGGGAGCCGTGGAAGTCAACTCACCGCCGTGAGGACGGCCAGGTAAGTCGAACTTCGACTTCATCTACGCGAATAGCGTAGCTTAAGTTGCGTATTTTAGTTCAAACGCCCCCACTAGTGTAACCCAGGCCTAAATAACATTGAAATTTAATGCAGTCACTGCTGCTGGTTATACTAAACATGATCACTTCCACTATTACTGTCTTCTCCCCACAAGCATGTGTATGTTTTTTGACACACTTAGATGCAAGTTCTTTGGGGAAGGCACTATATTTTTTTTATCCAATATAATGGGTTTTTGATCCCTAGCTGAGGTTTCTCAGTATTACTGCAATACAAATCAATAATCACAATCAAATATTTATACTTATTCCAAATTCAAAGCAGTGATTTTTTTTAAGTCACCACTACATATAGTTACAGGCGTTTGCTCAAGCAAAAGGAGGAATTAAGAAGTAACAACTCTAATTCTGATGTCACAAAAACCAGCCCTTTTACAGACAGGTCCATCACAGAGAGTAAAGGCTTTGTTCAGTTATGTTTTTCCATAGCCTTAATGCACAAGATCTTTTGTTCAGTTCAAACATCTTGGCAAACTTTCAAAACCACTCAGGCCATTAAACTTACAGGATAGCAACACTGAGGAGACCCATAATAATTCTCCAGCCTGCTGCTCACAAAGGCAGGTGGGGAACACAGCCAGTTTTCACAGTGAATTGCAGAATTAGGTATTTTACAGCTATGCACCAAAACGTGTTTAAGACAGCACGTAGGAGAATTTGCTCCACTCAAAAAGAGAACTCGAATGTTTTCTTCCAATCTGGGTCACGGATCATTTGGGGTTCTTGCGAACAGACGATTACTACTAACTGCAAACAAAAAGAAAAAGGAAGACTGTCTCTTTAAGATATAAGTCCATTTCTAAACTAACCACCAGTCCACCTGTTCCAAGCACAGAATAGCAGGCAATTTCCTTTGCCATCAGCTTCCTTTCATGCCCTCTAAAATCAAATCAATGAAATGGAACAAAACCAGAGATCATTGCAGATGTCATTCCATTCAACGATCTGTATGCCAAATTTTCTGGGATTGCTTCAGACTATAGAGGTATTAAAAAGCAATTTATTTTTTTTAAGATTGTTAGTATTTCGGGGAAGGGATTGTTACTTTCTATACATTTCTGCAGAACTTCACTCAATGGGGCTCAACCTGTTAGCAGGTTGCAGATGGTGCTACTGCATATAAGTACTAACAACGTTGTCCTTCTCTCCTGAGGGCTTGGCTACACTCACACTTTACAGCGCTGCAACTGGGGTGTGAAAAAACACCCCCCTGAGCGCTGCAAGATACAGCGCTGTAAAGCGTCAGTGTAATCAGGGCAGCAGCGCTGGGAGCGCGGCTCCCAGCGCTGCACGCTACACCCGTAAGGGATGTGGTTTACATGCAGCGCTGGGAGAGCTCTCTCCCAGCGCTGCCGCTCTGACTACACTCACACTTCAAACGCTGCCGCGGCAGCGCTTTGAAATTCCAAATGTAGCCATAGCCTGAGTCACTAGCGAACACTCAGGGCGTTGCAGGATTACCATTAGAAGCAGCAATGTACACTATGAGTCAGGTTATACTCTAGTGCAATCCTGTTCATTTACAAAAGATGTACACAAAGTCCTGTTTCCCCAAACACAATAGAAACAAAAGGAGACAGTTTCCTTTCTCACAATGTTCAAGTCTGCTCCTCCAGTCTGCTCTGTGCCACAAGGAGGTATGTCCCCCACTCCCTCTCAGGAACACAATCACAACTGCTTCTCTAGCAGTCTGCTGGTGCTCTGTTCACTTTTCTTCTCTCTCGCACAGTTTGCCTAACAATGCCATAATCCGTGTTGGCAATCAGAGAGGGAACCAGTCATCCCACACAGGTTAATTTCTGAACAGGTCTTGCCCCATGCCTTAACTGGAAACAGCAGATGCCACCAACCATCTCATTACATGAAAGTCTTAATTGCTCCTCCCATTTCGCCTGAAAGAAGGGTGCTCAACGCACCCACTGGCTTTAATGTGGTCCACGATTGTCTGAAGATCAAAGACTCACTTGATGGCAGCTATTGACATCTTCCAGCATAAAGACAATAATGATTTGGAAAATAATCAAGCATCATCTTTTCTAGATTGCCCTCAAAAGCCTTCAAGGTTATTTGCCATAAGAATAAAATTAATTTAAAGCAAAGCTGATGGGACATACTCAGCAATGTGGTTTTCATTTTCTATGTACATGTAACAATTTCAGTGGGCCGTAATTTACCTGAACACTGAGTAATTTATAGCAGCAATGCTATAAAACAGAAAAACATTCTGAATAGAGGAGAGTATGCCAAACTCATCCCCAGTATAGCTCCATTATTAATGTTATTACTGTTCCATTAACTTCACTGGAGTCACATCAAGGATTAATTTGGCCCAGAATAACTCACATTTGTTTATTCACTTCACATTTGTGCTTTCAACTTCTTTTGTGTATTTCAAAGTTGTCGAAATGTGGGGAAGCCTTTGTATTTTATCATCACGTCAGTGTGTTCAACTCCAGCATGGTGGCTTATTTTTTCCAGGATTTCCGTGCCACTATTAAAGAATTTCCTGAGCTAGGTATTGTTTAATAGCAGGCATGGAAAGGCAACAAGTATTCAAAACAACCCATTGCCAAAGAAGAGTCAAGTTCCCTTAGGGTGTTCAGATAAGTGAAGTCAGAAGAGGCAGTTTTCCCAAAGCCTGTCTGCTCACCAGGACTTCAGCGCTGGATCTACTATTTATAGCATAACAACACTCAAGAGGTCCCATCAGGAATGGTCTATACTTAAAAATTATGTCAGCACAGTTATGTTGTTGAGGGGTGTGAAAAATACTTGCTCCTGACCAACACAGCTATGCCGATAAACCCCCCAGAGTAGATGCAGTTATGTCAATAGAGGAGTGCTTCTGCCAACACAGCCAATGTCATTCAGGGAAGTGCTGTTCCTACAGGGACAGAGAAATTCCTTCTGTCGATATAAGTTGCGTCTACACTAGCTATGCTGATATAGGCTCCACAATACAGACACACCCTCAGTATTGAGACCCCATTATGTCTGAACACAAGATGTGACTGTGACATTGCACTCTACATGATTTTATGTAAATATATTAATATAACTGGAGTATGCTTCATGCAAAAGGTCTCTTGTAAGGTATCATTACAAAGCTTATAATCTACTGAGCGTGGTCATCCTATTTATATAAATGTATCACTATTGTATCTGAAACTAGAAATATGAACTATAACTCTGAGGGCCTATTGTAATTATGCAAAGTGTGGGCCATTAATGGTGGTTTGGAATCTGGTTGACTCCCATCAACCAGGACAATTGACTTCAGATGGCTCTGTTTTACCTGTAAGTTTTCCTGTATACATGTATGCTGGCAAGTTGGTAATGAAGTCTTAAAGTGACATGTGATCATGTTACCTCAACTGGAATCCATCTTTAACCTGGTGTCTTTCCCTTGAGAAGGGGAGGGTGGGAACCCAGAGAGGGACAAAGGATTCCCGCCTTATGCAAAAGATATATAAATGGGTGGAATGGAACAAAGTGGGAGAGCCATCATGAGGCATCCCCTAGCTATCACCTGAGCTGAAACAAGGGGTGTACCAGAGGAAAGGATTGTGCCCAGACTAGGAAGGTGTCCAGTCTGCATAAGAAATGTATTGAAACATCTCTGAGGGTGAGGATCTTATCTGTATTCAGTTTCTTACTGTATTAGACATAGACTTGCATATTTTATTTTATTTTGCTTGGTAATTCTCTTTGTTCTGTCTGTTATTACTTGGAACCACTTAAATCCTACTTTCTGTATTTAATAAAATAACTTTTAACCTATTAATTAACCCAGAGTATGTATTAATACCAGGGGAAGGGGGGAACAGCAGTGTGTCTCTCTATTTGGGGTTTGTTATAGAAGTGGATGGGTAGGGTTCTGTGGCCTGCTTTGTGCAGGGGGTCAGACTAGATGATCACATTGGTCCCTTCTGACCCTAGAATCTATCAGCATTATAAAGAGTGAACAATTTATGAGTTTACCCTGTATAAGCTTTATACAGGGTAAAACAGATTTATTTGGGTTTAGACCCCACTGAGAGTTGGGCATCTGAGTGTTAAAGATACGAACATTTCTGTAAGCTGCTTTCACTGAAGCCTGAAGCTTTGGGGCAACTAATTCAGACCCTGTATCTGTGTTGGAGCAGATGGGCGTGTCGGGCTCAGGGTGCCGGGGTCCTGAGCTGGCAGGGAAAGCAGGAGCAGTAGTAGTCTTGGCACACCAGCTGGCAGCTCCCAAGAGGGGTTCTGTGACCTAACCCATCACAGTGTCAAAGGGGTGTAACTAACAAATAGAAAAGAGTGAGGATAACGATGGTAGATCCCATGGTTACACAGACTCAGTGAAGGTGCTTCAGACAGCAAGCTTGAATGATACACAGAAAGCAGGTCCGTCCGCCCGCCCCCCCTCCCTGCCCCTGCCGCTCTCCCCCATATTAGGCAGTCTTCTGAAGGCAGATCTGACTCCTAGGGTACCCCTCTGTCCTGCAAAATTCTCCAGTTTAGGTGGAAGGACACACAGATACACACACACACACACACACAAGTGTTCAGTCACAGGGCCTGTATCTAGGAACACTTCAACCTGGTCTACACTAGAAAATTAAGTCGGCTTAACTACGTCACTCAGGGGTATGAAAAATCCACACCCCTGAACGCCATAGTTAAGCCAACCTAACCCCCAGTGTAGACAGCTCTAGGTGGATGGAAGGAGTCTGTCAACCTAGCTACCAGTTCTCTGGGGAGGTGAGTTACCTACGATGATGGGACAACCCCTCCTGTTAGTGTAGTTAGTATCTACAGAGAAGCACTATTACAGTGCAGCTGTTCCACTGTAGCATTTTGAGTGCAGACATACCCTTCATTCGTGGAATGCCAGAATGTAAATCTATCTTGTGCTAGCCTGCTGTGCACTAAGAGTCTGTGTGGAGCCTGCTACAAGTTCCCTTCCACACTGTGATGTAGTCTGCTTTGAAACAGGAGTAGATTAAAGCACGCTACGGAGCTTTTAGTGCACAGCTGCAGAGTCCACACGGACAGTTAGTGCGCTGTACGCGAGTGAGAAGTAAATTTAAATCCCAGCTTGCTGTGAACTAAGAGTTCTTATAGACAAGCCCACATAAAGGCCTTACATCTGGGGCACCTCTTGCATCTCTGTTATCCTCAGAGACCTGCACCAAAGCCAGCACATGGGACAGGAACCAGTACCACCCTGATATTATATTGTCCATATACAGCAGGGTGGGCAGGTGAGAATCACGTTTAGCAGGCCTGAGGTTCTTCACTGCTAGAGAGCCTGGGAAGCTGTTTTACATTCTGGGAGACAAATAACTGAAGATTCTGGTGTAGGAAACAACTTATGGGTAGGAGGATGGTATCATCAAAATCTCAAGTCCTCTCTTCATCTGCTTGCAGAGAGAAGCATGACTCAAGCATTTGGACTGATACAGAACACCACAGGCGCCCACTCCGTAAATGCTCCAGGGCTGGAGCACCCACAGAAAAAAATACTAGGGGGTGCTCAGCACCCACTGCTAGCCAACTCCCTCCACCCTTAGCACCTCCTGCCCAGCTGCTGCCGCAATGATCAGCACCTCCCCCTCCCTCCCAGTGCCTAGCACTTGGCATGATCACCTGTTTTGCAGGGTACAGGAGGCTCTGGGAGGGAGGAAGAGGGGGCAGAACTGGGTGGGAAAGAGGTTGGGATGGGGACAAGGCCAGGGCGGAGCAGGGGCCTGGGGAAAGGGATCAGGTGGAGGCACGGCCTGGGGCAGAGTGGGAGGCTGAGCACCCCCCAGGCCCGGAGAAAGCCAGAGTCTATGCAGAACACCACAGAGAAAATAAAACTTTCCATCTTTATCTTCCACTAACTTTAAAATCTGTAAAGGAAACCAGAACAAGCAGCAAGAGAGACAGATGGGACACAATTTACTACAGGAAATCACCAATGGATTCATTTAAATGAAGACATCAGAATGCAGAACTAACAAGTTAACATTCTTCTCCTACTTTCTGCACTTTTGTAGTGATATAAGGTTTATTTTGCTGCTTCTTGGTATGACAGACATTTACACAAACCTGTACATTACAATACTCCACATGAATTAATATTTTTAAAATTTTACTCAAGTCTGCAAAGGGGCCTGTTTGAAAGTTTACACTTAAAACCTTAACTAACTTCCAAAATAGGAATGCTGGTAGCTACATTCCAGTTCTTAATTACTAAATGCTGAAGACTGACGGAATGGGTGACATTTATCCTTGGCATAACTCGATCAGGGGAGCTGAATTTGGCCCTGGTTATTATTTCCATTAACAGATAGTTTAGCTTTCTAAAGTGTATTTATTTTTGTAACGTACCAGCACTACAAAGTTTCAACAAGGAGCACAAATATTGTAGGGCTTTGGAAGAGAAGCTTCGCACCTGCACTGGGGAAAACACAAAAGATCTGGCCCTGGAAGCTAAAGTATCAAAAGGTCCCAGTGCACACCAGGTAATTGGATGTGCACGACAGCACAAGAACTGTAAATGAAGCAGAAACTATGCTGATCTGTTCCCCATAAATCCTCTAGGAAAAGGATTTACAATTCAAATATGAAGAGTATGTAGGTACTGATCACCTAAAAATCCCTGCATTTCCGTATTCTTTCTAACCAGTCTCTCTGGCTAGAAATAATTCCCAGCAGAGCTTTATAGTTGGCCTGGGATTATGGAAATTATTCCCCGCGCCCCCCTCCCCCCAATGCCTTCACACACATGCATGGGAAAAAAACTTCAGATTTACAACTGGCACTCGACTGAATCAGACATTAGAAATGGAAAAGACCTATTAGATCATCTACTCCCCCGCTCCCAGCTAGTGCCAAATTGTTCCCTATTGTATAACCCCTGTGATATGTCATTCTACTCAGCAGCACTAATGCTTTTTCCCCTTTCTTTTAGCCATGAGGCTGACACCTCTAACAAATGTTGTGCAGCTGATTTTTTATCTATTTTCATGAAAATATAATTACTAGAAAGGTGTTTCTCTGAGATTTTCCTATAGCACCAAGCCCTGCAGAATCAAAGTGCTGAAAAGCTAACGCTTTTCCATTTTTTTTTTAATCCTACAGCATTTAAACACTTGTTACAGTCTCCACAGCCAGCAATAATTGAAATAAACGTCCTTCATGTGTTCTCAGCTTTGAGAGAGGACACTTGATTCATGTCTCAGTCAATTATAAACCAGCGAGGCTTCAAAGAAAGAGGCCACTGCTTAAGGTGCATAAATGGTGTTCACAAAAAAAATAAATCACCTTTACTTCTTTAACAGACCCACTATTCCATGATACAGATGGAAGAGCCTGTCATCTACAACAACAGTAAAATGAAATATCAGTGCTACCAAATACTTCGTATTTTAAGGAGATCTTTTTTTGCAACCCTGGCTTTCATTCAAAGTAGCAAAGTTAAAGAATAAATTAAGTCAGACCTTTCTGCATGTAATTTTAAACGCTGTCCAAAACTGGAAACAAATGCATTTTGATACCTGCACAAACTTTAAGCAGCACAAACTTTAAGCGGCTTTAAAAACAGTGTGTGCTTTGTCTCAGGCCTGGTCCACACTACAGCGTTAAATCGATTTAAACAGCGTTAAATCGATTTAACGCTGTACCCGTCCACACTACAAGGCACTTTAAATCGATTTTAAGGGCTCTTAAAATCGATTTCTGTACTCCTCCCCAACGAGAGGAGTAACCCTAAAATCGATATTACTATATCGATTTAGGGTTAGCGTGGACAGAAATCGAAGTTATTGGTCCCATTCTTTTACTGAGCTACCCAGAGTGCACCACTCCGGAAATCGATGGTAGCCTAGGACCATGGACGCACACCACCGAATTAATGTGCCCTAGTGTGGACGCGTAAAATCGATTTTATAAAACCAGTTTTATAAAACCGGTTTTAATAATTTCGATTTTATGCTGTAGTATAGATGTGGCCTCAGGAAGGTAACAAAACAGAACAAAACCAGTTCAATCCCAACCGAAGCTTGTCATCCGGTCTTTTCCCAAAAGAGATTTGAGGAGTGAGATGGTCACAATCAAGGAAACTATAAGCTCTGGTGATTTGGGATATCTGTCCATATAACTTATGAATTCTGGTTGATGTTATGAAGTTGTTTCTATGAAAATTGCTGTATCATAGAATAAGGGTATGGCTACACTTGCAGCTGTACAGTGCTCCCGCGGCAGCACTTTGAAGGGCGAGTGTGGTCGCGGCGCCAGCGCTGAGCGCTGCAGGTACTCCACCTGCCCATGGGGATTAGCTTACAGTGCTGGGAGCCGCGCTCCCAGCACTGGGGCACTGTTTACACTGGCGCTTTGCAGCACTGTAACTTGCTGCACTCGGGTGTGTTTTTTCACACCCCTGAGCGAAAAAGTTGCAGCGCTGTAAAGCGCCAGTGTAGCCAAGGTCTAATACATCTATGTCTGTGTATCCATCATTGCTGCCAGACCTGTAGCAGGCACACACCAGACTAAGGACAATGGAGAGTACTTAACTTTAATGACTGTACTCTAACCAGTCAACAGATATGCTAAGGAGGTTGGCTGGAGCTAGGAGAAGCCACTTTATCCAGCTTGTCTCGTAGGGGGATGAGGGCTGTAAAGTGGAAAGTTACTAGCAGTAAACCTAAGGAACCAGATGGTGGTGGTGGAATATATAAAAACTAGAGACACTCACTGGGACAGGAAAAGGAAACTTCAGACAGGAGAAATGAAGGGATGGACTAATCAAGGTCAGAGAAAGCTATCTAAGATGAGAAGGCTCCCTATTTCAGAAGACAAACCATGCACTGCAGTAAAAAGACCCAAGATGGACACAGATGACATTGGCCCCAACCCAGAACATGCTCTGAAGTGGTGAGGAAAGTGAGGCAGGGAAATGTGCATAGGGTTTATTTTTATACTGCAGGCCCAGAACATGTTTGGCAGGAGTTCTGGGAGAGGGTGCATTTAAGCTGAGGCAGTGAGAGTGTGTTTGAGGGGCCAGCACCAGTTCTAGGGGCTGGGCAGTAGGCCGCCTGGTCACAGCTTTCCAAGGGTCTGCATCCCAAGAGTGTGGCTATGGACCCCAAGACAGTGGCAGTGCCTGAACTCTGTTCAGACTTTAGAACATAGCAGGTTTCAGCAGCTGGATCCCATCCAAGCAGTTGGTTGAGTGGCCAAGAGGGGGCACAACTGATAGACTATGCTATGTTAAGGGAAGATTTATTGGGCAGATTTACTGTAAAGATTTAAGCACTCAATGTAAGAAGTTATGTAAGCATAGTACATACAGGAGGTGCACTAAAATGCGCTCCTGAACCTTTTAAAATAAGGCATTTCAACCTCATCAGCAACTACGTGCTCTGTTAAATATCAAAATTCATGAAATTTGAATTCTAACTTGAACAAAGCCAGCCTGCAAAGGGCTGGTGCTACAGCAGACTGCTTTGTTCAGCCTCAGCATGATATCTTAAAAAACCTACTGGTAAAATTATCTCAGCTTAGTTGTAATGCAAATGTCACTTGCACTATGCATACCCAATCAATACTGAACTGTCATGCCATTCAGGAAGCACGTACCTACAGTTCTGCAAACAGACAAAAAGGCTGCCCCAATGGGGAATCCTGCTTAGCAGCTGTCAATCAAAAACTCTTACTGCCCTTTCAAAGTACATTGCAAAAAGCTGGCCACGCTGAGCTAGTCATTTGAGCAGAAATCCATTTACCTTTCCATATGTTTGAGGCAAATTACTGCTAATCAACAGATATTTCTGTTTGAACAAGAGCTGTGATCCTCAAAGCCCATCTCCCTTTGCTTGTTTCTGCATCGAAGTATTACGATCATTACCATCAGCACAACTGCCACATGCCCAATATCAGGGAGTTGATCCCATTTGTGCTTATAAGGAAAGGCAAGGGGGAAGTTTAATTTCTCAGATTTTTGGTTACCAATTCCTGTAGCCATCTTCATTTGATAAGGAGCTGAAAGAAACCCAAATAAGTGACCTGCTTTATTTTTAAGGTGGAGTTGGGTACTATTTCCCCCTCTCTCTTCTGGGTGGTGTACAGCTTTTCCTCTCCTCTTTTTTATGCACTCCTTTTAGTGGCAAGTTTCTAGTCAATCCCCGTTTTTCCTCTGGCTTTTTCTCAGCCTCACAGTCATAAGGCTGGTTGGGGAGGGCTAATGGAGACACTCTTCACTCCAGATCAACTAGGTCACTACTCAGATAAGTGGCATTCACTCCTTCAGGGCTGAATGTACCATCACTGCGGTGCTTACATCCTGCTGGGCCAGAAAGCAAGTGACTGAGTTTAACTGTCATTAGGACATTAACACCTTTCTTCCTCTAGGACTGTGCACCGGAGGCTGCTGTTCACTAAGCAGTCGAGTCAGAAGCAGCAGCAGAGTGAAACCTGATCCAATTCTAATACATTTTATTCTGCTGGTCCTGAGCCACATGTAAGAGTCTGAAGAGGAGCAGTAAAGGTACAGGAATCACTTCCTAGAATCTGAAGTGCTGGCACTTTAGTACCTACCTTAAATCCATTAGAGATGGCCTACTTTCTATATTGAACTCATTCATTTCATTGAATGAACGTGGCAGAGGGAATTTCTTCAGCTCTATTGCAGTGTCTTTCTGCACAATTCCTACCTTCCTGAACCAGCCTTTCACCAGCAGGGACTGAAGAATGGACACTGTGCTCTTAGATTGGGCCTGGAGCTATGTTTTATTGCTCTTAAAGGAGCTTGGTGGGGAAAAGTATCATTCAGAAACTTTCTCTGGCAGAAGCTGGAGTGATGTTTCTGTAAGCCTGCAGCTGCAGATTCAAAGGGGCTGCCCGCTCCTATAACAGATCATTCTACCATCCCTTTTGACTGTCTGGATGAAGGCAGGGATGGCTTTTCCCGCCATTTCAATCGCTGTGTTGCTAGGAGGGTCTCCTAATACTTTCCCTCTGAAGTAATTGGGTGCAGCCCTTAACTGATTGGTTTGCAAAGTGGTTTTCCAGGACCTGAGACGAAAGGTGTCCCCAGCTTCTGCCTATCAGGCTAGGTACCTGACAGCAAACTAAAAGGTGTGCCTGAAACAAAAGAGATAGCGCTCCCTAGATCAGTGATCATCTCACAGTCCATCACAATCTCCGGTGGTGAAGTGGCCTGCCCCAACCCCACGCTGCTTCAGAAGCGGCCAGCACAGCCCCAGGGGACGAGGGTCTCCCTTCGCAGGCTGCTCCTGCCTGCAAGCACCGTCCCAGCAGCTCCCATTGACTGGGAAAGGGGAGCTGTGGCATTGGCCCCTTCTGGGAGCGCACTGGCCCCTTCCAAGAGCAGCCTGCCTTAGCAGCAGCCACGCTGCACCACCAGCAGCCGCCAGAGGGAAGTGCTGCCCAGCAGGAGGCTGCACCCCAAGCCCCAGCCCTCTCCCAGAGCCAGCACCCCACACCCCCTCCTGCACCCCAAACATCAGCCCTGAGCCCCCTTCCAGAGCCAGCACTCTGTACCCCAGCCCAGAACCCCCTCCTCCACCCAAACTCCCTCCCACAGCTTGCACCCCTCAACCCCTCCTGCACCCCAACCCTCTGCCCCAGGCTCAGCCCAGAGCCCCCTCCCACACTGTGAACCCCTTGGCCCCAGCCCAGAGCCTGCACACACACACCCCCCAAACCCCACCCCACTACCCAGCCCGGTGAAAGTGAGTGAGGGTGGGGGGAGAGTTAGCAAGTAGGGGGGATGGAGTGAGCGGGGCAGTGCTTTGGAGAAGGAGAGGGGTCTCAGGGAAGGAGGGTAGATCCTGGGTTGCCTTAAATTCAAAAAGTGATCTTGGGTGTAAAAGGGTTGGAGACCACTGCTCTAGATATTTACGAGGCCTCCCATCACTGGAGGGTCATTTTTTGCAAAAAGGATTGAGGATTTCACTTTAGAAGAGAGATTATCCAGAACACGTTTCCCTAAATGGCCTTTTCAAGGCACAATGATATAATCAAAGCCAGGAGGGCTGCCAGAAATGGCTTGATTTCATTTTAAAAATGATCGACAAAGAAAACTATATCATACTTGGCCTGTATATGAATGTCGCCTGAAAGACTCATCTCTTTCTTAAAAATATATAAATGTTCTCTCTGTTTTCTTCCCATTACAAACAAGTATCTTCGGCCCTGGAAGTCTCTGACAACCAGAGAACTAGTGAAGCAATGGCATTGCCAGAGCCAAGATAGTAAAACTTGATCAAGTGAGCAGGGAATAAGTTTTCTGTTGGGTTCTTTAAAATTCTTGAGGGGTTGTTTTATTTAAAAAACTTATTTAACCTCAATGACTCAATCATCAACATTTTGGAAAAGGGGCTCTCTTTGTTAAAGATTCAACCCAGACTTCCACTAAAGTCCTCCCGCAGACATCTAAGCAGAAATTGCGTGGAAGCGCGCACACACCTCTTGTTTACACAGCGTAAAACAGAAAAAGTGGTACAGGCTGCTTTTTTTATTTTTAAATTGCTGCTCTCCTTCAGGCTGAATGCTAGTGTATTATATCCTACCTGCTCCCTACCTACTCCTGTGAGCCACTGGGCATTCCGCTGCTTGCGGGAAGCTTTCCTTCTATTACTTGGATAGGATTTGGGGTTGTGGAAAGAACATTTTCCTGAAACACTGATGAAGAACTGAATGAACAGGAGAACGATGAAGTAGAGAAAGATGAAGGGTTCAGACCTGATTCTCCACTCTATGATACCAGATTTATGTTGGCGTAACACCACTGAACGTATGCAGTTGTATTTATAGTGTAAACAGAGCCTAAATTTGCCTTAATGTGCAAATCCTCATTGAGCGTTTCCTGTCATTCACAGCAGAGTTTAGCCACTAAAATACAAAAAACACAAAAATTACCTTTGCACATCTACTATAGACTGCAGCATTAGTACAATTAGCCTGCAAAATGGGTTGATGACAGCAGTAACTTCTACTCAACTATTTGGCACAGACAACGGCAAATTATAATAGAAAAATTTTGCAGATTAAAGCGACTTAGTGGAATTCAGAAGAGAAGGGTTGGTCTGCCCTTTGATTAAAATTCTTTGGAAAAAACTGTTTCAGCTCTTTATTGGGATTAGTACTAGAACTGGCTAATTCCAGGGAGCTAGTCCAAATGATGGGGATCTGAAGAGCTCTTTCTGGCCATGGCCCAGCAACCAGAATCAGCTACCAAATCCAGCCAACAGCCCAAAAGACCAAACCAAGAAAGGACAAGGTAAAGTCTTAAGAGCATAACTAACTGTGAACAAATAAATTACCAAGAACAGGTCAGCCAGCATTTTGAATTAGGGATGAGAAAATCAGATAAATCACCAGAAGTCTTTCTTGTAGTTTGCAAACACACAAAAGTTAACTGGGCTAGTCAGAAGGTGGGAACATTAGGTAACTCCAGAGTGGAGGGGGGCTAGATTCCCCTCTGTTGTACCTGAACAGCAGAAATGTATATTTTGTAGGACACCACAGAAAAAGATGATCTCATATAGTTCGCATGACTTTCCGAGGTCCACTAAAATAGATACAGATTATATGAAAGTGTTACTATGTAAAATGAGGGTGCCAGACCCATAAAGCCCAAACATGCTCTGCAGAAGATTCTTCTCCCCATCTTCTACTATGTGTTTGTTGGGAAAGAGGACCAGAAAATGGACAAGGAGAAGGGGAAAGTGTATTTTTTGTTATACCTAAAAGGTTCAAAACGTTACAAAACCAGAGGGAAAACGTTCTTACTTGAATAAAAAACAGCATTCAGGGAGCTTGGGGTGTGAATAAAGGACTTACCCATTGACTCCCTGCTTAGTCTGAACCTGTCTTTCAAGCATGACCTCTGGGGCTCGTGTACACTGTGTGCCTCGAACCAAAGCTTCCCTCTCCCTCGATTAACATAAAGGGATTCGCTAGACTCTGGTCTACTCAGGGAGACAAGGTGAGGTAATATCTTTTATTGGACCAACTACTGTGAATAGAATGGAAGATATCAAATTTTGCTGTCTGACATGGAAACTCCACATCATGAAGAAAAAGGAAGCAAAACTTAACAGCAACATCTACTTCCCGAGCAAATGCGAGAAACAAATCATCTCCTCCAAAGGTCCAACCCACTATAACCCTCTGACCACTAACTAATAATATCTGGGACCACCACAGTTGTTACAACACTGTCCTACTCAAGCAGACTACTTGGCTATCAAGTTTCAGCTACTGGATTTCTGCTTTAAAAAGTTAGCATTGTTTTTAAAATCAACATATCTAATAGAGCTGGGACTCAAAGTCTGATTAGTGAAGGACTCCACACACAGACATACTGCAAGATTTCACTCCTTTCTTCTCCCCAGAGTAATGCAAGTTTGGACTGACCAACAGGCTGCAGCACGTTCCTGCTGAATGCAGTCTTCTTTGAAAAAGCTGTGTATTCCCAAATCTAATCCTAGTTTGCTGCTTCGCCACAGTTCTGAGTAAAGATGTAGGAAGATCATCTTGGTGAAGCCAAGCTGGCAGACATTGAAAGCAACATCCACATTGCTGTGCTTTCTTCTCAAGAGGGGGTAGCAGTGAGTTATACAAACCTACTTTTCTCTTTCCCTACAGTTCCAGGGTCTTTCCCATACTAGGGATCTGTCCAAAGTCATCCAGTGGCCAGAAGCAAGCTCCTCCATTACAAGTAGTGATTTAGTCTGTCTACAGGAAGAAGGATGGTAGAAGGGTTAGGAGCTAGCTGGAGACTTGGGTTCTAGTCCCTGCTCTGACACATGCTTCCTGTGGGACCACTCTGTGCCTCGATTCCCCAAATGGGGATAACAGTGCGCTCGGATACTACAATAATGGGGGCCTGATAGGTACCGAAGATGAACAAAAGGCAGTCAATACTACGGAGTTGCACCACTGCAGCTTCACTGATCACTTGCTACCAGTGCCAGAAGTGGGGGCAATCTCCCATGCAGTCAAGGCCTAGGAATGCTGGCCCTGACTCAGGAGAGCTACTCTTTTCTGCCTATAGTCAGGGGTGCACAGAGAACATGAAGAAGGGAGTAAAGGATTTGCTGAAACTACTCTTTTTGGTGAGGGAGTGGTGGTTTCAAAGTTCCTTTTGGCACTAAACAAATACCTAGGAGAACTGTAAATATGTACAAGTTAGTTACCCATTTACAGTCAGAAGACAGGAAAGTTTGGTTTTGTTTCCCATATCCAGAGCAACCATCTTCTACCTTTGATCTGAGAGGCAGAAACTTGTGTTACAAACTGGCATACAAAGAATTATAAAGCCCACATGCTTTAGGAATAAGGTTTAAGTTGTATTACAGCCAATGTTCCTCAGAAATGGAGCAAGACCACTACATGACACAGAAGATTCCTAATTCCAGCTGAAGAACTGGATTTGCTACATCTCTCAACCAGGTGACAGAGCCGTTTTATTAAATGATTTCAGTCCACCTCTCAATATTTGAGTCTGGACGGGCACTCCTATTGTTCTTTAGCCTTTTATAAAGTTAACAGGTAGTAAAAGGGTTGGTAGCCAAAGGCTAGTAAGCAATAGGAAATGTTAGGATGAAGCCCTCCCTTGAGATTACTCTTCAATGAGTGCTATGCTTCCTTATAGCACAGTCACAGGGAATAGAAAAGCATCTCAGACATTTCACCTTGTTCGGCTGCGTGACTGAAAATAGCCACAAGATGAAAAACAAACCAGCTGGACAACTTATCCCAGCTGTAATGCAAAATCAAATACAGCAGCGAGCTGGAGGCAAGTTATATGACAAGGAATGAACTGTCTACTGATTGAGCTCTAGTGTGCACATGTAGCTTCAGGGTGGTTTAGCAGCAAATGCCACCTGTTGTCACTTCCTGACTAAGGCACACAGAGCCATTATTTCTCCCCTCCCTGCCCCCCAGGTTCTTTCCCCCCCCCCCCCCAAGAGAAAGGGAATAGTCAAGCAAGGTGGGGGAGGTAAAGGGAGCAAATGAGATACCACCTCTCACAGCTCAAACCAGTTTTAATGAAGAATTTTACAGATTCCAACACACACAGTCATTCTGGCAGAGGGCTCAACCCAGATTTCACCAAGTACTAATACAATCTTCAAAAGACTGCATAATCCAGCATGAGCCACCAAGGACAGCAAGGGCTGTTCATTGTCTGTAGCAGGAGTTCTCTTTATGAGGCCCGTCCCAACACGCTATAAAAAGGCATTAGGGGGTAGCAAGCAGGGCAACTGCCTGGGGCCTTTATGCCACAGGGACCCTCGTAGAGCTACATTGCTCAAGCTTTGGCTTCAGCCTCGAGTGGCAGAGCTCAGGGCCCGATCTTCAGCCCCATGCGGCAGGGCGTTGGCTTTCGGCCTTGGGCCCTAGCGAATCTAATGCTGGCCCTCCTTGGCAGCCCCCCTGAAACCTGCTCACACCCCCCAGGGGGCCTCAGACCCCTGGCTGACAACCACAGGTCTGTAGCAGTCTGCAGAACAGCAGCTCTAGGAGGAACGCTACATGGCTACCTGACAGTAGCGAGGCTGTACCTATCACCACTTGCCTCTCCTGGAATCAATAAACGGAGCCAATCTGCAATTCTACATGAACGCAATTAGGTCTGCAACTGGAACCCCCACCCCCACGCCCCATTGTCAGCACAGCTGTTGAAAGTCTGGGTTGATCAGTCATTTCCAGGGGTTTAGCAGCTGACTAAACCAACGCACTCTGATATTGAGAGAACCATCTAAATGCAATATCAAAGGTAAATAGCTTATTACACTGGGCAGAGAGAAGTTTGCTCCATGTTCCCCCTGCTGCTGAGCTCTATGACATCTTTTCCAAGTTTAGCAGGGCCAAAAACATTGCTCTTGTTTCTACCACAATTGTAGGAAAAGATACTTCCAACTGTCCATGTCTTTTAGACACTAAGGTAAGCCCACACTCGTCTTCCCACATTGCCAACAGGGTATACAGTATGTCTAGTCTACTCAGTCAGGAAGCTCCAATGGTCTTCCCTTCTGAATTTATTTTGGACTCCAATACCAGCTCAGAAACTCCTTTATCTGTGGGGACAGATGTACTACTATCTATTGTGGCCTCAAGTCCACCTTGGTCTCCTGCACGTCATTTACAAACATTAATTCATTAGGCTCAGGGCTTTCATGCAATTTTAAATCATCACTTTCTGTGTCAAGCAGAGAACCTTCACATTATCCTCTACCATCTGAAACCTCTCCTCCTCAGTTCATAATCTTTGAGAACGTAGAGAATAACCTCAGATAACCTGCAGTATTGCCTGGAAGAGACCAAACTATTTGAAATGGATGAGTCAAAGAAAACACACTAAAAACACATTGAGGCTGCAACCCCTGCTGGAAAGCACAAAGCTTTAAAAAAAAAAAAAAAACCCACAACACTATATCAAGAGCTGAGAGGCAAAACTGGGGAAGTCTTTTTAACAATAACCACCTGCTGGCAGGAGGATATAACCCATAAAGTCCCAGAAATGCATGGGAATATTACTGAAGCAACTGTTTTTCCCACAGAACAGAGATCAATATGGATTGGGGGCTTATAGAAGCATCAATATTCAGGAGTTTCACTACAGCGGGTCCATGTCCCTTTACTTAAATTCACCTGAAGACTGCAATATGGACACACGCTAAGAATTTTTTATCATAGTGATGACACAACAAATCTGACATGATCTATTGTGTGGGGAAGAAGCTGATCACATATGAGCTGATAATTTAGCCCCCTTACTAAATTGGCCACAGTCATATTACATTACACTGTGGTCCTATCAGAATTTTACAAAATAAGCCAGGTCAGTACATGGATAGGAAACCTCCAAGGAACACTGGATATTTAAAGTGATGCTGGTGGGCTTTCACTTTGACTATAATATTTTTTATTTTCTGTCCTACACTGCTATGCATCGTTTAAATCTGCTGCATCTATCCCAGAGATGGCTGCATTTTAGTGACTGGTGAAGTGATCCATATATAATCCTGTGGAAGAGATGAGGTTTAATTAATGTTCTGAAAGTGCTTTGAAATCCTTAGATGAAAGGTACGGGAATAAATACCACATTTTCTCTTCAGACCCTCTCCAGCATTAAAAAAGAAAAGTGTTCACAATGTAGATGGGTTTGTGATTTAACCTACAATTTCATCAGGAAAGAAGATGAAATAACTAGTGACACTTCAATGCTATCTTCTGATCAGATGGGCCAGGGTGAACTTGAATCAGTGTCAAATAAACCCCTAAACCATTTATGGTTTATGTCTGTTATACAGTAGTATCAGTCATGATTCTAAGGTGTTATTCCCATGTCCAACTTCTTATGTACTGAACAGCTTTCAAAAACTAGTAACTGTTCAATGCATCTAAAAAAGAAGACAGACAGCTTGTTATTAGCATGAATGCCTTCCTTCCCTCCTGTTACATCTGCATGAGTTTGGACAACTGGCAGCTGAATGGCAGGTTGAGGAAACAAATCCAGGAACTTAATTAAAAAGGGTTATAACCCGTGGAAGATTGTAGCCATTTCTAATGTCCATTTCTAAGTGTGACAGGGTTCCAGTCGGGACCAGCTGTGATCAATCAGAGTGAACTGCAAAGAATGGGGCAGACGATCCCCAAAAAGCTGGTGGATATTCCAATACTTAGATTTACCAAGCCAGCATAAACCAGCTTCATTACCTTACAAGTTATGCAGAAGTCCAAACAACACAGTTCCCTTAAAGTGATCCAGCCTCAGGCCTCCATCCAGGTATCTAAGTCAAATATGATGACTTCTGAAAATCTTATTTACTGGTATAAAAGAAAAGGTTCTACCAATCCCAAAGGATCAGACACATTACTTCCCAGGTTATTGAATATTCCAGATCTTACCCAGATACATACTACAGTCAATTCTTATTAACTAAACTAACACTTATTAAAAAACAAAAGAGAATATGGTTAAAAGATCAATATACATACAGACATGAGTTCAATTCTTAAGATTCAGACACATAGCAGAGATGGTGAGTTTTGTAGTTGCAAAGAGTTCTTTCAGAAATAGTCCATAGGTTATCGTCCAATTTTTATATTCCAGGGCGATCCAGTTAGAACTGAGATCTCAGTCCTTATGGCCTAAGCTTCCCCTGCATGAAGCCTCAAGCAGATCTGAGATGACAGAATCAGGACCCAACAGTAGTTTTCTAGCATCCACTTGACCTCAGCCCTGGGTAAATAGGCTTTAATGGAACTTTCTGCTTTCTAAACACCACCAGTAATTAATTAGTTACACAAAATTAACATAGGGCAATTTATCCATTAGGCAGTCTATTACGAACTTCAAAAGAGACATAGACAAGACATTATTTCACCAAAGATTCATCTAAATATTAATATTCCCTTTTGATCTCTGAATTAGAGGCTATAGTGACAGATAAGAACTGTCCGATTACATGGGTAGCATCTAAAGATGCACACAATTAATATTACCTCTAACTTCTAACAACAAAGGTTTGCATTTCAAAGTTCTAGCCCATAGGTTCTCAAACTAGGGGTCGGGAGGTTATAATGTGGGGGGTCGCGCGCTGTCAGCCTCCACCCCAAACCCGGCTTTGCCTCCAGCATTTATTATGGTGTTAAATATAAAAAAAAAGTGTTATTAATTTATAAGGGGGGGGGTCGCACTCAGAGGCTTGCTGTGTGAAAGGGGTCACCACTACAAACGTTTGAAAATCACTGCCTATTTGGCAGCCAATGGCCCTAAGTAACATTTCTAACATGACTTTAAAGGTTGGCTTTGGGTCAGCGTGAAAGCTGTTTAATCCTTTCTGGTCATGAATTATATTTTGTATAAGATTTTCTGCAATTATATAGCAATGGTAGCAATAATGATTTGCATGGTTATATTTTAATTAGACAATGTCACACTAAGGTTTTACTAAAAAGATGTATTTCTATACTAATTAGTATCCAGCAAGATATCATGAAGCTGATAAAAGAAATGTGCAGCTAAAATTGAGTCTCTGTTTCAAAAGCCTTAAAATCCTTTGTTTTCTATAGCTCAATGGTGTAGTGGGAGCAGGCGGGAAGAGAACGTAATGGTTCTTTTCCTAGTTCCACCAATTTAGAGGTGCCCCTCACAGTAGATTGTGCCGATCTTCACGACTGCCTTCTTCCTGGCATGGTTTGATCAGCAGTGAAATAGAGGAAATAATGAGAATTATTTGTTATTATTAGGCTTCAGAGTTAATACATCATTCAGATGAATGGGATCAGTTTATATAAACAATATGTCAGTTTACATCTGGTTCATATCTTGAAGGTTATCTTCATAGCTGTAAGGACTACAGACTTTATATTACAGTTCTAAATATCAAGATGGCCCCCTTGGGGGGAGGGGGAGCACCAAGCCTCTTTAATACAGCCCAGTCTGAACCATCTTTCAAATGGTAAAGCAAGTAGGATGATATGTGCTGAAGGGGACACACATGTTAACTGGACAAGCAGCTTTTGAGGGACCTACTTCATTAGATCGCATGCTGCATCTAATCCCCTCCTGAAGGAAGTCTAACATTACACTGAGTGACAGATCATCACTGCACTGGCACTGCTACAACCCTAAACATACCCATTGCTTAGCAGCTTTAATCCTGAATTATTTTTCCCCTTTCTGCAGCACAAAGCTGAGCTTGACAAGAAAACGAGCAAACTGTACAAACAAGAAGGCAGCTCATTTATAATTTGAATGTTGAACATTCTTAAAGTTCTCATGTGTTTATTATGTTTCTATCCACTGAACCTCAGAATTTCAGGCACTGACTCTCGAAACCTGAAATAATGAATTCGACCAATGTTTTTAACACTCTTCTCCTTCAAGAAAAGAGGTGGGAGGTACTCAAAAGACAATGTTATTTACATTTATTGTGACACGTGGGATGCAGATGTATATTTGCTACCAAGCATCACTGTGTCCTATCAGGTTCTCACCCTTATGTTTCCACACAGAGCCAGCTGGCTGGAATCAGTACAACCTGCTACAATTTCAGAGCCCCTACACCAAAGGTGAGGGGACAGCAGAGCCAGGAGCATGTAAAACTAGGGTGACCAGACATTCCGATATTATTGGTACCGTCCTGATATTAGTGGCTGTGTTTTATATAGGCCCCTATTACACCCCATTACTCCCGGCCCATCCCAATTCTTCACACTTGCTATTTGGTCACCCTATGTGAAACTATCCCCTCAGGGAAACTGTTCTTTGAAAGGGGTATTAGGCTTGCATGAGTGGTTCACACAAGTCTGGAAAACTGGCTTGCAGCAGCAAAGGTCAACTATATAAATATTCAATAAAGGTAAGAGACGTATACTGCTCAGAGAACTTAACGGAATCCCCAGTGGTTCCTAAAGTAAGCCTGAGCACAAATTCAGTCCACCTCATAATGAACCAATATATTTCCCAAGGTGGAAAAACACACTACACAAGGGATGGACCCAAAATTCAAGCAGACATACATCCAAAGCAACCCCATGGACATTACTTCATATTTATAAAATAACCAAATCATATGCATGGCTTATTTACAAATGGATGTACAATACAATCTCTTCAAAAACTTCCTGTAGCTTCTTCACAAGTTCTACCACCTATTCTAGAGAAGGGAACTTCACTCTTACTTTCTATCCTCATCCCAACAAACCGCTCCCGTTCCACTGCAGAAAAACCTACATTTCAAACCTGACATTCAGCCTCTGGATCTGCTCACCCACAGGTGAACCCAGTCCTCACATTCCAATATAATGTACTGAGATACCGTCTGCCCTTCTTAATTCAGGGGCCAAATCCTAGTTTTAAGAAGACAGTCAAAAAGCGACACTTGCAGAAGCCTTCAGTGCCACATTTCTACCCCAGTGACCAAGATTCAACTCCTACAGAAAGCTTAACAGTCACCATGGTGCACCACGTTCCACAAGAGGCCCTATGATTTGAAGCCAGAGGACTCTCATCAGCGTTCATACGAGTAACAAATGCAGCAGTGCTCAGGGAAAGACTGAGATACCCAAGGATCAGAGTCAGCTGTTACAGAATGGACTGGAATATCACATGGGTGAAAATCGAAGAGAAGAATGCAAGGGCTGATTAAAATATAATACTTTCTAAACCCTTAAAACCTTGCCAAATATCACACATTGTCTTCCACATACTCTCTGGCTGTTTGGAGAGCCAAGCAAGTATTCAAGCCAGTTAAAACAAAACGGTAACTTGCCTTATATTCTCTTCTCATGGTCAAGATGTTAATAGCTCAGCCAAATAAGCTGCTCTTGTCGGAGAAAGGAGAACCACCCAAAATTCACTCTAATGAACTGGAGTTCATCCCAGGATTGGGGCAGGAAATAACCTTATTCCATACAGATTAGCCCAAGCTTCAAGCTTGTTCCTGAACTACACAGGACTTCATTTCTCCAATATCTAGCTTTATTTTTACAGTATAGCTGACTAATGAAGCAATTCAGCAGGTTTTTCAGTGCAAATAAACATGGTGCAATTTTAGAACCTCTATTTTAAAGAAGTTCTGCACCAGCTGCAGTCAAGCAGTAAAAGGGTAACCTCTCCACTAGATCTGGGCTTTAGGAGCTATAAAGAGGATATGTGCTACTGCCGTCATTTTAATTAGCCCACCCTCAGAGTTGGAACTGCAAGAGGCACAGAGACAGCCTCAAAGTATATGTCCTTATTTAAAAATAATTCCCGATGGAATGATGCTGTAATGTTGTGCTCTTCTGCAATGAAACAGGCAAACAGCTCTAGAAACAAAATTATTTAGATTCTCTCATCACCCGACAATAGAGATCCCCCCACTGCTACCCCTTCAATCTCTGCCCAAGCGCTAACATGCCCAAAGGCAGACCTGTCTCTTGCCCAGAGAAGTAAAGGCTGTGGCCACTTAGCAAGGAATGAAGGCACTGCACCCAGGGATTTTCTGTAACCTGCTGCCTACACACAAACCGAATGGGCAAGGGCGGAACACAGAACAGAGGACCCTGTATCTTCCCTATGCACCACTTCACTAGTAGGCCACATAATTTTCAAGCTAACCATGTGGTCTACTTTATTCTATACAGGTTCTTATATGGTGTTCATCACCAAAGCACCTTCCAGTAATGCATTAAGTGACGTGACTGACATCTGTCACATGTTCATTCTCTCATCCTCTTCCCGGGGGAAAGGTGTGTGCAGAGATGCATTTTGGTTTGGATTTTTATATATATCATTATACAATGTGACTCTAAGAGCAACTCAGTGCCAGAGGGGGGCAAGTGGATCACTGGTATCAGGTAATGAACTTCAGCTGGCCTCACCAATTCAGTGTACCCCAACTCACTATGGTTATAATCTGTAGCTAAAAGGTGCCATGCAATATGTCACTGCAGAACTAATCATTCACTGATCATTAATATTTCTGCAGTATGTATGCACAGGCTGTGCACAGAGAGTTATGAATGTGTGCTAGAATTATATTCTTAAAATGTGTTTGGCAAACAATGCAAAAGCACAGTCTGTCTTAGGCTAAGAAATGTGTATTTGTTTCTTTAATCAGCCCAGTCATCAGGCAGAGATAAGGAAGGTCTATTTAAATAAGACAGGAGGGCTGAACCTCAAGCGATAAACAACTGAATCAATGGACTGTATACTGTATTATAAATAGGGCCCTCCCAAATTCGTGTTCATTTTGGTCAATTTCACAGTCAGAGTATTTTAAAAATCATAAATTTCATTATTGCTAGGGTGACCAGATGTCCCAATAAAATTGGGACTATCCCAATATTTAACCCTTTGTCCCACATCCTGATCAATGTATGATCAGGATGCCATTTGTCCCGATATTCAGGTAAGGAGGCAAGCGGGAGGGAGGCACTGACCCTGTGGGTGCTCTGGGGCTGCAGCCCCCACAGGAAAAGATTGCAGCCAAGTTCCTCGCTCCTCGCCTCCTTCTCCCCTCGTCCCTCCAGCACGCCGCGTCCCTGCTCCTCCCCCCAGTGCTTCCTGCCACCTAACAGCTGTTTAGCTGTGCTTGGCACTTTCCAGGAGGGAGTAGGGAGGAGAAGGTAGGCGGCAAGCTCAAGGGAGGAGGCAAAGAGGCAGGACAGGAGCAGGGACTTGGGGGAAGGGGGGTGGAATGGGGACAAAGCGAGGGTGGAGCAAGGGGGCAAAGAGGAGGGGGTGGGCGAGCATCCACCCGGCAGACGGGAAATCAGCGCCATAGGGGTGAGTGGTGGGCGGGGGGTTGAAGAGCCAAGCGGGCGAGCAGGCAGGGAGGCGAGCGGTGGGTGGGGGACTGAGGGACGCAGCAAGCCAGCGGCAGGCTGGGGGGATGAGGACATGGAGGGCATGGGGGGGCAGCGCGAGTGGGGAGGAGAAGGGATGGGACCTGGGGCAGAGCCTGGGAGGAGCGGGCGTGGATTGTGGGCAAGGCTCATGGCACCCCAATGTGTCTCGATATTTTATAGTGTGGTGATCTGGTCACCCTAGTTATTGGGGTATTGCCACCCTCACTCTACACCACCTTCAGAGCTGCGCAGCCAGAGAGCGGCAGCTGTTGGCCAGGAGGCCAGCTTGGAAGGCAGCACTGCCAACCCCCACAGCACAGAAATAAGGATGGCCTGGTATAGTATTGCTACCCTTACTTTGAGGTAGCAGCCACCCTCCAGCCACCCAGCTCTGAAGGTAGTGCAGAAGTAAGGGTGGCAATACCACGGCACCTAGACAATAACCCTGCAAACCCCCTCCTCCCTGCATACCTGTTTTGGGTCCAGACCCCCAGTTTGAGAAACGCTGGTCTCCCCTGTGAAATCTGTATAATAAAGGCTAAAAGAATACAAAAGACCAGGTTTCATGGTCCATTTGGTAGGGCCCTAAGTGTATAAAGGGAGGGCTTTTATGAAAGCCTGAGACACACTAGTGATTAATATCTGTGAATTCTATGTGTTAACACTACATAAGGAATTATGGATAATTATTAATATTATGCTTTACAGTCTGTGATCAAACAAACAAAGGGAGAAACAAGTTTCTCCCAGACAGGAGGGAACATCACAGCTGCCTACCCGTCTCCAACGAAATTAAGCAAAACCAAAAACAATGGAAGCCCCATTTAAATTCAAATCATCAGGGGATAAGAAGCCCACAAGAAGGAAAACAGTAGCATGAGATCATCCTGTCTCTTGAAACAAGGTCACCAAATTTTGGAAAATATAAGCAGAGACAGAAGCCATATTTGGCATTGATCACTAGACAGACACAAGGGAACAGTTCTCTTGCAAGCAGAAACGGATGAGTCCTTCAGTTAAGGCGGGTAGAGGGGCTGAAGTCTCTGGTAACTGAATATAGGTGAGTAATCTATTTAGGCAAAGATCTTTCACCTAGGAAGACAGGGGAAACCAGCATCCTGAATAAGCCTGAACTTTGCTAGATTAAGTTTTAGACATGTGTTTTCACTTATTTGCATCACTACTTTTATTTTTCACTTGGCATCACTTGACCTATGTCCTATTGTTAATAATTTTGTTTTATTTTACTATGAACTAACTCAGTTAATATGTTTGAAAGGCAGAATATATTTACCCCAATTAAGTTAAAAAACACAATACAGCTTATCTCTATAAAGGAGAAAAAGCTTATTATTTCTCTGAGCTATCCAAGAGAGGACAGGACATGCCATTTGGGGAAACTCGGGAAACGGCGTGCGCTAGTGTCACCTTGCTGGTTGTAACCAAGGGTGGTGGAAGTCAGAATAGGGCTGTAGCCACACTACTGGGATCAGAGCTGCTGAACCAGCGCCGTCTAGCTCAAAGACAGTCAAGTGTGCCCTGAATGCTTGTAGACTGGCTGTGAGCATCCCAGGCTGGAAGCTACAGTAGCAAAGCACTGTAAGACACCCTGGGTTGCAGGGCAAGTGGTAACACAACCCTCTACTGCTCTGGAAACAGTGATAAATAGACAGAGAAAGAGAGACAGACAGACAGAGACAGCTTTATGTTAGAGAAGGCAAGGTCAAACAAATATGCCTTCAAAAGTGGCAAGTTCTGTGTTGGTCCTTAGCTCCTGTGGGAGTCCATTCCTCAGTCTTGGAGAGTGAGAGCTCAGGTCACTCCTTAAACTGTTTTATATATGACAGGATATCACACAGGCCAACCCTACTCCCAAAGTTAGAAAAATGTACTACAAATAACAACTGTATACTGGTAGGGAGCTGGATTTGATTATATAACAGCTCATGGCCTAGAGGAAGGTCTTGCGTAGAAGAGGGACTCAGGACACCTGGATTCAGTTACTGGCTCTAGACAAGTCATTTAGTCTTTCAATGCCTCAGTTCCCCATCTGTACAATAGGAAAAATAGCCCTGCCCTACCTCTGAGGTGTTGTGAACCCCAGAGTTATAAACTGACCAGTCAACCACACACCTCATTTGGAACCAGAAGTACGCAATCAGGCAGCAGCACGCACACACACACAGCAAATACAGTACAGTACTGGATTAAATGTACACTACTAAGCAAATGAAGGGAAAGTTTTAAAAGATTTGACGAGGTAAGCAAACTGTTTCTGTGCTTGTTTCATTTGAATTAATATTTTTCTTCTGCATAGTAAATTTTCAAAGCTGTATTAGGTCAATGTTTAGTTCCAGCCTCTCGAAAGAACTAGAATGTTTTGTTCAGCGTTACAAACGTTTCAGAGTTACGAACAACCTGCACTGGAGCAGGGATTATGAACCCAGGTCTCCCTCCCCTTTAAGAGAGTACCCTAACCACAGGCTATAGGGTGCGCCCCTCTCAATCGGTCCTGTTGAAGCTGTTGCACTTTGTATAAATTATTCATTGGCACAGGGACTTGAACCGTTAGTCTCCACACCCCAAACAAGTGCCCTAACTACTAGGCTAGAGCGCGAGTCTTTCACTCACACTCTCTCTATGACTATTCAAGTATGTTATACAAACTGGAACAGCTTCAACAGGAGAAATGGAGAGATTGCTTGCTCAGATTATTAATTAATTAAATAATTAAATAATTAATTAAATATTTAAATAGAAAGATAGATAAATATTTAAATAATTAAATAGATAGATAGATAGATAGATAAATATTTAAATAATTAAATAGATAGATAGATAGATAAATATTTAAATAATTAAATAGATAGATAGATAAATATTTAAATAATTAAATAGATAGATAGATAAATATTTAAATAATTAAATAGATAGATAGATAGATAAATATTTAAATAATTAAATAGATAGATAGATAGATAAATATTTAAATAATTAAATAGATAGATAGATAGATAAATATTTAAATAATTAAATAATTAGATAGATAGATAGACAGACTTAAAAGTGGCCTGAAACTAAACATTTCATTTGACCCAAACCAAAATTTTTATCCACTTTTTGATTTGCCAAAAATTCAGAACAATCTGGGGTTTGGTTCAGGTCAATTTTTTTTCTTTTCTGATTCTTCAGAACTGCCAGCAAACCAAAAGAAATCAGTTAATCACCCTGCCCTAGCTATAAATACCTAAGACAGATAGATACTACTTCCCTACCCACGAGGATTTTGTGAGGATAAGTCCCTAAATACTTGTGAAAGGGTCAGACACTATGATGGAGACCATACAAATATCTAAATGGATTCCAGCTCCAATTTCTACAGTTCTCAAAACATTGTTGGCTCCAGGATAAATCCTTTTTCCATTTCTGAATAAGCCAAAGACTGCGCTGTCCATTCAGGTTTCCATGCAAGCTGGAACAGGCTCCTCACATTTTCAAATAAGATTCTTAAAAATGGTCTAAGGAAGTAGTAATGGTCTCTTCAGTAACATGTTCAATGGACAGTGCCAAAACTGTAAAGCCAGTATCAATTCTACAGAGGGTCAAGTCACATTAAATAAGTCAAGTCGAGAGCATTTTACCAGGTAGATCACCTGATTTAACCTTGACGCACTGACAGTGGGTATTACCCAGTCCTGTCAGCACTTCCGCCTTGGTAAACAGACTAAGGGTCAAACAGAGAACTTTTCCCAACCATTCATTCCAACTTTCACTAAAATTCTCCCATGTTACCCAAACAAATGCCATTAGCATTTGCAGCTCATGCCTCTCCTTAAGGTGCCTGTCAGGCAAGTGATTTAACATCGCCAGAACTGACTGACGCCAGAAGCAGAAGGCACAATGTCAAAAATCCTTGCTGATCTAGAAGAGCACCAACTAAGAGCAGCTTTCAATACCTTCTCACTTATTATGCAAGTTTCCTCAGAATTGTGGCAAGGAAGAGGATGCAACAATTATTTCACAAAGCTCCAGCAGAAAGTCAGAGTTCCTGTGAGCCTGGACTGGGAACAAAATCACACATATGTATATGGCCGCTGGCCTGTATTTTTTAATTTGATTCCCATCCATCAGCCAAGCAGCGACAATGGGGCTCAATGAAGTATTTCTAACACTTTACATCTTGAACTAGCTGAATGGATTCATTTATCCTTATACCTTTTTGTTCTCGGTCATTCTTCACCGTATCTATCCAATGTATCCTCGGTCTTCCTCTATTTGTAGTCCCTTGCACTCTGCTATGTATCTCCATGTATAATAATATCCTTTCAGTCCATTCTTGACACATCTCTCTCTAATCTTCTGTAACATTTTTATTTCATGCCCTGTTTTCTTATGACATCATATTTTATTTTCTGCAGTCTTAAATCTCTCAGTACTCCTCTCAGCCAGTTAATTTCTGCACTCAGTCATCTATGTTCATCAGCTTTCCTCATACTCCAATATCCAACCCGTGTAGCAATATCAGCATGACAACCGTCTGATAGACAAAGATTTCCATTTTTATCAAAATGACTTTAACCTTCCAGATCTTACAGAATTTTCCAAATGCAACAGCGGTTACAGAGTCTTCTTTTTTATATTACCTTCAAATTCCCATTCTTCAATTCTAGTCCTTCAATATACAAAAACTTTTCCACTTGTTCTAGTTCTGTGTCTGACTTTCATCTTTGCATTTTCCTCTTGTCTGCCAGTTGCCACAGTTGTGACTTTGTGCTGATCTTGAGTCCTAATGTTCTGCTTTCTGGGTTTACCTTTTCAGTTATTTTTTGTAACTCCTTCTTACCATTCAATCTTGATTTAAAAATTGTCACTAATGGGGAATCCACAAGAAGCCTTTGCAAATTGTTATAACGACTAATTATTTTCACTGTTAAAAATGTTCACCTTATTTCCAGTCTGAATTTCTCTCGCTTCAACTTCCAGCCATTGGATCATGTTATACCTTTGTCTGCTAGACTGAAAAGCCAGTTATTAAATATTTGTTCTCATGTAGGTACTTTTAGACTGGAATCATCATCCCTTAACCTTCTCTTTTAGCTCCTTGAGTCTGTCACTTTAGGGCATGTTTTCTAATCCTTCAATCCTGCTTGCAGCTCTTCTTTGAACCCTTCCCAATTTATCAACGTTCTTGTTGAATTGTAGAAACCAGACATGGTCACAGTATTCCAGTGGCAGTTGAACCAGTGTCAAACACAAAAGGTAAAATAACCTGTCCACGCCTATTCAAGATGCATCCAGGGATCGCTTAACCCTTTTGGCCACAGGGTCACCCCAGGAGCTCATGTTCAGCTGATTATCCACCATGACTTTCAAATCTTTTTCCGAGTCAGAGTTCTGCACCCTGTAAATGTGGCCTACATTTTTTGTTCCTAGATTTACGTTTACATTTAGCTGTATTAAAACACGTATTGTTGGCTTGTGCAGAGTTTATAGGAGCAATACATTCTCAAGACTTGCCATAACCCTTTCTTCCAAACGCTATCAAAAGCCTGGCTGAAGTCTATAAAGTTGTTTTAGTGGGTTCAGTTGTGTTCAGACAAAGCAACTAGTATAAAACAACTTGGAAACACCCCCACTGAAAACAGTGGCACCTCCTAGACTATGTCATTGTAAGAACATAGGATCTAAGAGATGCCCAAATCACCCATGTCATGAGAGGAGCTGATGATTGCTGGACTGACCACCGCCTGGTGAGGTCAGTCATGTCCATCAGGATTGCACCGAAATATAGAAAGCAATACAATATCCAAAATCACATAGAGGACAATACAATATCCAAAAGACTTCAATACTCAGTGTACCAAGAGAGATTCCAAACACTCCTGAGTGAAAAACTGAGCATATGCACTCCTGGAAATAACGTAAGTGTCAAAAAAGACTAGGAAGCCTTAAAACAGACTATACGTAAGGCCTGCAAGGAACCCATCAGCCTTGCTACCCGCCCATCATCAAGACTGGTTTGACAACAATGACAATGAGATTACAGTGCTTTTGGACCAGAAGAGAAAAGCTTTCTGCAACTGGCAAAAAACCAACCACTATCCAGTCAGAAGAAGAGTTCTTTCCATCAGCTCAAAACTGAAGTTCAAAGGAGGATCCGAGAAAACAAAAAAACAAATGGTGGGAGGACAAAGCAAAAGAAAATCCAAACATTTGCTGACAGACAGGATATGTGGAGCTTTTTCTGAGACACAAAGACCCTGTACGGAGCAAGCTCACGTGGCCTCACGCCTCTGAGATCCAGAGATGGTAGTGCCCTTTTTAAAGATAATGAATCTAGAGTTCTGAAAGCAGGAAGAGCCAAATCAGCAAGCATTGTTCCAACACCCACACCTCTGCTTTCTGAGTAAACTGCTTTCCTGCTGCTTCTGAGAATCTCATTACCTTCTACAGAGATGACAAGTGACCAACCCAATCAGTTTTTTTAAATATTAAAAACAGGCCACGTCAAAGACAGACAATTGTGCCTCATTTCAAAATCTAGTAGTCCTAAATTGTTTGCATCTATTTAATGATAATGGTAGTGTATAGTTATGCATCCAACTGACAGGATTCATACTGACTGTTCCCAGAGGACTGCATGAGGTAGAAAGTGATATGTGAAGTATGAGGGCCTTCTGCACTTACATACAGGTACTGTAGTAACTACGACAACTAAAAAGCAAATGTTAAAAATGATCTTAAAGAGCCTTTTTGCTATGGGCCTTCTGAACCGAGCGTGGCATGCACAATAAAACCTTCAATGATTATCCAACAAAGGAACACACACAGGGTAGTTAAATGCCATGAGTTACTGACCTCGGGAGTGAATCTCTCTATTATGCATCAACATGTCTATGCAGTCCAGTCAGATCTCGTTTATCTCTATGCTGATTTCTGAACTGTAATCACTACGGTGCTCTTTCTAGGTGCCACGTGTTAATCTGAAGTTATTTTTATCAAAAAAACTTATGGAAATTGTATATAGACTAGAACTGAACAGACAGGAGTACACACAGTGAATAGGAACCCCTTAGAAGGGAAAGCCTGCCTGCAGGTAATCTACACCAAAGACTGCATACCTCACAGGGTTCTCCTCTCCCACACTGCACTTGATCGCTTCTGATTTAGAGGTAAAAGCAAGTTAGAAACTGAATCACCAGGGCTGCCACATTTCTGCAATACCTTCAAAAATTACCCCACTTGAGGGCACAAACCCTGTTTCAAAAGAACTGCAGAGATCCTGTTTCCTTTCTGAAGTACCAGGTTCATGCTCTCTCTCTCACCTCAGGACTCAAGAGTCTGACACTGTTAGTAACAGACAGTTTTAAAACCAAGTAAAATTACTGGTTACTAACACAAGTGAAATTAACCATAACAGTATTAACCATAACAGTATAAACACACACACACAAACTCAGCACTCATAAACCAGCCATTCCTCCGTTTATTCCAGGGACCCTTATCTTCACTCCTTAACCGATGAAGTATTTATTTGGAAACCTGCATTCATGAGTTTTCTGATCAAGTTCAAACCATTTCTGAATGCAATTAATGCTTTTGGGTACCTCCAGCTATAGGATCCATCCAGATGCTGATGACGCTGCTGGATGGGATGCTTTCAAGAAACAAGTTATGCTTCGGTTGTTAAACGCCAGCCTGCACCCAACCTGAGAGCATTTTTGCAACAACTTTTTCTGCTATGTAAATCAACTATATTTTTGTCTCCCAGTGCTCACAGAATTCCCTATTTTCTTGTGTGCACATTTGAATCCAGTGCTGGTGAAAGATGCAGGACTGGCAGCCCTGAATACTGAAAGCCATTGTTTAGCTACAGGTAGTGACAGTAAAAGCAGCAACAGCACAAATGTCTCTACTATACCTCAATCCTGAAATACAGGGACAATCACTCAGAGTGGAGGTATATCAGTCCAAAAAATGACCTACTCCTCTACTGAGACTATCAAGCTGTCAGCAAAGGAGTCAAGTGCTTATGCAAGGCCAACATGTGTCTATTGGGAACCAGATTGAGACAGACAGATATGGAGGCAGGTGGGGGGGGGAAACGGGACTAGACAGCAAAAAAATTCAGCTGTCATGCTTTCATTCTCTCTCTCCCTGCCAAGACATGATCAAATGCTTATTTCCCCAAGAATGTCAATAGGGCAATAGTGAAAAAAAATATTTTTAGACTCGTGATTTTTCTATGCAAAGTATGCAATTTCTCCTTTTTATCTTTCCCCCTTACATATTGGGACAGTGCTCTTTGCAGTCATTGAGGAGGAGGTTTTAAAACAAAAAACAAGCAAAAACTACATTAAATCTGAAATTTCCCAAACAGATGAAGTCAGTATCCACAATAAACAGTGAAATAATCCACAGTTCATGAATAGCTGGCATCCGTTTTGAAATAAACAGATTGTTTAGTCATCTTAAATCTCTCTGAAAGCAATGGGTTTCAGAGAAAGTGCCATGTACCATCCTGACTCCCTGACACATCAGTTGAATCTAACTCATGAGCAAGATTCTCAAAACTGATGAGCATTTTTCCACCAACAGGGTGTGTCATTTATTACTGGGTCTGCCCTAATCTAATGTTATATATTCTTGAGGACATCACTTACTGAAGAAGCTGAAAACTTTAACATTCTAAGTTTCGCCATGTGACAAACCAATCTCATGCAATGTATGTGCAATTTAAAGCATCATGAACTAAAACTGATCATCTTCTGTCAAAAAAACTAATCAAAGCTAACAGCATAGAGGCCCTACCTGTGACTACCAACAAGTTTCACAGAGCAGTAAGTTCTAATGTTTTCCTCATCGCTGGGAAGGAGGGGAAATAAAAACAGACCATTTCTGAAGCCTTTTCCTTACCTGCAATTGCAGTTTCATCCAAATGGGTACCTGGGGGCCTCTCCCCCTGTCCTTGGTGCAGAAGAAAACCACACAGGATCCACACTGCTACTCTTGACCACACATCCATTTCTGTATAATATTATGGACTTTATCCCTTTGTATGTCAGCTCTTCCTCAGCATCAGTCCCCAATGGATATGTTCAAGTTTCTTAGTTCACTCTGCACCTTTATATCCCAAAATGGTGTAGGAAGTAAAGTGTCTGATATCCCAGGAGTGGTGCCAGATTAATTCCAAAGGCTACAGAAGTAAAGGATGGAGATACTTTGAGGTTCTTTTCCCTCCCTCCAGCATAAGCTGAAATTTTGCCCTAAATCTATGGTTTCTCCCAAAAACCAGCCTCACAATTAAATTTATCTCCAAATAAAACAAATTTTAATTTGCCTCTCTAGCCCTGAAGAAAGTTCTCTAGAGTCTTTTATTTTTTAAGACTGGTTAAGATAAAATATACCTAACATTTTTGGTATTAAAAAGTACAAAACAAAAATTTCATGAATGATTTACCAGCAGAGTCTCTAGGGCTCAAAATGCTGCAGCATCCAAGTTTTAACTATTTGTAGTCAAGCACAGCTTCAACCTACTTGCAGATTCCAAACCGTTTAGCAAGACTAGAATAAACCAAACTTGTTTAAAATAATTTTCTTTTGGTCAGCTAAATGTCTGTGCATGTGACAACTTAATGCTTTAATTTAAATTTCAAACAACATGCACTTTAATCAGATACTTTTAAAGAGAAAGATATTTGCAAAGATTCTAATGCACATTCTTTTAGAGATGCAGAGAAGAATTTTTAAAAACCCAGCATTAAAGTGTTAAAAATCCCCACAGGCCACAATCCTCTATTACAGAACAAAATATAAAAAACATGCCAAACAGGACCACCTTATTCAGCTGGAGATTAACAGACTTGGACTCTGCCAGGTATCAGGTAACCTATCCCTTCCTTTGCTTCTTGTTAGTACTCCCTTAAACAAAAAAAATGTGGAAGAACACTCATTATCCAGTCCTCTATTCCCACCTCAGCAGCACAAAACTGCAGTAGTTTTACCACCTGAAACAGGTTTGTCTTGTCTGCTGTCTCCCAGGATTAGTATCTTTACCCAAGGCAGATTTCTCAACTTAATCCAAAAAGCCTCTGAACCATTTAATCCAAATTTTGGTTTACACTCAGTTTTGATCAAGATTTCTTTTTATGTACTTCAGCAAATCTCAGTTTATCATTGGGATTTCCAGATTATTTTATCAGCAACTCTTCTCTGACTCAAAAAATTGCCAGAATCTCTCTTCGTTTGGCCCAATTTATTTCCACCACAGCTCTCTTTCTAGAGTTGAGTGATGCTCTATCGCAGGCCTGTTGGATACAATAGGCTACGTAAGAATTTTTTTCCTTTTATCCCAGTTCAAATCAACAGCATCCATTCAATCATGGATTTTCCCCAAGAGAGTATGTGCGAGCAGAACACAAGAAATCCCAGCAGCATTCAGGATGGCTCTCACACGTCAGACCTAGCGCCTATCAAGTCCAGGCTTCTCCGGGGACAGTCTGCTCATCCAGTAGGCCTGGCTTCTCTCGGGATTAGTCCTCGGTGCTCCTGGGGCAGCTCTCATGCAGTAGGCCTGGGGTGTCCTGGGACAGGCCAGTATCGTTAATGCTGGTTCTAGTCCCTCTGCTCAGAACCCCCCCTCCCCCAGCCCTAAAAATTCCTCCCAGGCTAGCCCTTCCCCCACATACCAGTGCTCTCACCCAGGCCAACTCATAACCCCTTTTCCCACCTCAGCAATAGTCTCACCCACACTAACCTCCCCCTATCCCCTCAGCAATGGTTCCCTCCCAGGCTAACCCTTAACCTCTCCCTCCTTCCCCCCGCCAGCAATGGTCTCACCCAGGCTACCCCTTAACCTCTACCTCCTCCCTCCCGCCAGCAATGGTCTCACCCAGGCTACCCCTTAACCTCTACCTCCTCCCTCCCGCCAGCAATGGTCTCACCCAGGCTAACCCTTAACCTCTCCCTCCTTCCCCCCGCCAGCAATGGTCTCACCCACAAGAACCCTTAACCTCCCCATTCCCCCCCTCAGCAACGGTCTCACCCAAGCTAACCCTTAACCCCTCTTTATTGAGCAATGGTTTCCCCCAGGGCTAGCCCTTCCCCGCCTCCCCCCAGCAGGAATGGTCTCACCCAGCCCAACTCTTGACCCCTAGCAATGGTTTCTCCCAGGCCGGGCCAGCCTTCCCCCCTCCGCAATGGTCTCTCCCGGGCAGCCCTCTCAGCATCAGACCCGCCGTCGCTCCCCCGCGCCCGGCAGTTTCTCCCGAGGCCCCTCCCCCAGCAGAGGTGTCTCCCCTCGGGCGGACCCCCCCGTCCCCAGTTACCCCGCTCTCGCCGCCCAGCTCCGGAGCGGGCTGAAGCGCCGCTGCTGCTGCCGCCGCCGAGGCTGCACGCTCGGACACTGACAACGGAGGCGCCAACCGCCGCGCCGCCAAACGGGGCGGGGCAGGAACCAGGAGAGGTCCCGCCCCTTCCCGCTGGCAGCCAATAGGCTACGACCGCCTGTCCCCGCCCCCTGGCGGGCTCCGCGCTGCCCCGCAGCGGCCTCTGGCGGCGAAGGGCGGGAGCTGCAGGCGGAGCTTCAGAGCAGGGCGGCAGAGCGCGCGAGCTAAGCAGGCTCAGACGGGGCCGGCGCCTGGAGGGGAGACCGCGCCTGTCCCTGCTGCTGGGGGACAGTGCGCCCTGCTGCCTGGCAACGGGAGGCCGGTTGTGGCTCCTGCAGGGCCCCAGCACGGGAAGCGCCGAGGTCCTGAATCCTGAGCATCCGCCAACAGGGAGACACCCCCCCCAAAGCCTCTGCTCTAGCAATGAGCCCGGTGACCCTGGACAGCCAATGCAGGCAGGCGCTGGGCCCGGGCGCCCTGTTCCTTCAGGGCTGGTTCCCCTCCCCAAAAGGGTAACGGGCTGGGGCTCAGGAAACACGTCCGAGCAGAAAGATCTGGAGGGGTGACCCCAGTGCTAGACGCAGGGGTTCTCACAACAAACAGGCTGGTGGCGTCAGGGTGTGGCCACCATCTCTTGCTGACCATTTTTCCTAAAATAGGTCATTAACTTTAGGAAAAACAAGTAAATCTGCACGTGTGTCCATATCATTGTCACTTATTTATGGAGTGTTTCTTTTTTCTCTGTTGCAGACTCAGTAAAAATAACGTCCAGGTGTCTCTATTCCTTACTGGCCCTAAACAGAATAAAAACACAGATCAAGGACTTTGCACATGCTTGTCTTTTTTTCTTGTTGTTTCTTTTGCCTTTTTAGCTGCTTTTTTAAGACTTGCTAGAGACTAAGTCTGCTGTGAAAAGGGATATTAACAAACATACGAATGTCACTTTTCACAGCCAACTTACTCTGCCCCAGCAAACCTGGGTACAAATTAAGCCCTGGATGGGGAGGTGGGTACAGAGACAATGGGGTCAGTGGTGATGGGGCACTGGGGGAGGCAGCAAGGGCCAGGGTGATGGGGAGGGTGAGATTTCACCAACCCAAGCAGGGTGGCATGCCGCAGGGGGCGCTCTGCCAGTCGCCAGTCCCGTGTCTCCGGTGGACCTCCCGCAGGCATGCCTGCAGAGGGTCCGCTGATCCTGTGGCTCCACTGAAGCTGCCAAAGGCTGCCTGCCTGCCGTGCTCCCGGCGACCAGCAGAGCACCCCTTGCGCCATGCCACCCCAAGCACACACTTGGAGTGCTGGGGCCTGGAGCCGCCCCTGCCTGCCACCGCATGGCCAGGGAATGGAGCCTGAAGCTCCATGGCTGGAGCCTGCCACTCATCACCGAAGGGCTGAACCCCAACCCCACGAAAGTGAGAAACTCACGGACTGCCTGCTCCTCTGGCTTGTGTGTCTCCAGAAGGGGGCAGGATCTTACCACTACTGAAGCCCCCCCGGTCACAGCCCAGGCAGCTGTGGCCCCAAGAAAAGCCCATGGTGGCCACATGCAGCCACAGTGGCCGTATTTGAGAAACACTGGACTAGAGCTCCATCCTCAGGGACCCGCAACAGCTCCAAACACTGGAAGGCATTCCCCTCTCTTTGCCTGAAAGGGGGATTTCTTTCCCTGTATCTCTAAATACTCGTAGTGTAGAGAAGTTACAGAAAACTAACAGCAGATTCCTCCAGCCCAGCTATGTTATCACTAGGTATAAAGGTGTTAGTAGTAGATTACAACATCTTTCCATATCACAAACTGAGAATCAAATTGAGCAGGGCACATTGAGGTGAAAGCAGAAGTGCAGCAAGTCTCCCAGTCTGAAAGCAAGACATGGGAAACTTCAGAGAGGCCAAGAAGCAAGAACTTCAGTGACCCCCCCAAGAGGGGCAGAAGAACTACCAGGGTGGGTATATCTGTGCTGGGCTTTTAGTTGGACCTTGCGCTACCACAGAAGGGGTTTGAACTTTCTGGTGACTTGGCCAGAGGGCCAGGCCACAGAATAGCCAATCACATTTGTGCAACAAGATGATGGAATTGAGGGCTTGATGATTAAAGCAGGGCATTTGCCAGTCTTACAGCCTGACCTAATAAAGAATTTCAGGTACAGGGCCATTGCCAACTCATGCCATGTTGGCTGTAGCTGTCATTTTAACTGTGACAAAGTTCCTCCTCTACCTTGGTGGGTCCTGCACTTATTGGCAGATTTGCTCACCTCAGTGATTTTTCCCACAGTCTGGATCAACATCTCCTGTGTCTGATCAGGAGTTGGGAGGTTTGTGGGGAGCCCAGGCCCACCCTCTACTCCAGGTTCCAGCCCAGGGCCCTGTGGATTGCAGCTGTCTATAGTGCCTCTTGTAACAGCTGCATGACAGCTACAACTCACTGGGCTACTTCCCCATGGCCTCCTCCAAACACCTTCTTTATCCTCACCACAGGATCTTCCTCCTGGTGTCTGATAACGCTTGTACTCCTTAGTCCTCCAACAGCACACCCTCTCACTCTCACTCCCAGCTCCTCACACACACTAACTCTCCTCTGGCTCCACCCAGCCTGACTGCAGTGAGCTCCTTTTTAAACCCAGGTGTCCTGATTAGCCTGCCTTGATTGGCTGCAGGTATTCTAATCAGCCTGTCTGCCTTAATTGGTTCTAGCAAGTTCCTAATTACTCTAGTGCAGCCCCTGCTCTGGTCACTCAGGGAACAGAAAACTACTCATCCAGTGACCAGTATATTTGCCCTCTACCAGACTCCTGTAACCCACTGGTCTGGGTCTGTCACAATCAGCAAATAACGTTGTTCTACATCTGGATGAGCAAGGGATCTATTCTTGGTTTTCCTCCAACATGACCAAAAAAATTGGTGTAAGAACTCATTTTGATTGTCAGTGTGCCCTTGGCCGAATTTAATCACATTTCTCTTTTTTCCTTCAGAGGCTACTATGGTTGTGTGAAAGCCCCTTGGTGATAATATTGTTTGCAATAGCGAAAGATATTAGATTACTATTGGCTATTACTGGTGCTCCAAATGTGTTAGAAAGATGCAATCTTTGGGAGACAGGTCCATGAACAGAGACATCTCATTCCTCTACAGATGGGGGCAAGTGTGTACTTTGTCAGGAAGACCCAGGTGCAGAGTTGACTAATCCAGCAGAATCAAAATGAGAGCATGTTAGATATGGCTATGATATTCTAGCAGTTTAACAGGACTGTCATGGTATAATTCCCCAGTCTGAACCTTAGTGTCCCAAAGATGGGGTACCAGCATGAATTCCTCTAAGCTCAATTACCAGCTTAGAACCTGTAGCGCTGCCACCAACCAGGAATTCCAGTGCCTGGTACACTCTGGTCCCACCAAAACCTTGCCCAGGGAACCCCAAGACCCAGACCCTCTGGATCTTAACACAAGGAAAGTAAACCCTTTCCCTCACCGTTGCCTTTCCCAGGCTTCCCCTCCCTGGGTTACCCTGGAAGATCACTGTGATTCAAACTCCTTGAATCTTAAAACAGAGAGGAAAATGCACCTTCCCCCCTCCTTCTCTCTTCCCGTCCCAGACTCTCCCTGAGAGAGAAAGTAATCCTGACACAGAGAGAAATTAGCCTCTCTCTCCCCCTTCCTCCTTCTCCCCACCAATTCCCTGGTGAATCCAGACCCCGTCCTCTGGGGTCTCACACCAGAATAAAAAAAAACTATCAGGTTCTTAAACAAGAAACTTTTAATTAAAGAGAGAAAAACAGTAAAAATTCTTTGTAAATTTAAAATGGAATAGGTACAGGGTCTTTCAGCTATAGACACTGGGAATACCCTCCCAGCCTAAGTATACAAGTACAAATTAAAATCCTTTCAGCAAAATATAAATTTGAACTCCTCCCAGCCAAATACACATTTGCAAATAAAGAAAACAAATATAAGCCTAACTCGCTTTATCTACCTAGTACTCATTATTTTCAACTTATAAGAGCCTGTATCAGGGAGATTGGAGAGAAACCTGGTTGCACGTCTGGTCACTCTCAGAACCCAGAGAGAACAAACACCAAACACTAACAGCACACGCAAAAACTTCCCTCCCACAAGATTTGAAAGTATCCTGTCCCCTGATTGGTCCTCTGGTCAGGTGACAGCCAGGCTCACTGTTCTTGTTAACCCTTTCCAGGCAAAAGAGATATGAAGCACTTTTGTTCTATTAACTCTTACTTATCTGTTTATGACAAGGACCAAACTGAAAAAGCTGTGGACCACCCTGAGGAACTGCTGACGAAATACACATTTCAGTGACCAACACAAAGGACCTCCAGGGAAAGAAGCGTGCTTGATTTGTGAGACAAACATGCCAGCAGAAGACCTCCATGAAGCTTCTACCCTGAGCATTAATAGTCTATGTGTGCACTGCAGCTGCAAGACTAATGCTTGCTCGCAAAACCAAGTGCAGGGGACTTAGTGGCCCAAAAGGCAAAGTATCATGCAAGGTGTTTGGTGTCTCTCTACAAGAAAGTCAGGGAGAAGAAAACTGAGCAAAGCAACACAGAGAAGATGTCGCACGAGATTGCCTTTGCCGAACTGATAGCATACGTTGGAGACAAAACTAAAGACTGGAGCCACACCTTCATTCAAATGAGCAGACCTCACCAGGCTCTTTACTGAGAGACTAGAACAGCTGAGGGGGACAGTCACAGCACTGAACTAAAAAGCACACATCCTTTCACACATTCCAGATCTCCAAGCATGCAAAGACAGACATGATGTGCTCCTTGCCTTCAACCAGGATACTGGCATGCCCTCAGAAAAGCATGTGAGGAAGACTGTGACGAAGAAGCACTTCACCTGTCCCAAACAGCAAAAATTTGAACGGACATGTGCCAAATGAAAACACAGTTTATAAGAACCTAAGAACATAAGAATGGCCATACTGGGTCAGACCGAAGGTCCATCCAGCCCAGTATCCTGTCTACTGACAGTGGCCAATGCCAGATGCCGGAGAGGGAGTGAACTTAACAGGTAATGATCAAGTGATCTGTCTCCTGCCGTCCATCACCACCCTCTGACAAACAGAGGCTAGGGACACCATTCCTTACCCATCCTGGCTAAGAGCCATTAATGGACTTAGCCTCCATTAGTTTATCCAGCTCTCTTTTAAACCCTGTGATAGTCCTAGCCTTCACAACCTCCTCAGGCAAGGAATTCCACAGGTTAACTGTGTGCTATGTGAAGAACTTCCTTTTATTGTTTTAAACCTGCTGCCCATTCATTTCATTTGGTGGCCCCTAGTTCTCTGGATCATTTAACCCAGGAGGCCAAGCAAAATCTGTGCCTGAGTCACTGTTGGCTCTGATGTCCATGATATTGGATGGTCTAAACATTAAAACTCACTCAGAGCAAGTTTCCGTTCATCCAGCTACTCTTATTTCAGCACAGTACAGTTGCAGTATGACAGCAATATCCGTTGCTGTGAAGGAACAGAAAGTTTGCACCACAACAAAGCTTGAGAAACGCCTTCACCAATCTACACTGGTTTGACACATGCACAGATGTGAAAAAGTGAGCTAGTAGCTACCGTCTTTAAATGTAGATTGTCCATCTCCTACAACAATGTTGGCCATCTCTACCAGCATGGCGAACAGTGCATGCCAACACTTTGAGGATGAGAATATATCTGTCTTCTAAAGCTTCCTGGTAGTCTGTTCACTACTGTGGCTGCAGACCACAATCCCAGCTCTACCACAGCAAGAGACTCCTTCCACAGAACTGAGATCTCACTCTTTCAGCGTCCCAATACTCAAGTAGGAGGGAGATGTCTGTGGAATTCCCATCTTGGACTGTGAGGCTGCAGCACCAATGGAGGAGACTCTATCATCACTTCCTGAGTCTTACACAATTGTCCCTCCACTGATAGTGAAGAAAACCAGTGCTCCTATCCCACCGCAAATGCTGAAATCAAGACTGACTGCCAGCTGATTACCCAAGCCCTGCAAGGAGAATGCAGGTGGCTTGAACAGTTAAGGCAAGCAGCAAGTCTGGATACCTTAAATGGAGATCAAGCCATTTTAGGGGCAGCTTACCTTGCTAGCATGCAGCCAGAGCCAGACTCCACCCCAGCTTCTTTCCCTCTTTCCAGATGACTCCATGTCTATGGCAATGATTCATCCTGTCATGGATGTGATAAGGAACCCTGTACACCACCTAACCCATGCCAGGTGCCAGTGATCACTGTGGATCAACCCCTTTTCACCATAACCAAACTGATGTAGCCTGCTGGGTACGGAGAGGACAAATCTGTCATGCTGGGTGGTCTTCATCTGGAAATGGCAAGTCTGAAGCTGACTGGAGAATGGCTAGAAGATAGTGGATGGACGGAAGCCCTTGCTCAGGCTCAAGTGGCCTCCCCAAAAGCAGCTGACTTTTTGAAAGTGTCTCATGCAGCGCTCAATTTGTAATGAAAGAGGTGCCCAGGCTCAAGCAATTCAGTACTGGGGCTCAAGCAATTTTTTTACATTCATAACTGACGCGACAGTTCTGGAGGTACTGGGGTGTCATGGAGTCACTGGACGATGCTCTGGAACTGCTCCCCACAAAGCCAGTCAGGACTTTGGGGAGCCTCCTCTCCCTTGGAGCAGACTGTCTCCAGGGCAAGAAGCTCACACGGCTTCACCTCCTGGGTCTCTCCTTGGAGCATTCAGCATCCTCTGCCCCTCTGTGCGCTTCCCACAGCGAGCCCCCCCAGGTGGGGTCCTGGGGAAGCCACGGGGTCCTGCACCCCCACTTTGCAGTCAGACGTGACTCTCAGCCAGCCAGTAAAACAGAGGTTTATTAGATGACAGGAACAGGGTCTAAAACAGAGCTTGTAGGTACCACGAAGCAGACCCCTCGGCCAGGTCCATTCTGGGGGGCAGTGAGCCAGATCCCCAAGTCTGCACTTCACTCCTCGTCCCCAGCCAGCTCCAGACTGAAAACCCCTCCAGCCCCTCCTCTCTGCTCAGTTCCTTTCCTGGGCCAGGAGGTCACCTGACCTCTTTGTCTCCAACACCTTCAGTTGGCACCTTTGCAGAGGAGGGGCCCAGGCCATCAGTTGCTAGGAGACAGAGTGCCAGGCATTTAGGTGCACTGGCCCCTTCCTCTGCAGCAATCACACACCCTTATTCCACCACCTAGATATTAAGAACTTCATAGGGGACACTGAGGCACCAACACCGTATTCAGAGAAAACATTAAGAACATTCCCAGTTCGCCACGTCGGGTTATGAACTGACGAGCCTAGAAGTGCCGGGACTCATCCCTGGCACAAATTAAACACTGGTCTCATGTCACACATACTAGGTGTGCCGCCCAAGTAACTGCCAGCAGTCTATACATCTTGCTCCAAATGTGCACACACTGAATACCCAAGGTCTGAGGGAAAATGAGGCCCCCAGGGGATACCACACTTCAACAGGAGCTACTTACATTGACCTATGTGCCATCAATCTACAAGGCAAACTTTTCTCTCTGCATTGAGTATATTGGAAAGCTGTCACTCTGGTTCTTTCATTAGATCATAGGGATTATGCTCATTGGGTACCTGTTCGCCTCTGAGACATGGCAAGCCCTTGCACAGTGCATCCAGACACAGCTAGAGTTCCTCAAGGGGAATGTAACGGCCTGAGACTCACCCCGCAGCGCATCCTGCTGGCGTCTTGGGAATTAGCTCTTTTTACAGCCTTGGAGCGCCCTCTGCAGGCCGATGTCTTGCAGCCACTGGCCCCCGTATCCCTCCTGGACCCCGGTGTCCCTTTCCACTGGGGTCTGCACCTTGCAGTACCCCTATAGTCTCAGTGGTTCTCCCCTCCCCGGGAATCCCCACCCCCCTATCCCCATCTCGCCTCAGTGGCTACTGCCAGTCCCCTCTAGCCCCGTTCACTGGGGCAGACTGCAGTATGATTGCCACTCATCACTGGCAAGGAGGGTTTGGACCTGCTCCAGCTCAGGTACCTTGGTACGCTCCCAGCAGCCAGGTCTCTCCCTCTTAACAGACTAGAGAGAGAGTCTTTCTGCTTCTGGCTTCCCTGGCCTTTATAGGGCCAGCTGGGTCTGTTTGGGGCATGGACCCAGCTGCGGCTGCCTCCCCAATCAGCCTGGGAGCTACATATTCCAGCAACAGCCCTCTCCCAGGGCTGGCCTTAACCCTGTCAGAGCTGGTGTGGGTAACCACCCCACTACAGGGACCATCACAGTTTGTGAGTCATGGCAAGTTTTCTTTGCAGTAGTGCTTGACCAAACTTGTGAGCAAAATAACGCTATAGTCAAAGGAGATGGTGGAGCTGTTGGCCTAACACAAAGTCCAGAGGTCCTTTGGCGCTGGATGATAGTGGGACTGGAGATGGCCAGGTTGACAGGAGAATTTGAAGCTGCAGCAGAGGAAGGAACCAGGCGAGAAGGGTCTCACACAAAGCACCATGAGCAAGTGAAAGGTGCGCAGACTTCTTTTGGACTACATGTCAAGGCACTTATTGAGGCAATAGATGTCATGGGCAATGCCATCTCAGAAGAGAGTGTTGACTTAGTTAAGCTGGACACCAAAGACAATGCCGACCCTGCTTTGATTGTCTCTGTAAGGGAAGCTGAGCAGATTGGGCAGCAGCAGTACACTACCTTTATCACCAAGCTTGCAAGACAAAACCAAGCCGTTATAACAGAGCTCATCAAGTGAAATAAACTTCCCTTGTTCAGCAGACCTCCTGCAAGGAAGATCTCCAGCACAAATGGCCTGTGGCCACCCTTTCAATGCAGCAAACCAGGGCTGAGTGCAGGGGCTGGAGGAGAGGGCCAGGGTGCTGAGTATCAGAGGGAGGGAGATGCATAGGATGGATGCGTTGGGCCCGGAAGTAACCCTGGTTCTACCCAGGGTCCAGAGGCCAAGGCCATGGCGTGGGAGTTGGGACTCCTGGATTCTAATCTCACTCTGCTGATGCCCTGTTGTGGGACCTTAGGCAAGCCCCTTCCCTTCTAGACGGGATGTCTGCTTGAATCCCCTCTTGTGCTGTGTCTGTCCTGCCCCTTTCCATGTCAGCAGTTCAGAGCAGGGGCTGCCTCGTGCTGTGTTAATCCTCATACTCTCCGCCCTCCTCCTCCTCTACCCCAGTCTCTCTCTCTTTCCTCCCCTGAAATCACCCCCCAAATCCTACCCCTCCTCCACCTGCCTTCTCTTCCTCCTCTGGACACACCCATTCTCGCTGCTCCTCCACGGTCCCCTGACCCCCTCTGCCCCAACCTCTGTCTGAAACTGACCTCCATCAACCACCTTGCCATCAGCTGACATTCCCCTTCTCTGCCCTCAGAGTGCTCCAGCCTCCCTCTCTGCTCTGCCTGTTCCAGATCAGCCTCCTCCTGACAGCTCCCCATCTGCACCTTGCTTCCCTTCTCCACATCCACCACCACCTCACCAGCTGCCTTCTCTTCACTCCTCCTCTTCCTGCCTTGCCTTCCCCAAGGCTACACCCCACCTTGTGCCAGTCCTCCCACAATTCGGCTCCCTGATCAGTTCTGCCCCAGTCTTCGCCTCACCTCTGCTCCTCCTACAGCTCCAGAGGCTCTTCACCTCCCCTCTCCCAGCTTTGGGGAGCCTGCAGCGGGGTCCCCTCTGCCCCTCCCTAGGCCAGGTGTTGTATTGATGGCAGGAGCAGAGGAACCGTCCTGTCTCCATTGCTCCCAGGGGCGGAGCGACCCTGAGCTACCCGGCTCTTTCTGCTCTTCCTCACTCCTTCTTGTCTGGAGGGTGTCGTGTTGCTGAAGGGAGGCCTGGCCTGTTTTCATCCCTCCCCCAGACTTGCTGGGGCCCCGAGAGACATCTTGGGAGCTATGTGCTTTCTGACCATCCTTGTGTGCCGAGATGGGGCCCTGGGCACTGATATAAGGGGACACTGCCTGCTCCCACTGGCCTTCCAGAGTCGCCAGGAGCTCCAGCACGTAGAAGGGCGAGGGGACCTGGCGGGCACGCCCCGTGTCCCCGCGCTCACAGCAAGAGCAGTCATCCACCATGGCGATGGTGGGCCCCATGGTAACCATAGCAATGACTGACACCAGCGTAGGGCTGCCCCCCTTTGTTCCCCACCGCAGCCACTGCTCCCAGGGCCCAGCAGTCAGAAAGGGCCTGCCCCACTGAGCTACAATCCCTGCTCCTGGAGAGAAAGTACCTTGGCACAAGCCTCAGTGTGGTGGGAGGGCAGAAGGGGCAGAGGCCAGGGCTCCCAGAGGAGCAGGGAACAGTGAGGAACAGGCCCACATGCTCAGGGACACACCTGCCAAGCCCAAGGATATGGCTGCCCCCCAGAGACAGGCATCAGTCCACCTCTGGCAGGGTCTGAGCTCTATAGAGTCCTGGAGGGTAAGAACAAGACGTTAAAGTCACTGGAAGGAAGATCTGGTGGAGGGATTGAAGGAATGGGGGATATTGCAAGACAAGGACAATGGTCTTGGCATCTGCTTTTGTATGGACTGGAGCGGGCACCCGCGGGTGCTGGGGAACCGAGAGGAGGAAGAGGCAGGCCGCAGGTCAGGAGATAATGAGGGACCGACGAGAGTTATAAGTGTATGGGCAGAGTGAACAGGCGGGAGGATTTGCCGGGGATGCCCAGTATACAGGCCTGAGTGACGGGAGGAAGGTGCTGCTGTGCACAGAGTGAGCGAGCAAAGACAGCTCCAGAGGATCAGGCATTCCAGTGCTCTGGACAGGGGAGCTTTTCCTAACCATCTGGAAAACACATGGAAAAAAATGCCTATGAACACATGGCCTCCAGGCAGCCCTGCCAGAAGCCCTGGCCTCAGTTTCCCTCTTGATTCCTCAGTTAGACTCAGTGCAACCTCTGGAGAATTGAGCTAGCCGTTTTTGTGGGGTAAATTGATTACCAAACATCCCACTACCATAAACGAGAATCCCCCCAGCACCGTTCAACCAGTACATTCGTCCCAACAGTCCTACACCACATACGGCTCCAGCATTTGTCACCCTGCCCCAGCTCGGCTTCAGAGGCAGCTCCTGCGGCTCCCACCGTGCCCCAGCTCGGCTCCCAGGGGTAGCTCCTGCGGCTCCCGCCCCCCGTCCCCAGCTCGGCTCTGGTGGCTGTCACACACCTCACCCCAGCCCCTCTAGCTGGCATGTTTCTCCACCCTATTTCCTTCCTGGTTAGGATTCCATCTCTTGCCTGAAGAACTCAGTGGGCTCGCCTCTCCATCACTCCCCAGCTATCAGCCGCTCTGGCCTTCTGGCTCAGGGATCCAGCAGCCATCTCCCTCTGCTGGTCTCACCCTTCAGCCCTCCCTCTCTGGCTGGGAAAGTTTGTAGGTGACTCCCTACCTTCCGCTTTTACCAGCCTGGTCTGCCTCTACTGCTCACCCAGGGAATTCTCATCCCCTCCTCCTCCAGGGCCAGCTCCACCCTGGAGCTCTCCGCCCAGTGCTGCTCTTCCTCTGAGCTCTCTTTGCTCTCAGGACTCTGGACACTCATCCTTTCTAAACTCTCCCTGTACTTGGTGATGGGTCTGATTAGCGCTTTGTCTGCCTTATCCACTCCCCAGGAAGTTCCAGAAAGACTTTTAAATAAGTTGATCCTGCCTTTGCTTATCTCTAATATTTTCCATACGATCCTTCCAAGTGAGCTTGCTATCAGATATCACACCTAAAAAGTTAACACTTTTAATGATACTTATTTGCTGTCCATATAGATACAATTTATAATCTTCATGAATTTTCCTTTTGGTGCCTATCATTCCCTTAGTTGTGTCAACTGAGAATGTAAAGCCCCCTATGTTTCACCACTCCAACCCCTTCTGTGACAGGGTGCTGGGCAAAGGGTTGCAGAGTCAGTCCTCTGTCACGCCCACTCCTCATTAGGGGAACAAATTAGATTGGGCTGGAGATAACCTGGCACTAATTGGGGAGGCGGAGACAGCTGCTATCTAATTAGCCTGGGGCTGCATAGAAGCCTGAGGGGAAGGCAGCCAGGGGAGCACAGGAGGAACGGGGAAAGGCAGGCAGGCAGGCAGGCAGGCAATGGGAACAGGGAGGTAGCTCTCTTCTCCTGCCTGCAGATGGTGAAGGGTTACTTGTACATGGTGAAATGATGGTGGGAAGAAGCCTGAGAACAGAGTGCACCAGTGGTTACAAAACCCAAGGTCTCAGAGTGACTTTGTAAGCTTAGCAGAGGCAAAAGCCAGGGGAGTTTGCTGCACCCTGCTACACCTTCCTTAGAGCGTCACTCTTTTAGCAGCTGGTGCAGGGTTTCTGGATTTTCCTCACATGGTGGTCACCAGCGATCAGAGTGATGCCTTGTCACGGAGTCACCGGGCAATGCTCTGGAACTGCTCCATACAAAGCCAGGCAGGACTCTGGGGGAGCTTCCTCCCCCTGAGCAGACTTGTCTCCAGGGCAAGAAGCGTCCACAGCTTCGACCTTCCTGGGTCTGAGCTCGGAGCATTCAGCGTCCCCTTCTCACACCATGTGCTTCTCCGAGCGACTCCGTGCAGGCGGGGCTCCTGGGGAAGCCAGAGGGCCCTGCACCCCAACTCCGCAGCCAGACGTGACTCTCAGCCAGCCAATAAAACAGAAGGTTTATTAGATGACAGGAACACAGTCCAAAACAGAGCTTGTAGGTAGAGAAACCGGACCCTGGGTCTGGGCCTCCCTCTCTTTCCCCAGCCAGCTCCACACTGAAACTCTCCAGCCCCTCCCCTGGCCTTTGTCTCTTTCTGGGGTCAGGAGGTCACCTGATCTCTTTGTTCTCCAACACCTTCAGTTGGCACCTTGCAGGGGAGGAGGCCAGGCCATCAGTTGCCAGGAGACAGGGTGTCAGCCATTCTCTGTGCAGACCCCCGCACACCCCTGCCCTCTAGGGCTCTGCAACAATCACACACCCTTATCCCCCTACCTAGATACTTAAGAAATGCATTGGGGAAACTGAGGCACCCACACAGTATTCAGAGAAAACATTATGGACATTCCTACTTCTTCACATGCCTCTTGCTGCGCTCCTCTCTTTTGGAAGATCATTTGTCTGATGTTGAAGAAGGTAGGACCGATGATACACCCCTGCGGAGTGCTGGTTTTGTGTCTATCTACTGGCACAGGCTTTCCCAGCTCTGAGCCGCATAGCTTCGCCTACACGTTCTTCCTTTTATACCCATGGTAGCCATTTCAGCCACCCTCTCTCTGTATCATAAACTCCCCCTCAGGCTGCTGAACTCTCATTTATAACAGCAGGGGCCACCCCACCCTTCTTACACCAAACTAGGGTGCCCCTTGACTGGAACAGGAGCGCTGAGCCCCCTTTCACTTAAGGGGCCAACTAGCCTGTTGCATGTCCCCACGTGTCTCACACTCACTTACACTCCTCCTGTGTCCAGCCAGGTGTTTCTGACATTGTTCTGGTATCCCACAGACAGTGAGGGCTCATTTACACACTGTAAAAAGATTTCCAGTCCAATTCACAGGCAAATACGTGACCCTCTGGCCAGGCATGTCTGGACCCATCCAGTACCTTGGGTGAGATGAGTTTCTGTTCTCAGTACCTTCTGCTAATGTCATACAGCTAATACACATTGTTGTTGTAGCCCTGTGGACCTGCAGAAGAGCGCTGTGTAGGCTTGGAAGCTTGTCTCTTCCACCACCAAAGGTTGGTCCAATAGAAGGTATCCACTCCCCCACCTTGTATCCATTATACAGAACAATCATAATGTCACGTGTGTGTGGCTGAGAACGTACGATAATGACATCCCTCACTGGAGTATCTGGGCTTCTCACATGACTCATGTGAGCATGACTGCTGGGACCCCTCTCCAGCCCTGGCCCTCCGCTGCCTGCCTGTTCAGTTATGCATGATCTAGGCAAGGTCCCTCCCAGCTGCAAGGTTGGGACTTGCGGGGCCCTAGGGCAGGTTGGAGCATGCAGGGCATGTCCTAGGCCACTCTGCCACCACAGCATCCCTCTAGGCAGCACCAGGCTGGTTCCATCGGTTAAAAGATTTACAAACGCCTGCCCGCCTCTGGGCTGAGCCTGTTTGTGTTCTCAAGAAGGCTATAAAAAGCAACTGAGAATGGCTGGTGTGCAGGGGGAGTGTGAAGCAGGATCTCCACCTTAGTCTGAACTGGGACACTGCAGCCATGGCTGACATACAGTTCTTCTCAGGACATTCAGAGCCAAGGCAGGGCTGTCCCTGAAGACAGAAGAGCCCAGGCTGGTCCCCTGTACAAAGAGGGCCTCAGCCCCACATGCATGGTGCCTGCAAGCTTTATTTTATGGAGATATACCTATCTCATAGAGCTGGAAGGGACCTTGAATGGTCATTGAATCCAGCCCCTGCCTTCACTAGTAGGACCAAGTGCTGCTTTTTGCCCCAGATCCCTAAGTGGCCCCCCCTCCAGGACTGAACTCATAACCCTGGGTTTAGCAGGCCAATGCTCAAACCACTGAGCTATCCCTCCCCTTGTCTATGCTTGTTGGTATGAGACAACCCAGATCCATTGTCCAAACCTCCCGTGGAGGGGTGACATGTGTCAGCCCTGGGGATGTATCAGAATCCATGCAGCCGCTCCTCCACCACACTGGATCCTGCTGGGGACAGGAAGGAGGAATTCTTAGTGTCCCTGGTGGTCTTGGCTAGCGCACAGCCGGTTGACTAGAGCACTGCCCTGCAGACAGCATCTGGGCCGACGGGGAAGGTGAGGTTCACTGAAGACACGGTGCCTAAGACTCTGGGGTGCAGGGAATAATGGATGGTATGCCAAGGCTGCCTGCATTAGCAGGGACTGACTTTGATGAGCCAGGAGGTCCCTTCCCATCCTGTGTCTCTTGGTCCTGTCGCTATAAACCCTTGCAAGGAGTGGCCCATGCGTACTGCAGCCCAAACGCATCCCCGGCTCCAGTACTTGCATGGTAACTAATCTGAACTTTGCTGTGAACACTTCAGCAGGAGCAAGAACTGGCCCCACGCCCCCAGAGACTGTCTCATCACCGCCCCCCCTGCACCCCCTTGAGCCTTCCTCACTCAATCAGCATTTATTGGGGCATGGCACCTTCTGGCCTCTGGGTGGCAGCAGCCTCCCTGTGCTGGGGTTGCCTGCTCTGGGTGAAGACGCCTGAGCTGCTGAAGTTCCCCCAGGGATGAATTTGACCCACTGCCGACAGCTGTTTGCAGGCTACAGGAGAGCCTGGTGCAGGAGTGTGTCTGTCACAGAGGAGCTGAGCGTTTATATAATAACATCCGGACACTGCACATGACACTCCCCCGCCAAACCGTTTGGTTCGTAAACTTTCCCCGAGCCCTGCGGCCTGTCACCAGGCTCCTCTGACTGTTCACTGATCACCGGCTGTCCTGACCTCCTCCGCCCCGCCTGGGAGTGGCGTGGGGTGTCTAGGGCCGTGGTTTGGGATGGGGGCTCCACAGACTGTGTCTGGTATTTCCACAGGGCTCTGCACCCTCCTGCGACACTTTTCAGGGGCCTGCAAATGATGAAAGATTGGAAACTGGTGCCCTAAGGGTTAGCGGGCTTTCCTTTGGTTAAGAGACTAGCCAGACACGCAGAGAAACTTCTGCGGAAGCAGGCGCGGACGGGGCAGGGTTGGGTGGTTCCATGGCTGGTACCTACCGAGGCTTTGACTGATGCCCCGTCGGCTTCCCCCGCCCCGGGGATGTCAGGACATTGGGTTATAATGTGATGCCGCCCTGAGGTGCGCGTGCTTGTTGGGACCAGGCCGCAAACCCGAGGCTGACTGGCTGGTTACCCTCTCCGGCTCCCTTAGGTGCTTCTCCGCCACCCATCACTGCAGGGTCTGGGCACTTCCCTTGTGTGTGATCTGCCCACTGTCCCGCTGCCAGGCCGGAGGAGCCGACTAGAGCCTGGACGGCTGAACAGAAGGTGGCAGCCTCAGGGTGCAGCCCCCGCCCCAGAGATTTGGGGGTCCCTCTTTGTGGGTGTGGCACGACCGGCCAAGGAAAGGCTGATGGTGGGGCAGGGCTGGGATCTGGTTGGGGAAGGAGGAATTGGGGGGAAGGGCCATGCGCGCACACAGGGGAGAGGACTGGAGCAGAGTTGGCCTCAGCAGACAGTGCTCAGGGGTAGAGGAGGGGAAGTAAGAGCCAGGGAGCAGAAACTTCCTTGTTCACGCTCTCTGGTGCCTGGCTCTGCAGACTTCCTCTGGCCTCAGTCACTTCCTTCTGCACCGGGAGCGAGCAGCAGCAGCGGCCGCCCCAGCCGAGAAACACCCGGCTCACCGCGCACCCCCCCGCCGCCCCGAGCTATGAGCCACGGTGAGTCCTGCCTCCCCGCCGCGCCCCCCGGCCTTCCGGGAGAGGGGGTCGGGGCGCGCCCCTTAGCTCGGCGGCCGCCGCCTCCCAGCTGTGCCGGGCGCCTCTGGGGGGCTCCCCGGGGGGGGCAGCTGTGCCGGGCGCCTCTGGGGGGGTCCACGGGGGGGGCAGCTGTGCCGGGCGCCTCTGCGGGGGTCCCCGGGGGGGCAGCTGTGCCGGGCGCCTCTGGGGGATCCCCCGGGGGGGGCAGCTGTGCCGGGCGCCTCTGGGGGATCCCCCGGGGGGGGCAGCTGTGCCGGGCGCCTCTGCGGGGGTCCCCCGGGGGGGGCAGCTGTGCCGGGCGCCTCTGCGGGGGTCCACGGCGGGGGGCAGCTGTGCCGGGCGCCTCTGGGGGGGTCCACGGGGGGGCAGCTGTGCCGGGCGCCTCTGGGGGGTCCCCCGGGGGGGGCAGCTGTGCCGGGCGCCTCTGGGGGGGTCCACGGGGGGGCAGCTGTGCCGGGCGCCTCTGGGGGGGTCCACGGGGGGGGCAGCTGTGCCGGGCGGCTCTGGAGGATTCCTTGGGGTGGGGGCAGCTGTGCCGGGCGCCTCTGGGGGGTCCCTCCGGGTGGGACAGCTGTGCCGGGCGCCTCTGGAGGGTCCCACGGGGTGAGGGCACTATGCAGTGCGCCTTTCGGGGGGGGTCCCTCAGGGTGGATGCTGCTGTGCAGTGCGCCTCTGGTGGGGTCCCTCGGGGTGGGGGCAGCTGTGCAGTGCGCCTCTGGGGGGGTCCCTCGGGGTGGATGCTGCTGTGCAGTGCGCCTGTGGTGGGGTCCCTCGGGGTGGATGCTGCTGTGCAGTGCGCCTCTGGGGGGTCCCTCGGGTGGGGGCAGCTGTGCCGGGCGCCTATGGGAGGGTCCCCCGGGGTGGATGCTGCTGTGCAGTGCGCCTCTGGGGGGGGTCCCTCGGGGTGGATGCTGCTGTGCAGTGCGCCTGTGGTGGGGTCCCTCGGGGTGGGGGCAGCTGTGCAGTGCGCTTCTGGGGAGGGTCCTTCGGGGTGGGTGCTGATGCACTGTGCCCTCTGGAAGGCGAGTCCCCGCGGATCGGGGTGGGGGCAGCTGTGCAGTGCGCCTCTGGGGGGGTCCCCCGGGGTGGATGCTGCTGTGCAGTGCGCCTCTGGGGGGGTCCCTCGGGGTGGATGCTGCTGTGCAGTGCGCCTGTGGTGGGGTCCCTCGGGGTGGGCGCAGCTGCTGTCTGTTCTCTGATGGGCGGGTCCCCTCGGAGCGGGCTGGGTGCCGCTGGGTGGGGTGCGATGCCTGTCTGGTGGAAAGGGGGTCAGGGCGCTTCCCGGGACCAGGCTGCAGCCTGCAAAGCGGGAGCAGGAGAGAGCCTGGGGGGCGAAGCAGGGGTCGGGCTGTGGGGCTGGAGTGACGGGGGAGGGGGAAGGAGAAGAGGAGGAAGAAGAGTTTTCACCAAAGGCGCCTGCAGCTGACAACAGCTGCTGCTGGGTCTGTCTGTGATGGAGGCTCGGCCGGGCTGGGCTGTGCCAGGAGAGGCTGAGCTGGGCTGGGTCGGCCAAGGCTGAGCTGGACCGGGCTGTACTGGGAGAGGCTGAGATGGGCTGGGCCAGGCTGAGATGGCAGAGCCGGGCCAGGCTGGGCTGTGCCGGGCCAGGCAGAGAGAGGCTGAGATGGGCTGGGTGGGGCAAGGCTGAACTGGGCTGCCCTGTAGTAGGAGAGGCTGAGCCAGGCTGAGATGGGCTGGGCCAGGCTGGGAGAGGCTGAGATGGGCAGAACTGACTTGGGCTGTGCTTGGCAGAGCGAGGCTGAGCTGGGCTGAGTTGGGCAAGGCTGAGCTGGGCTGAGACGGGCTGTGCCATGCCGGGCCGTGCTGTGCTGCGCTGCAGTCTGAAAAGGTGCAACTCCAGGAGGAAAATGGTGAAGCAGCCGGCTCTGGGGTGCGCCCGTCTGTGTCACTGCCTCCTCCGGGGAGCCGGGTGCATGCAGCCTGGGCAGACTGGCTAGCTCTGTTTTTTCTAAGAGAGAAGGTCTGTCCTGAGAACACAGCCTGCCCTGTGCCCTCCCCCACAAGCCTGGCACTCGCCATCCTCCCTGGCCCTCTGGTCCTGCTTCCCAGCCCTCCTCCGAGCTAGGCTTGGCTTTGGCCCAGAACAAGTAGGAGTTTCCCTTGTTGTTAGGTCAGTCTGAGCTGTGCTGCAGGGAGCTGGGCTGACTCATGCTGTGCCAGGCTAAACTGAGCCAAGCTGAGCCTGGCCCAGGGGTTCTCCATCTGAGCTGTTCCATGCCGAGCTCAGCTGGGCTGTTACCTTCTTGTGCTGAGCTAGAGCAGGCAGCATGTTAAGGGCAGAAAGTCATCAGCGTTTGTTTGGTTTTGTTAATCGGAAAGCTGTGGGCTCCTCCTTGGTGTCTCATTGTCTCAGGGAGGATCACGGCCTGGGTTTTGTTCAGAGTGGGGGAGGGGAAGAGAAGATCCCCTCCCAGGGCTGGGAGTGGATTTTATTCTTCATTTTGTAAAAGCTCTGCTCTAGGGATTATTGTGGAGATGTTCCCTGGCCTGTGCTATACTCATGGGTCCCTTCTGGCCTTGGAGACAGTGACTCTGTCTATCCCTGCCCTGCCGCTCGTGTCTTCACCCTCACAATCCCAGGCGAGCTGAGACCATGGGAACTGGGCTGAGATGCCCTCCTTGGGCTCTGCTGCCTTTTCATTATGTCACATCATTTTGTGTGTTACTAAAAGGCTAAGAACTAATGTTTGCAGCTTCCCATTTTATTAGGGATACAAGTGGGCATCAGACCTCAGTGACTCAGGCCTGAGCTAGGATGGAGGGGGCTGCTAACAAACAGTTTGAATAGGGGCAGTTCCCGGATGATGCCTAAGTGGATGTACCCATAGGGTCAGATTTCCTGGGCTGACATCGCCAGTGTCATTGGCTACCAGTGGTGGTGGTTAGACCTGAAGTCAAGGAGGAAGGAGCTGGAAAGCTGAGCTCATCAGGATGGTGTGGGGGAGACGGCCCTGCCTGGAGAATACAGACCCCCCTTAGAATGAGAAACAGCCTCAAATAGTGTAAAAAAGCCAGGGCCACCCCAATGTCATGGTTGACACTGTGCTATGCAGCATGGCTGCTTGAAACTTTGTGGCACCAGCATGGATAGACATGAGATTCTCCAGCTTCCAAAGCAGAGATCCCTGCCTTTCTCGCTAAAGGATGATCTCCATTAGACATTTGCCCTATAGGGCACATGACACACAGTTTAGAAGTTCTGATTCTGTCCAGCAGAGGGCAATGATGTGACTGCTCATACATACACACCATTGCATCACAATGTATTTAAGGCCTGTTGCATATTTTTGCAGGCACACTAAGCCTTGTAAATTGTATTTTTGCGCAATGCATTTTAAGTTGTTGATGCTACAGAAGAAATAGACCGATTCCCAAGGACTTGGGTGAGTAATTGGCTTTTGACAGCTAGGTCACTGGTTTGAATCCAACAGGGATCAGGCAGTATGGGTGAGAGTGGAGGGGTAGAGGTGAATCAGAGGAGAACTGGAGTCAGGCAGGAGGGAAGAGATGAGAGGCTGTGGTTCACCTTGCCCTGTAGCCTGTCTCCGACAGTGCTAGAGATTCAGGAGGAGCGAGTGGAACAGAGCTGAAATAAGGTGGAGGCAGCTCAAGGAAAAAGTGAGACCAGACCATTCTCACCAAATGTGAGCGTGTGCTCTAAACCCCAATGCAGCCCCTCCTCTAAGTGGGGCGGTTTGTTGCGGTGACTGTTTGGTTGTTAAGGAAGTCGCTCACTGTCCAGGCGTCTGTGCAATACTATGGAATGAGGTTTCCCCTGGGTTCTCCTTGTTACTGTATGGTTACGATTATTTCATCTCTTTGGAGGGCACAGGAGGGCCCCCTCCCTTCCCTTCCTCGAGCAGCCAGGGGCTATTCCAATGTATGAACAGCCTTGATTATCATACTGGTACTTCACACTTCCGAGCTGCTTTCTGTGTTGAAGGCTGTGCACGCTCATGAGTAGCTCGGAGAATTAGTAGCAGAGGCTTCTCTGGTGCATGGAATGACCATCCCACCTTGCATCCCAAGGAGTTTACAAACACAAATGAGTGAAACCTCCCGGCCACCTGGGTAAGGAAGGGAGCTATTATCCCTCTGGCATTACTGGTTAAGAGTCTTTACATTGCTGTAGTGTCTAGCAGCCCTGGTCAGGTTGGGGGCCCCCTCGTGTGAAGACACAGACCCTGCCCCCAAAACAATGAGGAGTCCTTGTGGCACCTTAGAGACGAACAAATTTATTTGGGCATAAGCTTTCATGGGCTAGAACCCACTTCACTACTGTATGTTCCCCTCTAGGCATCTGATGAAGCTCATGAAAGCTTATGCCCAAAAAAAATTTGTACGTCTCTAAGGTGCCACAAGGACTCCTCGTTGTTTTTGCTGATACAGACTAACACGGCTACCACTCTGGACCTTGCCCCAGTGCTGTCAACACTTAAGATCATGCTTAACTTGAAACATGGAAGTCCCATGGAACTACACATTTCACTAACATGAAGTGCGTGGATAACTATTTGCAGAATTGGCCCTTATTAGTCTTAAAATAACGATTTAATTTTTAAAACATTTCAAATTGCTTTTATGTCTCTCTCTCTCTCTATACATATACATTTTCCTATTTTGTGCATAATTAACACTAGAATTTCATCAGTTTTAAACCCTTGACTTTATCCCTATTTCATGATATTCAAGCTCAGCCTTCTCTCTATTAACTTATTTCTAAGCCTGATCTTCCTTTTTTAGCTATTTGTGGCCTTTTCAGTTTCACTTTCCCCTTTGTTTAGTTTTGAACGCTGGCTGTGTCACTTTCTGTCTTTTTTTATCCTTAATTCTAGCCTTACAGAAGATTGTCTCGCCTTTTTCTAAAGCTGAACCCTTTGCCTTCTGCTACTTTTTTTGGTTAACCCTTTGATTGTTTTTTTAAAACAAAAAAAAATTCACTCTTGCTAGTTAGATACTAGGGTGTTGGCCATTATACAAAACCTGACAGTAAACTGAAAGATAAAGCCGATGACAAATAGGATGTTAGTTCACAGATCTGTAGATTTTTAAGGCCAGAAGGGACCATTCTGATCAGCTAGTCTGACTTCCTGCAGTACAGGCCAGAGAAACTCACCCATTCCTGCTTTGTGCCCGAAAACTGGGGGAGGGGGGAAGGGAGAGGGAGGAGGAACTAGGACAGATCTTTTAGAGAGACATCCAGTCGCCACTGAGTTGCAATTAAAGAAGCTTGGAGGACTTTATCAAAGCAGATAGGAAGAAAGTGACAGGGTGGGTAGCTGTGAGACACATAGGCTGTAAAGATGGTGGATTTGATCATTAGCAATCGCTGGGTAGGTAGTGACCAGAAGATCAATTCAGTGAGATGGTTCTTGGGTCCACATGTAGCAGATCTCAGGAGACCTTTAGAGAGGCTTCTGGCATGTGCAGGAAGGAGCCTATGTTACCAGTGACATAAGGAGATGTACGAGAGAGGTCCTGGAAGCTAGCTTTATATTGCTGGGAAGACTGGTAGGTCTAGGGCATGCATGGTAGCTGGGGAGGAAAGGTAATGAAAGGTAGCAGCTGATAAAAAAATAAATGAAGAAATTAGTCAAGAAGAGCCTATGTCCTCCAAGCCACAGCAGCATCCTTCTGAAAATGGAGCTCCTTTCTGTTGGCTGCACGCGGGCTGGAGCAGGTGGCGTGTTAGATGGGGGTTGGGAGGGCTAAGGTGGTGTTCAGGGAGAACCCAGCCAAAGACATCAGAACAAATCACAAGGCGTTCTTTGAATGTATCAAAAGCAGGAAACACAGGGGAACAGCAATCACTCCGCTGGGCACGAGTCCTTTTACATTTCAATTTCAAATCAGTAGCAATAGCAAAGTCCCTAGTGGACTTGGTGGAGTCTCTGTCATGTCTCCCTTTTTCGGAATTCAATTCCGCTTGGCAGGGCTTAGCGGGTTCAGCCTGGTGACTGTTATTTGGATGATGGAGAGCCTTTTCCAGAAAGGAAGAAGGTTTGGCAGTGTCTCCTGAAGACAGTCTCTGGGTTCTCCTGAGCTCCTCTGGACAATTGTTCTACAGACAGATCCGCTGGACTGAGAATGTTTGACCCAAGCACTCGTGCGCTTTGTGATCTGCGTTGTCCAGAGGAGCGCAGCCGTGGTGGTGGGTCACGGATCAAAATTCAGCAGGGACTTGATCCATTAATTGCTTTAAATTAGGGCCAAGTCCTTAAACTGGCCTCGGAAGCCGACTGGGATACAGTGGAGGCACTTGAGCATGGGTCTGAGGTGCTCACACTGGTCTGAGCCATGGAGGTGGATAGCTGGAACCTGCGTGGCAGCATCACATTTAGTTTCGGTTACAGTAACCCGGCCTGGAGGTGACACATGTCTGGATTCCCAGGAGGAAGGGACCAGGTTTCCTAACGAGCTGGGGGAGAAAAGGGTGTTTTGAGGAGTCAAACATGGCTCTGAGCTTTCTCGCCGTTTGGATGAATCGGGTCTGCATGCCTTCAATGGAAGGCAGAGGCAGCATCTCTTGGGCAGCCGTTCTCCTTTCTGACCAGCAGCACTTCAGGTCTCTAGCATGGCTGGAGCGGGAGGACAGGAGCCACTGGGAAGCTGGGCCATCAGCTCCTGCTGTGTCAAGTGGGCGACCTAGCAGTACCTTGGGCCCAGTGGTAGGACCGTGAAGATCTTATCTGTGTCCATGGCCACAAGGAGGTTACCATTTGGTGCCCCTGGATCTCTCCGGAGGCATCTGGGATGCTGACTGATGTCCCCTGTTGCTGGAGCGTGGTGGTTCCTACTTTCTCCATGGTCATGCCCATGATTGGGAGGTTGGAAAGGGAATGGTCCACCGGGTCGAGTTCTGGCTCCTTTAAGATAGGGAGTGCTGTTGCATTTTTTAAGGGGTTTGGTAGACGTGCTGCTCTGAAAGAGGCACTGTTCCCATTAGAACTGGGTGTAGCTGTTCTTTACTGGCTGGCCATACTGGACTAGATGAAGCACTGGACTGATCCCGTATGGCAAGGCCTATGTTTCTTCTAAGGTGGAAGAGAACCTAGAAGTCCTGGCTCCCTGTCCTCTGCTCCGGCCACTAGCCCATACCCTCTCCGAGGACCTATAGTAGAACCCAGGCGTCCTAGCTGTCAGACACTTCTCTAGCCTCTTCTTCCCCTCCCATGGAGATACAGACGGCTTCCAGGTATTTTTGCTCCCTGACAGAGCGTGAGCGTGTGTGTGTAGCAGAGTGAAGGACACTGTATGGCCATTCATTTTCCTCTTCAGAAGAGGATTGAAATGGGGGAGGCTGCACAGAGACCAGTTTATTTCCTGCTCCACTGGGCCTGTAAATAGGTGTTCAACACACTGTAACACAACAGGGCCCTGACCCTGGTGGGGACAGCTAGGTGCCACAGCAGGACAAATATTTCAGGTTACTGCAGCCCAAGGGGAGAGACCCAGGCTACCCCTTCATGGGCTGACAGGTGCCCCAAGGCAGCTCTTACCATGGACGCAGTCCTTTGCAAAAGGCTGGAAGCTTTTCAAACCAGCCACCCTCTCCCCCCAAAGCCAGGCTACTGGGAGCTTGGGCTCTTGCTAGGGCTAATAAGCTAAGCAGTCTTGTACCTGGGAGCTACGGGGATGTGTTTTCACCCAGCTTCCCAGGGGTGCGGGGGATGCTGGCGGAGTGCTGGGGGAACGTGAGTCATGGCGCCAAGCCACAGTAGTGTGCACGTAACCATCCGAGGGGAGGGACCTTGGGGCTGAGAATCCCAGGCCTCAGCCGAGGGTCTCGGGGGCAGGGTTAGTGGAAGGACTCAGGCCGGGATGGGGGGCGGGAAAGACAATGGGCAGGCCCCATTAAGGAGGGGGCCAGGCTCCATTGGTGTGCCCCAGCATTCAGCAGCTGGCACATTTTCCCTCCTCTGGGTGGAAAACCCCTGCCCGGGCAGAGTTCTCGGCAGGGGCTGGGGGTGGATTCTGCGTCTGAAAAACAGAGAGGGTTTTGCTTCCCTTTTCTGCTGAGTGCAAGATGAGTTGTTTTCCCTTCCGGGGGGGTGGGGGGCGGTCGTTATGAATCACTTGCCAGCCGGCCGGTGTGTCCTGGCCCCAGTTTCCTCTTGCTGAAGCAGCCTCGGATGAGGATCATTGCTGGGCAGAGGGAGGTGCCCTGGGGTGTTTCCGCCCCTGCCCCACGCAATCCTGCTGCCCCAGCAAGGCTGTGCGGGCAGCCTGTAGACTCCTCTGGGCTCGTAGCCCGTTGCTAGGGCCTGGCGGTGGGCGAGGGCCGGGGATGGACCCGTCAGGGCTGGGGTGACACGGGTGGGGGCAACAGAGGAGGCGAGGCAGTGCAAGGGGGCCAGGGTGGTGATGGTGGGGGAGGGGGGCCATGAAAGGTGGGGGCAGCATGTCTGTTGGGGATCTGTGGCCGGGCTCTAGGGAGGGCAGTGTGTGTGGTGTGGTGCTGGCAGGGGGGTGGGGGTGGGGGCTGTGCGTGTGTGTGTGTGACAAGGGAGGGCCGTGTGTGTGGTAGGGGTGGGGGCTGTGTGTGAGAGGGGAGGGCAGTGTAAGGGAGGTGGGAGTGAGAGGGCTGTAGAAGGAGGGGGCTGGGTGTGGGAGTGAGGACTGTGTACAGGAGGGCGGTGTGGGAGTGGGGGCTGTGTGTGGTTAAGACTGTGGGGGTGTGTGGGCAGTGTACAGAAGGAGGGCGGTGTGTGAGGTTTGGGTGTGAGTGTGGGCTGGGTGTGGTGTGGGGCAGTGGGGAGTGAGTGTACAGGAGGGCGGTGTGGGGGTGGGGGCTGTGTGTGGTGAAGGCTGTGGCGTGTGTATGGGCTGTGTACAGGAGGAGGGCAGTGTGGGAGGTGGGGGTGTACAGAAGGGCATTGTTGGGATGTGGGCCTGTGGGGGTGGACAGTAGAGCTGTGCGTGTGGGGCAGTGTGTGGGGGGGTGTACAGCAGGGCAGGGTGTGTGGGGTGGGGGTGTACAGAAGGGCAGTGTGAGGATGTGGGACTGTGCGAGGGTAGACAGTAGGGCTGTGCATGTGGGGCAGTGTGTGGGCTGTGTACAGGAGGGCAGGGTGTGTGGGGTGGGGGTGTACAGAAGGGCGATGTGAGGATGTGGGACTGTGTGGGGGTGGACAGTAGGGCTGTGCATGTGGGGCAGTGTGTGGGGGGGTGTACAGCAGGGCAGTGTGTGGGATGGGGGTGTACAAAAGGGCAGTGTGGGAAATTGGGACTGTGTGGGGGTGGACAGTAGGGCTGTGTGTGGGGGGCAGTGTGTGTGGGGGTGTACAGCAGGGCAGTGTGTGGGATGGGGGTGTACAGAAGGGCAGTGTGAGGATGTGGGCCTGTGTGGGGGTGGACAGTAGGGCTGTGCATGTGGGGCAGTGTGTGGGCTGTGTACAGGAGGGCAGGGTGTGTGGGGTGGGGGTGTACAGAAGGGCAGTGTGGGGATGTGGGACTGTGTGGAGGTGGACAGTAGGGCTGTGCATGTGGGGCAGTGTGTGTGGGGGTTTACAGGAGGGCAGGGTGTGTGGGGTGGGGGTGTACAGAAGGGCAGTGTGGGGATGTGGGCCTGTGTGCGGGTGGACAGTAGGGCTGTGCGTGTGGGGCAGTGTGTGTGGGGGTGTACAGCAGGGCAGTGTGTGGGATGGGGGTGTACAGAAGGGCAGTGTGAGGATGTGGGCCTGTGTGCGGGTGGACAGTAGGGCTGTGCATGTGGGGCAATGTGTAGGGGGGTGTACAGCAGGGCAGGGTGTGTGGAGTGGGGGTGTACAGAAGGGCGATGTGGGACTGTGTGGGGGTGGACAGTAGGGCTGTGCGTGTGGGGCAGTGTGTGTGGCGGGGTGTGGCAGTGTGTGGAGGGCACACGCAGAAGCAGGGCAGCGCTGGTATCTCAGTCGCCAGCGGGCGCGTGGGGAGGGGCGGGCTGGGTTCCTGGGGCGAGGTTTGTTTACTTCCTGTTGCTAGCTCAGGCCTGCAGATGTTGTGTGCGTCAGGCCTGGGACACTTGTGCTCCCCCCCCCACCTCACATGTGGCCGGGGCCGGAGCCCTTCGTCCTTTCGACGGGCTGTGGCAGGAAGGATCCTTCCAAAGGCTGCACGGAAGCTGGCAGCTAGAGATCCCCCCCAAATCCTTCCCCAGCGGGCTCCAGCCCCCCATCCCCTTGCCCCTGGGCCAGCCGCCCAGCAGCCTTGCTCTCTGGCAGGCTGGGCTGGTGCAGGGTGGAGGAGGGGGGCTGTGATGCTCCTGTGAGATGGGGCCTGGTCTCTCTCCAGGACGAGCCAGGCCTGCCCTGGGCAAACAGGATCAGCCAGGCAAAGCTGCCCCACACTGCCCTGCAGTCTCCTGGGGGAGAGAGTAATGGCCCACGTCCACCGTTCTCTGGCCACTCGATGCCACGGCTGGAACTAGGGTTCATGTCTTCTGAGGCAGAGGCTTCCAGACATGGCCCCTCAGTTTCTGGGCACCCAGACGATGAAGACAACGGGAGCAGAGGGTGGTCGGCACCGCCAGGAGCCAGGCTGTAGCTGGGCACCCAAACAATGATAACATTGGACTGGAAGGGATCTCCAGGGCATTGTCCCCAGGCAGCCCCGGCATATCGTCCCCTTCACAAACTTGTCACGCTCCACCCTAAAGCCCCTTAGGTTGCTTGTCTCTCTCTACTCTGCTGGGAGGCTGTTGCAGGGTTAGAAACCTCCTTCCCAGCCTCCACTTTTCCTGGCCATTCTCTCCCCGTTTGTTCTTCTGCCAACATTGTCCTTTAGCTTCAATAGCTTGTCTCCTTCCCTGGGATTCACCCTGGGGTGTATTTATAGAGCAATCCGATCCCCGCTCAGCCTGCTTTTCGCCAGGCTAAACCAGCCAAGCTTTCTCAGTCTCCTCCTAAGCCAGGCCCTGTGCTGTCCTGCCCGTTCAAGCAGCCCTTCTCCGCACCTGTTCCAGCTTGAATTCTTCTTTCTTCAACATGGGTGACCAGCGCTGAGCTCAGCATTCCAGGGCCTTGGACAGACTGAGACCCACCCACCCAGCTCACAGACACCAATCTTCTGTTTAGGGGGGCTGCTTCTGCACAGGCCAAGGAAATTGGACTCCTTGGGCCAGTCGGTTTCTCAGCTCTCTCACCCTCCGAGCCCCGATGCATCATGAGCACATTACGAGTGTGGCATGTGGATGTGAGGCATCACCAGAAGTATAGTAACTTCCCATGAGCCATGTGGAGTGAAGGGACTTGGCTGGCCCCAGCACTGTAGTAGAGGAGAATCTCGCAATCTGTGATGTATTTATCCTCTCAATTTCAGCATGGTCTTGAGTTTCTCCCCTTCCCAGCATGCTGGCGATGCTCACATGGGGATGCATGCGTGCCCTGGCTGCAGAGGGGGTGAGCCAGTGGCTGATTAGCCAGTCACCACTGGCCTTGGCTTTGAGGTGCAAGGTGGGGTCATGCTACCTAGAAGAGAGGGAAGTGGGTTGAAGGGAGAATACAGCGGCCGTCAGGTTGAAAAGATGAGTTAATTTTTAAGGGTCCCAACTCGAGTGGGCTCCAGTCACCTCCTGGCCCTAAGATGGAGCCCACCCTTGGCAAGCTGGGACTGCTCTGCGTCAGGGCAGAAGTAAAATATCAGCCGCCGGGGTCAGGAAGAAGCTTCCCCACCAGGCATGTTATTGCAAGAGTGTCCACTGAGTCTGGGTCTGGTCCCAGCCCCTGCCAGAGACAGGACACCAGCCCGATGGGACGATGAGTCTGATCTGGCTTGGCAGCTCCTTAGCCAGCAACTCCACTGCTGTTGAATTGCTCCTAGCGAGAGAGGCTCCGTGCTGACAGGCCCCATGGCAATCACTCAGGACACCTTGTGGGCTCAGTCCAGAGCAGGGAATGGAAGTGTGGAGGGGGCCTCGAGGGAATGGGCTGAGGCTGAACTGAACGGAGGAAAATTGAGGCTGAACTGAGATCTGCCTGGTACTGAGATCTGTTCAGCTGCGGAATAGCGTCCAGGGGATGTGATGGAAACCTTGATGCTAGAGGCATTTGGAGCTGGGTTTGCCTGAAGCCCAGAGAACATACCTGGGTGATGAGCTTTCACTAGCATAGTAGGACTTTTCCAAGCCCACCGTCTATGATCTGAGGGTTTATACCTACAGAAACCAGCAGGGCTCTGGGGAAGTTCGAGTCTAGTTCCTAGAATGTCCAAGTGCCCTTGTTTCCGTGCCAGGATTGAGGGCTAACATGCTGAAAGGCAGAGGCAGGGCTTTGGGAAAGTGAAATCTGCCCAGCTGCTCTTTCCAGTGATTTTATTAAATACAGAAAGTAGGATTTAAGTGGTTCTAAGTAGTAACAGACAGAACAAAATAAGTTACCAAGCAAAATAAAATGAAATGCGCAAATCTATGTCTAATCAAACTGAATACAGATAAGATCCTCACCAGTTCCAGAATGTTCTCTTTTACAGGCTAATCTCCTTTTAGCCTGGGTCCAGCAATCACTCACACCCCCTGTAGTTACTGTTCTTTGTTTCAGTTTCCTTTAAGTATCCTGGGGTGGTGGAGAGGCTCCTTCTTTCCAGCATCAGGCAGGGAGAACAGACCCCTGCTTGTGACGTATCCTCATTCAGGACCGGTGCATCTTACAGCTCTCCTCTTCCTGCAGTAGTCAGGGGAGGCAGGGAGAGGGGGCCTGGCTGGAGGCCATCCCAGAACTGTTGTGTTTTTACATTCATAACTGATGCACCAATCCCAGAGGTGCCGGGGCTCAGAACTGCCAGACCCAGAGGCAGGGCCGGCGCTAGCCATTTCGCCGCCCCAAGCACGGCGGCACACCGCGGGGGGCCCTCTGCCGCTCGCCGGTCCCGCAGCTCCGGTGGACCTCCTGCAGGCGTTTCTGCGGACGGTCAGCTGGTCCCGCGGCTCCAGTGGAGCTGCCACAGGCGTTTCTGCAGAGGGTGCGATGGTCCCGCTGCTCTGGTGGAGCTGCCGCAAGCGTGTCTGCGGGAGGTCCACCGGAGCTGCTGGACCAGCGGATCGTCCGCAGCCACGCCTGCGGCAGGTCCACCGGAGCCACCTGCCGCCCTCCCAGCAACCGGCAGAGCACCCCCTGTGGCGTGCCGCCCCAAGCACATGCTTGGCGCGTTGTGGCCTGGAGCCGACCCTGCCCAGAGGTGCTGGGGCTTAGGCCTGGCACAAATTAAGCCTTGCAGCACAGGGACCTTTTCCAGCACTGCAAGGCCTGTGTGTGGATGGCGGGCAGGACTCTCCTGCCCGATGGGAGGCTGGGCAGAGCAGGGGGGCCCTTCCCAGCTCTGTTCCCGTGGTACACCAAGGCCGTTGGCTCTGGCTGGGGAGCGTGGGCTTTCGCAACCTCAGAGCAGCGCTGACCAGGAAGTTCTGGTGGACCTGTGGCTCCTGGAGATCATGTCTACTTGCTGCTCTGGATCAGGCGCTTGCTGCGCTGAGCTCCGTGAGCAGCCTGGAGACCCCTGCTCCTGTCAGTGCCAGAGGGGCAGTTACTGGGCACCAGGGCTTCCCGTGTGGGCGGCGCTGGGAGAACGTCTAGGGACGGGCAGGGCTGTTGTCCCAGCCAGCCTGCGCAGCCTTCAAGAAGCCACATGACATCTAGAGCTGCTGGCTTGGTCCCTGGCTCCCTGCGTTAGCTTGGGTCTGTCAATAGCAGCCAACAAAGGCGTCTGCCTTTGGACAGGGAATCGATACTTGAGCAGATCAGAAACCAAGATTTGAATGCTAATAGGAGGAGCCGCCCTAGGAAATACGGGCCACAGAAGCAGAATTGTTTCTGCCTAGAAAGCGTTTGCATAACGGTGGAGTGGTTTTTTTCTCTGCTGAAGTTAGGAAATGGACGACAATAGCCAGCTCTTGGGCAGGAAGGAGCCTTCCAGGGAACAGCCGCCAGCCTGGCGGGTGGTCAGGAACCTTTGGCTATAGCCTGAGCCATGCCAGTGACTAGCTGTGTAATCTTGGGGAATCCACTTTGCCCCGATGCCTCAGTTTCCCCCTCTGCCGGATGGAGATAGTGAGCCTGAGACTTTAAATGATGTCTGTGAAGCCCTTTGGGATCATACAGTGTTAGGCTCTGCTCTTGAAATCAAGTTCCCTGGGCAGGATCAGGCCTAGCACTTTGCAGGGCAGGAGCCCAGATACCACGGTGATGGATGTGGGATAAGCACCTGGATCTCTATGTGGGGGTTAGACAATATTGTGTGTATGTCGACACCGCCCTCAGGCCAACTCTGCAAAGCTGTCCCAGCCTTTCCCAACCCCTCTAGAAAATGCAGCCGCCGCTCTACGCTGGGTGTGATAATGCCCGCAAACAGATGCTGCTGTCCTCTCCCCTTCCCAGTGAATGGCTCGCCTCCAGCAGAGCGGAGTTGTGCAGAGTTGCACAGGGAGAGGGGCTGGTGAACCTCTCTGGTACGTTCTCTAATCCTCCCGCTAACGGGATCACTCTGCCTCCAGGTGGGGGCAGAATCAGGACTCCTGGCTTCAGTCCCGGCACAAGCCCCCTCTCATATGGCCAGATCCTGCGCCCGGTGAAGTCAATGGGAATCTGTGTAGCCTACTGGGCTTCAGAGCAGGTCACATCTCTTCCAGGCCTCCACTGCCCCTCTGTAAAACGGTGATAACAACATGGACCTTTCTCCCATCACAGGGGACGTGGGGGGGTCCACCGGTGAATATCTCTGCCCGTGTACCCAACAGTAGTACTCAGTACCGCTCAGATACCATGGTGATGGGCACCGCTCCCGGAAGAACAGTGTTCCTCAAGCCCCTTCTGTCCAAGGAGCACAGAGCAAATGAGCTAGCTCTGTGAGCTAGGCGCCATCACCATTATCCAGGTGGGGAAACTGAGGCAAGATGCGGTGACTGCGGTTTTCACATTTCCCGAGTGTCAAAGCTTGGCAGGCCCCTCTCCCGCCCAGATCAGATTATCCACTCCCATTTCCCTGCCCTTCCTCCCCAGCACCACCGCCTCCCACTTCCCTCAGCAGCCTCTTGGCAGGGCTCCTGCATCCACCCTGCTGATCAGAGGGAGCGTCTCTAACTGATGCTGGCCCAGCGCCTCCTTCAGTGCAGCAGCAGCAAGGCTGCTTCCATTGGTTGCAGTGCAGCAAGTGGCCTGATCGGCTTTTTGGAAGCAGGAGGGGGCAGAGCAGAAATTATACCAAACTGCTGGTTACAGCACAAACTGCCTTGTGTTGCAGCTGGGAAGGGAAGATGCAGGGTGACTGGGATCTTACTGACAGCTTCTAATGTTGGGGCCCAGTGCCCCGCAGCAGAGTTTTCTGGTGCTCCACACACCAAGCGACGCCGGTGGAGTTAGAGGTGTGATTTTACAGCGGCTCTGCTCAGCTCTGTGGAACTTTGTACGTGGACATGCTGAGAGCAGTTCCAACTCGGCTTACAGGAGCTCAGCCTGTGGTGGGGTTGTAGGCACCAACTCAAGCCATAGAACTAACTTTAAACCATCACAGGTGCACACAGAATTAAACTGGTGCAACTGCTGGGTGTAGACAAGTCCTTGTAGTTCACACCTGTGCTGCACAGGTGTCCAGGTTCCTGGTCCCCTGAAGTCCTGCTCAGCGTGCCCTGGGATCTGGGTAACACCTGCGATGGATGCTCTGGGGAAAGTCTCCTCACTTCCCAGGCCTGGCCAGGAGTTTGGAGGAGATGGTAGCAAGTTCTTTTACCCCTTCACCCTCAGCATTTCAACATCCTCTGGGGTCTGGTCCATTCAGCTCCGATTCCTGCAGCGGGGGATATTCCTTGTGTTGTTAAATTCTGGATCTGGTCCCATTCCTATCCCTCATCCCCACAGGAGCAGTTTCCTTCTCTCCTTCATTACCCCTCTTATTAACCCCTCCAGTGCAGCAGCGTACAGCAGTGACTCCAGGTTGCTTTCCGAAGGATTTACAAGCCACCAAGACAAAGAGGTGTTTTGTTCTGCTTATTGAGTTCATGGGGGGGCACGGAGATGGCACACACCTGCCTTATTCCCCCTTCGTCCGCTCCAGCGGTAACTCTGGGCTCCGTATTACCTACTTCTGGCCCGCCAGCTCCTTCTGGAAAGGATTTGTTGCAGCCATCGGGGCAGGCCTTCTCACCTCTGTCTGGCTCAGAGTGAGAGGCAGCATTGTCTAGTGGCCAGAGCAGGGCACCTGGGGCCTAGTCCTGCCACGGCCACCAACTTGTTCTGCGACATTGGGCAGGTCAGCTGAGCCATCTGTTCCGTGGCTATAATAATCCTCACCCTCATGTGAGTACCCCCAGCTCCACCCACGTTCTCTGGGGCGGGAGAGGGGGCACCGTGCCCCCGAACGTCACCTGGCTGGGAGCTGGGCTGTGACAGGGATTCACATGGCTGGTCTTTGATTCCATTTGTGGGAGGGCCAGCTGCTCCCTGCCTGCCAGCTGCTGCCCCCACCGGCCCTGCATCTCCAGCAGTTCCCTGGCTGGGAGGGGCTAGGCAGAGCAGCACCCAAGCCACCAGGTCACCTGGTTCTGGTGACCTCACAAGACCTCCAGGGAGAGGAGCGTGAGGACAAGAGGCGGCCAGGACCTGGTGCTCTATATGCAGCTGCACAAGCTGCTCTTGTCCCTCCCCACTCTCGCCTCAGGGACGGACTCCCAGGTGCCATTGATTTAGTGAGAGGAGCAGGGTGGGACCAAGATCTAAGAACGGGAATGCCTCTTCCTGGGTTCAGATCCCAGCTCTGTCACAGGCTCACGGGGTAACCTTAGGCAAGTCACTTCCCCACCTCTGTGCCTCAGTTTCCCCATTTGTAAAACAGGGAATGGTACTGTCATGAGCTTGCTAGTGAGTGTACACCACTGCCCTCTGCTGGCTGGAAATAGGGCTGCACAGCTGTGGCCTGGCCCCTCCACTGCTCCCAGGCTCTCCTTTAACTCAGGTGAGAGAGACCTGTGGGTTCGGACCAGGAGGATCTGAAACTCCTCTCTCTAATTTAGCTTTCCCACAGTAGGCCCTTGTGTCTCACGTCTGTTTGTCCTTCCCCCTCGCCCCCCACTCGCTATTTCACCTGCAGGCTGGGAAGGAGGAGACGTGGGTAGTTTTATGTCTGTTTTCAAACATTTAGGAGAGGCTGGGATATTACAGAGCTGGTGGCTGTATAGATACCAAATAGACCAACTCCCCTATCCCCATGAAGCAGCATTTCTGCAGCATAGGATGTCCCAGCTGGCCATGACTTTGTTCTGATGCTTAGTGGTTTGCCTGTTCAGAGCACTGTGCAGGCATTCCCTCATTTAAGCCTAGGAAGCCAGTGTGGGTAAGTATCGTAATCCCCATTTGGGGAAACTGAGGCGGGGGAAAGGCCAAATCTTTCACACCTGGTGCGGCAAGTTAGGTCGCTAGCAAGGGGCCCGATGCAAGGGTGCTGAATGTTCACTGGCCAGCTGCAGCTCTCCGTGGCTCTCACAGCATTCGGGGTGCTCAGGTTAGCTCAGGATCTGTAAGTGACCTCTGGCGTCCTTTGCTGGCTGCTCTCTGTGGGTCCTACCTCAAGACTTATTTTTCCTGAGCAAGGGAATGGTGCTTTTCTTCCTGGAAGCTCACTAGGGCTGATCTGCTGGGGCAGACCTTGGAGTTCTAACAATGATCAGCTCAAATCAGGGACATGAACTCCCTCTAACCCTGTTCCAGCCCCTCCGGGTGGGTTACGGGCTGGGGGCTCATGCAGGGCTCGCCAGCTCCTCCTGCACCCTTGTGCCATGGGGCTTTGCTGGCTGCAACTGTGCCACACCAAAAGGGGACAGCTGTGGGGGGATTGTATCCCAAGACAGAGGAAGTCCAGTCAGGACACTGAGCTGTGGTGCACAAGGCTGCTACTCCAAGGGCCTCAGGAATGCAGCAAGGACAAGCCGGCACCCTGCAGGAAGGAAGCACAGTCCATGTGTGATAGACGCTGATCAGGTTGCTACTGGGTTGAAACTGCATTCTGGGAAACAAGAGACTTGCCAGCCGGATGCCTGTAGGGGCTGTGGGACAGACCAAGTGAAGGGCCATTTGGAAAGTCCATTAAGGGAGCTGGAACTCTGCAAGGCGGCAGGCATAGGAGGAAGATTTCCCACTATGCAAACAGGTAGTGTTATGCAAATCGATGTCATGCAAATCCACTGGACATTGATGAAAGGCAGCAGACTGCACACTACACAACACTGGCACCCGCGGTGCCTTCCCAGATCTGGGACTTTCTATCAGCGAGTCTGGGTCAGCTCCTGATTAACCATCCGATCGAGTCTGTTCAAAGAGGGCCCCATTTCACCCCCTCAGCCTCAGAGTCAATGGAAAAGTCCCAGTGACTTCGCTGGGAGCTGATGGCATTGCTGTATTAGCGCCATGCAGAGCGGCAGATCTCCTGAGTGGGTCCCAGCAGAGCAAAGGGGGAAGAGGGACTGCCGATGCCCACTCCCCTGGGGGCTCTTCACCCTCCTACTGGTCCTTGGTCACTTTGTGAGGGTCACCACAAAATACATAGAAGGTTGTTACAAGGAGGAGGGAGAAAAATTTTCTCCTTAACCTCTGAGGATAGGACAAGAAGCAGTGGGCTTAAATTGCAGCAAGGGAGGTGTACGTTGGACATTAGGAAAAAGTTCCTAACTGTCAGGTTTAGCGCTGGAATAAATTGCCGAGGGAGGTGGTGGAATCTCCATCATTGGAGGTTTTTAAGAGCAGGTTGGACAAACACCTGTCAGGGATGCTCTAGATAATACTTGGGGTATGTCTACACTGGAAACATAAGTCAACCTGCCGTGAAATGGACAAGCCAGCCAGCAGCCAGTGTAAGGGGTGCAGCGTCTACACGGACACTGCACTGCTCTAACGACACCAACAGACGCCTGACACCTCCCATGGAGGTGGAGTTATGATGCTGGTGTAGGAGGGCACTTCTGTCGGCGGGAGGAAGGCTGTAGTGTAGACACTGACATAATCAGGCTAACGTAAGTTGCCTGACTTCGACATAACTGCGTCGTGTGGACCAGCCTTTAGTCCTGCCATGAATGCAGGGGCCTGGCCCCCTCGAGGTCCCTTCCAGTCCTTCTACCTTCTGGCTCCTCCGGGGCCTTCACTAAAGTTTCCACCTGGATCAGTGTCCGTTAACATGAAACCCTTCCCTGTGCTCCTCGCAGCTCCCGGATTTGGCCTCAGCCTCCCTATGAGGCGTCATTATTCTCATTCCACAGAAGGGGACCTGGGAGAGCGCAAGCCATTTGCCCAGGGGCACCGGGCCGGTCTGGCCCAGGCAGGAACTGAACCCAGTTCTCCTGATCCCAGCCTAGGGACTCCAGCACAAGGCCACCCTTCCTCCCCTTCTGTCTGGCCTTGGAGCCAGCTGGCTGGGAGTCTCTGGTGCCCAGCCCCCGTGGGCTGTCCAGGCCTGGCCCAGCTGTGCAGCCTGGCTGGGAGCTGCTGTGATGGGGCTGCGGCCTGTCTGCCGTTGCACACGAAGCGCGTTCGGCGGGAGTGTATTTTTAAATCTGCTCTGTGCGTCAAGGGAAACTGGCGATCCCCTCCCCCGCCCCACTTGCTTCGCTCAGCCCCACAAGTCCTCTGCGCCGCTTTCCCACAGCCGGCCCAGCCGCTCTGCTTCCTGCCGCCAATCACACAGGCGGAGCGCTCTCCCTGCAGGGCCGGCTAGTCCCCACCCCGGGAGATATCTGCTCCCCCAGCCCTAGCTGGGTGAACAATCCTAAGTCGGGACGGTGCCAAAGGGCCTTGAGAAATCCTCTGCCAGGCTGGGAGGTGGGGCTGGGCTGGGCCTGCTCTGCGTTTCCTGCTTTCACTGTACGCCGGGGTTTTCACTTGCAGAGCTGGCGCTGGTGTGTCAGTTTCACCCCCAGCTTCGCGCCCTGTACTCTGTTCGCCTCCGGGCGCCCTGCCTTGCAGGGGGTTGCAGGAACAGGGCAGTGTGGAGATTCATTAGACTTCTAGGGAGAGTGCCTGTGTTTGGGCGTGGCCACCCCGCACCGCCCCCTTCTGCTCCGGCGTGGCACTGCTGGCACTCCCTGCCTCAGTGTCCCTCCCCCGATGTGGGTCTCCTCTGTGAGCTACACACAGGTCTGTGCTGGAGCTGCGGCTTAGCCCTCCAGCCGAGTCATAAATGGACTCAGCCCCTTCTGGGGTGACCCAGGTCCCAACAAACGAAAGGTTCTTCTGCCCTTCCTGGGCTTCTCTTCGGGTATCCCTCTGGGCCCCTTTCAGGGCTACCTTTGAGTCTTTCCCCTGCCTCAGTATAGCGCACTGGTCCTCAGGCTGGTCCCCTGAAGTACTCGGCCTCCTGCAGACACTGGCTTGTGGCCTTCCACAGGAGCCAGCCAGCCTCCCCACTCCCTTTGGTTCCATACCCGCAACGGCTCTATCTCAGCCTTTTCTTGATGCCCGCCGCAGGCTGAGAAGCAGCTGATTATGACACAGATGGGGCTGGCCCATCTCCCTTAAGGGACCAGTCACTCGGACACACTGCCACGTGAAGAGACTGAAAAGTGTAGGGCTGTTTATTTTAGTGAGAAGACAGAATTAGAGCTGGCCAAAAAATTTCACCGGAAATGTTACAAAATTATTTCCTCCCCCTCACACCTCACCCCGCATAGTTGTTGACTAAAGGGTCTCAGCCTGACAGTGAAAAACAAAACCTTCTCAGCACAAAATGCAGGTTTTTGAAAACCAAAACCTCAATTTTTCTACCGAGATCCAAAATGTTCTTGGTTTTGGTGAAGAAAGAAAGAGCACTCCACACCCACCCACCCACCCCACAGAGAAAATTTCCATCAAAAGGAAATTCTTCCAAAGTTCCATTGATCAAAAAGCCATTTTTAACCAAAAAGTGTTCCAATGAAGAAATTTGGAACAGTAGTAGACTTAGTGAAGGAGTAAAAAATTATGAATTGATAGAAATGGGAGATAAGGTGAATAGATGTTCCCAGCCCCTTAACAGGATGAGAAGGGGACAGTCAATGAAACGGAAAAGGAACAAAATGAATGTTGTAAAAGAACAAAACACAATATACAAATACAACAAGGAGTGTGGTGGCACCTTAAAGACTAACAAATTGATTTGTGTATAAGCTTTTGTGGGTAAAAAACCACTTCTTCAGTGGTCCAAATAAATCTGTTAGTCTTTAAGGTACCACCAGACTCCTTGTTGTTTTTGTGGATGCAGAGTAACCCAGCTCCCCTCTGATACTTGACATAATGTACAAATAGCCAGTGGAACTCATTGCCACAAGATATCACTAAGGCCAAGAGGTTAGCAGGGTTCAAAGGAAGATGGACTCAACCAGAGATTAAAAGGAAGCTTCCTCTGGGGGCATGTTATCCCACCGCTGCCTGCTGCAGCATTTCTTACATCTTCCCCTGATGCAGCTAGGGGATGCTTGATGCTGGATTAGATGGACTCCTGGTCTGCCCCAGCATGGCAGCTGCTGTGGTCCCAGGCTCCAGTTGGTAGGATCCAGGCTTTGAGGTTTCAGGGTTCAACCCAGGTCTGAGCTAGAAATGGGCAGCCCTCGAAAGGCTTCCCAAAGCCAGGTTCTTCTCCAAAGCGCAGCGACCTAGACATGTTGCAAGAACGGGCGTTCACAGGGGACTTCCTGATCTCGAGGTGCCCTGAGAATGGGGCTGCTCAGGGTATTTTGGAGCATCCGTTCCCGATCAGAGCCAGGGAGAGCAGAGGTGTGTAGCAATTGAGAGAAACAAAGCGAGCTCATCAGCATTTGGGGGCAGGGACTCTCTTGTCCAGTTCTTTGTTTGTCCGGCACCTTGCAGAACAGGGCCCTGACCCACGGCTGTCGCAATACACACAGTAGATGTGGTGAGAAAGAAGAGGGCTGTTTAAAGGCCTGATCTGACAGTGGGCCCAGATCCCCTATGCACCACGGCAGAGGTACAAAGGGGTACAAGGGGGAACAGAGAAAAAGCAACAGCTTAAAAGCCATGTTCACCAGACCGACCAGCGCAGTCACTTCCATAGAGCTCAGGGCGCTAATGTCTTCTCCAGCCCAGCCAATATACTGTCCAAGTGCCCTGCTCACAGACACTCTGGGTTTTTGCTCCCTGAGACAGCATCACCCCTGAGCGGTATCAGAGCCTGCCTTATAAAGGCCCCTGACTCCACCCCTTTCCCAGCATGCTTTGTTCAGAGGAGCTTGATATCCATGACCCATGGTGGCGCTAGCTAGTGCTACCCCAACATCCTGTCCTTGCCCTCCAGGTCAGAAGAAACCTTCCAGCATCACGTCCTGGCCTCTTTCCCAGAAACTAGACAGCCCCAGCCTGGTAACAGTAGGGAAGAGAGGAGCAGGGAGCTGTACTTTTCTCTCAAGATCCCTCACAAACAGATGGAGAATCCAAGTTTGGTTTGCTAAAAGGCAGAGCCTTTTCTCCCTTGATGCTCCTTTCTAAACCCCAGGAATGGTTGGTTCTGTGGCAGGTCTAGCTTGGTGGATAGAAGCCTCTGGCCAGGAGGGGAGGGAAGAAGGGAATCTGGTTCCTGGGTCTTTAGATCCTGGCTTTTTCCCCACACTTGGAAGCTAAACTTGTCTCTGCTATCCCTCGATGTCCCCCACAGCAGCTCTGTTTCCCTACCATCGCAGCACTCTCTTCCAGTAGAGATGGTGCAGGGAGACTGGGCGTCAGGCTGGGGCGGGTCAGGGTCCAAGCACTCTGAACTGCAGGGCTGTGAGGAGCTGAGATATCAGTTTGGCCCATTAGAGAGATTGGTGCCATTGGCAAAACTGGGGGCTGGCTCCAGGGTTGATTGGGGTCTAGGGTTTTAATCTGACCCACAAGGAGTGTTGGTGGAGTCCAGCTGGGCTGTGGGTCAGATTAAAGCCCCAGACTCCCACTCTGACATGCCTCTGTTCTTGTCCCTGTAGTCCTCCCTGAGAACACGGGCCTTTGTTCAAGTAAGAGGTTAAGAGCCTACTATTGCTACCAGAGACCTCTTTGGCTCAATCAGAGAACCTGCCTCTAGTCCTGCAGGCCTAGATTTGCACCTCTCCAATGGCCCCAGTGCTGGGTCATTCTATCCCCAGGCCTGGGTCTGCGTGTTGCCAGCTGCCTGCCCCCGAGAGGCTGCTCCCCTCTCATCTGTCCCATCGGCCTGGTGGCAGCGAAGCAGTTGGAACTTCACTGTGGCAGCTACGCCCTGGATCTTACCATGCTTCCTGGTCACATTTCCCAATCGACTTGTCCCTTTGCAGTCCCGCTGGTGTTTAAACCTAATTCGCATCCTGCTCAGGGCGACACTGGAATAATTAATTCAGGGGAGTGGAGGGGCAGTGAAGCCCGTTCTTGGGGGAGCGAGGGGTTTGCTTTATACACATACGTTATTCAATGAGGATAAATAATGTTGGTTACATAAATAATACCAGGTGGGGTACTGGAGTAGAGCAGTGGTTCTCAAACTTTTGTGCTGGTGACCCCTTTCACATAGCAAGCCTCTGAGTGTGAAATTATAAATTAAAACCACTGTTTTATATATTTAACACCATTATAATTGCTGGAGGCAAAGCGGGGTTTGGCGTGGAGGCTGACAGCTCGCGACCCCCCAGTTAATAATCTTGCAACTCCCTGAGGGGTCCCAACCCCCAGTTTGAGAACCCCTGGAGTAGTGGAAGGGGTAATGAGAAGTATTGGGGGGGGCACCCGCTATTCCTTCCTACCCCTTGGCATGATCTTGCTATGCTTTTCTACCCAGAGATCCCAAAGGATGTTTGCCATTAATGGGTTAAACCTCACAACCCCCCGTGAGGCAGGTACAAGATCATCCCCATCTTACAGATGTGAAAACTGAGGCACACAGCAGGGAAGTAACATGTCCACATTTACACACAAGTCTGTTCTGTGGTGCTTATCTGGCCCTGTCACACTGCTGGGAGGTTGGGCTGGGCTGTTACCCCATCATGCTGAGGGGGAACGAGTCGATGAAGCGACTTGCCCACGTCACACAGAAGCCAGCCTGAGCCCTCTCAGAGCCAAGGCTTCCTCCAAAGCCCCGGGCAGCAATTCAGCTTTGCTGATAGGGAGATTGAGGCCCAGGGAAGTGGGGACTTGCCTGGGGTCACACAGGAGATCCAGGCGCCCAGGCAGCTGTGCAAGCCGCTGCTTTCTCTTAGGAATCCTGGTTGTGGGGTGACGTCCCTGCTGCGCTCAGTCTGGGTGCAGGCCCCAGGTGGGGGTCCCGGGCTCAGTGGTTCCCTCATGGCAGCACGTGGCTGGCGATCAGCGCTGCCCCTCATGTGCCCTCCAAACGCCAGGGAGAGGGGAAGGTGTGGTGGAAGTGGTAGAATACACGGAGCGGGCAGATGCTGCGGGGCGAGGCAGCGGGACGGATGAACCAGCTGAGGGTTTCTGGCCTGGCCAGGCTGTTGGGGCAGAGGTCTGGAGGGCCAGGCCAGGAGGCCGAGGAGCAGGTCACAGCGGGAGGCAGTGCTGAGGGGAAAAGAGGCAAGCCGGCTTAGGCACAAAATGGGCTATACACAAGTATATACGGTAGGCTGCTGCAGGTGCCTTGCAGGGAGCAGGTGCCCCCAGGTACCCAATGCTGTCAATAGCCGCGATGCGCTGGGTGCAGGGCCGGGGTGGGGTGGAGGGGGGACACCGAGTATGCCCAGCTTTCCCCTTTGGAAGGGGGATGGCTGAGTGAGTGGCAGGTTGTTGGGAACATGGGGCCTGGGCAAGGGAGTTGTCCCTGCACTGTCCTAAGATGTGCTGCAGGGAGAGGGAGAGAGGTGCCGCAGGGAAGGAACTGGTTCCTGGATCCCATCCCTGCTGGCCGCAGAGGGCAGTGCGGGATTTCAATCCGCAGGGTAGATGCTGGGGACAGCACGTGTCCCATGCCACCTGGCTGCGCCGCACTGCAGCACGTGGGACCCTACACAGCTGTCCGGGGGCCATTTCAGGGAGGGAGGTCACTTGGGAATGCCAGTCCCACTGCAAGCCAGCCAGCTTGTGCGCCGAAGCCCCCTGGGTGCTCCTGCCTCAGGTCTGCGCCGTGGGGTTCCTAAGGGAAGGTGTGAAGCGGTGCAGGTGAAGGGGGTTAGGAGGCGCTGGCTCAGTGCGCCCCGGCTATTTGGGGGCTGGAGCTTGCTGCGGAGGTGAGGAGTGCGTGGGGTGGGGATGGCAGGGTGCTGGAGCATGCGACAGGGGTGACTACGCCGTGGCCAGGGCCGTCCTTAGGCATAGGCAACATAGGCAGCTGCGTAGGGCACCTGAAAATTTGGGGCATCACTGGGTCTTAGTGTCCACTCTCCTGTTTTCCTATCCCTGTTTTCACCCTTCCTGCAGGCTCCCACAGATGGCTGCTCTAGCCTGGTGAGTCTTCCTTGGGAGGGAATCTAGTAGTTAAAAGTGAAAAAACCTCCAGCCTGCCAGACCTATTAGCACATCATTGAAACTGTTAAAGAGACATTCAAGGGGTAATAAAGCCATTTAACAGGCATTTGCCAACCCCAAGGTATATACTGACAGGTTTCAGAGGGGTAGTCCTGTTAGTCTGTATCAGCAAAAACAAGGACGAGTCCTTGGCCATGTCTACATCTAAAATTTTGCAGCGCTGGTTGTTACAGCTGTATTACTACAGCTGTATAGGGCCAGCGCTGCAGAGTGGCCACACTTACAGCAACCAGCGCTGCAAGTGGTGTTAGATGTGGCCACACTGCAGCGCTGTTGGGCGGCTTCAAGGGAGGTTCGGGGAACGCGAGAGCAAACCGCGGCGAAGCTGGTCTCCTTTCCCGGTTTGCTCTCTCGTTCCCCGAACCCCCGAACAAGCAGGTCTCCTTCCCTGCGGTTTGCTGGGTGGTTCGGGGAACGCGAGAGCAAACCCGGGAAAGGAGACCAGCTTCGCCGCGGTTTGCTCTCGCGTTCCCCGAACAAGCAGGTCTCCTTCCCTGCGGTTTGCAGGGTGGTTCCGGGAAACGCGAGAGCAAACCGCGGCGAAGCTGGTCTCCTTTCCCGGTTTGCTCTCGCGTTCCCGGAACCACCCAGCAAACCTCAGGGAAGGAGACCTGCTTGCTCGGGGTTTGGGGAACGCGAGAGCAAACCGGGGAAGGAGACCAGCTTGATTACCAGAGGCTTCCTCAGGTATGCTGGGATACCTGCTTATTCCACGGAGGTCAAGAAAAGCGCTGGTAAGTGTCTATATTTGATTACCAGCGCTGGATCACCAGCGCTGGATCCTCTACACCCGAGACAAAACGGGAGTACGGCCAGCGCTGCAAACAGGGAGTTGCAGCGCTGGTGGTGCCCTGCAGATGTGTACACCTCCTAAGTTGCAGCGCTGTAACTCCCTCACCAGCGCTGCAACTTTCTGATGTAGACAAGCCCCTTGTGTCACCTCAAAGACTAACAAATTATTTGGGCATAAACTTTTGTGGACTAGAACCCATTTCATCAGATGTCCACGAAAGCTTATGCCCAAATAAATTTTTATACTGTCAGTTTCTGACTTTACTGACAAAAACAGTTGTGCATTAATGTAATATTTACACAGAACATGTCAGTCTACAGGACCTTAGTTTAAAATTTGCTTTAAAAATATTTCATTAGTGAGCTGGTGAAGATTATAAAATCACATTTCTAAAAAATGCTTGCATACAGTTTTAGATGCACAATCATCTTTAGCCTTAAATGTGTGGATCTTCACACATAGTTTTTTAAACAAATCCTTCAAAAGACCTCCCTTATCTAAAATACACATTTTAATTACTATAGTTAAAAAAAAAGTGCTTCCAAGTCTTCCTGTCCTTTCTGTCCATCCCTTCACCACCTCTCCCCCCACTCCCCACTGAAGAGAGCCCTTAAAGGGACAACAGTCCTTCCCTTCCAGATAGCTGGACAAAGAGTTCCCTTTCTTTACTTCTGACTATCCGACAAACTAGTTTTAAAAGAACCCTCCAGCAAAATCAGTACCTTAGTAAGAAAAAATCCTTGTTATACCTAAAATCTTTGGAAACATATTTTTTTAAAGTTGGTGAAATTTCATAACCATGTCTCTTGTTATGGAGATCACACAAAGTAAATTACTGTTCCCTTTTTCTAAAAGCAATGAACATTGTTATGAACACACTAAATCTCTATGATTAATTTAAAAGAATGTCTTTGTTTCAGTGAGTTAAATATGTAGTAATCTGGAATGCTGGCTTAAGATTTGAGTACATTTAAAATATAAATTCAACTTAGAAATACTGATGAAGAAAATGTAAAACAGAGAAGAGCTGCATCATGTATTCCATTATATGTAATGTTGTATTCAGCAGGACAGCTGACTCACCCTTACTATGAAGTTTTTGCAAATAAATCTCTGACAAACTTCAGGGCATATCAAAAAACCTGTGACTGACATTTTTTATTCCCAAATTTTAGTGCTTTTAATTAGGTACTTTCTTCATGTCCATTCTGCATGAGGGAGAGTGCATGGAAGTCTCTGCGGGGAACTGTGACTCTCCGCCATCATGAGGCAGGCTGGGCATCTCATTATCCTTTGCTGTCAAGTCCCTCCTCCCCCTCCCCCACCAGGCTGTGAGCTTGGGCTGCCATCTGGCATAGGGGCACCAGTTTAATAATACTGCGTAGGGCCCCATAAATCCTAAGGATGGCCCTGGCCGTGGCTTTGCTGGAAAAGCCCTCCAGCCAACTTGACTGAGAGGGAACCTGGTTTTCCCCACGTGTTTCGATGTGTGTTACAGCGCAGGGAGTTACTGGCCTCACTAGCTATCCACCTCTCCGCACAGATCCAGCCCACCTCTAGCCCCCTGCACAGCAATTCACTCCCATGCCCCCCCAGCTGTCTCCCCTACACCGCCAGATTGCCCTGGTCCCCCACTGCCCTGCTCCCAGGCCTCAGTCTTGAAATGAGTATTTTTCAAAGCAGTTGCAGATAAATGTCTAGAAGTGAAATGGGGCAGGGCTGATAGGAGCATGGCTGTAGGGGGGTGAGGGGAGGAGATGGCACGTGAGCTGAGGGGTCGCAGTTCACAGAGTCTAACAAGCTGTCTACAAAGTTACGAACAATCGCCATGGAAGCCTTTACTCCAGTTACCAAGGTGCAGTCACCTCTGGGGTGGAACACAGCTGCAGTGCATAGGAAAACCAGGTTGCAGTTCAGGACAGGAGGTGGAGCAGAATAATATACCCAAGGGCAGCAGAACAGGGTACTTGGAGAGGCAGAATGCAATTACCCATTAATCTGCTCAGGACATCTGGGTTCACAACCCTGCCCTGCAGAAAGGGCCCTCTGCAATCAGGATGCTTGGCCTTATATCTCCTCTGAAAGGGGGCATCGGCTTAGTACTGACTGGAGGGAAGAGCACCCCCTGGCAGCTCCCCAACATCCCGCCCCCCACAGCACCTGGGTTTTCCTTGGACATCTTCCATCAGAGCCAGGAGTGGGCTGAACCCTTGGTAACTTGAACGATCCCACGAGATCATAGCCTGGAAAATGGGCCGTGAGGCTGAGCAACAGGCCAGAGCAAGCACTTGCTTCCAAACTTTTCCCACCTTCTAACAGCAAGGAGATTGGAGCCTGTACTGGGCCAGCTGCCTATCAGCCTCCTCCAGATCCGTTCACGACACTTCCTGGCAGGGTCCCGTGCACTGCCACCGCCTGATGAATGAGCATCTCTCTTCTCACTATCATTCCCTGGGGCATGTGATGGCAGTGGGTGATTATCTCCCCTTCTGCCCCTGGCCAGAATCTTATCAGCACTAGCTACAGCTTCTGATCGTGCCTAGTGATAATACCGTGTGTCTAGGGGGCAGGGCTGGGGTCTGTTCCTGGATCTCCTGCTCTGTTGACCACACCAAACAGGGCTAATGAGGCTTTTGTAAAGTGCTTTGAGATCTATGAAGGGGAAAGTATTTTAGAATTTATATATATATATATTAGGGTTAGAAGGGACCTCAGGAGGTATCTAGTCCAACCCCCTGCTCAGGGCAGGACCAATCCCCAGACAGATTTTTTACCCCAGTTCCCTAAATGGCCCCCTCAAGAATTGAACTTACAGCCCTGGGTTTAGCAGGCCAATGTGCAAACCATTGAGCTATCCCTCTCCCCCAAGTGCTTATGCCAGTGCTAGCTTTTCAGCCACATAGATCTTCTTCAGGGCTGGGAAAGGGACTCCCAGCATCCCAGCTGAATGCAAGGTGGAATGGTGTTGTTTAGCATTAGTACTTAGCACATAGTGGAAGGGCCCATTCAAGGTAGAGTGGCCCGTTATCACTTCAAAGGTCACAGCACAAAAAGAGGGGGTGAGTGAGTTACAGATCCTTGTAATAAGCCACATATCCAGTGTCTCTGCTCAGGCCATGAGTTTCCGTGTCTAGCCGAGTTTAAGCTCCCAGGCTCCTCTTTTGAAAGTGCTGTGAAGGTTGCCTTTGAGGATGAGGATGGATATTTGCCCATCGCTGTAATGCAGCCAGTTCTAGGATGGAGTGTGGCAGCTGCTTAGCAGTGCACTGCCCCACACAACAGCTCTTCCAGGCAGGAAGGGAAGCAGATCCTATATTTAAGTGAAACTGCACAGAGAAAGTAGGGGAGGCCGAATGTAATCGCAGGTACTGGGATTTGGCCAGATAAGCAGAGCTAACACCGTTATTACTGGTCATCAACATGCAGGACATCTGGCATTGTCTTTTGTTACCTTCTGCTCTTTCCAGCTGTTTGGCGTAATGACCCACCTACTATCGCCTGTCTGAGACTTAGATTACAAACTCTCTGGGGAAAGAGACCATCTATCTGTCCAGCACCTCGCACGATGGAGGCCATGGCTCTGGACTGGGCACACCTAGGCACTACCGCAACACAAATCAATGACTTCAGTTGTGTGTCTCCTCTGAGCCCCAGCACTTGTCTGTGTGCCCCTCACCGTGGCATCAGAGTGCTGGCTCAGTGCTGACTCGGTCACCAGCACAGCTTTCCCTGAAGGCCTCCTATCCTAGCGAACACATGGCCCCTGAGACGCCAGCTGGCCCTGGTGTGAATGAAGTGAGGCTCAGGAATCTTGAGGCTTCTAGTGGATGGAAGCGATGTGTGCTGGAGAGAAGTGGGGCTGGGGTGCCAGAACGGGGGCATACCAGCCGTAAGGGCAAGACATGGGGAGAAAAGATGGAGAGGAGTGAGTGGGGGGCAGTGACTTGAGGGAGGAGACGGTGCGAAGGTGGGGCTCAGGGACAATGGGTGGTGCAGGGGTGGGGGCAGGGCCTTGGGGGGAAGAGAGGGGCCTCGGGGAAGTGGAGGCCAGAGGCGCAGGGGCTCGAGGAGAAGGGGCAGTATGAGGGTGTGGGCTCAGGGAGAAGGGGTGGCACTGGGGCTCAGGGGGAAAAGGGTGCGTGGGAGGCAGAGGCGGCATAGAGGGGGCAGGGGCACGTTTCGGATGCTGGTGGCCGGGTTCCCCCCCCACTTTTCGGGAGCTTCTGTCGCCCCTGACTTGGTCATGTCTCAGCGCGGCGGGGGGGGGGGGGGGGGGACGACACAATGAGATGACCTTCCAGCCCTACATTGCTGTGATTGTAGGTCTAAGTGCATGACCCTGGGTGGGAGCAGAAGGCTGGTCAAATGGTAGCTGCACTTACTTGTCTTCCACCCATCCTAAATTCTGAAGACTGGAAGGTGCCCTTGTGATCACCTACCCTGAGCCCCCGGGCATAGCGCAGGCCAGAGCCCATCCCCAGCGCGTCCTGCACCGAGCTCGCTCTCATTGACTCTGTCTCCTCCCCCTCCAGGTTGCTGAAGCGGAGCCCAGGGAACGTGAGCCGGGATGCAGAGCATAAAGTGCGTGGTGGTGGGTGATGGGGCGGTGGGGAAGACCTGCCTCTTGATTTGCTACACCACCAACGCCTTCCCCAAGGAGTACATCCCCACTGTCTTCGACAACTACAGCGCCCAGAACACGGTGGACGGCAGGACTATTAACTTAAATCTGTGGGACACGGCAGGCCAGGAGGAGTACGACCGGCTCCGGACGCTTTCCTACCCCCAGACTAACGTCTTCATCATCTGCTTCTCCATAGCCAGCCCACCCTCCTACGAGAACGTGAAACATAAGTGGTACCCGGAGGTCTGCCACCACTGCCCCAATGTGCCCATCCTCCTCGTGGGCACCAAGAAGGATCTGAGAAACAACCCCGATGCCATAAAGAAGCTAAAGGAGCAGAATCAGTTGCCCGTCACCACCCAGCAGGGGGTCAACCTCTCCAAGCAGATCCACGCCGTCAAGTACATGGAGTGCTCCGCCCTCAACCAGGAAGGCATCAAAGAGGTCTTCACGGAGGCTGTGCGAGCCGTCCTCAACCCCGCCCCAGTGAAACCTAAAAAGCCCTGCATCCTTTTGTGAAGAGGACTCCAGAAACCTAAGCGGTGTGGCCGGGCTTGGTGGCTGCTTGGGGTGGGGGAGGGTGCTGTAGAACCCGGAGATGATCCTGCCCTTGTCCCTCTGCTCCCAGTGATGCTAGTATGTACAGCCCTTCTCTCTCCAGACGCTTCCCAGCTGTCTGTCCCAGGACACGGCAAGGGAAATCCTGCCTCCATTGTATCCCGCGTGCCTCAACCCCACTCCCCAAGCCTTGCGTCCTTCCAGTGAAGGCACGATTGGACAGCTGGGTGCCACGAAACCAAGGCTGTTCTCGATAATAATAAACCACGTTTGCACTAATACATAGATTGTCTTGGATCACATTTTGGGGGGAGGGGTAAACCTTGATAAGTCATTAGGTGGTTTCCCCTCCCCTTTGATGTGACCCCAAGGAGTCCCTGGTCCCATCATGTTCTCGGGACCTGGGTACGTAGCTCGCTTGGGGATGAATGGCTTCCACTTCTTGGTCAGCCATTCAGATGGCCACTAAAATGAAATCGCTGCACTGCAACCCCCTGTCCTGAGAAGTGAGTGCTCAGACGGCATCTGCAACCACTTGCGCCACCTCCTTGGCCTTTGGTCCTCCAAACCCATCAGTTCCAGGGATGGAAGGAAACCAGGAACCTTGCTCAGTGCTAAAACACGCCCGCCCTCCAGGAGCTGTGGCTGCTTTGGTTGTTTGATGGGGCCACTGAGCCATCCTGCACAGCTGACAGAACTGGAGTAATTGCTGAATTGCAGGTTGAAGCTCATCAGCTGCCAAAGAAGCAAGTCCCTTTGTCACATTGAAGACCTGCCAGTGTTTCCACGGGATTGACTTGTGATTTGCCGGGCGAAGGAAATTATAAAACTTTTTCTGATTGTCTTCTCCTGGCTTCCTCAATATTCATTCTGCTCTGAGCCCCACACAGCCCTTCACTGGTAGAGACCACCTGGCCACACGGCATGTTTGGAAAGGGAACCCCTGTGTGAAGATGCTTTCGACAAATCCCACCTGTTTACAAAGAGAAGGCATTTGTGCTTACATGGACGGGGGCTGTACTTCTGGGCTTTTTTCTATGGCGTTTTTGTTTTCTTCTGAGATGGCCCCATTTGCAGAGACATATTTACAGAACCGGAGGCTACAACCGCGCTGGCTACACACATCCTCTTCCACGGCTGGAATAAGGCGGCCTGCACCTCCCCACGTGGGTCACCTCTTTACAAAGAGCACCACGCTTTGCTGAGCACAGGTGCATTTTGCTGCTTGCATTGAGATCATGGACCAGTTCCTCCTCCTGCACCCAGCCACCTCTTTTAACGAGACCACGTGTCTTCTTCCTGGGGACCAGACCAGCCCAAACTGCTTCAGAAGCTACCTACTCTATTGGTCTCCTGCTTAATGAGCTACAGCCTAGTCACCTAGTGCTTATTTGAAATGGGCAGTGCTGTGAAGATCATGTGCCCAGCAGGGAGATTTTGAAGACTTCAGTGAAGGCCTTCAGGGAAGTGTCTCTCCTCCTTCTTGTCCTGTTTCCCTCAGCTGCCCTTTGAATCCTGCTGCATCACAGCGCAGCTTGTCCCAATGGAAACCTCCTAACAGTACACCCTGAATCATGGTGCTTGGTCCTGCCCTGCATGCAGGGGCCTGAACTAGAAGGCTTCTCAAAGTCCCTTCCAGTCCTACCATTCTATGTTTCTATGATCATCTCGCTGCTCCCCATTCTGATTCAAGCTCAGCACTCAAACCTGGCCTGTTGATCCAGGAGAGGCAAAGAATTGTGACCAAACGTCACTAAAAGGAAAAGAGCTCAGGGGGGTCGAAGGGGGTTCAGTTTCATCCAACTGATATTATATGGCATGGTAGCAAAAGGCAGAGTGGAGGTGATTTTCTTTTTCGGAGATTGCAACGGAACGCTGGGAAGAGGGAGCAGCTCGTGGGACAGCCTGGAACTCCATGGGTCTCTCTAGGCACCAGGGTCTGTCTCCCCTCATCCCTCTCGCCACATCTTTAGTGCCTTTGCCACGCTCACAGCTGACTGCTTGACCGGGGCGGGTGGAGGGGGCAGCGCAGCCCGTTGGCCCTGATGATGGCTGAATAATGATGCAAGAAATTACTGCCCAGCAGGGTGTCCCGTGAGGTCCTGACCAGGAGGGCCTGGCCCCCTTAGTTAGCGAGGTCAGATAAGGAAGCTGAGACCAGTGGGAAGTCCTGCGATGGCAGGGAAGCACTATCAAGATGCAAGTGCGCTGCTCACTCTTTCACTCAGGGTCAAGCAGCCGCCGTGAGCCGAGGACAAGGGAATCCTGACTTTCGTCCTGATAGGCTGCAGCCCTCTCCGTTGAATGCGGAGGAGAGGTTCTGGTGGAAGAGTGTTCATTGCGTGTGCCACAGCGGAGAATTCAGGTGGTGCTGGCGGTGGGTTTCCACTATATTTCTGCCCCCTTCTGTAGCACGAAGCGGCAAATATTTAGCCCCATCCAGCTAACGCAGCAGTGACGAGCATCCAGCAGGCTTAGCCAGCCTTGCCATTAATAGCGGAGGGAGTCCCGGGCGGTGGCGTCAGTGCTGAGCCTGGTTCGGCCACGGGTGTCGCTGATGTTCCAGCAGAGGTGGAGCTGGTAGTATGGGCCATTCTCCTTTCGCTGCAGATTCTACAAGCTGGGGCCCCTGGTTCAAATCCTTGGGTGGGTCTTCCCAGAAACCAGCATTTGCTCTGAAACCATCTCAGTAAACATCTTCTACCACGAAGGGTGAGGTGATGCCAAGGAAACCTCCATCCCTCTCTCCAGGCAGACTGCTGGTGGGACCCAAAGGCTTTGTGTGTGACCGTGATGACAATAATTTCAGAAGAGAAAATAGCTCGAAGCAGGTCAGCACTGGGCTTAGAACACCAACCTTCTGCTCCAGCCCTGGAGAACGCGCCCCCTAGGGTGACCAGATGTTCCAATTTTATAGGGACAGTCCTGATATTTGGGGCTTCGTCTTATATAGGTGCCTATTACCCCCACCCCATCCCAGTTTTTCACACTTGCTGTCTGGTTACCCTAGAGCCCCCTGAGCTACAGGAGAATCCAGGTTAGTAGGATGAGCATCAGCGCCCATGCGCTCCGGCGGCTGCAGCCTTTAGGGGGTGACATGGCCAAAGATGCTTGAGCAGGTCCCAGCCGCCCAGCAGAGGGGCGATGGCAGGGCAGATACAATCCATGCACTGCACTGCATATAGAGTAGCCGACAGGGCCCAGGAAATTAGCCCAAACAAGGTGGACATCGCCTCTGTGGGAGCTGCCTTTGCTGGCTAACATACCAGTGTGAAAGGCAAGTGTGAGCTCCGAGCTGGGGGAGCCGAGGAAAGGAGCTGACTATCGAAAGCGATCTAACATATGGTGTATACAATCCAGCCGGCAGCAATTTCTGAGGGGGGGCTGGGAGCAAAGCCCCCGCCGGCTCCCGCAATCCAGTGCCATCTCTTTATTTCTGCTGACATGTCTTTAAGGGCAGTTCTGTCTCTGTTTTTAATACTTTTGTGAAACCAGAGCCTGGGTTGTAAATGAATCCCACGTTGTACGGAGAAGAGACTTGGGTCCTGTGGGATCTGCTTATTAAAAAGGAAATTGAAACAATAGGGACTTACTGCCAGGAGGTCCGCGCGGTGTTGCTTTAATAAATAGAATATGTCAAGGCTCCCTGTGTCTCCTGGGCTCTGCTTTCTAACCCTCCGGGTGGGGAGTGTCTCAGCAGCTGGGGAAGAGATGGCCCTGGCCTGGTTCTAACAGCTACTTGGATTAGACACAAGTGGACTCTCCAGTTTCTTGTGATCTCTGTCCAGGGCTCTTATGTTGCACCCACCCCAGAGTATCGGAGCCCCCATTGAGATGATCATGATGGTCCCTTCTGACCTTCAAATCTATGAATCTCCCCAGGAGAGGCCTCTCCCCGTGTGGCTCCAGCCGTGAGATGGGCTGGGATACTCTCGCCAATGGTCCCTAGATGTGAGCAGCTGGGGCAGGGTGTTTTCAGGGGAGACCTCCCCGCCCTGGGATGTGCAGCCCCTTCTGCTCTGACAGCCAAGTCTGGTGAGTGTGCAAGGCCCAGCGACCCTCTCCAGCCCCTGCCCATGGGGGTTCACTGTCAGACCAGCCCTCAAGCCAAGGTTGGGCGCAGTCTTTATGCTGACAAGAGTTGCTGTGTTTCGGGGTCTGAGTGCCGTGTACAGGCCCACGGGTGCCTTGCAGCAAACCCTGTTCGCAAGACCCTATCTCCAACACTTAGAATGGGCCTGAGTCCCCAATTCTGTGGGGCACTGAGCTCCCGTCGAAGAAAGTGCAAAGGCAATTGTGCACAGAGGATGCTGGAGGCAGACAGACCCTGGCATGCTCTTTATCCCAGGCTCTGCTGCCTGTGGTCCCCAAACGGGCTCTCCTTGAGCCTCAGCTGACTTCACCACAGGGCAGTGCCAGCCTGGCCCAACGGAGCCACTGGCGAGTGGGATTACAATCAAGGCTGGGCAGGATTGGCACGGCTGCTACTGCATGGCGGAGAGACCTTGGGCAAGTCCCTTAGCCCCTGTGCGCCGCTGTGAGTAACTCCTCCGCCAGCACAGGGCATGGGAGAGTTAATTCCTCTCTGACAGTGCAGTGAGGAGCATCACAGTTACGGCTGGGGGTTCCCCTCCCTCCCTGGAGCTGCTCCCTGCTCCCCTCCCCCGCCAGAGGACGGAGCAGCCTTGGCTGGCTCTTTTCACACACAAGAATTTAATCTGTCCCAGCGCCGCCTGGAATGCCTGGCTCAGCCTTCCACACCCCCCGCTCTGCTGGGATCCTGGAGCCACTATGCAGGGGAGAGGGCCCCCCTCTGGGGGTGGCTGAGACTGGGAGCCGGAGCCAGGAACCCCGGGGCTGAAGCCCTTAAAGAGCAGGGGCTGCCGGGGAGTTTTCGCCACATGAACCTCATTAAACTGAAGAGGAGTTGGGAGGCTAAATCCCAGCCAGAATATATTGTGGTCCAGCCGCCCGTGCAGAGGGGCGGGGGACCGAGCCCCGGATCCCTGCCCCACAGCCTGGTGAAGGGAGCAGAGTTGGCTTCCGAGGCCCTGCTGCAGCCAGGCCAGGCTGAATTCACGTGGCAGGGCCCAATGTGTGAAAGGGTGGGAGGGAAGCCCGCCAAGGCAAACACTTCCTCGGGTGCAGTGAGTGGGGATGGAGGAGGCGCTCTCCCTGCTGAGGCAGGGCTGAGCCCAGGGCCAGGGGCACTCGCTGACTGGGCTAACAGAAAAACCAGAGTCCAATCCCCTTGTACCTTTCCGAGGAGTGTTTCGGCTTGGGGCCCTGGCCTAAGGCCGGGCTGGGGTGTGACATGCTGCCTCCCCAAATACCCGCTGCAGGTTCCACTGGGATTCTGTCCCTGGCTCTGCCACTGGCTCCCCATGGGACCGTGGGTAAGTCACCATGCCTCGGTTTCCCCTTTTGCATAAGACTGGGTAGGCAGGCTAGTTATCTTCCAAGCCCTGCTGGTGTTCACAGCGGATCCAGCAGCCTCCTTTTACCCGATGGAAAACGGAGGCACAGAGAGGTGAAGGGCCAAATTTTGCAAAACTGACCCCAATTTCGGGTGCCCAACTTTAGACACCTTGGAACTGTGTCTCTAAGGCCCCGAGCACCCCAGCTCTCCTGGCCTGCAATTGAGGACGGAGACCAAGGCCTCGGCAATGCTGGAGATCTACGCTGGAGGGATGCTGCACGAACAGACAGCGTGGGGCGGCCCAAGAGAAATAACTGGGTGCTCGTTGTATCGTCCTCGCTGCAGCCTGTTCAAAACAGCCCTGCCCCTCCCCAGACGTGGCTGCAGGGCAGTGATGAGTTAAAGGCATTCCTGTACAGGATAAAAGGCACACTAGAAGCACCGCGGATACGGTGACCATCTCCTTCCATCAGCACAGCTGCAAAGACGAGGCGCCATCCTGGGCAGCCAACTTCAGTAGCCAGGGGCAGCCCAGGCAAAGTGGATAGCTCCCACCCCCAATCCTGTCGCAGCAGCCCCGCCTGCACCCCAAAAGCAGTGGCACTGCAGCTTTTCCCTCTCAAATGGCAGCCCAGAACGTCCCCCATGCCCAGAATGAGCCGGCAAGGGGAATGGGGCCCTGCACCAGGCAGCGGCTCGCAGGGGAAGCGAGGGCACAGGCTGGGCATAGCGGCCGATACGTGAGCTGATCACTAGGTGCCCCTGGGGGCTAGTGCCCAAGCACAGGATGACGGGCCAGGACACCTGGGTTCCATTACAGGCTCGCTGCAGGGCAATGGTGATTTCGCTCCGACTCAGCTTCTCTCTCTGCCCGCCTGCCTCGGGGTCAGTGGTGACTGGAATCCCCGATGGCCACCCCGAGGGCTGGGTGTCGCCGGCTCTGGGGCTCATCTCTGCCTGCTCTGCACACTGGCCAGAAGGGGGTGCTGGAGAGTGATGCTGAGCCTCAGCCGGGGCCCCCTCCACCCACCTCACCCGCTGCCCTCGGCCTGGGAATTTGGGGCCTGCTGAGTGAGTGCAGATATACTTCATCTGCTTAGCCCATGAATGCAACCCCCTGCATCTGCCTGCCTTGGGGAACCCTCCCCCCACATCTGCCTCCCCTGGGAACCCCCCCTCAGTGTCTTCCTGCCCCAGGGAACCCTCCCCCTGCAACTGCCTGTCCCAGAAAACCCTCCCCCCTCTGATATCTGCCTGCCCCAGCAAACTGCCCCCAGTGTCTGACTGCCCCAGGGAATCCTTCGCCTGCATCTGCCTGCCCCAGCAAACCCTCCCCCTCGTATCTGCCTGCCCCAGGGAACCCTCCCACCCCCATGTCTGCCTGCCCCAAGGAACCCCCAACTCCCCATCTGCTGCCCCAGGGACTCCCCCCCACCCCACACGTCTGCTGTGACGCCAACATTAAGGAAGACTCAATCCCCAGAGAAGAGAGAGAGACACCCCCCAGGAGACACACATAACTGATGAGTCCATGAGAGTACAGCAGAGTGGGGCCCTGACTCGCCAGCAGCCCCCCGAATGCTGGGCCGGGGGCACCCTGGCCCCCAGATCCCCTGTCCCATGCACACAGAGTCAGCGGCGAACTGGTCTAGGAATGACCTGCCCTAAATAAACAAACCAGCGCATGGCCAAGATGGAGCTCAGGCAACGCGTCTGGTAGTGGCATTCGGGCCAGGCCCCTGGGGTCTGGAGTGTGCCTGGCCTGGGGCAGGGCCTGACCCCTCCCTCCAACCTGTGGCATTACTGGGTCCTGGGGAACCTTCTGCCCTATACACCCCCTGGCTAACAGGCTCACCATGTGGGTACAGACAGCACCTAGACACTCCCCTTAGCAAGGAGCACTGGGCACCTTCAGCTGGTCCTTGCACCCCTCAGCATCTCCTCTTGTGCCTGGGGTTGGTGGCTCATCCAGGGCACCAGGGCAGGTCACAGAGAAGTCCCTGGCACACAGGGCGCAGCCGGGGCACACCGATACCAGGGCAGACGCAGGCACGTGGCCTCTGCTGTTGCAGGACCCAGCCCCTGAGTGGGAACCAGCGTCGTCTGCTGGGCCCCAAGCCAGGAGGACCATGGCAAGGGCCACCGAGCCAGCGTCAGGCTGCAGGGCAGATGCCGAGTCAGGAAGGAACATCTGCCCGTTGTCCAGCACTTACGCTGGGGGCTGCACCTTCCTCTGTAGCTCGCAGAGTCAGAGCTGGCAGAGGCGGTTCCCAGGCTCAGGGGCCTGTTCTGTTTTGGGACAGGCTCTTTAATGAGGGGCTTGATTGCAGGGCTGCACTAATGTGCCCCCTCAGCCCGGCCATGACCCTTCGGGGCCTGTCTCTGGCCCCAGCTACGGGGGGCCTCCCTCCCTCCCCTGGCGTCCCTCAGGCTGGAGACCCGGGGGTGGAGACACGTGCTGGCCTGCGGCCTGGCATGGCCTGGAGCCAGCCACCCCTCTTATCAGGGCTGCTTGGCAGCGCCTCTTCCTCCCACCTCCACAGGGATGCAAATGAGCCCTTTGTAGCGGCCTGACTTCCTGGTGGAGGGACAGACCCAGAGCCGGCAACAGAACCCCATTGTTCCCCCTCTGCCTCCTCATTTCACTAGCAAACCCGCCTGCGAGGGGGGAAGGGCGGCAGCTTGGCAGGAGGAAGGGAAGGGCCACAGGCTGGGAGCACTAGGCTTTGCCCTGCTGAGAAGCTGAGCCTGGCGAATGAATGAAACCCATTGAGCCAGGCACGCGCGTGCCCACAGCGTGGGGCAGAGGGAGTGGGACAACTCTATGGGGAAAGGGGAGAGCCCAGCCCCACAGGGGAGGGTTGTGAGACCAGCTGGTTCTCAGTGCCTCCAGCCCGGACCTACCAGCTATGCTGCCTTTCCACATGCTGCTGGGCTGGCGTGGCCTCCCCAGGCCTCTAACAGGATGGTCTAGTGGGTTGTGCACAGGCTTGGCCATCCAGAGACCTGATTATAGTCCCAGCTCATCCTGTGACTTTGAGGTTCCTGCTATGTGCCTCAGTTTCTCCAGCTGTACAATGAGGATAATGATACTGCCCCGCTGCTGAGGAGCTCTTTGATACCACTGGATGCCAATTGTTACTATAAAAGAGCAAAAAGACCCCCATTCCCACAGGGTGGGTGCTTCCATCTTCCAACCTCTGTCCAGTCTATTTAGAAGAAGCAGTGAGTTTCAAAAATAGGTCGTTGTGTGGGAGGGGGAGTTCTACCTTGGGAACCCCTTGCGACTGTATGTACAGTTGGGATTAGGTTTTCCAATGTGCAGTACTTTGAATTTCATCTGCCATTTTATTGCCCAGTCACCCAGTTTTGTGAGATCCCTTTGTAACTCTTCACAATCCGCTTTGGACTTAACTAGCTTGGGTAATTTTGTATCATCTGCAAATTTTGCCACCTCTGTTCATACCCTTTTCCAGATAATTTAGGAATATGTTGACTATTCCTGGAATATGTTGACTGGGCCCAGTACAGACCCCTGGGGGACTCCGTATTTACTTCTCTCCATTCTGAAAACTGACCATTTATTCCTACCCTTTGTTTCCTGTCTTTTAACCAGTTAGTGATCTATGAGAGCACCTTCCCTCTTATCCTATGACAACTTATGTTGCTTAAGAGCCTTTGGTGAGGGACGTTGTCAGAGGCTTTCTGAAAGTTCAAGTACACTATGTCCAGTGGATCACCCTTGCCTGCATGCTTGTTGACCCCCTCAAAGAATTCTAGTAGAGTGGTGAAGCATGATTTCCCTTTACAAAAGCCATGTTGACTGTTCCCCAACATATTGTGTTCATCTACGTGTCTGATCATTCTGTTCTTTACTATAGTTTCCACCAATTTGCCTGGTACTGAATTTAGGCTTACTGGCCTGTAATTGCCATGTTCGCCTCTGGAGTCTCTTTTTTTAAATTTGCCATTACATTAGTTAGCCGCCAGTCTTCTGGTACAGTGTCTGATTTAAGCAATAAGTTATATACCACAGTGAGTAGTTCTGCAATTTCATATTTGAGTTCCTTCAGAACTCTTGGGTAAATTCCATCTGTCCCTGGTGACTTATTGCTGTTTAATGTATCAGTTTGTTCCAAAACCTCCTCTATAGACACCTCAATCAGGGACAGTTCCTCAGATTTGTCACCTAAACAGAATGGCTCAGGCGTGGGCATCTCCCTCATCTCCTCTGCAGTGAAGACCAATGCAAAAAAAATCATTTAATGGCCTTGTCTTCCTTGACTGCTCACTCATCCAGTGGCCCCACTGATTCTTTGGCAGGCTGCCTGCTTCTGGTGTACTTTAAAAAAAAATGCTGTTAGTTTTTGTGTCTTTTGGTCATTGCTCTTCCAATTCTTTTCTGGCCTGCCTAATTGTATTTTTACACTTGCCAGAGTTTATGTTCCTTTCTGTTTTGTTCCATAGGATTTGACTTCCAATTTTTAAAGGATGCCTTTTTGCCTCTAACCACCTCTTTTATTTTATTCTTTAGCCATGGTGGCTTTTTGTTCATCTTCATGCTGCTTTTGTTTATTTGAGGTATACCTTTAGTTTGAGCCTCTAAAATGGTGTTTTACATAGCTTCCATGCAGCTTGCAGACATTTCACTTTTGTGACTGTTCCTTTTAATTTCTGTTTAACTGGCTTCCTCATTTTGGTCTAATTCCCCTTTTTGAAGCTGCTGTGCTAGGATTCTTTGGTATTTTCCCGTCTATGAGGATGTAAAATTTAACGACTCTGTGGTTGCCAGTACCAAGTGGTTCACCTGTATTCCCCTCTTGGACCAGATCCTGTGCTCCACTTGGGGCTAAATCAAGAATTGCCTTGCCCCTTGTGGGCTCCAGAACTAGCTGCTCCAAGAAGCAGTCATTAGTGGTGTCCAGAAATCTCATTTCTGCATCCCATCCTGAGGTGACATGTACCCAGTCAATATGGAGATAGTTGAAATCTTCTAGTGAGTTTCCTGTTTTTGTAGCCTCGTTAATCTCCTTGATTATTTCACAATCACCATCACCATCCTCATTAGGTGGTCAGTAGCATACTCCTACAGCTGTATTCTTATTTTTCAAGCATGGAATTTCCATCCGTAGCGATTCTATGGCACCGTTTCACTCAGTTCACATTTTAACTATATTTGACACTCTGCTTTCTGTCACACACTGTGCCACTCCACCACCAGCATAACCTGCTCTGTCATTCCTCTATATTTTGTACCCTTGTTAGTTTACAGAGGTTATTCTACCTATATTTGGCACTGGTGGGACCACTGCTGGAATCCTGGGTCCAGTTCTTGTGCCCACAATTCAAGAAGGATGGCGAGAAATTGGAGAGGGTTCACAGAAGAGGCACGAGAATGATTAAAGGCTTAGAAAACCTTGTGACAGGTTGAGTCACAGAGACCCCCCTTGGGACTGCTAGCTGATGTGCTGAGACAACCTCTGAGCCTGTTTTCCCTGCCAGCTTGGGACTTCAGAACCCTGCCTTGTTGAGCCAGACACGCCAGCCTGCTGCAAACACAGACCCAGGTCTGAACCCCAAAGCTGCAGGCTTAACTGAAAACAGTTTAAGAAGTGCTCCTGTCTCTATCACCCAACACTCAACTTCCAATGGGATCCAAACCCCAGATAAATCCGTTTTATTCTGTATAAAGCATATACAGGGTAAACTCATAAATTATCTGCCCTCTATAACACTGATGGAGAGATATGCACAGCTGTTTGTGCTCACAGGTATTAATCACTTACTCTGGGTTAATTAATAAGCAAAAGTGATTATTAACTACAGAAAATAGGATTTAAGTGATTCCAAGTAATAACAGACAGAACCAAGTAAGTTACCAAGCAAAATGAATTAAAACACACAAGTCTAAGCCTAATACATTTAAGAAACTGAATGCAGGTAAATCTCACCCTCAGAGATGTTCCAATAAGCTTCTTTCACATACTAGACGCCTTTCTAGTCTGGGCCCAATCCTTTCCCCTGGTACAGGCCTTGTTCCAGCTCAGGTGGTAACTAGGGGATTTCTCATGACTGCAGCCCCTTTGTTCTGTATCACCCCCTTATATAGCTTTGGCACAAGCCAGGAATCTTTTGTCTCTCTGGGTCCCCACCCCCCGTTCTAAATGGAAAAGCACCAGGTTTAAGATGGATTCCAGTACCAGGTGACATGGTCACACGTCCTGTGAGACTCCAAGCCTTCATTCCTCCTGGCCTGACTCACAGCAAGGCTTGCAGGTAAACAGAGCCATTTACAACCAATTGTCCTAGTTGCTGGGAGCCATCAAGATTCCAAACCACCATTAATGGCCCACACTTTGCATAATTACAATAGGCCCTCAGAGTTATAGTTCATATTTCTAGTGTCAGATACAAGAATGATACATTGATACAAATCGGATGACCGCACTCAGTAGATGATAAAATTTGTAATGATACCTTACAAGAGACATTTTGCATGAAGCATATTCCAGTTACATTATAGTCACACTCATTAGCATATTTTTGTAAAATCATATGGAGTGCAACATCACAAACCCGCCTTACAGTGATAGACTCAAGGAGCTCAGAGAAGGTTAAAGGGTGACTCGACCACAGTCTATAAGTACCTACGTGGGGAATAAATATTTAACAATGGGCACTTCAATCTACCAGAGAAAGGTCTGACATGATCCAATGGCTGGAAGTTGAAGCTAGACACATTCAGACTGGAAATAAGGTGTAAATTTTTAACAGTGAGCGTAATTAACCACTGGAACAATTTACCAAGGGCTGTGGTGGATTCCCCATCACTGGCCATTTTTAACTCAAGAGTGGCTGGTTTTCTGAAAGCTCCGCCAAAGAATTATTTTGGGAAAGTTTCTCTTTCCCTTGTTACACTGGCCATATACTGCTAGCAGCTAATGGTGAGTCTCTGTTAGCTCAAGTGCCTGGAGTCTGGATTTTGTAACAGCAAGAGCAATACCAGAAGTTGCTCCGAAGCGCTGAGAGACAACAGTCCCCATGATGTGGTGGGTGTCGAAGGGCAGGTTACAATACTGAATGCACCTGGTCGGGTCAGTGGCCTCGCTGGCTGCCCTGGCCTGGAACACGGTGGTACCCTGCCTAGGAAGACTCTCAGGCTGCAGATCTCTGGCACTGGGATGTATTTAGCCTGTGTGATCCCTGAATCCCTCAGGGCCAATGCAATGTGCAGAGGACGGGCCGAGGGTCCCACATACTACGGTGATGAGTGGCAGTATAAGCATCCTTGGTCGGGGAGAGGGGTCATGCCACAAGGAATTCAGACCCTTATTTCTCTTCTTGCTTCCACCATAGGATGCCAGGGAGGGAAGTTGGAGCCCCCAGGGCCCAGTCTCATGGAAAGTTCCAGCAGGTTCCGGGAATGGGGTTGGGAGGCTGCCAGGAGAGAGCCGTCAGCCATGGTAGCAGATGATGGCAATGCTCCAGCAGCCAGGGTCCAGCAGCTCTGCAGCCGAGCGGTTCTGCCTGTGGATGAGCTCCACACACATGTTCCTGACCAAGCGCAGCCCATTGGGCGCCCCAGCCTCTCCCAAAGCCGCCCCTTTCCTCACGCTGTGTAGCCCCCTCACAGGCTGCGCTAGCCCAGTGCAGTGCCTCAGCCGGCTGCACATGGCTGGGTGCCAGTGACCACTGGGGGAGAGAGAGAGTGTGTGTGTGTGTGTGTGTGTGTGTGTTGCTGTGCTGAGCCCAATGTCCCTCCGATGCCCAGGCGGGCAGGCGCATGCAGGGCACGGGGCACAGGGCCAGCACTGATCCTTTCTGGGCACTCCCAGTGGGCCAGAGAGCTGAAGCGAATTCTGGGTAACAGGCTGGAATCCAGTGCCTCCCACTGGATCCAGCTTCCAAACTCTAAGGCAAAAGGGGGGTGGGTCTGGGCTCAGGGCTGGTGCCCCACGCCTGGCCTCATCCACCTCTGACTCTGGGGCTAGCTCTTCTGTGGCATCCCAGCACCCACAGCTCAATCATGGGCCATGTAGCACCTCATGCCTGCCTGGCCCCTAACCCAGCAGGGCTCAGAGACCTGTTCCCAGCTCCAAGCCCCAGCAAAGGTCCCAGCAAGGGCAGTGCTGGGAAACAGCAGCTGTGGAGCAGACAGAACCAGGTACAGCTGTCATGTCATCTGCGCTCTGGACTCATCCCCGGAGTTTTGAGCACATAGCGCCCGGGAAAATAAGGTCCCTGCGTGCCTAAAACTGAGCACCCACAAATGGAGATTCCCGCAATGACAGGTCATTTGGGAGAGCATGGTCTTGTCATTGTCTGTGTCTCAGTTTCCCCATCTTGAGCAACAGAGAAATGGACAGAGAGTCCCCTCCCCTGAATCCCCCTCCTGCCCCGGCTGTTTGGGAAACCCACTATCTCAGCAGAGCCATACGAGAAACAAGTGTCTTGGCCTGTCCCTTCCCCAGTGCCTCCCTCAAGCTGGTGAGTGAGAGAGCCCATGGACACCAGGATGTGGCAGGCCTGAGGGACAGCTCCTCTGACACGAGAGGTGGAGCCCGCTGGGTACCTGAGCTGCCCGTGGATGGCCTGGCTGGCACGGCCTGGCTTTGGGGATGGTACCGCAGTCGAGCAGTGAGTCAGGAGTGAATAATAATGATGCACATTGATCCCTGTAGGGACTTTCACAGGCCTCAAAATGCCTGGGTTCTATTCCTGGTCTAGTCACGCCCCCTCTCTAGGCCAAATTTTCTCCTCCCATCCTTTGCAGATTATAGGCACTTCAGAAGTGGCTTTTTGTGCACATACAGTGCCTGGCGCAATGGGGCTCTGTGGCACGTTGCCTGGAGCGGCTCACGACTGCGAGTGCCGACCTCAGGGCAGACTGTCAGAACAGGCCAGCCCCCCCAAGCTGGCGGTGTGCTCTCTAATTAGATTTCACCAAGCCAGTGACAAATGTGAACTCCCGGACCCAGGGCCACCCAGAGGATTCAGGAGGCCTGGGGCAAAGTGGGGGAGCAGACATAAAAAAGGGCACCACTTGCTGCGGCACTTGTACTCACCAGGTAGCACCCCAAGTCTTCAGCTGCGGGTCCTTCACTCGCTCCGCGTCTTCAGCAGCACTGAAGGACCCGCCGCCGAAGTGCCGCCGAAGACCTGGAGCAAGCGAAGGACCTGCCGCCGAAGTGCCAGTGATGACCCGGACCGCCGCCGAGTGAGTAAAAATTAAAAAGGCACCTCTAGCCAGGGAATGGATTCTCAGCCAGGGCTTGCACGAGGCCCTGGTGGGGCCCGGGGTCTGGGGCAAATTGCCCCACTTGCCCCCTCCCTCCCTGCTGGGCATCCCTGCCCGGACCATTGTAAAAAGTCTTACCATGGAGTCACAGCCAGTCCCCTTAGTCTCCCTTGCCCCCCAGACAAACTGGACTTAATTAAACCAAAAATCACACCCCATCATCCCAAGAGACCAGTCACTGACCTCAGCTCCTACACCAAAGACAACGCTGCAGCCAATTCCACAGTAAACTAACTATTCTTAGTAGCTAAGAAAAGGAAGTGGGAGTTATTAAGAGGTTAAAGCTGATAAAATACATACACAGGTGAGCCACAGTCTGTAGGTCCAAAGAGTGGCAGTGATGTACAGGAGGGCTGGAATGATGTTTACAAGTGGGGTGCTGAGAGCCATTGAATCAAACTGCAAAGCCTGTATATGATGGAAACCACTTCAAGCCAGGGGGTGCAGCAGCACCCCTAATTCCAGCACCTGTGGATAAACTGCCAGTTTCCCACAAGCCTTTTCAGAGTACCCAAATTGTCTCTGGGGCTCTCCACTTTGCATCTGATACATTTCCCTGTAAGAGTCCAACCAGCCAGAGATGCAGGCTCTTTCCCTGAACCACACGTATATCTTCATCTCATAGGAAACAAGCTGTCAGGGACAGGGTCACTACCTATGCTGGCTTTTCCTTTCATGCTGGAGAGTGAGGAACACATTTTGAGTCTTTGACCTCTGATCATGACACGCAAGGACCACTTGCTTTGAAATGAGCAATTTTCTGTTACAGTTCTTCATCGGCATTCCTTATTTGCCTTCATTCCCCTTTGCTGGGTTATTTAGTTACAGGGGTATGCACAAAGTACGTTTGCTACTCCATTATACCAGGATACAGGTAAGTGAAAACAATGCAGGTAACATTCCATTCGTTTTCTTGAAGTTAAGAAACATAAGAACGGCCACACTGGGTCAGACCAAAGGTCCTAGCTCAATATCTTGTCTTCTGACAGTGGCCAATGCCAGGTGCCCCAAAGGGAATGAACAGAACAGGTCATCATCAAGTGATCCATCCCGTCGCCCATTCCCAGTCCTGGCCAATAGCCATTGATGGACCTGTCCTTCATGAACTTTAGTTCTTTTTTGAACCCTCTTATAGTCTTGGCCTTCACAACATCCTCTGGCAAGGAGTTCCACAGGTTGACTGTGCCTTGTGTGAAGAAATACTTCCTTTTGTTTGTTTTAAACCTGCTGCTTATTAATTTCATCAGGTGACGCCTAGTTCTTGTGTTATGAGAAGGAGTAAATAACACTTCCTTATTCACTTTCTTCACATCAGTCATGATTTTATAGACCTCTATCATATCTCCCCTTAGTTGTCTCTATTCCAAGTCCCACTCTTATTAATCTCTCTTCATACAGAAGCTGTTCCATACTCCTAATAATTTTTGTTGCCCTTTTCTGAACCTTTTCCAATTCCAATATATCTTTTTCTTGATGGGGCGACTACATCTGCACACAGTATTTAAGATGTGGGCATAACATGGATTTATATAGTGGCAATATGATATTTCCAGCTTATGCATATATGATTTCCCAGCGGGAAGCCGGGCGAGGTACCAGGCCCGTGTGACCAGCCAGCGTGCCAGGGGCTGTCGTGCAGGAATGACTGGTCTAGTAGCTATGGCCCATGAATCAGGAGATCTGTGTGGTAGGCCTGGCATTCCCCCCAAGTTCCTGCATGGCCCAGGACAAGTCATGCCGGCGCTGTGCCTCAGTTTGCTCTTCCATACAATGGGGGTAATAACACCCACCTCATGGACATGGATGTTTGTAAAGCCCTTAGGTTCCTGTGAAGGATGGCACTGTAGACAGGGAATGTTTTATCCTCTACATTCCAGGAGAAGCGTCTCTTCCGACTGAGCAGCGGGTGGCAGCCGGCTTGTGTATTAACGGTGTCATGGTGGCAAGGTTTTGGGAGAGCGAGGCAAGGCCTGGGCCCATGCCGTGCAAATGAGGCCTCATCCCTCCCCGCCCCGGGGACTGGGCTATGCAACTGTGTGAGCAGCACCAGGCATCCAGGACTTGGTGGTGCCTGGTGTTATTCAGGAACAGCGATTCCTGAACAATGCTGGGGAGACATAACACCCAGCAAGTGAACTCTGAGCACACAGGGGTGTCTGCCAGCCTGGAGCTGACAGACAGGGAGCCAGAAACATTATCTCAATCACTGGCCACAGAGCCATCAGTTTTATAGGGCTGCAAGCCTGCAAGACCTGTCCCCCTCCCTCCCGGCTAATCCTCCCAGTGCCGTGACAGCAACCATTTGCCAGTGGCCATTTACGCTGGACAGGAGGCGCATTCACGTCCCTGCCTCTGGGAGCTGCCAGCTGCAGAGCATGAAATCAGCCGGGAAAGGAATGCTGGGTCTAGCCCATCACCCCTTAGTGAATTCCTTCCCCACCTTCCCAGGGGGGCTGTGTCCTATGGCATAACCCTCAGTCTTGCTGCACCGTCCCCCTCCAGCTTCCCCTTCTCCCTAGTTCATCCGTGTGAGGCCAGGTTCAGTGTGTGGGTGGGCACTGGGGTCATGGGCTGGGGAGGCTGGTGGGTTTCCAGCAGCGGGCCAGAGGGGTGGGAACCCCCAGGGAAGTCTGAAGCTGCTTGTCCCCGCAGCAGCAGGGACCCCTCTGCCCCATCCCTGCATAGTGCTCCCAGGGGGCTGGCCCCAGGCAGCTGGGGGCAAAGGGGGCTTCCAAACCCCAAGGAGAGGGAAAGCCTAAAATGGCAAAGATGCAGAAGCAGCAAGCAGGTGCATTTGTGCTGCATTATTAGCCTGGGTTTGCACTTGCGGAAGCCGGTTCTCTCTAACGCGGCCACGCTGCACTGCTCAGCCCTTCTCAGGTGGGGTTGTGGCTTGAGCTGCATCCACATGGCCCAAGGCCAGGGCTTGGCCCCCGTGTCTCAGTGGGACTTGAGCGCTGACCCTGCTCCCCCCCGCGTGTCCTAGGACCCGGCTCCTGAGTGCTGGCTGACCCGAGTCAGGCTGATGTGGTTGTGGAAGGAAGCAGGGCATGGGATCAAACTGGAGACAGCGCTGAGGATTAGTGCACCGTGTAGACATACCCGCAGGTTACACATTGCCAGCTGCCCAGGGCTATGGGCTCACAAGCTTCCTGGCTGGCCTGTTTGTTCGTACCTCAGAGGTGGCAGGCCCCCAGTTCAGCCCAGGATGGGCATTGGCCCACAGGGGCCGGCAGGAGCTGGAAGTGCTGGGCCCCATTTGGGCTGGGGGGGATCCCACGTGAGGCCCATCTCTGGGCTGCAGCGAACATGCGGCTCCTGGTCCCAGGCCTGTGGCCCTGCCCGGCAGAGAGGGCAGCGGGGGGTGCACCCTGCGGGGAAGTGGCTTTTGCTGAGGCCTCCCCATTCTGCTGGGTGTCTGCCAAGGCCCCTGCAGAGGAAGTCCAGCCAAGCAGCGAAGACAATGGGCATTTGAGAAGGACCAGGGATGCTGTGGGATAGAGACGCCTCTGTTCAGCCAGCAGGCCCCTGCCAACCCAGGGCACACCAGGCTGGGCAGGGGTGGGGCGCTTAGAGCAGGCGCGTACTGCCCCTGGAATGGAAGGGATGAGCCGAAAACAGGCCGAGGCGGGGGCCATGAAGGGACGAGAGTGCAGGGGTGTCTGGGCCAGGAAGGGAAGGGTGTGGTTGTGCGCAGGGGTGTCTGGGCCAGGAAGGGATGGGTGTGTGTGTGTGTGCACAGGGGTGTCTGGGCTAGGAAGGGACGTGTGTGTGTGTGTGCACAGGGGTGTCTGGGCCAGGAAGGGAGGTGTGTGTGCATGCAGGGGTGTCTGGGTAGGAAGGGACGTGTGTGTGTGTGCAGGGTTATCTGGGCCAGGAAGGGACATGTGTGTGTGCGCAGGGGTGTCTGGGCCAGGAAGGGACGGGGTGTGTGTGTGTAGGGGTGGTTGGGCCAGGAAGGGATGGGTGTGTGTGTGCAGGGGTGTCTGGGCCAGGAAGAGACGGGTGCGTGTGCACAGCGGTGTCTGGGCCAGGAAGGGACGGGGTGTGTGAGAGCAGGGATGTCTGGGCCAGGATGGGATGGGGGTGTGTGTGCAGGGGTATCTGCGTAGGAAGGGACGGGGTCGTGCAGGGGTGTCTGGGCCAGGAAGGGATGTGTGTGTGTGCACAGGGGTGTTTGGGCCAGGAAGGGATGGGGTGTGTGTGTATGCAGGGGTGTCTGGGCCAGGAAGGGATGTGTGTGTGTGCTCAGGGGTGTCTGGGCCAGGAAGGGACAGGTGTGTGTGTGTGCAGGGGTGTCTGGGCCAGGAAGGGACAGGTGTGTGTGTGCAAGGGTGTCTGGGTAGGAAGGGCAGGGTGTGTGTGCGCGCGCAGGGGTGTCTGGGCTAGGAAGGGACGGGGGTGTGTGTATGCAGGGGTGTCTGGGCCAGGAAGGGACGGGGATGTGTGTATGCAGGGGTGTCTGGGCCAGGAAGGGACAGGGGTGTGTGTATGCAGGGGTGTCTGGGCCAGGAAGGGACGGGGGTGTGTGTATGCAGGGGTGTCTGGGCCAGGAAGGGACAGGGGTGTGTGTGCAGGCGTTTCTGTGTAGGAAGGGACGGGACACCTGAGCCACAGTCTGAGGCAGGACTCGAACTGGCTCCCAGTTCATCCATCCCGCAGCCCAGGCCACTGGGCTCCTCGTGGGTGGGAGGGGTCGCCCTCCCCTAGGGGAAATGTCCATGGTGGTGTGGATGAGGCTTTGTGTCCTGCCCAATGCCGCCCGGGCCCAGCCATCCTGTCACACCATGCAGGGATTCCTGCTCTTGGCCCTGTGCAATGGGGAACTGAGACAGGAACCTGGAAATGGAGAAATGACTGGCCCAGGGCAGCTGGGGCAGGCCAACACTGCAAGCAAACTAGGCCGAACCCCTTCCTCTCCCTGGAAGTGGAAGCCCTCCTAGTGCAGCGACCCCGCTGTGTGCCTGGGGGCTTGGCTCTGCACCAGGGAGCAATGCTGGAAGGGGCAGCCGGAGTCAGCCGGAAGGAATTTAATGAGGCTGCTCAAAATGCTCCAGGCAGGCATTTTCTGGACCCAAAAAGGACGGCTTTGTTCAAAACAGAAAAACGGCAAATCCCAGGAGAAGCGTGTTTTCCCAAGGGAACTGCTTGCCACAGTGGTGTTTCACTTCCATTTGTGTTACTCAGAAATGGGAACAGTAGTTCGTGTCCGGCTCCTGTCTGCGGGAACCAGCCGTTCTGAACCAAAATATAAAAAGTCACTTTGAAATGTCTCATGGGAAAATGTTGGCTTCCTGACTGGATGGAGAAGTGACTCCCCTCCTTGTCTGGACTCAGGCGCCCGTACCAGGCATTTAGCCCTCCCAGCGGCAAAGCCCTCCTTGACCTCCACAGACCTCACCACGTTCTCACTGCCACTGGTGTAACCCTGCTCCGCTCCCTGGAAGCCCATTTCCAGCCGCGTTACCAGGCCTGTCTCCACGGCAGAATCCCCTGCACCCCTGGGTCACAGCCAGGTGATCAGAGAACACACAGGCTGCAGCCGGTGCTTATCTGAGCAGAGGCCGAGGCCGTCATGACCATGCTTGGGTTTCTTTAGCGTTGAGACCACTTCCCATCACGCTGACTGCTATGGTCTCTCTCTCTCTGCGCTCCAAGTTGTTGTCTCGGCTTATACTTAGCCCAGATCCTCAAACATCCTCAGCAATGTTGCTCAGGCTAAGAAGAAAGCCACTGCCAAGCTCCTTTCCAGGTTCCAGCTCCCTCAATGGATGTAGCCTGTTGCTGGCAGGTGGATTCCAGTGGAAGTTAAGAGCTGAAATACCTAGGAGAATCTGGGTGTGAGTTCTGTCAGGCAGAGACAGGTGGTGATCTCGGCTTGTACAGCTCCTAGCACAGTGGGGGCTTGGGTGGCGCTCATACCACTGTTGTCATGCAGAGAAATAGCAGGGGTGGGAAAGCCAATGGTGCCTGTCTACACTAGTGCTCTCACTTTTGCTATCCCAGTGGAGGAAAGGCCTGAGGGCAGAATTTGGTCTCATGAGCATCTGAATATAGATGACTTCAGGCATCAGCCCAGGAGAGCAGTGACAGAACAGAATGCTTTCCCGTTTGACCTGATAGCTCGGAGACATGGGGAGGTATGTCTGCATGGGAAGTAGAAACCCACAGCACTGAGCCTCAGAGCCCAAGTTGAGGAGTCAGGCTCATGCGAATGCACTAAAAATAGCTGCATAGACACTGGGGCTTGGGCTGGAGCCCGGGCTCTGAACCCCGGGAGTGGGGTGAGCTTCATAGCCCGCGCTCCAGCCCCAAAGGCCGCACAGCTGTTTGTAGCACCGTAATGCAAGCCCCACAAGCCAGAAGCTGTCGACCTGGGCTCAGACTGGCTGCTCACTGTGGAGATGTACCCCCTCGTGTATCTCCCAAACTACGGTGTAGTGCTCGCTCTCAGTGGCGATGGCTAGTTCAGGGAGAGAGCCAGCTAGAACCACAAACAGGGTGTGCTCCGAGCAGGTAACCGAGGTGCTTGCTACGGATGGTAACCCCCTACAGCAGCAGTTTTCAACCTTTTTTCATTTGCGGACCTCTAACAAATTTCAAATGGAGCAGACCCCTTTGGAAATCTCAGACACAGTCTGCATCCCCCAGGGGTCCACGGATCACAGAGTCAGTGTTTGGGGATGTATAAGGTATGCATGCCTGGGCAGGCTCTGGCCAGAGCAGAGCTGCAGCCCCTGACAATTTTCAAGATATTGAAAAATTTTCCCACTTGGATTCAGGAGAAAAAGTCAAAATCAGGAAAGTGTTGACAAGCTGGAAATCCAAAAGCTTCATTTCAAAATGTTTCCTTGTGATTGAACATATCTATTTACTATAACTAGTTTAACTGTCAAAACAAAGTCATTTTGAGCCGGAAAACGGCAATTTGTCATTTCAAAAATGTCCAAAGGAAATGTTTTGACAATTTCAAAACTTGCACTTTTTTTTGAGTTGAAAAATTCATCAAAACTGAGGCAAAACTGCAAAGAAGTTTCGGATCTGACAAAGTGGCACACCCCCTCAAAGAAAAAAGCTTCATTCTGAACCAGTGAGGGCGATTATGGGTAGGGTCTCCCGGATCTAGATTTTAGCAAGGGTTTTGGAAAGTGACTCATGGTTCTGAGTGTCCGACTGGAGATAGCTTAAGGGGGCCGGCTATCAAAGAATCAGTTTTGAAGATTCGAGTCCACACGGGCCATTCATAAGCCACACTGCTCATGGATCACCACAGCGCACGGATGGCCCAGCACTTGGAGGCGTTGAAGCGCAGAGCTGGGGGCGACAGCGCCAGGTGCCAGGCTGAGATAGGTGTGGTGGACGTTCCATAGGACGAGATGGAATAGATTCTGGTCTTGGTTACATCAGTGCGTGACTGGGCTGGGAGGGTCACAGGAGATATCTGCTACCTGTCTGGGCCGAGTGGAAATCGGTCAGTGAATCAAACCCGTGAGATGTCACAGGACAATGATGTTAGGCTGGCCTCACCCAAACTGACAAGTTTTATCTAGTGGAAAACAGGCAATTCCAGGAAAATTTCTTGCATCTTAGGACAGGAAGGTCTAGTAGTTAGAACCAGGGCTCCTGGCTCTGCCACTAAGTGACTCTGGGCAAACCACCGAAACTTGCTGGGCCTCCATTTTCTGAAATGCAAAACAGGGATCTAGCTTATTTATCATGTCTGCCACCATAGCACCCAGAGCTTTGATTCCACAGGTCATGGGCCATACCATTCCTGGTGGAACCCAGCTGAATCACTGATATTACACTTGGGATGCATTTGACCCGGTAATATTTGCCTCACCGAAAGATTTAGCAGGCAAAATTATAGCTCAGTGGTTTGAGCATTGGCTTGCTAAACCCAGGGTTGTAAGCTCAATCCCTGAGGGGGCCATTTAGGGATCTGGGGCAAAAATCTGTCTGGGGATTGGTCCTGCTTTGAACAGGTGGTTGAACTAGGTATCTCCTGAGGTCCCTTCTAACCCTGATATTCTATGTCTATTCATGTTTGTAAAGCACTTGGAGATAACAGATCTGTCAGGGGAAAGGTCCCCGCACGCCCCCAAAGGAAGATGGGAACATGAACCCAGGGGCAGGACTGGGTGGGTGGGAGGAGCCAATAACATTGAAATAAGTTGACAAAAATACTCAGCATTTTATTTCATCCTCCAAACCAATGAAAATATACATCCAGCAGTATCATGGCACAGAGTGTGCGCGATCCCCATCCCAGCAGAATACAATTGCATACAGTAACGGATGATGCGCACGGTGGATTCCACTTGCAAGCAGCAGCGGCTGGCGAGAGAGGGCCACACCAGCAGTTCCAAAATGCCCAGGAAAATCAGGAAGAGAGATTGCGCCTATTAAAGCCAAAGAACCGAGCAGACTTTATCCCAACCTCACCGAGCCCTCGCAGCCCAAGGCAGGTTCACTTCTGGGACTGTTGCTTGGATAATCTTGTGCTTGCTGCTCTCAAACACTGTGCTGGTCAGGAAGGGTGTGTGTGTGTGACTTCTCCTCGATGAGTGACCAGGCGTCACCATGTAGGTTGCAGCTGATCTCCCCAGCAGGGATCTGAAAGGGCGCTTGGCAGAGAGCAGAGGTAGGTGCCCCGTCAGACCTGTGAGAGGGTAACCTGGCCTTTCCGCACAGACCAGTACCGGCTGTCTGATGGACCAGAGCTGCATTCCACCAGTGCTAAGAGCAGAAAAAGCACCAGCTGAAGGCACCCAGCATCTCCTGACCTTCCCAGCTGGCTCCCAGACCATCCCGCATGTTCTGCTGGGGAGGGCCCATGATGGCCTCTGCCTGGTTTCAGACACATCACCCAGGGTCCTTCCCTATTTCGGATGCCCTGTAACCCTGCCACGGGGCCTGTTCTCCGTACTCCACTCGCCCCCAACTTCACGCCAAAGAAAAAGGAGAATTAACAAGGAGAGGGAGAGTTTCCCATCTGCTGTTACTTATCAGCTGTGTCCCCTCCTTGAGCTCCAAGGAGGCAGCTACCACTGGATGACTGAATGGCTGTATTCTGTTCTGGCTTTGGCCAAAGGGTCTTGGCACATAGGACCAAGAAGAACGTGGTGCCTGATGCAGCACCCTGCTAGCTCTGCTCAGCCAGACATCCTGGGATGGGTTTATCCACCTCCCTGGCGAACCCCCTTGGGGCAGGCTCCTGTCATCTCTGCGAGTCTGCCCACTGGGCTTACCCCTCACCCACCCCACATGCTGCCATGTCAATGACTTGGTAGCCATACCACCCTTGCCCCTCCCACTTCTGCTCCCAGCCCTGGCTTCCTCTCCCCTTCACAACACAGGCAGGCTTCCTGCCCTGCCCTTCGATCCTCACCAGGCCTAAACCTACCCTCTGAGCCCGGCCCACTCTCTCTGTATCCTTCTCCCGGGTATTCCAGTGCCTTTCCCAGGCTGTCTCCCTCAGGCCTGGGAGGCCCTCCATGTGCCAGCCCTCCGCCCCCTCCTGGCTCCCAACACATTTCTGCCATGAGGTCATTGGTGTTAATTCACCAGGTGATTAATCTTCTGCTTTGCCGCAGTAGGACGGCAGGGCCAGCCGGTGCTCTGTATCCAAAGCACAAGGTCTGTTCAGGTTGGGTGCAGAGTTCTTATGTTTTGGACAGCACCAGGCCATCAGCACCCAAGAAGCCAAGCAGCGATGGTGGACTCCAGCTCAGGGCAGCGGCTGGCAGAAAGGACCAGGCTACGGGACACAGGGCCTTTAGGTGCTCAGACACTGCAGGGATGAGATTGGTAGTAAGTAGCCAATGGTTCTTTGGTGGGGCTCTGTGCAGATCTCCAAGGGCAGGTACCCACACCACAAAATCCACCACACAATGCGCCCTTATTCAGAGACTAGGCCCAGAGCCCAAACTTCCTCGGAGGGGTCGCCTGCAGGTCAGGGCCGAGGCACGTTGGCAAAGGAGGGAGCAGGCCTCTTGGCACTGCTTGGCATGGATCCCGGCTTGGGCAAGCAGGAGTGTCGTGTCCCTGGGGTTCTCACTCCAGCCACACTAAATTCACACCTGCCAAAGGAGTCAGAGCAATGCTACCCACAGCCTTTGCCGCCGGCACCGAGCCTGGGTCCGATGCAGCTGGGGAGATGGAACTGCCAGAATCTCCCAGCTGGAGCTTGCCTGGACATGGGGCACCTGCACTGAAATGGACATGACCAGGGATCTGCGACTGCCCTCTCTCCCCAAACCACGTGGAAACCTGCCTGGTAGCATCACTCAACAGCCTCATGAAAAGCCACCGCTGCCTGGAGGCGGGCACTCTAATGGAGGTGGAGCACTGCTCTGCTCAACCCACCTGGAGAGACTTTGGGGTGGTCTCATAAGACGGGCTTGCGCACGAAGGGTGGTCTCTCATAGGTGCCGCGGGGGTGATGCGCTGTGCTTCCAACCCTCCAAAATAAGACCCTGTCCTCCACGAAATCCAGGAAGCTACAGCAGTGCCCTTCCAGCTCCCCCTCGCTGGTACTATGTCAATCAGGAGCCAGTGCAGCTACCCTAGTGAAGCAGGGTGACTACGGCCCTGTATATCCTGGGATTACAGCTCCTTTGCCGAGCACCCAGCCAAGCTGCAGTGACCCAGGCGAGGATGGGACCCAGCTGTGCACAAGGAGACCAGTGACGGTCCTGGGAGAGTGGTCGAGGAGGCTGGAAGACATGGCCCAAGAGAAACCCGTCAGGCTGGGCTGGCCTGGGCCTCGCTCCTCCCCCTTGGCTTCACCCTCTGTGGTTGTGCCTGGTCAGCTGGAGGCACTGCATCTCCAAGAGAGAGGCCCAACCCGGAGCCCACATCCCAATGGTCTCTGCAGCTCAGACCAGCTCAAGCACTTGCTCACTCTGACCCTTCCTAAGAGCCAAGGGGCAAGATTTCTAAGAGGAACTAGTGATTGGGGGGGATGGGGGGGACAGGAGGGGACAGAGGGGACATCTTACTTTTTTGGGTGCTCAACCTGAGAGGCCTTAAAGGGGAACATCTCTCAGAAGCCAGATGCTCTGCACTTTGGGCTTCTGGCCCACTGAAGGTTGAGGTCCCTCCTCCCGCAGTCACTAGCCCCACCTGTGATGGGGGCGTATCCCCCCCGATCCTAGGCCACCCCAGGAATTGCTCAAGCTCTCTTAGTGTCCACTCTGTATAATTTATTCAAGTCCCCTCCACCAACACCAGGCCAATGCAACACACCCTGCCCAAGCTCTGACTCTCTTGCCTTCAGACCTTGTTCAGCAGGGCCCCGGGAGGAAACCAGATCTCTCTTCCTTGGGATTTCCTTCAATCTAGGCGCAGCCAGCCTCGTCTTCTGCTACTCCAACACAGCCTCCCTGCCTTTTATCCAAGGAATTCCCTATCTCAGCCCGCCTCCCCACCTGATTAGCTAATTCCTCCCTACCTCCTCAATCAGCCATCACACAGGAAACTATCAGAGTGTTGGCCCATCTGTCGGGCCTCAGCACTCTGTCACAGCACCTCTGGAGGCCTTGGCCAAGGATTCTGCAGGGTGAACAAAGCCAACCTGTTGGACTGGAGGGGGGAGAAAACACAGGGAGGACTAGCCAGCCCAAGGCAATGCAGAAAAAGGGGCCAGGTCATTCTTCAGCGAGCCCTCAAGTTGATGTCTGAGTGAAGGGGAACTGGAAGTTATTCCAAGGTGCTGAGAATAAGCAACACAGAATGCCTTGCGAGGGGTTTTCCTCCAGTATTCTCAGCCTTTCCTTCCATCTCGTTCGCTCGAAAGGGAATACCGGGAAAGGGTTCAGCAGAGACCCTCCCTCTGGAGAAGTCCTGTTCCAATCCCAGGGCCACAGCAAGGAATCTCCCCTGTCAATCAGCACATGACTGTTACCCATGGTGGTTCCTGTGGAGAGTCTGGGGCTGTGGCAAGAGCCCTGGTGAGGCAGCAGGTGTGGGAAAGGTGCTGTGCTGAGCTGGGTGGGGCAGTAAAGAAGATCCCATCCCTGCATCAGTCGGCCTTGCAGAAGAAGGATTCCTAGCCACACGGGCCAACATCTTACCCATTCGACTCACTTGGGTCCTGCCCCCTCGGCTCCCACTAACTGCTCCTGTCCTGGCACTTGACAGGAATGACAGATCCATGGAGAGGCTGCTGTGTTATTTGTACGTAATCATCCCACTCCCCTACAATCCGCACTCTCCGGTATTTCTGGAGGTGTTTTTAACAGGATCCTGGCGGCAGCAGCACAAGAACAGGGAGGTCCTGGCGATGTCTCAACAAAGGGCGCTTTTGGTTTCCTCTCAAAGCACATCACGGTCCTCCCTGCCCAGCGTCGCTCCCAGGAGCTCATCTGGCCCCAACACTCGCACCAACTGCAGGACTCCAGATGCCAGCAGCAGCACGGGCAACGAGGCCGCCCTAGAAACGTTTGTCTTCTGGCTGGGAACTGACCACCAGCTCTTTGTTGCCAAAGTCCCACCAGGCGGTCATGTGGAAAGCCATGTTGGAAAGGACGACCAGGTACTCCAGGAAAGCGAAGATGGTATAGGCTGGGAGAGGAAGGGAGGAAACCCATCAGGTTAATGGAGGAAATGGGGCAGAGGAAAGGGAAGAACCGTGAATGTGAGCGAGACCACATCTCTGGATAAATTCATGGAGGTTACGTCCATTCATGGCTATTAGCCAGGATGGGTAAGGAATGGTGTCCCTAGCCTATGTTTGTCAGAGGATGGAGATGGATGGCAGGAGAGAGATCACTGGATCATTGCCTGTTAGGTCCACTCCCTCTGGGGCACCTGGCATTGGCCACTGTCGGAAGACAGGATACTGGGCTGGATGGACCTTTGGTCTGACCCAGTACGGCCGTTCTTATGTTCTTATGTCTCTCTCAGCATGTTACCTGAGCCTCTGGCACTACGGGGACTGAAGCTTGGGAGCAAGACGCTCTCATTTCTCGAGGAGCCTGTTCCAGCCCAACCCGGCAGGGTGGGACAGGAAGCCGTTACTTTCTGATGGCCAGTCTCTGATGGCGGATCTCTGTCCATAATCCAGCAGGCGTGCGTCTCCAGCACCACACCCACTGCAAAACCCCAGCAATGCTGGCAGCCTTCCCAGAAAGCCAAGGCCTGAGTGGGAGCTGGAGGAGACTGATCGTATCCAGAAGGGGTCAGCAGGCGGGGGCAGACGCATGCTAGCAGGGAAGCGAAGGGAAACCGGCCCCTGCTGCGTCTGCTCTTTGATTCAGGAGAAAGTTGTGATATGGGGCCCAGCGGTTGGGTCCTCAGGGACCTTACCTCCAGCCTCGCAGTACCAGTTGTGGTGGAAGTAGACACACACAGCCAAGGAGAACGTGACGAGGTTGAAGAGAAAGAGCAGCAGCTTCCACTTGTAGGACTTGCGCTCCTGGAAGAGACCGACAGGACAAGGTCTGACTTCCAGAAGCTGGGTTAGAGGAGCAGCCCCCTTCCCTTCCCATACCACTCCCAGGAGTCTCCGCAGAGACCTCCCACCCGCTTCTGAGAGGCCATGGCCTGGACCTCCCAGCCCTGAGCCTGCAGAGGCGAGGTCCTTAGCCCCTGGAAATGGTCCACGCTGCACGGCAACCCCCTGCATGGCCTCTCAGCAGAGCCCAGGCATGACAGTGCAGCTGGCATCCATCAGAACAGCGCCCCCAAGTGGTGGCGACTAAGCTCCCATAAATGGCACAGAAAGCTGCCCACACAAACAAGCAGAGCCACCCCCCTCAGCTGCTAATTCTCTGCCATCTTCTCCAGACATCCACCCAATGACTCTTGTAACAGTCACCATCCTACCGGGCAAGGATGGATCCAACGCCACCAACCAATTATCCCGCTGCCTTACAATGTACAATAAATACAATTTTCAAATAGGTGAAGAACAATTTTTCCTGTGCTGCTGTGCTGGGAGCTGGAGCTCAGGGCTCTGTTTCACCTGCGATCGCTGATCCAGAAAGAGGGGTGCTCTACCAGTGAGCTAGGCATTCCTAGGGTTAACATCAGCTCTGACACTGGCGCATTGTGTAGCCTCGGGGAAGTCATTTAACCTCCCTGTGAAGTGGATATAACACTTACTTAATCAACAGGTGGGTGCGTGTCTATGTGCAGGTCATTGGCCTCGGCAGGAAAGAATGAGGCTGCTCAACCACGTGTCACAGGACCTATACTACCAACAGCTAAAATAGATTCTCCATTAGCTCCAGGGGTTGGTGCCTGTGCTTTTGGAGGAAGAGTTTGCGTGCCCCCGTGAAGTCGTGTGACTGCAGCATGCCTTGCAATGAGGAGTGGAAATCCTAATGGAGGTGCCCATGGATGTTACAATGCTCCCCCCCGGTTACCGGCACCCCCACTGCTAGATCCTACCCCTCTGCAGGCAGCCCGCCTCCCTCGGCATTGAGCCCCAGCCAAGGCGCAGTGGGTTCACCAGAAGAAAGCAGGCTGCTGCTGCTGCTCCTCCCCCAGAGCCGTGCCCCGCTCGCTTGCCACTGGGTAGGGGAGGAGGAGGAAACCACACCAAGGAGCAGAGCTGACGTGGATGCAGAACCGAAGGCATTTCACAAGCAGCGCAAAGCGCCGGGGCGGGCTCTTCCTTCCCACCCCTGAGGAAGGGGTGGGGCCATTGCTGCTCCATAGGGGGTCTGCGTCCCCCTAACGCACACATGAAGAATCGTCTGGGGGGGGAGAGGTTGCAGCCTGACTGCTCTAGGGCCCTCGAGCTCCACCAGTAGCCTGCAGACCCAAGTAACTGGCCACATTCCCCAGAACACAGGGGTCCAGGCTCTGAAAGGCGCAGCCACGGGAAACACGGACAAGCTGGAGCAGCCCCAAGGTCCATCCTGGCCTTAGACACCTCAGGGAGCCATGGACCTGCCTGTCCACAGGGCACCTCCCAACTCCCCAAGAGGTGGAGGTGAGTTTAAGCCTGAAGCAGCCAGGTCAGAGGGACGCGGTCTCTCCTTGGGCAGTGAGAACTCCCCCTCCCTACCCACACATTTCCCATCTTTCTCCCCACACTCCTCGAGATCCAGCAACAGCTCTCTCCTCCCTCTCACACTGCCCAGAGCCAACCAGGGGATGCAGACCCAAGACACTGGGCAAAGGAAACAGGTATATCACTATATAGATATGACCCCTATCTCATAGAGCTGGAAGGGACCTTGAAAGGTCATCAAGTCCAGTCCCCTGCCTTCACAGCAGGACCAAGTACCATCCCTGACAGATTTCTGTCCTAGATCCCTAAATGGCCCCCTCAAGGATTGAACTCCTGGGTTTAGCAGGCCAATGGTCAAACCACTGAGCTATCCCTCCCCCCAAGTCATCACTTCAGCCTGCCTGCCTCCGGTAGCGTGGCTTTCCTGGCTCAGCCTTGCTGATGGATGAAGGCACGCCAGCAGCCCAGGCGGGGCGTGGGATGGAGTCGGACTGGGTGCTGAGGACAGGGCTGCTCACACCTTTCAGAACCCGCCTCTGGACAGCCGTCACCGTGAGGGCGGACAGTGAGGGAGACCAGGCCGGCCAGGAAGGCTGTGTCAGGGCAGTCGGAAAGGGGGGAGCCACAGCTGCATTTTATTCCTGCTTCTCAGCAGTGGGAGGGGATTTTCCTCCTTTCTGAGGTTTGCAGCATGGCAGAAACTCCAAGCCATGGGGCCTGCTGAGAAGTAGGAACATTCAAATCACAGCATCAGAGTTTCCATGACCCCACTGAAAGCGCGGTAGGTGCTGCCAGCTGCTCTCAACACACAAACAGGTGACGCCGGGGAGGAAAACCCCCAGAGGAAGGATGGGCTTGTGGTTAATGCACTGGCTGGAGCGTCAGGCGACCCGTGTTCAACCCCCCTGCTCTGCCACAGACTTCCTGTGTGACCTTGGGCTTGTCACATTCTCTCTCAGTGACCCAGCTACATAATGATCTTTCCTGGCCTCTCCTCTCTATTTAGACTGCTCGGGCGGTCTCTGACCAGTTCCCCATCACTCTAGGGGAGGCTAAGATGTCACTAACTCCTGCATCATCCCCCTAATATATTGTCCTGGTTTTACTAGACAAGAGAATCACGTGAAAGATACTGGGCCAAATTTAAGCCGCCGCTAGAACAGGACTGAACTGGACTCACGACTTCCTTGGCCTTCTCGTGAGTCCTTCCAAGACTGGAAGGCACTATGGGAGAAGTTCCGTAGCTTACCTAAGGCGGGTGGCAGAAATCCAGGTTGCCCCACTCTGGCTGTTGTCAATCCCTAACCAGTAGGACACACTACTTCCCAGCCCCACACTCCCTATGCCCATGCCCAAGCCTGTTACTCAGGAGTGGAAGATGCTCTGAAATGGGACACCCCCCCCCCACCAAGGAATCCCAAAAATCCCCCAAATCCAGGCCTACGGCAGGAAGATACATTCCCCTAGCGCAGAGGTGGGCTACATATGGCCCGCGGAACCGTCCTGCCCGGCTTCTGGCCCGGAAGGCTGTCCCCTCTCCCCCGCAGCCACGCCACTGCGCGGGCAGTGCCCTGGGCGGCTGGGCTGCACGCTCATGCAGGGCAGCGTGGCAGTGTGTCTGGCTCTGGCCGGGAGGCGCAGCTCCAGACATGTACTGAGCAGCATGGTAAGGGGGCTGAGGCTGGGGGGGGGGTTGGATATGGGGCAGGGGGTATTGGGGGGAAGTCAGGGGCCAGGGAGCGGTTGGATGGGGCACAGGTTTGGGCGGGGGCAGAGAACTGGGGGGATGGGGTAGGGAACTGGGGGGCTGTCAGGGGGCAGGGGTGGAGATAGGGGACGGGGGGGGTTGGATGGAGGGGAGGTTCTGAGGTAGGGGGTGGGGGCCAGGCTGTTTGGGGAGGCACAGCTTTCCCTCTCCAGCCCTCCATACAGTTTCCAACCCCGCTGTGGTCCTTGGGCCAAAAAGTTTGCCCACCCCTGCCCTAGCAGCAGAGCCCCCAGAAGCAGGGCTGGGGAGGACGATGGGATCTCATTTGAAATGAACTGTCGCAGAGCAGAGGGGTGGGGCTGGATCGCCTGAGTGCCAGGGCCACATGTGAAATAACAATGAGCTGTACAGCAGCAAGCTACAAGCTATTACGTAAAACTTCACACAGGAAAAAGCAGCTCACAAACCACCTTGTTTTCATACAGGCCCCTCCGCCAGCGGAAACGTTACTTTTCTGTAAGCTCGCAGCAAGGACAAACAACTGAGGGCTCATTAACTCAGCAACAGCTCGCAGCTCTTTGATCCCAGCCTCTGCACTGCACAGGGACTGTGGCTCAGCCCTTCCGACCAGCAGAACCCAACTCTTTCCAAAGGCACGGGCTGCTTTTCAAAAGATTTCAGGTGCTTGAATATCCCCCTTGGGGATTTCTGCTTCTCAAGGCACGACACTGCTAAGAGCTAAAGGCCAGAGCTTAGATCTAAAAGGCTACTTGGTCTGTACCAAGGATCGGGGATGGTTCAGCTCTTGATCTCACAACAGCCAGGAAAAAGAAGCACCAGCTGAGAAGTTTCTCTAGCCAGCAGAAGTTTCCATCCCTGGGGCTTTAGCCAGGTGACTTCACTAGGGTTTGGGGTCTGGTGTCTGGTGTCAGATCAAGTCTGGTCGGCACTTGGATGAAGGGCCCCCAAGCAATGCTCGGGTGCAGCAGGAAATGGTGACTGAGAGTCAAGGGGTTTCCACGTAACACCCCAGCCCCCAGCAGAGGGGGGGAAAGACCTGTGGCTGGCTGGAGATGCCATTTCCCCAGAGGAGATATGCACCCAGAATCCCGAGCATCCTGCCGCCATTAACGCTCCCGGTGCATTTCCCGCAAGAGGTGGCAGCTTAGCTCCAATGTCCTGGTCAAACGGCAGCTCAGACGATTCCATTCCGCCTCCCTACCTTTCCTCTGTCATTTCAGTTAGACAAGTTAGCCTGCACGTCCCGTCCTGTAGCCTGCCGTGTAGCAGAGCCACGGTCCACCCCAGAAGCAGCTGCATTCTAGTGGAGAGAGGAGGGGCAATCCTCGCTCACAGAGTAGGAAGCATTTAAGAATCTTTCTGGATGACAGGTGCATTTACTCTGACAGGCGGTACAAACTTCCTCCTCTACCTTGTGGAGCTCTCACAGCATTCAGTCATTTTAATACTCTCATGAGAGCCGCTACGGACTGTAACGCACACGTGGGCTCCTAAATCCCAGTGCTGGAGCTCAGCCAGCTGACACGCCTGCGGGCCACCCGTCACTGACAGCCAGCATTGGGCACCGTGCTGCTGAACGGCCTTGGGCTGGTCCCGACCAGCCTCGGCATTAGCAAATAACTCTGCCTCACGCAGCACCATTGTAATTATCTGCTCACCTCTGGGAGCCTGGCTCGGGCTGGGCCCAGCTCCGAGACTCACCACGTCTCCGGGGGGCGGGGAATCTGACTTGGATCCCTGAGACAGGGCCACTGCAGTGCAGCTGGGTGTCACTAGATGCATAGGAACAATTTGGGAAGGATGGATGGTCTTTGGGTTATCATGAGATCTAGGTTCGAGCCCTGGCTCTGCTCCAGTCTCCCTGGGAGATTCTGGACAAGTCTCTAAGGGTCTGTCTACACTGCATTGTACACCCAGGTCTGTGGAACCTGGGCTTCTGGACTAGGTGTGTCCAAGACCATGTTGAGCATCCACACTGCACTGGAAACCCAGGTCTCATGGTTGTGCTAACGTCCACACTGCACTACTCGGAGTCGGGTCTGCAGCTCGGGCTGTGTCCACACTGCAAAGTGCCAGGGCTTGCACCCGAGTCAGAGCAGGACTCGGGCTTTGATCCACCCACGAGCAGGGTCCTAGGACTTGTTACTCGTGCGGGAATTCTGCGCCGCTGCACACGTGCAGAATTTATGTTCCCTGCAGATTTCTTTGCTTCCCACAGAAAAATGACTCTGTGATGGGAAAGGAAAGGGAAGCCACAAGAGCAGTCATATGACCCTCCCCAGCGGTATGTTTTGGGTGCTCAGGGCAGCTGGCAGAGAGGTAAATCATCTTGGTGTACGGGGCGGAGCTGGAGAAGACCCGGCTGGTGGCTCTTACCCTGCGCCAGGCTCAGCAGCTAGTCCCAGCTGGGCTGGAGAGGACGGAACTTCCTCTTCCCCAGCACGGCATCTGGGGCCACGTCAGACCCACCCTGATTTCTCTCCTGGCTGTAGGAAGCTCTACAAACTCCCTCCACCCCTTGTGCTTCCTGTACCCATCACTCCTCAGCGGCAAGGGGAAGGATCCCTGTACAGGGACCTGCCCCTCCATCCGCCCAACCCCCATGCATCCAGACCCCTCAGACTAAGACCCTCCTGCCGAGCTTCACCCTCCCCTGCATCCAGAACCCTCCGAACAACCCCCCCACCCTAACCCCTAACCCTAAACCCCAACCCTAAACCCTAACCCCTAACCCTAACCCCTACCCCTGACCCTAAACCCTATCACCTAACCCTAACCCCGACCCTAAACCTGACCCCTAAACCCTAACCCTAACCCCAACCCCTACTCCTAAACCCTAACCCTGACCCTGACCCTAAACCCTAACCCTAACACCTAACCCTAACCCCGACCCTAAACCTGACCCTGACCCCTAAACCCTAACCCTAACCCCAAACCCTAACCCCTACCCCTAAACCCTACCCCTAACCCTGACCCTAAACCCTAACCCTAACACCTAACCCTACCCCCGACCCTAAACCCTAACCCCTAACCCTAACCCTAACCCTACCCCCGACCCTAACCCTAACCCCTAACCCCTAACCCCAACCCTAAGCCCTTGGACCACCCCAAGCCACATGCCCCTGGATCCCCACCCTACTAAGCCCCAACCAGTTGCACATGGATCTCCACCCCACCGAGCCTCCCTCCTCCAACATCTGGAACTTCCCCCTGAGTCCCCCACACCCAGACCTCCCTGCCGAGCTCTATCCCCCCTACACCCAGACCCCCCCACTGAACCCCAACCACCTTCACCTGGCCCCCCCGCAGAGTCCCATTAGCGTTGTACCGAGAACTCCCCAACAAGCCCCTGTGCATCCAGATCACCCCCACACCCGGATCCCCCACTGAGCCACCCACACCCAGATTGCCCCACACAGAACCCTCTCACCCCACACCTGGATCCCGCCTTGCTAAGCCTGACTGCTCACACCTGGCGCAGAGGGGCAGGGCTGTGGGGTGTTTCTGGGGCAGGCCCAGCCCTTGCACTGTGCAAGGGTTGGGTGCAGCCTCACCGCTGAGTCCGTGTCCCAGGGAGGAGCTGCAATGTGACCTCCGACCTCTGTGCAGCCAGTGGCCTGTGCCCCCCAGTGCCAGGCTGGAGCCTCCACATTTATTTGCAAATAAAATGTGCAGAATTATGCAGAATATTAAAATATTGTGCGCAGAAATTTTAGGTGCAGGATTTTTAATGTTTTGGCGCAGAATGCCCTCAGCAGTAACTGGTGTCCCGACTGCTTGCTGACCTGAGTCAGACTGAAGCGTGTGCGGACAGACGTGGGGCTTGGCCTCAAACCTGGCTTAGCGTGCAGGGCAGGCATGCTCAGTCTGTCTTGGCCTCGCACATCGGTACACTGGAAATCGTAAAGACGGCATCAGCAGCCCAGGCATTGTGAGGACACATTTGCTAATGCCCGCGAGGTGCGCAGACAACACAGGGATGGTGCAATACGGCCCTGGGGGAGTTTGGGTCTCTGGATCCCGTTGGCCTGACCTCCCGTACGCTGACGAGCCGCATAAGATCCTGCCCCGGCCGTGCTTTGTAAAATAACTGCCAGGCCTGAGGCGCTCAGCATCCTGGGGGCTGGTCTGTTATAGTCTGAGATGAGAGCTTTGAGCTCTGATCACAACCTCCCTGCTCCATTGCCCCCTGGCTGCACGGAGACAGGGCCGAAGAGGCAGTTCTGATGCCGTTGCCTTGGGGGAACCGCTCCTCCGGGGATTTCGCTTGAGAAGCGGACAGGGACCTGCTGCTTGGGAGAGGGTCTAGAAGAGTGAGCGACAGAATGTGGACAGTGGGAGGTCAGGGCTGCTGGGTGGATCAGTGGCACGCCCCCCTCACTTCCTGGAGCTGCAGGCTCTTCCTGGAAGACTCTGCTGCTAGTGGTGATCAAGGAGCTCAGAGCCCAGCTGGCTTCAGCCTCTCCTAAAGGCTCGGCCCAGAGCCCAGCTGGCTTCAGCCTCTCCTAAAGGCTCGGCACACAGTGCTGGCTGCTCAGGACGCTGCACGGGCCGCCAGCTCAAAACTGCAGGAAGTCGAACTTGCTCAGTCAGTCATTTCAGCTTCCTACTTTCCCCCTGGCGAGACGGCAGGGAGAGACGCCGGGCACTGGCCCCACAATGCCAGCTCACTGTCCTGAGCAGCTGCCCTCGTGCAGCGGCAGTAGGTACCGAACGCGTGTCTGGGCCAGGAAACCACAGCCGAGTATTTTTAGTTCAGCCAATTGCACCCCTCGAGCTGAGGCGTGTTTCCCATGCGCTCAGGAGCTAGTCAGCAGCAGGAGAGCAGACAGCTTCCTCCCCCCCAGCCCAGAAAAGCGCAGCCCCACGGCTCCCTTCCAGCGAGCGCCAAGCCCCTGGGCTACCTGCCGCTCTGCACCAGCCTGGACAGGACAACGGGAAGCCCAGCGCCACGTCACTCCGACCTCCCCATGCCAGGGTCCTGGTGGCCCCAGTGTTATCTCAATCCCCATCACACAACTGCTCTTGCTGCAGCAAACCTTTGGGCCTTCAAACAGGCAGAGACTGCGCACCCGTGTGGACTGCTCCCGTTTCACCTCTCAGCCATCCCAGAGCTCCTCAGCTCTCTCCCTCCAGGCAAACTTTTCGAGGGACCCCCAGATCTCTGCCGGGAAACATTCCTCGCTCAGGAATTGCAGGATCCTAGAGGCATTTGCCTGAGCGCTACACGCTTCAGCTCTATTTCCAGCTCGGTTTGCGTCTGCACTTTCTGCCCCAGTTCCCATGTGGTGAATGTGAGGACAAATACAGCTCCTGTGCTGAGAATTTCTAGGGGGATATTTATAGCAGGCTCATCTCAGTGACCAGCAGCAACGCTGCGGGCTGCACTTGCTGTGTGCTGGCTGAAGGTATCATGGGGAGTGTTAGCACACCCACGAGTCTGGGAGACCCCGTCCATGGTTCTGATACAGGTTCACCACTCTGCTAGGCCATACGGGTTTGAACACAGCGACCTTCCGTTTGCTCACTCCTATGTGAGGAGTACTACAAAAATGCTGGAGGAAGATTGATCCTGTGTATCATGCCCCTTTCTGCTGAGCTCAAGGGCCCCTAGAAATGCACTTTGAAGACTATAAATTCATCTCACACTAATTTCTCTACCTATAGATCTGTATGTACAGAGCAGCTTCCATCAAAGCCCTTTGCAAACTCAAACAGAGCTTTTAGGAATTCCTTCACCCACCACTGAAATGCAGCCACCTCTGGGGCTGAGTTTTGTTGCTACTGAACAGTTGCGCAGCAACACTGCAGAACAGTAAGGGAATAAGACGACAAATGGAAAAAGCAGGAGTAAGTTAAGTAGCTGGATGTCACTGCAGTTTGGCCAGGACACCAGGGTTAACACAGAGCAACTCTTGTGTTTTGGTTTTGTATGTGTCTGATACAAGGCACTACCTCCATCACATTGACATGCTAGATACAATCTGGGGGCTCCTGGTCAGGGGATCTGCTGGAATCAGCACCCAGATGGCGAATGATGCATAGCAGAGGGGTCTTCCAGCTCCCCCTGATGCTGCAACAGGCCTTGGCAAAGAGTCCCGCTAATGCAGCCAGAATCAGAGGATAACTAGCCAGAAGTTCCTGGGACGTTTCACAGCAGAAAGTGCAGAGCGTGGTGACACCGGCTGCTGTGGAAGAGGGGAAATGTGTCTGCACACACAGAGAGAGACAAAATGAAACAAGCTTGGCTGACTGTATTGCTGGTTCGCGCCTTAGGGGAAAGCTAGGCTGGGCGGGAGGGCTGCAGAGGACACATGCGGTGAAACTCGGGAAAGACTTGGGAAGATGCAAATGTTGGACCAGAACCCTGGGCAGTGGACAGAGGGGGACGGACGGCTCCAAACCTGTCTGCTCCCGGTCTCTCCTTTATTCAGCCTGTTCCCTGTTTCCCTTGTTCTCTCTGCACTGCCCCATGCCTGGCCTGCTCTCTCTTTCCCTCCCCGTTGTGGAGCTTTCCTTGCTAGTTCACTCATTACTGGCTGCCCTGTAACTGGAAACTGAACTCTAGTGGTTGGAGTTTCTACTTCCCCATTACAAACTACCTCCCCAGCGCCGTCCTGCCCTTGCTCAAAGACGGTTGCAACACGAGCAGTGATGAGCGCAACGCTTTTGCAAGACTTCAGACACACATGCAGACACCCAAGCACCCGCACATGGTGCAAACCCCTGCAGAACCAGGAGCGCTGTACCCCCACAAATGCAATCCCCAGCATAACTTGGGGTGCTGTACCTCACCCTCCCACAAACCGCTACATAATCAATGGTGTTGTACCCGCACCAGTGCAAACTCCTGCATAAGCAGTGGTGTTGTACCTCGCCCCCTACCCCACACAAATCTCTGCATCACCAGTGGTGTTGTACCCTCTTACACCAGCACTGAAATTGGCCCCCAGCACATGGGATATGAGACCTGGAGGAGACCCTAGTGGCCATTCCTAACCCTGCTCTGCCCTTCCAGGCCCCCCGTTCCTGTCCCCGACCCCAAGTGTCCACGCACAACACCAAGGAAATGCCTTTATTCAGCGCCAAGTCTCTCTCTTGCGCCTTCCAGCTGCAAGAAGGAGAATCGCTGCTCGTCTGCCAGCCCTGGGCAGCCCTGCGCCCGCTGAGAGACGCTTGGCAAAGGGGGCAGGCTCCAGGTGCTGCCCCGGGAACCTAACCCCAGAACCTCAGTGCTTTGTGTGGCCTTTGCTGCCAGTCCATCGTTCCCTGCTCAGTTCTCTTGAAGGTGAAGTGGCACGAAAAGCCTGATCTGTCGTGGCTTCCCCTGCACTGGGAGGTGGCCTATGTTAAAATCCCATTTGGGGCTCTCAAAGGCAGCGAAGAGAAGCCCCCCAAGAACCAATGGCTGGAAGTTAACATCAGGCAATTTCAAATGAGAAATAAGGCACTGACTTTTCATAGCCAGGACAATGCACCCTGGGAACAAAGCCCCCCGGGAAGGGGCGAAGTCTCCACCTCACGCCTGTCTCTAGAAGGGGCGTGAGCTGAACCCAAGCCACTAGGCGCAATGCCGGGGTAACTGGGTGAGATTCTATGGCCGATGAGGGGGTAAGGGGGGTGTCAGACAGTAGCCCAGTGGATCCCCAAGCAAATGGTGCCTTGGAGCTAGGTAATAACTAGATCGGCCTGAGGCCGCTGCGCCCAGGAGGAGGATTTCTAAGTGCGAGGGGGTGGGGCTGAATGGGAATACTTCCTTGGAGTCCCAAATGGGCTTGCTGTGGGCACATCCAGCCCTTCCCTCCGGCGGGGAGCTCTGCACCTTCCCCCTCCAACCATTGCTACTAGCTGGTTCCTGCTTCCCTGCCTGGATCTCTGTCCCCTGCAGCAGGCCCAGCCTGCTGCTCCGGCCCATGAAGGAACCTGCCTCTGCAGCCCCTTGGGGTGGGGGAAGACAAGAAGAGAGCTCAATGGTGGCCCTGACTGTGCAGTGAGGGGGCAGCGCTGCCGTCAGGATGTGGGGCCACCTTCCCCAGCATGAGGAGTTTGTCTGGGTTTTTCCCCCAGAAACTCCCACGGTCAGAATTTCCTACCAGGTCAGCAGCTGCTGACCCAACTTCTCTCTAATCAGTGCTGAGACTGGCAGTTCCAGCCCCGGCGCGAATGGCACAGCCGGGAAGGGAGGAGGATGTGGCAATACCACCGATTGGCTCTCCAGCCAAGCTTAGCCCTCCTGCCCCCGGCAAAGTATCCTGCGTGTCGCAAGAGATGGGCCCAAGCCCCAGGTTCCAAGCCTCTGACTGGTGCCGGCTCGGAGAGGCCACCCGAGATTGGCAGAAAGATCGCAGCATCCCCCCTCTCGAGCCCCTGGGCATGGCAGTGCCAGTCGCAGCTTGGTCTAGGCTGTGTGCTGAACTGAATGCCCGGCTCCTGGGAGCCAGCCAGAGGAAGTGCCTGATGGCCTCTCATTCCAGCACAGCCCACGGGACAGACCCCTGCCCCAGGACATCAGGCGGCATCCCAGCAGGCCCAGCCTGCAGGAGCCCAAAGATACGATGCCACCTGCTGACCAACTCATAGTACATGTCAGAGCGTGAGTTTGATCCAGTTCTGGCTGGGGAGATCTGCAGGTCGGGAAGTTTTCTGGGATCCTGTTAGCTAAGCCTGGGGGGGGGGCTCCTCTCATCAAAAACCAAGGTCATCCCAGGAACACACACCAAGCAATAGACCAGAAACCCCACAAGATTCGCATTGCTCGTGCCAGACAGGGCTGTGAGAGACTGCAGATGGGCTCGCCAGTGTTGCAGTGCCCCCTGCTGGTCTTGGGTGGTTCTGCAGTGCCTGTCCTCAGTTTCCCTCCTCCCATGAGCTCCTCAATACACGAGGCCGGCCTGTCAGAACGGCATCCTGTCTCACGGACTGGATTGTTACTATCCTGCTACTGAAAAACAGGCTCTCTGCCCAGCCCCTCGCTGGGGGCACAGCTCCTCTTTCAGGAGGTCCCCAGCTCAACACAGCCTCTAGCCCCCCTACCTCCGCTCTCTCCCCTTTAGAACTGGAGCTTACCCAGCCTCCCATCCCTTTTTCTAAACTTCCAGGCTGCTCCTTGAAGGCTTACCAGCCTCTTTCTCTCGGAGCCCAGCCAGCTAGCCCAGGCCCCTGGCCCTCAGTGCCTGCTGAGTTCTCAGCTCTGTCTCTTAACTTCCTCCCCCTGCGCTGGGGTCAGTGCTGATCATTAAATCTGCCCGACCCTTCCAGCCCTAGGTCGCCGGCCACAGGCAGGGCTGAGCCCCGCTTTCCTCAAAGGGCCGGCCAGCCTGTGACCGAGACCATCTCCCAGCCAGGGCACAACCAGATCAGTGTAGTGACGACGATGCCCAGTGCAGAGCTGGCTGGAGGGTCCTGCCCAGGCTCCAGCAGCGCCCACCACTACGCGCTCCAGTGTGAACGAAAACCCTGACCCATTTAGTTCAGATACATTTCATCTGAGAAAGACGCTGTGACTAACTAGCTGCCCCTTTCCCCATGTCATAGCGCCACCACCTGGTGCATCGCGTGAACGGCAGCCAGCTAGCACTGGGCGAGCATCGCTGGAAGAGAAGCGAGTGTGTGTCCGGCGGTGAGCGTGGGAGACTGGCTGTCGGGAGATCTGGATTCAAACTCTGGCTCTGGGGGACCTTGGGCAAGACGTTTAACCTTCCTGAGCCGTTGTGTTCCGATGGGCTGAGAAGGGATGACGAGATGTTCTACCTCAGAAGGAAGCTGCGAGGCTGAAGCATCAGCATTTGCAAAATGCCTTGGGATGCTCATGTAGGCAGGGGGCAGAGAAAGGCAGGAGAGACCTTTAAGCAAACTGAGCACCAGCCCCCTATGCATCCTATCTGGTTCTGAGGTGCAACTCCAGCTTCCTCATCTGCAGAACCACTTCCTGGAAAGGGAGAGGAAGCAGCGCTGGTGAGAGCAAGTCCCTGCTGGCAGCACGCTCATCGGTGGTGCCCATACGGAACGTGCTCCACAGCCAGCCCAGAGGACAATGCCTCTTGGTGTTGAGCCAGGGGTAACGCACGTCCCCCAGGTCTGGCTGAGCGCTCACCGGAGCTCGAAGAGCACTGCCAGCAAGGCTGGAGTTCTGCAGACCTTAGGAGCGGATCTCTAGACCCCTCTAACCGGAGGAACTGAAGCCAAAGGCTTTAGGTCTTTTGGCAGGCCTCAAGTGCACCCTTCAGAGGCTGCCTGCTAGATACTACGGTGATGGGCACGACAGGACAAAGACGTTCATGGACCACAAGCACGGCCGGGGCCCGAATGCAGACCAAGGGCATTTCTTCATAAGGCTACGTCTGCAGAAAGATCTGGGCAGGCACGGCCTCGCTGTGGCTTGAGGTGTCCCCAGAGGGTATGGCCACTTGGGTGTTGCCAGAGGTCGTGGCAGAAACTCCGTTACTAGCACTGGTCTACACTAATGGGGGGATTGATCTAAGATACACAACTTCAGCTACGAGAACAGCGCAGCTGAAGTCGACGTATCTTAGATCGACTTAGAATCACTAACTTCGCGTCCTCGCGGTGCGGGATCGACGGCTGCCGCTCCCGCCTCTCGCTCTGGTGGAGTTCCCGAGTCGATGGGGAGCGTGTTCAGGGATTGATGTATCGCGTCCAGATGAGACACGATACATCGATCCCTGATAGATCGATCACTCCCGCCGATAGTGTAGACATACCCTAAGACTCCGCTGAGCTCTCAGGAATAAGGAGACACGATTCTGAACGCCTTTGGTCCTGAGTTCTCCTCCCTAGGAGGGGATGAGGGGTGTAAAAGAGAGAGGTAGATGAGGAGCAAGGGGGAAGGATCAGGAGTGTATAAGGAACACCATCATCCCCACTGCACACACACATGGGAAGAGCAGCATAAGCTGCCTCCCACCGAGTTTCCTAATCTTCTCGGAAGGACCTAAACAAACAGCTGAGCGGGTGACTTGGCAGATTCAGGTTTCACAAAGCGGGCTCTGGAGGAGCAACCCTGCCAGGCAGGCACAGCCCCCTGCAGGCAGGGTTAACACCGGGCAACACCCTGGTTAGACCAGGGTAGCGCCCAGATGAGATGTTACCTTGGGAAGCTGAAAATCTGTGTTGAAATCTCAAACTATCGGCCAACAAAAGCAAGGTTCGCTGGCAATAAAGGCCATGGCTGGACACCCTCCATGGCCTGTGCATTCCTTTCCCCCATTATATTGCTACAAAACCGTCCATAACACACTTCAACACTTCATAAGACTTTTGCTGTCGTCTCAAGCAGAAAAAAGGCAGTATGTTCCCCAGCTTCAGCAACGGTACACTCTCATGCAAACCCTGGACAGATCTGAATTCCTAGTCTCCTTCCCAGCTTAGGGAATTTCTCCCAAGGCTAAAAGGATCTCTCTCTCTCTCTCTCTCTTTTTTTTTTTTTTTACCACAGAAGCGAGCGGTGTTTGTGCTGGGGTCAATTTGTCATCACATTACAATTTGATGCCTTTAACTCGGGGCACATGTTTTCTGTTACGGTTAAAAATTATAACGTGCTCTAGAGACTGACACGCCCGATGTTCAGGGACTCCCAACCACCAAATCAGAGAAACATAGGGCTGGCAGAAGTCATCTAGTCCAGTGATTCGCAACCTTTGTGGGCTCAGGAGCCATTTGTAAAATGGCCTGTCGCCACCCACTAAAGAGCCACAGTACAAAAAGAATTTGGCTTACTAAGTATTTTTTACCCACGATATAGAACGTACACCTGAATGTAACATTGTCATAACATATTCCCAGATTTGGACCTTAGCGTCCAAAATATGGGGGTTAACATGAAAACCTCCAAGCTTAGTTACCAGCTTGGACCTGGTAAAGCTGCCACCACCCCAAAAATTAGAGTGTTTTGGGGCACTCTGGTCCCCCCAAAAACCTTCCCTGGGGACCCCAAGACCCAAATTCCTTGAGCCTCACAACAAAGGGGAATAAACCATTTCCTCCCCCTTCCCCCCTCCAGGTGTTCCCTCCCTGGGTTCCTGGAGAGATACGCAGAAGCAAGCTCCGTGAATCTAAACAGAGGGACTCCACCCTCTCTATTTCCAGTCCTGGAAACACAAGGAGAGAGAGCCAATCTCTCCCCCACCCCCCTCCTTCACCCAGAGGGAATGCAAAGTCAGGCTAGTAAATCTAACACACACAGATTTCCCCCTGACTTCTTCCTCCCACCAATTCCCTGGTGAGCACAGACTCAATTCCCTGGAGTTCCTCACTAAAGAAAAACTCCAACAGGTCTTAAAAAGAAAGCTTTATATAAAAAGAAAGAAAAAGTACATAAAAATGGTCTCTCTGTATTAAGGTGACAAATACAGGGTCAATTGCTTAAAAGAAATATGAATAAACAGCCTTATTCAAAAAGAATACAATTCAAAACATTCCAGCAACTACACACATGTAAATACAAAAGAAAACCATATAAACCTTACTGCCTTATTATATTTGTACTTACAACTTGGAAACAGAAGATTAGAAAGCAAGAGACAGAAATCCTCCCATAGCCGAGAGAGAGAGACAGGCACAAGACCAAGAACAAAGGACTCACACACAAACTTCCTTCCACCCAGATTTGAAAAAGTCTTGTTTCCTGATTGGTCCTCTGGTCAGATGTTTCAGGTTACTTCTTTCCAGGTGAAAGAGACATTAACCCTTAGCTATCTGTTTATGACAAACATGTACTGGATAAATACATCATGCGCATGGCAGCTCCTGTCCCATGGGGCTGCGCTCCCCGCTCTGGGCATCACAGTCTCTGGGGTTGCCGTACCACTCAGCTTTGGTCCGGCCCAGCCCCCCGACAAGTGCCACTCATTCATATTTGGCCCAGTTGGCCCTGCGTCATCACGATGGAGGGGTGGCTGGGCCAAACCTGAGTGGCACCAGGACCCAGTGCACCTTGTTGCAATGCCCAGAGCGTGCTGAGCCCAGGACCAGAGCTGCAGGAGCCGCTGGTGTGTGTGTGTGTGTGGGGGGGGGGGGGGCTCTGCAACACTCCCCAAGGCCTCCCACATGACCCTTTGACACACCCTGTAACCCAGTTTTAAGTCATGACCTAGGGGTTGAGAAACCCTGATCTAGTCCATCCCCCTGCGTTGAAGTGGGATTAAGTATCCCTAGACCATCCCTGACAGACGGTACCGTCGGCCAACCCCAACCGACGGGAGCTTTAGTCTTCACTAGTTGGAGCTTTGTTCTTTGAGCACTCGCTTGAAATGAGTCTGCTAAAACAGTCGTGTCATTTGGAAAACCTCACCCAATATTCAGGTGAGAGTCTGCCAGGAGTGTCACAGGGGAGGTGGCTCTTTCAAGGAGCTAGTTGGGCTTATTTCACCTGTGCTCAGCAAACCCATAGGGGTCTGCGAGTCCAAGATCTGCTGAAGCTGTGCCCAATGTCCTTATGGGGGCTTGCGTACCATGTGACAAGTGGCCCCTGAAGACCATGTGACTTGTCAACCCTCCATGGACCTTGAGGCACCATTTCCCATCTCAGTCAGAAGCTGGTTTCTAAGGCCTGGTCTACACTATGCGGTTAGGTTGATGTAAGCTGCCTTGCATTGACCTAGCTGTGGAAGTGTCTTCACTTAAGAACGTCATACTAGGTCAGACCAAGTCTATCTAGCCCAGTATCCTGTCTTCCGACAGTGGCCAGTGCCAGGTGCTTCAGAAGGAATGAACAGAACAGGCAGTTATCGAGTGCTTCATCCCCTGTTGCCCATTCCCAGCTTCTAGCAAACAGAGGCTAGGGACACCATCCCTGCCCATCCTGGCTAAGAGCCAATGATGGATCTGTCCTCCATGAACTTATGTAGTTCTTTTTTGAACCCTGTTATAGTCTTGGCCTTCACAACATCCTCTGGCAAGGAGTTCCACAGGTTGACTGTGTGTTTTGTGAAGAAATACTTCCTTTTGTTTGTTTTAAACCTGCTGCCTATTAATTTCATTTGGTGACCCCTAGTTCTTGTGTCATGTGAAGTGGTAAATAACACTTCTTTATTCACTTTCTCCGCACCAGTCATGATTTTATAGATCTCTATCATACCCCCCTTAGCCGCCTTTTTCCACGCTGAAAAGTCCCAGTCTTATTAATCTCTCCCGCTGATGTAAGTGCCTCTCTACGCCGACTTAATAACCCCACATCCACCAAGCAGCACAGAGTCACGGTGGATGTCAGTGTAGACGCTGCATTGCTAACAGCGACTGTTACTGGCTTTCAGGAGCTGTCCCACAATGTCTCACACTGACAGTACAACCGATACAAGTGCAACTGGGGATGCGCATCATTGACACAAGGCACCAAGCATGCAGACACACTAGCGATTTAGTAACTGCGGTGGCTGTGTGCTGACATACGTTAAGTTGATGTAATTTTGTAGTGTGGACATGGCCTAACCTTTGTCAATTTCATGGCTGGGTGAAAGGAGCCAGACTGGCAGCCCTAGAGCCCGAAGGCTTCTACTTTGCAGCTGCAGAGCAAGCTTCTTCTGCGGTCAGCATGCCTTAACTGTGATCCGGAGGGAGGGGCTGAATTCCTGGGCATATCTCCAGGTCTTCCTGCCCCACAGCTAAGGCTGCCAATGACAGGGCAATCTGCGAGCAGCATTTCTGGGATGGGATGTGACGTTATGAGTATAATATATCTCACCGAAAGGTGACATAGGGCCAGAAAGAATTAACTCACAGACTGACCTGACCCATGGCCCAACTTTAAAGACTGGTTAGGAAGATATGTAAATGAACAGCGCTTTGAAATGCAAGCCTGCGTTGTTAGAGGTAGAAGGGTAGATGTCTTGTCATGTAAGCAAACAAGTCTTGTCTATTGCTATAGCTTTGATTCAAAGATCAAAAAAGGAATATTAACACTTATGATGACACTTGAGTGAAATAGTATTATTGTCCACACGTCTCTTTGAAAGTCGTGATAAACTGCACAATGGACAAATTACACTATGCTAATTGCCAGGGTGTTTGACAGACAAAAGATTAAGCTTATTCTCTCAGGCCAAGAGGCTGCTGGAAAATGTATAAAAATCCTGGGACATGGTAGCGAGGGAATCTGGTTCCCCATCGCCCCGGAGAGGGACGAGCCCCTCCGGATGCCAAAGTGGGTGGAACCAGTGGAGTCTGCGCCCGAGCCCGAGAGGTCAGGGCACAGGACAGGAAGTACAAAAGCCCAACCCCAGAGCTCACTAGAGGCCCGACTGCCGGAGAAGCCAGAGGTTTGTGGCCTAGCTCACGGTGAGGAGACTCCTGCAGTCTGCGACCGACCCGAGGACTGACCGGGATCGAGCCGAGGCCTGATGTCGACCAGACCCCGGAGAAGCTGTTAAGCCTGCCTGTGGCAAGCTACCCAGAGGAGCTGCCAAGCCTACCGCTCGTCGGGTACCCAGAGGAGCCCATGGTGCTTGATTTCTTGGAAGACTCCGTCCTGACGCAGGTACCTCTGGAGGGGGAGGTAGGAAGTAGCCCAGGGGAAGCCGACTCTAGTCTGGCTGCAGCACTACCAGAGCCCATGTCGGTATGTTGCGGCCAGGATCCCCACTGACGAAGCAGCAGGTCTTCTGCCGCCGCTAGGGCGCCGGGTTGGGACGCAGTGGAGTGGGTGGGCCTGTGTCCTCCCTGCCACCCAACGTGTGGGTGGCTGTCTCCCCCTCTCCCCAGGTCCTTCGGAGCCAGGGCCTTGGCCTCCTGAATTCATCTGTTTGCCCAGCCCCTGCATAAGGACCTGAGCCAAAGACTCTCTACTGCCCCGCCCTGGGCTAGGGCCTGGGTCTGCAGAATAGAGCTGTTTGTTGGTGTCTACCGTTGCCGTGGCGTGAAACTCCGCGGCCAGGCTAGCTCCCCGAAATAACCTGACGGACGTAGCGAGGTGGTGTGATTCCCCGCCCCCCCGGAGAGGGCCAAACCCGGCTGAACCCTTCTGCAGACACTACCCTGTTTTATCTCAGATCTGCTTTCAAGAGGGGGAAATCTTAAGCCGCAAGAATTGAGATCCCCAGTCACTGACTGGAGTCAACCTGAATAGGGACATTGGACTGTCACCTATGGACTATTTCTAAAAGGATTTTTGGCAACTACAAACTCACCTTTGCCATGTATCTGAACCTCAAGAATTAAATTCAAGTCTGTCTGTATATTGATCTTTTAACCAACACTCACTCTCTTCTTTTTTAATATGTTTTAGTTTAGTTAATAAGAATTGGCTATAGCGTGTATTTTGGCTAAGATCTAAGTTATAATTGGACCTGGGTGTGTGGCTGATCCTTTGGGGTTGGAAGAACCTTTTCTTTTATATGATAAGATTTTCAGTAATAATCATCATATCTGACGTGGGTGTCTGGATGGTGGCCTGTAGGGTGACCAGACAGCAAGTATGAAAAATCGGAATGGGGGTGAGGGGTAATAGGTATAAGACAAAGCCCCAAATATTAGGACTGTCCTTATAAAATCTGGACATCTGGTCACCCTAGAGGCCTGAGGCTTGGCATTTTAAGGGAACTGCATTGTCTTTGGATTTCTGAGTAACCAGTGAGGTAACAGCAGGAGCTGTTCTGTGCTGGCTTGAGGTTTGTCTGCCCCGTTCTGTTTGCAGTTCACCCTAATTGAGTGACTTCAGCTGGCTCCCACTGGCAGCATTGTCACAAGGGGCATCTTTCCAGTGGGCACCAGAGGGAGAAGGGAAACAGGAAGATGACAGGAGTTAGGGAGCACTGAGATCCATAAATACCTGGAAATGTACAAAGGCTTAGCCTAAAAAATAAAGAGCCTAAAAGCTGGAGCCCACAGTCCAGTGAACATAGCTTCTCTAGTGCTCCAGAACCAGCGTTCGCCCTCCCACTACTCAAACAACCCAGTGCAGGTTAAACTATCAGCAGACTGGAAACCAGCAGCCCTACTCTCTCCAGCGCAGGAGCCTTTCCAGTGCTTGGAGCAGTGGACTGAGAGTCGGGACTCCTGTGATCGATTGCTGACTTGCTATATGACAGAGGAGTCACTTTACCAATCTGTGCCTAGTTTACCAGCCTAGGAAAATGGGACTAAACCCCTCTCAGCACCCTGAAAGGGAGGGGATTACAGGGGGACAGTAAGTAGCTCGGAGATGTTGGAGGAAAGGCTTAGCTGTGCTAAGTATTACAGTGTGGCTAATACTGCCCTCTGCTGGTGTGTATTAATAATGTATTCTTTTCCCGTTTGCTTGCAAGACCAGATGTCTTCACCCTTCCACAAAACACAAGCACCCAGACCACAAGGCAACCAAGAAACCAGAATCCAGATTCCAACGCAGGCGCTCCACCAACCAAGTGTACCGGGTCAGGGAAAGCAGGGTCACAAACAAGGCCTTATCCAGCTACTTGGGGACTGGTCCTGCTTTCAGCAAGGGGTTGGACTAGAAGACCTCTTGAGGTCCCTTCCAACCCTGACATTCTATGATACTGGTTTTGGTTCCAGCTCTAACTCCAGCACATGTTTTAGTAGAAGCAAGTAGGAAATCAAAGCCTTCAGACCTGCCCGTGTGCAAATAAATGCTCAATTCGTTTTGGTTAACTGGCCCGTCACATGTTTTCCAGTCATCACCTTTCCCTTCGGTCTGTTTCACCCCCTAAAGTCGTGCCGACGTCCTGCCCCGTCGTAGCACTTTCCTGGTGACGAGATACAGACATGAAGCCCTCCGCCCCCAGCTGTGCACCCCCAGCCCACCCAAGAGAAGAGCAGTGACAGTAGAGAAGGGAAGGTTACTGTACCTCGGGACTTACTGTGTGTTTCTTAGTCATCCGCCACAGAATGCAAGTCAGGAACATGTGACCCAGGGCTGAGGTGATAAAGAGGATGAAGGAATTTTCGTGGATTGCTGCATCAACAAGACAACAGGTTTCCCGTTAACGCTGAGCATGGAAATAAGCCAAAGGGAGCTGCCTGAGGAATGCTGAGGAGGCAAGGAGAAGGCAGTGTGCATTACAAGGCCCCTGCCAGGAGGCTTGGAGGAGCTGGGTCAATACCGCCTAGTAGTGACCTGGGACCCAAAGCTCCGGGACTCTATTCATGGTGCTGCCACTAACAAGCCAGGGAATCAGGGGCCAGTCATGTGACGTCACTCCATTGCCTTTTTGGGGAGTGCTCTCAGTGTGCACAGAGCAGGAAGGAGAGCACTCCCCAGGGCCTAGAATGTAGTTAGTGGCTACAAAGGGGTGGGGCGTAATTGGAGCACAGGGGTCTGTGATAGCACAGCTGAGTGGAACCCATTCCTGTGCAAAGGAGGCAGGGCAGGGGGGTTTGAGAAGGACACTGCTTGGTGATGTAATTGTCCCCATCCATAAGCAGGGACAAAGTCACTCCCCTCCTTGCAGGGGGAATGGGAGGCTGTATTCTTTCACGTGCATAAAGCACATTCACAGCCTGTATGGAAGGTGCTAGATGAGGCCAAAGGGTCATTACTGGATGACTGTCATGCATCTTTGCATTTAGCCTGACATGCTTTACAGACACGCAAGCCCAGAAAACAGGTCACTATCATTATCTCCATTCTACACATGGGGGAAACTGAGGCACAGTAGAAACAAGGGAGTTGGTCAATGCTATGGTCGTCAGCCCATAATACTGGGGCTGGGAGAACTGGTATGAACTTCAGCTTGTACCCCGAATATTGCTCACACATGCCAGTACACTCCCAGGACTTCCAGTCCAATACTCACTCATAGACTCATAGACTCTAGGACTGGAAGGGACCTCGAGAGGTCATCGGAGTCCAGTCCCCTGCCCTCATGGCAGGACCAAATACTGTCTAGACCATCCCTAATAGACATTTATCTAACCTACTCTTAAATATCTCCAGAGATGGAGATTCCACAACTTCCCCAGGCAATCTACTCCAGTGTTTAACTACCCTGACAGTTAGGAACTTTTTCCTAATGTCCAACCTAAATCTCCCTTGCTGCAGTTTAAGCCCATTGCTTCTTGTTCTATCATTGGAGGCTAAGGTGAACAAGTTTTCTCCCTCCTCCTGATGACACTCTTTTAGATACCTGAAAACTGCTATCATGTCCCCTCTCAGTCTTCTCTTTTCCAAACTAAACAAACCCAATTTTTTCAGCCTTCCTTCATAGGTCATGTTCTCAAGAGCTTTAATCATTCTTGTTGCTCTTCTCTGGACCCTCTCCAATTTCTCCACATCTTTCTTGAAATGCGGTGCCCAGAACTGGACACAATACTCCAGTTGAGGCCTAACCAGAGCAGAGTAAAGCGGAAGAATGACAATGCACTCACAATGCACTCTGGGCCAAAGCTGCTGGGCAAGCCACAGAGGACGCAAGATTTGTGGGGGGGAATGTCTGGCCCAGGATTCTGCAGCAGATGGAAACAGACTGGGCCCTCGAGGGAATCTTTCAATGTGGTGGGCGAGTCTGTTCGGAAGGTTGCTGGTGGCAAGTTCAGCCACACAGAAACCTCAAGGAAGCAAATACATCAATGCACTATGGGGCACCAGAAGCCATCTGTGAGACTGAAGTCATAAGAACATAAGAATGGCCAGACTGGGTCAGACCAAAGGTCCATCCAGCCCAGTATCCTGCCCTCTGACAGTGGCCAATGCCAGTTGCCCCAGAGGGAGTGAACCTAACATGTAATAATCAAGTGATCTCTCTCCTGCCATCCATCTCCACCCTCTGACAAGCAGAGGCTAGGGACACCATTCCTTACCCATCCTGGCTAACAGCTATTAATGGACTTAACCTCCATGAATTTATCTAGTTCTCTTTTAAACCCTGTTATAGTCTTAGCCTTAACAACCTCCTCAGGCAAGGAGTTCCACAGGTTGACTAAACTCTTTGGAGCATTCGCCAGTCCCAGTGACTTGATGACCAGACACTGGATTGGGAAGTTGAGGAGGGTGTTCTAGGGAACAGCACAGTTGACGTCAAAGTGGCTAGTCAGTTCTGCTCCTGCTTGCCCCAGGATAACCGCGCACTAGTGAAGATCGGGGAGGGGAACATTCAGACTCATTCTCACTCCTTTATACCTTCTTTCTCAACCACTTTCCCCCAAACTTGGCAAATCCCCTGTTCCCCATGTCAGGAACTCGTCAGCTTGGAAGGTCTAAATTTAAATAGCTTCCTTCCCGTCCTTGGAAGAGCCGCACAGCGAACAGGGCTAGCGTGACAAACCCTGTATCCAGAGACCAAGAGCTGCAGCAATGTGAGCTTCCTCTTCATCATCCAGGTAATGCGCATCACACCTGGCCTGGACAGGGCACCTGGAGGGTTGCGAGGGGCATTCATTTTCCAGGGCCCACTCAGGCCTTAGCCCTCTGCACAGGCTTCCAGCAACGGGGCCAAGTAATGCCTCCTTTTGGAGGTGGTTTGTTACCTGGGTCTTTGCCCAAAATGCACTGCACCGAGATCCAACCAACCCATTTCAGATAGGCCACCTAACAGCCATCAGTCGCTGCCACCTGGGGCTAGGTTCAGACTTAGGGATGACATAAATAGCCTCACTGCAACATTTCAGCAGTTGGTTTGCAAATGCCAACTTGTTACCCTTTATGCTGAACAATCTATCCCAATTCATATTTAGCTCACATGCTCCGATTTCCTTCCCCCGACCTGGAAAAGAGTTCTGTGTAGCTCAAAAGCTTGTATCTTCCACCAACAGAACATTAGAAAGGCCACACTGGGAGAGACCAAAGGTCCATCTAGCCCAGTATCCTCTCTTCCAACAGTGGCCAATGCCAAGTGCCCCAGAGGGAATGAACAGAACAGGGAATCAAGTGATCCATCCCCTATCATCCATTCCCAGCTTCTGGCAAACAGAGGCTAGGGACATCATCCCTGCCCATACTGGATAACAGCTATCAATGGAACTATCCTCCATGAACAGATCTAGTTCTTTTTTGAACCCTGTTATAGTCTTGGCCTGCACAGCATCCTCCAGCAAAGAGTTCACAAGTAGACTGTGTGTTATGTGTAGTTGGTACAGTAAAAGCTATTACCTCAACTACTTTATCTTTTTCGTATCCTGGGACTAACCTAGCTACAACACTGCAAACAAATACTCTGATGCGACAGACGGTGATTTCCTGCAATATCCTGGACAAATCATAGCAAATTAAGTTGAAATATCTTAGGAGTTCATCATATTAAAAATGGGGAAATGTTTATGTCTTATTGTGAGATTGTGTGTAACATCTCTCGGGAGGAGACTTGACTAATGTAAACTCTGAGAAGCGTTATGAGCTTCGAAGGACTAATTGAAAATGACGTGAAGTTTGAAAGTTATGTGGGTTTCCCAGGAACTCTCTAGCAGGAGGTGTTTGCAAACATATTCCCTCTGGTTCCGCAGGAATGCAGCCTTCTGAAGCTGCACCTGTTCCATGAGGACACATCAAAGACCCAAAAGGTAAGCAGAAGTGACTCAGATTCCCAGGGAGTGCTTGTTCGGAGCTAATAGCTGTAAAGAAATTGTGAGCACAGAAAACCATCTTGATGCTTTGAAGGAAGACCACCTGCCAGAGCCCTTGCTAGAGCTGGGGTGATCTCTGGAGAGCTTATTAGCAAGCGGTCTGCCTCGCTGGGGAATTCACAGCGTAGGCAGGAGCTGTGCAGCCTGGAAATGCCCTGGTCAGGAGGGAGAGAGTCGCATCATCAGAGAGGTGATGGCTGGGGAGCTGAAAGCCTGAGAGGGGATGCCCATGCTGGATCACAGGTGAACCATGTCAGCTGGCATTAAAAATGCCAAGTGCCTAGAATGGATGTGTCTGGGCCTGACTCAGTGAGGGGGTGGACAGGGGTGCCAGGCTAGCGCAGCAAGGGACAAGGCCCTGTAACTAGCACCAGCCCAGCAACGAGTGCGTGAGCAGAACCAGAGCACCCTGCATATTGGCAGAGGGTACGTGCGGAAAGACAAGCAACAAGCTGAGAGACACTGAGAACTTAAAAGGTGCTACATCTCCCACCCCCCTGAGATGTTTTTCCTGCACACCGACAGAGTGGCATAGCAAGATGCCGTCTTTCACACACCCACTCGACGCCAAGCTGGGCACTGGTTACCCTGTTCTACCACTTGTACCTGCTGGGAAATCCTGGCCTCACTGGAAATCAATATGAAACGACCCATTGAGTTCAGTGGGGTGCGGGTTGCCTCCCTGACGTGTAATCATCACTGTTTTCTTCCTCGCTACACAGGATGTCTACGACCAAGTGCCAACTGGCCACTGATCCTTCCTGGCAATATCACCAGTCCCCAGCAAACTGAGGCTGGGACCTCCTCACCACCAAGTCAAAGCACCAGAGACAGCTCCACCCCGATCTGACTCCCAGCAAATCAGCTGCTCTCTGTCTCCCTGGCCCTGCTGCTGAGCCTTAGAGTCCAGGTTGCTGAGGGTCGCTGCAACATCCAGGGCTTCTACTGAGAAAGTTGCATATACAGAAATGGCACCTTCTTCCCACATGCACTCAGTGAAACCCGCTTTCTGTCCTCCTGCTTCCACTGCCATGCACAGGCAGCTATGCCACAGTATGTCCCATTCCAGTCTGGGTCACTCACCACCACGACTGCCTTCCAACAGCCGGCCACCTACATCTGTTTGACCCAGTTGAAAGCAATGGGCCATTTTCATTGGCGGAACTCCAGTGAAATCACCAGGGATGAACTGGGCCCACTGGGTTATCACAAGCGTAAATGAGGCCTGAATTTGACATGCAAAATCTTTATGACTGGGGCGAACACGCAAGTCAGAAAGAACTCAGCTTATCTCTCCGATCCCAGGCTGGCAGCTAGAAAACTGACACAAACAAATGGTAGACACATAAAGGCCCATCGTGCCTTTCTTACAGGGCTGTCATTCAGATTAGAACTGCACTAGTCTGTCTCTACACCTGTAAATTAAACCACACTAATCAAACCGAATTACTCAATAGCGAACATTTTTACTCAGTTGCAAACAGATGGGAGAAGCGCATCTCCTAGCCCAGCATGCAAAGATATCCCCCACGACACACACACACAAAATGGCCACACAGTTTGCTTTAATTTAAAATCAAGAACTTCACCTTCCATAAGAAGAGCCATACTGGGTCAGACCAAAGGTCCATCTAGCCCAGTGTCCTGTCTACCGACAGTGGCCAACGCAAGGTGCCCCAGAGGGAATGAACAGAACAGGGAATCATCAAGTGATCCATTCTCTGCCGTCCACTCCCAGCTTCTGGCAAACAGAGGCTAGGGACAACATCCCTGCCCATCCTGGCTAATAGCCATTGATGGACCTGTCCTCCATGAGCTTCTCTAGTTCTTTTTTGAATTCTATTAGTCTCGGCCTTCACAACATCCTCTGGCAAAGAGTTCCACAGATTGACTGTGCATTGTGTGAAAAAACACTTCCTTTTGTTTGTTTTAAACCTGCTACCTATTAATTTCATTTGGTGACCCCCTAGTTCTTGTGCTATGAGAAGGAGTAAATAACACCTCCTTATTTACTTTCTCTACCCCAGTCATGATTTTATAGACTTCAATCATATCCCCCTTTACTCGGATTTTTCAGCTTGGAAAAAAGACAGGTCTTATTAACCTCTCCTCATACAGATGCTGTTCCATATGTCTAATCATTTTTTTTTGCCCTTTTCTAAACCTTTTCCAATTCCAATAGATCTTTTTTGAGATGGGGCGACCACATCTGCACACAGTATTCAAGATGTGGACGTACGATGGATTTCTATAGAGGCAATATGACATTTTCTGTCTTACTATCTATCCCTTTCTTAATGACTCCCAACATTCTGTTTGCTTTTTTGACTGCCGCTGCACATTGAGTGGATGTTTTCAGAGAACTATCCACAATGACTCCAAGATCTCTTTCTTGAGTGCTAACAGCTAATTTAGATCCCATCAGTTTATTTGTATAGTTGGGATTATGTTTTCCAATGTGCATTACTTTGCATTTATCAGAACTTAATTTCATCTGCCATTTTGTTGCCCAGTCACCCAGTTTTGAGAGATCCATCTGTAGCTCTTCGCAGTCTGCCCTGTACTTAACTATCTTGAGTAGTTTTGTATCATCTGCAAATTTTGGCATCTCACTGTTTACCCCTTTTCCCAGATCATTTATGAATATGTTGAACAGGACTGGGCCGAGTACAGACTCCTGGTGGACACCACTAGTTACTTCTCCATTCTGAAAACTTACCATTTATTCCTACCCTTTGTTTCCTGTCTTTTAACCAGTTACCAATCCATGAGGGGACCTTCCTTGAGAAGAAACACAGGAAATTATTGGAGATAAAGTAATAAGCAACTAAAGGAGGAGTTGGAATGCAAGGCAGACTCAGCCCAAACTGTAGTGTTTCTTATTGCAATGGGGTAAAACAGCAGAGAAGGACACAGTCTGAGTGCCTGACTTTGAGCGAAGAAGTCTTAAATTCCAATCCCAGCTCTAACACTGACTTCCTCTGTGATCTTGGCTATGTCGTGTCTCTATCATGAGGATGAATTAGTTAACGCTTGCTACGTCAAGTCCCAGGTACTTTTATTAATACAGAGACCATGGATTTTAATGGAATGTGGGCATTTGCAGAATGGAGAGGGGTAACTAGTGGTGTTCCCCAAGGGTCAGTCCTAGGACCAATCCTATTCAATTTATTCATAAATGATCTGGAGAAAGGGATAATAGTGAGATGGCAAAGTTTGCAGATGATACTAAACTACTCAAGATAGTTAAGACCAAAGCAGATTGTGAAAAACTTCAAAAAGATCTCACAAAACTAAGTGATTGGGCAACAAAATGGCAAATGAAATTTAATGTGGATAAATGTAAAGTGATGCACACTGGAAAAAATAACCCCAACTATACATACAATATGATGGGGGCTAATTTAGCTACAACGAGTCAGGAAAAAGATCTTGGAGTCATCGTGGATAGTTCTCTGAAGATGTCCACGCAGTGCGCAGAGGCGGTCAAAAAAGCAAACAGGATGTTAGGAATCATTAAAAAGGAGATAGAGAATAAGACTGAGAATATCTTATTGCCCTTATATAAATCCATGGTAGGACCACATCTCGAATATTGTGTACAGATGTGGTCTCCTCACCTCAAAAAAGATATTCTAGCACTAGAAAAGGTTCAGAAAAGGGCAACTAAAATGATTACGGGTTTGGAGAGGGTCCCATATGAGGAAAGATTAAAGAGGCTAGGCCTCTTCAGCTTGGAAAAGAGGAGACTAAGGGGGGATATGATAGAGGTATATAAAATCATGAGTGATTTAGAGAAAGTGGATAAGGAAAAGTTATTTATTTATTCCCATAATACAAGAACTAGGGTCACCAAATGAAATTAATGGGCAGCAGGTTTTAAACAAATAAAAGGAAGTTCTTCTTCACACAGCACACAGTCAACTTGTGGAACTCCTTACCTGAGGAGGTTGTGAAGGCTGGGACTATAACAATGTTTAAAAGGGAAGTGGATCAATTCATGGTGGCTAAGTCCATAAATGGCTATTAGCCAGGATGGGTAAGGAATGGTGTCCCTAGCCTCTGTATGTCAGAGGGTGGCGATGGATGGCAGGAGAGAGATCACTTGATCATTACCTGTTAGCTTCACTCCCTCTGGGGCACCTGGCATTGGCCACTGTTGGTAGACAGATATTGGGCTAGATGGACCTTTGGTCTGATCCGGTACGACTGTTCTTATGTTCTTATTATGTTCTTATGTTCATTGATTTTTCTCCTGAACTGATGATCCCAAAAATAAGCACTAAAAAAACCCCAACACCCCTGTAATTAAGTGACTCATGACTGTGCAGAACCCCCATTGTTACGACCCAGAGAATCAGCACAGCATGCTGTAGAAACCTACCATAGTTTTCCGAGGAAGACACGTACGTCAGCAAAAGGAGGGCGACGTTTTCGAGGACATTGAGGGCGAAGTTGATGCGGCAGAGCCGCAGGTAGCGAGGGTGCGTGCAGTGACAGCTGTGGTAATGGTTCCAGTATGCGATGGCCACCAGGAAGCGGGGTGCGGAGTGGAGGCCAATGCAGAGACGCCACATGTAGCGCTGAGGGGTCTCGCCGCCAATCGCGGCGCTGATGGAGGGGAGGTAATTGGGGACCTGGGAGGAAAAAGGAGAGCTTGTTGAAGAGGCATTGGGATTTTGTATTAGAATAGGTCACGTTTACAGCTCTCTAAAATGTCAGAGTGCTTAACAAGAACAAGTTCTATCCAGGGCTAGCACTAGTAAGTGAGGGGCCCAATTCAAATAGTTTCGATGGTGCCTCGGCAGGGATGACTCACCTGGCGGCGCTCTGGGTTTCTGCTCTGGGTCTTCCGCACTGAAGACCCGGAGCGAGTGAAGGACCCGCTGCTGAAGTGCAGTCGAAGACCTGGAGCGCCACCGGGTGAGTAAAAATTAAAAAGGTGCATAAGTTAGGCACTTTTCTTTAGGGCGTGGGGCCCGATTCAGGGGAATTGGGGGAATCAGCCTAAAGCCGGTCCTGGTTCTATCCCTAGCTCCCAGATCAGGAAATTGAGGCACAGAGAAGGAGAGTAACTTGCTCAAGTTCACACAGCACCTATTGAGTTCCGGGGAAGCCAGGAATAAAACACAGGGCTCCTGATGCCCAGGTCTCCTACTCTACTCACTAGACAACACTGCCGTTCTTTGAGAAATCACGTCTTTAACAGATTTTGCTCTCAGGGTCTAGTGTGCCCCTTTAAGTTCTCTACCAAGCTACAGGCACATACACCGCAGTGAGTAGCTGTCGTTTCCTGGAAGTGGAACAGCAGAGACCAGATCACACAGAAAAGGAATCCAAACAGCGGGCAACACACGGTCCCGACAGCCAGGGTGGTAAAGCGGAGCCGGAAGAGGATCCCATCTCGATCCAGAGGCAATGGCACCTCAAACATGTTGCTGGACCTGAAAGCAAGAAGCAACTATTTGAAGAATGTCCCTTCGACTACTACAACATTCATCTCCAAGAGCACTTCAGCGGGTAAAATGCATACAACTGTAATAGGTTGTTAGCCAATACATATAGGTTACATACTGTGATGCTGAGCCAGAAAGGGTTAAGCAACCAGCTGGCTAAAGTGACCCAGATCAACTTTTAAGAACATATTAGAGAGTAATGAAATGGTAAAAAGGGCCATTTTTTGTAGATAATTATCAAAGCCATGTAAGTGGACTAAATCCTTAGAAATGTAAACCGATATTGTCAGAGAATTAGAAGTAAATACTAATTGTCTTTGTCGGAGTTAAACTGTTAGGAGTTTAACAACATGATCTAATTAGCATGTAGAAGCTAAACATCAGTTCCGGTCTGCAATATTTTGTTACTATACTCTATTGACACAGAGATCAAAAGGGAATATTAGCAATTAGATGAAACGTGGTGTAATATCATTGTCCTTATTTCTCTTTGAAGTTTGTAGCAAACTACCTGTGAACCTCTGAATGGTCAATTGCTTTATGCTAATCAATGCAACTAATTACCTGTGTATACATACGAAATGACTTCAAAGCAACAATGTATATTACCTACTCTTCATCCAAGGAAGGTCTGCTGTATTATCTGCTGTCAAGAGGCTATCGTAACTTGCCAGAGATCGATAAAAGAACTCTAGGATCCTGTCATCTCACATCTGCTTTAACTTTGTCAGGGGAAGTTCAAGCTGCAAGATTGAGGTCTTCAGGTACCCTGGCCTGTCCCTGCAAATTCTTATGGAAGGATCTGAACCAATTCTATACACGGACTGCCTATTGGACTATAGACAATGGAATTAATTCTGGAAGAACTTTCTACAAAGGCAGTTCAGCATCTCTACTATGAAACTGACCTAAGAACGTTACTCATATCTGTATGTATAATAATCTTTAACCACAATAACTCTCTTTTCTTTTTTAATAAATCTAAGTTTAGTTAATAAGAATTGGTTGTAAGTATGTATTTGGATAAGATCTGAAATATTCACTGACCTGCTGAGTAATGGGTCCGAACTCTTGGGATTGGTAGATCTTTATATATGGTGAAAACAATTTTAAGTAATCCTCACTACATTTGACTTGGTTATCTGGGTTGGAGTCCAGGGCTGAATTGCTTAAGGGAAACTGTATTTTTGGGCTTCTTGATAACCAGTAAGATAATATAGAAGCTGTTTTGTTACTGTCTGGGTAAATCTAATTATAGGAAGGACCACCACTTTTGGGGAATGCCTGCCCCATTCTTTGTAGTTTGCCTGATTAAGCACTCTCGGTGAGGCCTCTCCAGGCATTATGGTCACATATACACACACTTCCCCCACCCCTCCATATTAATAGGTATTATATGCATGGTATTAATCTAATATGTATATGTTGAGTAATCATGCTAAATTGTACTATGCCTGTTCTTGCTCGCACATGCTAAGGCATATATCTCAGAATGCCCCAGGACAAATATAGCGTGGTGCTGGGCTTCGACAAACATAAAAACTGCCAAAAGCTAGATGTACAAGTGTTATGAACCAAGGGAGCAACATGGTGCAAGGAAATAACGTAAGAAGTGTGCCTGCTTTGCATTAGGGCACGTCTTCATGCCCCTTTATGTTTGGAATTTAATATTCAAAATGAAAGAGGGGCAAGTACAGGGAGGCACCAGAGATGAAGTTGGCTAATTAAATGTGAAGTGACGTGAACAGTGCTGTGACTTGCAAACAGCCATGCGATCAAAGATGGCTAGTTTCAGGGAGCCTTTGGGAAGCACATCATCTGTATAAGGCAAACTGACCATGCTGTGAGAATTTGCTTCCTGGGAAGGACTGGTGTGGTATTAACTCTTTCTTTCTTATACTGTGCTGCTTTGTCTTTAGACAATGAACCTGGCTGAGCTTGGTTATTTGTTCTCTCAAATAGTCTCAGTGTTGAACTGCAAGTATAGTCAATTAGCCGACTATACTGGCAGTCAATAAGGTATAAGTGATGGCTACAACCGACGGATTCTGGCAGCTCAAATCAGCTCAGACTGGGCAGGTGGGCAAAGTCGCACAGGGGTCAGTGCAAGAGCCGTCCACCCTTGGAATCCTGCGTTCGAATCCTGCATATATCCAGGGCTGGTCCTTAAATACAAACAATATGAACAGTTGCTTGGATCTCCATACTCAGACTCAGCTAATCATAGTTTAAGGGTCCTCTGTGGCAGCTGGGGTGAGAAGGGTACACCTAGATTGATTCAGGTACTAGTTCCCCCTTTTATGGCCAGCACCAGGAAGGGATTGCAAATGGGTCATGCAAGCCTATGGCCTAAACCAGGGGCTGGCAACCTCTGGCACGCGGCTCACCAGGGGGCCAGTTTGTTTACCTGCTGCGTCGGCAGGTTCAGCCAACCGTGGCTCCCATTGGCTGTGGTTTGCCGGCCCAGTCCAATGGGGGTGGCGGGAAGCTGTGGCCAGCACATCCCTCGCCCGCGCTGCTCCCTGCCGCCTCCATTGGCCTGGGACGGCGAACCGCGGCCAGTGGGAGCCACGATCGGCCGAACCTGCCAATGCGGCAGGTAAACAAATTGGCCCGGCCAACTAGGGTGCTTACCCTAGCGAGCTGCGTGCCAGAGGTTGCCGACCCCTGGCCTAAACCCAAGTGCTGTACACCCATCATTCCCACTGAAGACAATGGGAGTTACAAATGCTCAGCTGCTCTCTGGATCGGGTCCTGAGAGTGCTGAGTAGGGGCCCTGAAAACAGTAAGGCTGTCCCTACCTCACACCTTCTACAACCAAGACAAACCCACCATGAAGCCAATTACCACACAGGGTGCAAGTGAAGGTAGGATTTAACAGCTGGTATCTGAACTGCGCTTTTTCCCTGATAGTGTCTGCTTTAGGTCATAAGCTCCTGAGGTCAGGGACAGCATCTCCTTATTCATCTGCACTAAGCACAGGACTGTGGCTCTACTAACTAAACATTGTTATTTATTTGTGCAATAATCGTATGGGAGTGGGATCTGCATTCTAAGAATTACACTTCTATAGATCAGCCTTCATCACGGCAGAGGCAATAGGATTACAGCATCAAAAATGATGGGGCAATGGTCAGTTTGGGCCACTAAGGCAGGGGTTGGCAAACTATGGCCTGGGGGCTGCATCCAGGCCTCCAGACATTTTAATCCAGCCCTCGAGCTCCTGTCGGGGAGCGGAGTCTGAGGCTTCCCCTGCTCTGCATGGCTTCTGGTAGCAGCGGCATGTCCCCCCTCCAGCTCCTACCCGTAAGAGCAGCCAGGGGGCTCTGCACACTGCTCCCGCAGCTCCCATTGGCCAGGAACTGCCGCCAATGGGACCTACAAGGGCTGTACCTGCGCACGGGGCAGTGTGCAGAGTTGCCTGGCTATGCCTCCATGTAGGAGTCGGAGAGGGGACATGCTGCTGCTTCTGGGAGCTGCTTGAGGTAAGCACCACCTGGAGCCTGCACCCCGACCCCCCTCCTCAGCCTGATCCCCCTCCTGCCCTCCGAACCTCTCAGTTCCATCCTGGAGCACCCTCCTGCAACCCCAACCCAACCCCAGAGCCCTCCCCCTCCCCACCCCCGCTGCACCGCAATGCCCAGTTTCATGAGCATTCATGGCCAGCCACACAATTTCCATATCCAGATGTGGCCCTTGGGCCAAAAAGTTTGCCCACCCCTGCACTAAGGTCTTGCCTACTGCCTGTTTACCTAAGCCATGCCTCTCCAGCTACACTGCTATTCATACCCGTGCTAGCTGGGCATGCAGTGTCTGTACTCTACACACGCCATCCTACGTGTAGACCTACCCTTGGAGGGAAGCAACTTGACCATAACAATACAGTCACAGAAGAGAAACTAATCTAGTCTACTCTAGTCTCCCCAGAAAATACAGAATTGTTTTCCTCTGTCTATTCTATCCATAGCTTTGTCCAGCATGGAAATCTCCATACTGATGAAAGCCACTAAACCTGCAGGTGAGGGAAAGTGTCTTTAAACACGGAGCAGCCCTTTCCTACTCAGGCAGGGAGGCCGAAGGTGACACAGGCATCCTGGCCTGTAACCAAGAGACAGGCAACTGGTCCCTGTGCACACAGCCACACAGACCTAAGCCACTGGGGTGGTCACCTCCTTTGGCAGATCCTTCTTGTTAAGACCAGGGTAGCCGGCAGTCCGCATTTTAAGCAAACATCCCCAGTTACTAGGAAGGAAGGAAGAATACGCATGAACACCCCCCTGTGGAAGCACCTTCCTCTGAGCTCCTGGGGTGTGGGACTGGCCGCCAGAGCTGGGAGACACAGCCTTTGCCTGGGCAAATATGCCCTCGGGTTTCGATGTGCTGGGGACCTAGCTCCAAGACTCAGCCACACACCCACTGAGTTGTGCCAGACGTTTGATCAGAACCACAAACACCCCCCCTGCCTAAAGCAGCTTTTGGGAGGAAGGCGGGGTCCCCAACCCCCAGCCTGTGCTCTCCTATAAGGTGCCCCCAAAGCTGCTGCCCAAGTTTTCCCTCCTCAGCCAGCCTGGGGCATGGAAAACCTGAAACCCAGGTGATCCTCCTTCTAAGAACCAGCTCCTCCCTCCAACCCTACTCCTGCCCCTCTCCCTCCCCACTGCCTGCCCCACAACCTCTCCCCCAGCTCCTGTACACCCAGGTCCTGCCCCCCCCATGGCTGTCCCATAACCCCTCTCCCTCCCCACTGCCTGCCTCACAACCTCTCCCCCAGCTCCTGTACACCCAGGTCCTGCCCCCCCATGCCTGTCCCATAACCCCTCTCCCTCCCCACTGCCTGCCCCACAACCTCTCCCCCAGCTCCTGTACACCCAGGTCCTGCCCCCCATGGCTGTCCCGTAACCCCTCTCCCTCCCCACTGCCTGCCCCACAACCTCTCCCCCAGCTCCTGTACACCCAGGTCCTGCCCCCTCATGCCTGTCCCATAACCCCTCTCCCTCCCCACTGCCTGCCCCACAACCTCTCCCCAGCTCCTATACACCCAAGTCCTGCCCCCCCATGGCTGTCCCATAACCCCTCCCACTGCCTGCCCCAGCTCCTGCCCCACAACCCCTCCCTCGCCTCCCCGGATCCGCCCCCGGGAGCTCCCTCCTTCCCCCGCGCCCAAGGGTGCAGCGGCCTCTCGCAGGCTGAGCCCCGGCCGGTTCAGCTCTCGCAGAGGCCAGGCCAGGCCCTGCCCCGCCGGCCAGAGCCGGCTCCCTCCGTCCCTGCGGCCGCCGCGGCTCCCGCCCGGTCCCCCCGCGGCCTCATTCCCCGGCGCCCCGCGGGCTGCGCCCAGCCTCGGCTCACCTGTTTCCCCTTCCGCCCGTCTCCGGCCGGCTGCGGGACCGCCCCCCGCTCCGCCCCCGGGCCGCCGCTCCCCGCCTCTGTCCCCGCCCCCCGCTCCGCCCCCGGGCCGCCGCTCCCCGCCTCTGTCCCGCCCCCCGCTCCGCCCCCGGGCCGCCGCTCCCCGCCTCTGTCCCGCCCCCCGCTCCGCCCCCGGGCCGCCGCTCCCCGCCCCCCCGCTCCGCCCCCGGGCCGCCGCTCCCCGCCTCTGTCCCGCCCCCCGCTCCGCCCCCGGGCCGCCGCTCCCCGCCTCTGTCCCGCCCCCCGCTCCGCCCCCGGGCCGCCGCTCCCCGCCTCTGTCCCGCCCCCAGACGGCGCGCTGCGGCCTCTCGCAGGCCTGGACTGGCCCCCCGCTGCCCTTGCACCAGCCCCCCGGGCCTGTCCCCTGCTGCTCCTGCCTGCCTGCCCCTGCCCCACTGGGCCTGCCCCCTGCTGCCCTGCACTGCCCGCCTCCCCCCCACTGCCGCCCTGAGCCTGCCCCATGCTGCCCCTGAACCTGCCCGCCTGCCCCCCCGCTGCCCCTGCCCCACTGGGCCTGCCCCCTGCTGCCCTGCACTGCCCGCCTCCCCCCCACTGCCGCCCTGAACCTGCCCGCCTGCCCCCCCCGCTGCCCCTGCCCCACTGGGCCTGCCCCCTGCTGCCCTGCACTGCCCGCCTCCCCCCCACTGCCGCCCTGAACCTGCCCGCCTGCCCCCCCGCTGCCCCTGCCCCACTGGGCCTGCCCCCTGCTGCCCTGCACTGCCCACCTCCCCCCCACTGCCGCCCTGAACCTGCCCGCCTGCCCCCCCGCTGCCCCTGCCCCACTGGGCCTGCCCCCTGCTGCCCTGCACTGCCCGCCTCCCCCCCACTGCCGCCCTGAACCTGCCCGCCTGCCCCCCCCGCTGCCCCTGCCCCACTGGGCCTGCCCCCTGCTGCCCTGCACTGCCCACCTCCCCCCACTGCCGCCCTGAACCTGCCCCATGCTGCCCCTGAACCTGCCCGCCTGCCCCCCCGCTGCCCCTGCCCCACTGGGCCTGCCCCCTGCTGCCCTGCACTGCCCGCCTCCCCCCCACTGCCGCCCTGAGCCTGCCCCATGCTGCCCCTGAACCTGCCCGCCTGCCCCCCCGCTGCCCCTGCCCCACTGGGCCTGCCCCCTGCTGCCCTGCACTGCCCGCCTCCCCCCCACTGCCGCCCTGAACCTGCCCGCCTGCCCCCCCGCTGCCCCGCCCCACTGGGCCTGCCCCCTGCTGCCCTGCACTGCCCGCCTCCCCCCCACTGCCGCCCTGAACCTGCCCGCCTGCCCCCCCGCTGCCCCTGCCCCACTGGGCCTGCCCCCTGCTGCCCTGCACTGCCCGCCTCCCCCCCACTGCCGCCCTGAACCTTCCCGCCTGCCCCCCCGCTGCCCCTGCCCCACTGGGCCTGCCCCCTGCTGCCCTGCACTGCCCACCTCCCCCCCACTGCCGCCCTGAACCTGCCCCATGCTGCCCCTGAACCTGCCCGCCTGCCCCCCCGCTGCCCCTGCCCCACTGGGCCTGCCCCCTGCTGCCCTGCACTGCCCGCCTCCCCCCCACTGCCGCCCTGAGCCTGCCCCATGCTGCCCCTGAACCTGCCCGCCTGCCCCCCCGCTGCCCCTGCCCCACTGGGCCTGCCCCCTGCTGCCCTGCACTGCCCGCCTCCCCCCCCACTGCCGCCCTGAACCTGCCCGCCTGCCCCCCCGCTGCCCCTGCCCCACTGGGCCTGCCCCCTGCTGCCCTGCACTGCCCGCCTCCCCCCCACTGCCGCCCTGAACCTGCCCGCCTGCCCCCCCGCTGCCCCTGCCCCACTGGGCCTGCCCCCTGCTGCCCTGCACTGCCCGCCTCCCCCCCACTGCCGCCCTGAACCTGCCCGCCTGCCCCCCCGCTGCCCCTGCCCCACTGGGCCTGCCCCCTGCTGCCCTGCACTGCCCACCTCCCCCCCACTGCCGCCCTGAACCTGCCCCATGCTGCCCCTGAACCTGCCCGCCTACCCCATGCTGCACCTGCAACCCTGGGCCGGCCCCTGCTGCCCCTGAACCTGCCTGCCTGCCCCTGCCCCACTGCCGCCCTGCACTGCCCGCCTCCCCCCGACTGCCGCCCTGAACCTGCCCTATGCTGCCCCTGCACTGCCCGCCTGCCCCATGCTGCACCTGCAACCCTGGGCCTGCCCCTGCTGCCCCTGAACCTGCCTGCCTGCCCCCCTGCTGCTCCTGCCCCCCTGGGCCTGCCCCTGCCCCGGCAGCCCTGGGCCTGCCCCCCGCTGCCCCTACCCGCCTGCCCCTCCCCCCCGGCCTGCCCTGTGCTGCCCCTGCACCTGCCCCCCGCTCCCCCCGCAGCCCTAGGCCTGCCCCATGCTGCCCCTGAACCTGCCCGCCTGCCCCCCCGCTGCTTCTGCCCACCTGGGCCTGCCCCATGCTGCCCCTGCACCTTCCCGCCTGCCCCAGCAGCCCTGGGGCTGCCCCCCTCTGTCCCTGCCTGCCTGCCCCGGTAGCCCTGGGTCTGCCCCCTGCTGCCCCTGCACCTGCCCGCCTGCCCCCCGCTGCCCCAGGCCAGCCCCCTGCTGTTCCTGCTCCTCTGGGCCTGCCCCATGCTGCCCCTGAACCTGCCCCACGCTGCCCCTGCCCTGGGCCTGCCCCACCCTGCCCCTGTACCTGCCCGCCTGCTCCTGCAGCCCTGGGCCTGCCCCACCCTGCCCCTGCCCGCCTGCCCCAGCAGCCCTGGGCCTGCCCCACCCTGCCCCTGCCCTTCTAGCCCTGGGCCTGCCCCATGCTGCCTCTGCACTTGCCCCCCTACCCCGGCAGCCCTGGGCCTACCCCACGCTACCCCTGCCCTCCTGCCCCTCCAGCCCTGGGCCTGCCCCATGCTGCTCCTGCCCCTCCAGCCCTGAGCCTGCCCCACGCTGCCCCCTCACCTGCCCCTGCAGCCCTCGGCCTGCCCCACTCTGACCCTGCATCTACCCTCCTGCTCCTCCAGCCCTGGGCCTGCCCCATGTTGCCCCTGCTCCTGCCCTGCAGCTCTGAGCCTGCTGCACGCTGCCCCTACACCTGCCTGCTTACCCCCACAGCCCTGGGCCTGCTGCATGCTGCCCCTTGCCCCCTGCCCCTGCCCCTGCAGCCCTGGGCCTGCCCCATGCCACTGCAAGCCACAGCGGGCCTGCAGGTAGTCGTGGCCCTTGGGGGCAGAGTCGCTGGGGAGTGTGTGGCAGGAATGCCCCCTGCTGCCTGGAGCCTGGCAGGAAGCTGTGTGGGCCAGGAGCCCTTCTGGCTACATTGGAGCTTCTTTCCACTAGCAAAGAATTTGGCCCTCTGCCTCCTTTGCTCTTCCCTCCCTCATCTGTTCTCCCCCCCTCCTTCCACCACCTTGTGCTTTTCCTGTGTAGGGCCCTGCCAAATTCACGGCCATGAAAAACATGTCACGGACCGTGAAATCTGGTCTCTTATGTGCTTTTACCCTATACAGATTTCACAGGGGAGACCAGCGTTTCTCAAATTGGGGATCCTGACCCAAAAGGAAGTTATGTGTCGGGGGGTGTTGCAAGGTTACGTTAGGGGGGTCAGGTATTGCCACACTCACTTCTGCGCTGCCTTCAGAGCTGGGCAGCCGGAAAGCAGCAGCTGTTGGATGGGCCCCAGCTCTGAAGGCAGAGCCCTACCAGCAGCAGCGCAGAAGTAAGGGTGGCAATATCGTATCATGCCACTCTCCATCTGTCCAGCTCTGAAGGCAGTGCCACTGCCAACAGCAGCGTAGAAGTAAGGGTAGCAGTACCACAGCCCGTAAGAATGGCCATACTGGGTTAGACCAGTGGTGAGCTGGAGCCGGTTGTTAAATTTAGAAGCCCTTTTAGAACCGGTTGTTTTGGGACAACTGGTTCTCTAAAGGTTTTATTTAACAAAAGCTCTAGCCGTTGTCCACTCTGCCCTGGCCCCAGCTCACTTTCCCCTCCTCCCTTGAATGCTCTGCCTCCCTTCTCTTCCCCCTCCCCTGCTTCCCGCAAATCAGATGTTCGCGGGAAGCCTGAAACAAACAGCAGGCACACAGGTAAGCTGGGGTGTGGGGGTACGACCGGCCCAGCCCGGCTGAGCGGCTCCCTCCGGCCTAGCACCCTCAACTGACCGCCCCTAACCCCAGTCTGGTCCCGACTGAGCGCCCCTAGCCCCAGCCAAGCGCCCCCAACTCTAGCCCCGCGGATCCCTCCAGCCCGGCTCCTGGTCCTGGCCGAGTGCCCCTCGCCCCGTCCCATCCCATCCCAGCCCCAGCCGAGCACCCCCAGCTCCGGCCCCGTGGCTCCAGCCTGGCCCGGGCCCCAAGGTGCCGGTGCTGGGCCTCGCCGAGCACCCCCAGCCTGGCCCCAGTCCCTGCCGAGGGAACCCGGCCTGGGCCCATCCACGGTCGTGCGGCTCCAGGCAGTGCGGTAAGGGGGCAGGGAGCAGGGAGGGGGTGTTGGAAGAGGGCAGGGGAGTTTGGGGGGTTGTGGAGGAGTGGATAGGGGTGGGGCGGTCAGAGAGCAGGGAACAGGGGGACTGAATGAGGGCAAGGGTTCCGGGGGGGCAGTCAGGAAAGAGCAGGGGTTGGATGGGGCGGTGGGGGGCAGGGGTTCCAGGGGTAGTCGGGGACAGAGAGAAGGGGTGGTTGGATGGGACAGAGGTCCCAGGGGGCCATCAGGAATGAGAGGAGGGGTTGGATGGGGTGGCAGGGGACAGTCAGGGGACAGGGAAGGGGGATGGATGGGGCACGAGTCGGGGGGGCATCAAGGAACATGGGGGGTTGGATGGGGCAGGAGTCCCGGGGGCACGGCCATGACCCCCTCGTGGGGTGAGGAGGAGGGAACCTGTTAATATTTTGGCAGCTCACCACTGGGTTAGACCAAAGGTCCATCTAGCCCAGTATCCTCTCTTTCTTCAGTGGCCAATACCAGGTTCCCCCAGAACAGGTAATCATCAAGTGATCCACCCTTGTCGCCCATTCCCAGCTTCTGGCAAACAGAGGCTAGGGACACCATCCCTGTCCATTCTGGCTGATAGCCATTGATGGACCTATATTCCATGAATGTATCTAGTTCTACAATAACCTACAATAACCCTACAATAACCTTGCAGACCCTTCACAACTCCTTTTTGGGTCAGGACCCCTACAATTACAACACTAAAATTTCAGATTTAATAGGTAAAATCATGAAATTTAGGATTTTTAAAATCCTATGACCGTGAATTTGACTAAAATGGACCATGAATTTGGTAGGACCCTATCCATTTGCCTTCCTTAAACTTAAGTTGGTTTTTAAATGGATTCCTTTAGACTGGTACAAATGGCAGTGTGGTCGCGCTGAATTTGGGTTAAGGCCTGGTCCATGCGCAAGTTTTGTACTGATTTCATTGCGTGCATGCGTGTTATTTTCTAGCAAGAGTTACATTGTGGTTTTGTTGGTTTGCAGGTGCGTTATACAAGTATAATTTATTCCCGGAAGGAAATACACAAACAGATTTGTTGTCTATTACCTGTACGGTGCTCATAATCTTTCAGAGTAGACTGGACATAAAGCACAATGAGACCACTCCCACCCTGCAACCCGTCACATAATGATAACACCTAGCTCTTATGGGGTCATGCCTGTTAAAGTTAAATGTTCATAAAAGCTTGCAGGATGGGTTCTTTAGCTTCTCAGCTCCATGGAACAGAGGCCCCATCTGCTTTTCATAGAATCGTAGAATATCAGGGTTGGAAGGGACCTCAGGAGGCAGGGGCGGCTCTAGGTATTTTGCCGCACGAAGCACGGCTGGCAGGCTGCCTTCGGTGGCTTGCCTGCGGGAGGTCTGCCGAAGCCGCAGGACCAGCGGACCCTCCGCAGGCATGCCGCCGAAGGCAACCTGCCTGCCGCACTTGCGGTGACTGGCAGAGCGCCCCCCGTGGCTTGCTGCCCCAGGCACGTGCTTGGCTTGCTGATGCTTGGAGCCGCCCCTGTCTGGAGGTCATCTAGTCCAACCTCCTGCTCAAAGCAGGACCAATCTCCAACTGAATCATCCCAGCCAGGGCTTCCTAAAGCCTGACCTTAAAAACCTCTAAGGAAGGAGATTCCACCACCTCCCTAGGTAACCCATTCCAGTGCTTCACCACCCTCCTAGTGAAATAGTGTTTCCTAATATCCAACCTAAACCTCCCGCACTACAACTTGAGACCATTGCTCCTTGTTCTGTCATCTGCCACCACTGATCCCTCCATTTTCATAGCGCACTGAGTAGACTGATGGTGCTTGCGAAACAATGCAAGTGTGGTTGCAGGCGTGTCGGTCCCAGGATATTAGAGAGACAAGGTGAGACCAATTTAATGGGATAAAAGCTATTCCCTCGCCTACCTCACCTCTGTGAGGCGATGACACACTTTCCTCACAGGAGGATCATGAGGTTTTAAGGTGCATTCGGAACAGGGGAGGCTGCAGAGGCGCAGTACGAGAGCACCGAGGGTGCCAGTCCCTGAAGCTTGTTTTTGGCAAAGCGGGGCATCGGGCAGATCAGGCGCTGGCAGGGGCGCTGCATTGCAGGGCTGCAGCTGGCCGCCTTGGGGTGGCAGCCTGGTCCAGTGGCTAGGGCAGCCAGCTGCTGGGGTTGTGGGGCTGCCTGTGCTGTGGGGCGGGCCAGGCCAGGTTTGCAATGGGGAGGGGGCTGGTTTACTCTGGGACACTTGGGGGAGCTACTGGCTGCGTTACTCTGGGGGGGTCACCCATGTGGCTCAGGAGCCCCACTTTTCCCTGCTGACGGAAGCGGCCCCCGCCCGGAGGCCTGCCTATGCTGTTGCCATGGGAACGCCGGGCTGCCTCCTGATTGGCGACAGCAAGGTTAAGCCCCACCCTTCTCCCCGCCTTTTAGAGTGGTGACTGAATGACCCGGATGTGGGGAAGTACCAGCCGCTGGAAGAAGACGGAGTCTGGTCTTTTACCCAACAGCAACCGCTCTAGTGTTGACCAATGAGAACCCGGCACTCTCGTGACGTTCGAAACCCCCTTCCGCCAATCAGCAGGAGGAGCCTGGCCAGGGGTGGGACCTGCCTCGCTTTCAAACGGCGGCAGCCAATAGACTGACGGATCGGGGGGTGAGGCGGGCCAATGGGGCGCGCGGGGAGGCGGTGCGCGGTGGGAGGTAGGAGCGCGAGCGGAGTGTGACGCAGTTCCCCTCCCCGTGAGGCGACGGCGGGCGTCGTGGTGGTAGCGCTCGGTCTCGGCGCGGTCGAGTCGCTCCCTCAGCGGAGCCCGAGTCCTCGGTAAGGAGCGGGCGGGACGGGCTCCGGGGCCGCGGGAGGGTCTCGAGCGGAGCCTGGCGCCCTTCTGGCTCCGGCTCGGACCAGGCCGCCGCGCCCGACTCGCCGGCCGAGCGCGGGCCTCGGGCCTCTTCCTCCTGCCCGGGGGCTGGTCTCCCGGGTGCTCTGGCGCGTGGGACTCTTCTTCCCGCTGGGGAGGCCGAGGCTGCTCCGCTCCGGGAGCGGGGAGGGGGGCGCTGCTGAGTTTCTGCGGCGGGTCGTGCCTCCCCAGGGGCAGGGAGAGCTGGGGTGCGGGTAATGGGGGTGTGTCCGCCCCAGAACGGGGTGGGGACTTGGCGGTGTGTTGTGCAGAAGGGGCTGGGGGTGTATAGCTTGGGGGGGGGGCGGGCTTGGCGGTGTGTTGTGCAGAAGGGGCTGGGGGTGTATAGCTTGGGGGGGGCGGGCTTGGCGGTGTGTTGTGCAGAAGGGGCTGGGGGTGTATAGCTTGGGGCGGTGGATGTCCTGGGGGGATGGTAGTGGCTTTCCTCAGCAGGGGGTGGTGATGGCCTGTGTCACCAGAGTGTGGGGTGTAGTTTTGTGGGGGTGACAGTGGGCTGTTTTCTCAGTGTGGGGGCGTGTATACCTTTGGGGGGGCGGTGGAGTGTCTCCTCTGAAGGCATCTTGTGTTCTTGTGCTGTGGTTATTATGAGTCTTCTAGCATGCACCCTGTGTCTGGTGAAAGCAGCTTGAGTTCCCCCATCCTGACTGCTGAAATGGTAATGGGATGGTAGCTGTAGGGCCCCTCTCGGACCTTGTTGCTTTCCCCCCCCCCCCTCAAATCAATGAGGATGGTTAAGCGGATCTTAAGGTCTGTTTGCGGGGGTGTTTGGTTCTGATGAGGGGATTGGTCATGCTACAATGATTATCGATGTTCTAAAGATGAGTAACCGTAATTATATGTTGCCTTCGGGGATAGTCATAGTAATCATTTAAGCCTTGATTTGCGTGGTGCTGTACAAGGTACACAAATAAAAATTTTCAGCACATAGTAACTTCTGGTGTAAAGCTACAGATGGGATGCAGTGGGAGACAGAGAAGGGATGTAACTTTTTCTGCACATTAACTACTCACTACTTATGAATGGCACCAGTTTTTAAATGAGAGAGAATGGTTACCTAGATAGGGTGGATTAATCCTGTGCATTTAAGAGAGGATTTGGTTAAGTTTGTGCACCAGAGTACTTTTAGGGGTGGATGGGAGACTGTCATCTCCAGCTCATCTAGAAGGGAGCCTGGTTTAAAAATGAGGTTGGTTGTATGTTAAACCAGTTGTGGAGAAAAGGAGCTGAGAGATGCCCTTAGATTAGATCAGGGGTCGGGAACCTTTCAGAAGCAGTTTGCTGAGTCTTCGTTTATTCACTTTAATTTAAGGTTTCATGTGCTGGTAATACATTCTAATGTTTTTTAGAAGGTCTCTGTCTATAAGTATGTATATTATATAACTAAACTATTGTTGTATTGTAAAATAAGCAAGGTTTTCAAAATGCTTAAGAAGCTTCATTTTAAATTAAAATGTTGATCTTATGCAGCTGGCCCACTCAGCCCACTGCTGATCTGGGGTTTTGTTCACCTAGGCCGGCAGCAGGCTGAGCGGGGCCTGCGGCTGGTACCTCAGCTGGCACGGATCTGGCAGCTAGAACCCCAGACCAGTAGTGGGCTGTGCAGGGCCGGCGGCTGGGACCCCTCAGCCTGCTGCTGTTCTGGGGTCCCGGCTCAGCCCACGTACAGTGAGTAGCTATCTTCTTCCTGGTTCTGGCCCATTCTCTTCCCCTCTGCACTGAGCACAGGGCTAGGGTGAAGGAGCAAGCTGGGGGTGGGGTGTAGGGTCTGGCCAGGAGCTAGAATGAGGGAGGGGGCTCAGGGATGGAGCAGGAGGTTTGAGTGTGGAGCGCTTACCTGGGCAGCTCCCATTTGGTGCAGGTGGGAATGTGGGGGATGGGGTGCAGGAGCTCCTGTTTGGTGCTCAGGGTGGGGATGTGAGGGGTGCAAGAGTCAGGATGTGGGGAGTGCATGGAGTCTGGGGGGGCTGGATATGTGTGGGGGTGCCAGAGTCAGGGTTGGGGTCATGAGGGGCTGAAAGAGTCAAGCAGAGAGCTGGGTGTGTGTGAGGGGGGCTCAGGACAGGGACCTGGGTGTGTGTGTGGGGGGGGGGGTCAGGGCAGAGAGCTGAGGAGGTGTGGAGGGGGGTCAGGGCAGGGGTCTGGAGGGGATATGCCCCTATTCCCTCCCCCTTCCCTAAGGCCCTGACCCTGCTTCTTCTCAGGTAGCATGCTGACTCCACTCCTCCCAGAGCCCCTCCCTCCCAACCCCTGGATTAGATAAACTCTAGGGTAACTGTATGTGAGTTAGGGGCAAGGGAGAATTGAAAGGCAAGTGTATGTCAGTGGTTTACTGGAGGAAAGAGATGTTATGTTATAGACATGGATGCAGCACTATTGATTTGTCAATGTCTGAGTGGCAGGAACTATGGTAAAAATATAAATCTCCGGTCAATGGAATGTGAGTATATTTTTATCACTATACATAGAAAATAATTTAGTGTGGGTGTACTACTAGCCTTTGGATCTAGACCCTGATGGATAAGTTGGAACAGGCAAAAAATTTTTAAGATTGATTGACTTCAACTAAGCTTGGAGAACTTGGTTGACTGTCACTTAGGAATATGGTTGGAAGCCGCACAATTTTTTTTTTTAAAACTGTAAAAGATGATTGGTGCAGATTGTTCTGGAGCAAAGGTTTGAGGGCCCTGTCTATGTAAGGAGAATTTTTTGAAACACCCCACCTCTCCCCAAACATCAGTTCAGCTCCATCAGTGTTTTATTGTTAACACCCTAGTGTAGATAGGCTACTGGCTGCTGCCACACTCAAGTACTTTGACATCAAGCTACTCGGAGTACGGCAGTTTGGGACAGTGCTTAAAACAGTGGCAGGACCCAGTGGGTATCTTCTGAGTTGCTGATGCAGGAGTTAACCATATTAAGAAAATTTTCCTAGTGGAGACACGGCCTTAGTAACCCTAATTATCATTCTTGTGTGATCATACCAAGCAACACTACTGGCACGCTAAGCTTCAGGAACAGCTGTTTCCGGAAAGTGAGGAAGCCAGAAGTCTAAAGGGAAAAGTTATGAGGTTGAAGTTGAATTGTCATTTAGGCTGCTTAGGTGCAATGTAATCGAAGAAGGAATCTTGAACTTCAGAATTAGGAACCAAAGGTGATACAAAAATTAGTATGTACAGGAAGATATACAAGGTTGGCCTAAATAAATAAAAATCCTTTCAAATGAAGAAAAATTCACTTTTGAAATAAATTAAGCTAAACAAGAAAAAAGACACTCTTATTCCGGAATCAGAGGGTCCACACATGGAGTTACTCTGGAATAGCTGATCTGGTTTAAATAAACACCCTGCCTTATTCTTGAATAACTTTCATTTGTAGACAAGCCCTAAGAAGCCTGTAGAAGTCAGTGAATCGTTCCGTGTCTACACTAGAGTTTGAACTTGCAGTCTGCATCAGTTTTGGATAACTTTCCCACTACTCTCCTAAAGTGTACTGGTGGCTGTCTGAAATCTAGAATGCATTGCTTCTGGAAACTCTGGGTTAGGTACCCATAAAGTGCTGCAGTTGAGACAGTTTAAAATGTCAGTAGTAGGGGTATGTAACAATTGAATTGCTTCTGAACATGAAGTCAGCATGGCTAGAGTGGACATACTGAACTATTTAAACTGGTACCACTATAGAATCAGAATAATAGAAATATATGATTTGAAGGGACCTCGAGAGGTCATGTAGTCCATCTACGTGCTCTGAGGCAGGACCAAGTATGCCTAGACCGTTCCTGATAGGTGTTAGTCCAGTTTGTTTCTTAAAAACCTCCAATGATGGGGATTCTACAACCTCCTTTAGAAGTCTGTTCAGCAACTTAATTATTCTTATAGTTAGCTTTTTCTAATATCTAACCTAAATCGCCTTTCTTGTACAGTAAACCCATTATTACTTGTCCTTCCTTTAGTGGGCATGGAAAATGATTGATAGTCCTAAAATATGTTAAGGATTGGTGTTATCAGGTCCTCCCTCTTTTCTCAAAACCAAGCATGCCCAGTTTTTAAGCCTTTCCTCACTGGTCAGGTTTCTCTAAACCTTTTTTTATTGCTCTCCTTTGCGCACTCTCCAGTTTATCTATACCTTTCTTAAAGTGTGGTGCCTGGAACTGGACACAGTACTCCAGCTGAGGCCTCACCAGTGTTGAATAGAGTTGGACAGTTACTTCCTGTAGTCTATTTGGGTGTGTGTGGGTGTGTGCACACACACGGGAGCTTTGTGTGTGTCATGCTGGCTCTGCACAGGTAGCTGTCCCAGCAGACCTTGATCGAACTTCCCCAAAAGACCACAAATGTGGTTCTGTATTGAAGGCACTTGGCCAAGTTTATTGTCAACAAAGCATGGTCCTAGCTGCCTGGATCATTGTCTACATTTGCATTAGCATACGTGTGTCTATGGCAGTGTACGTGGCTCAGTGAATGGTAGGACTTTCCAGTCCACCTTCAGTTGGACAAAGACACACACCCTCTGCGACCCCTTTTCTTGTACACTGATACAGATAAGTTACATATTGCCCCTCTGATGTGGTTATTTACCACCCATTACCTTGTACATGTTGATTTGATCAAAACATCTCTATCCATCACTCTGTCATCCTAACCTTATCTTTAAGAGAGGCCAATGTGTCCCTGTATCACCTTCAGGGCGTGTGTTTACACCATAACTTTATTTCAAGGTGTTCTGGTCCTACTCTTCTGGCATGTGTTTCCTTGAAGACTTAGTGCCTAAGAGCGCTTGTATTTTTTGCAACACTAGACCTGTTGTTGACAAGTTCATGTATTGGACAGTGAACCTTCAAGCAAGCATCTGCTTTGTAACTGGACAGGGCCTGACTTGGCCTGACTCTTGCTCACTCTGTTTTCTCTCAGGAAGGCTTGACTTTACTTCAGGCCTAGCCTCTTTTTTTGGTAACAGCATCATAGCTGTGTAAGAACAGTTCAGTTCTTTTAGTGTAGGTGTGGCCTTTCATCACAAGGGTGTAAAGGAGACAAGCAGAGGATAAGGAGACTACAGAGAAGCTAATATTGCTATGTGTGTCTTCATCATACAGGATAATAGGAGGAGTGGGGGAAAACATGTCATCTGCAGAGAGTAACCAGGGGATAGGCAAAGGTGAGACTTTCAGAGTTTTTTTTGAAAATGTTAGGGAACAACTTAAGAACTTGGCTGGCAATAAATTGCTGTGAATGGATGTTCCTCATGGGAGAACTTTGACGAAACTGAAGAAGAAAAAATTGTCGAGCTGCTAACAGTTTATCATTAAATTATACCATACATTTGGCACTTTATCAACATGCTGACTATGAATTGTTCTTTAGAAGACACCTGAGGTAATGGGCATCTTTGAGGTGTACCTTCACTGGGAAACATAAGAGACAAGGTAGGTGAAATAATATCTTTTATTGGACCAACTTTTGTTGGAGTGAGAAACAAGCTTTTGAGCTTACACAGAACTCTTCTTCAAGTCAAGCTTTGTGTAAGCTCAAAAGCTTGTGTGTCTCACTAACAGAAATTGGTCCAATAAAAGATATATTGCCTCAGTCACCTCGTCTCTCTTGATATCCTGGGACCAACATGGATACAGTAACATTTCATACAGACTAGGAAAGATTAACAGTCTTCTGCACCATTGTACACTTAGTTACCAGTGTTAGAAGTAGTAGCACAGACAGGGCATAGGCATTTTTTAATGACAGTGGAAAAAACACCTGCACTCTGTCTATGCAGCAGCCTCTCCAGTTGGTAGTGCTGGTGCAGAAAAAATTTGTAACTTTCTTATTGTGGACAAGGACCTTGGCTGGTGAATCTGCCATGTCTTTTTTTAATCAAAAGGTTAAGTTTATGCTTAGAATAATCTGCTAAATGTTATCTTGGTATTTGGGGTGCAGTGGGATTGGAGTAGCATTTCCTAGCATGTCAGTAAATAAAATACTAGGGATGACGAGGAAAAATCAGGCCTGTACCTGTTAGTCTTTAAGGAACCAACTATGGTTATAGTTCTGTTAGGCTTTCCAAAGGCGATTTCCATAGTTCTTCAAAAGTAGTTAAGGAAATTCTGTAACAATGGGGTGAGTAGTAAATTCCAAAAGGTATCACAAAAAGGTTTTTCATGAACATAATGTCTGTAGAGTGCTTTTTCATTTCCTGTGTCTTGTTCAAGGTAGTCAACAAATAGAATGCTTGGAGTAAGAATATAGAGAGAGAGTCAGTTCTCATTATAGAAAGCTTTTTATTAGTATGTTTAATATGCCCACTTCAGTCAAGTTATGTATATCACCACAAAGAAGTATATTTGAATGTTGCTAGTTCTGGACCTTGCACCTGGGGAAATGGGGTGGAGCAAAACAGATGGTGTTCAAAATGTTAGATGAAGTCCTGGTGGAAATAGATTGGATGCCAGAATTCAGGTGAAGTTGTCAGAAGAGGTGGAAAAAATATAGCTTACTCCTTGGTAATCATGGTGTACAGAACATTTAAAAACAAACAAAAAAACCCACAGAAAACTTAGCAGACATTTACTAATCTTAAGTAAGAGTTATATGAATGGGGCCAAGCATCACCATTGAAGTCCAAGGACAGCAATGTCCTAGTAAAGTTCTGCCCCTGCTGTCCTCAGATGCTAGGAAGGTGGGGATGGGGGTACTTGGAGAGCTTTGGTTGCTTTGTATCAGCTTTTAGCTAGTAAGGGTCTGAAATTTGAACATCCTCTTCTCCCCACAACTGCCTGAAAGGAGAATGAGGTCCTTCCTCATTCCCAAAGTCTCCTGGAAGCTCTAAGAAGAGTGATCTTAGCCTCTTTTTTGGGAGGAGGGAGGAGGAGGGAAGGAGGAGGAAGGTTCCTCCTACCTTGTGAGTAATTACAGTGCCTGCCTCTGATGATTTGACCAAGAAAGTCTGACTGTCATGATTTTACAGTTACTGCTGCCCATAGTGATCTAAATAGCACCACCGAAACTGCCTAGGGTGTCATTAATTCACTGTTTTGTAAAGCTGTGAACAGCAATTGAGGCACTAGAGATTTTTGTCTTTGGACCAAGGAGAATGTTGTATTGACTAAGTTTGTTTCACATGTAGAGGGTTCTTGGTAACCATAATTAGACTAAAACTCTTTTGATGAAAGGTTAAGTTCTACATAAACTGATATTTTAGACTCATGAATGAAGCTACTTGGCTCATTGCAGGTTGCAAGTATAATGGACAGGAGCAGGGTCTATAAAAGTTTTAAGTGGAACTTTGTATCGGTCTTGCATGACAATCTGGTAACATAATGCAATTAGCTTTTTCACTGACTTTTCAAAGACTGAAAGTTCCCATGATGTTGCTTAGGTTATGTCAGCTTTCTCTGATTCCTACCTCTTAATTGAGTTTCTGATTGTCCTGAAGAATTATTCGTGCATGAGGGTAATGCAGGATTTCATCTTGGGTTGATGTATTTTGCGACTTAGGTACTCAAGTGTTCAGAACTTTCGTGCCACTGACTGTGGATGTAAAGAAGCTGAGAAGTTATTTCTCAAAATTGGGTTTGGACGTATCACTGAATTATCTGATTTCTTTCCAGGTTTATGAAAACCTGATACATCTTGAAAATGTTTAACAAATCATTTGGAACTCCATTTGGAGGCAGTGCTGGTGGCTTTGGGACTACTTCAACATTTGGACAAAGTAAGTAATAGAGCTACTGTTCATTTTTTCATGAAAAAAAACTACTGGTAGTGGAAATAGTGGTTGGAAGTAATCTGCAAATTGGAACTGTAAACTCCAGATAAAGAGAGATGAATGGGGGTAGGAATTAGTTGGACATAATAGAATTTATATTCTTTAACTGACTTATTATCCTGAACTGGATTCAGAAGTTGGTTTTCATAAACTGGCAAACAAATTAAGTAGATGCTATAATAGTTCTGTAATTCCATGTATACTCAACAAAGTGATCACTGGGTAGCTATAGTAGTGATTCTAATCTTGGGGTAAGTCCAATCTTCAAAGGCAGTTCCTTCATGTTGGAGTTGAGGTACATTAGAAAGACAGTGAAGGAGAAGGGCACACTGCTGCCCGTGGTGAAGAAACTTTAGAATCTGCTGAGCCTATCAACCAGGATGCAAAATAGTGCTATTGTAAACAGGACATGCTTATCCCTTATGGATTTCTGATGTTCTTGTACTGGCTTAATGGCTGATAAAATGCCTTGCAGTGTTTCTAAATTTGCATTAATAAGTTTTATGTCTTGCTGCCTGTCAAGTTTAGCTATTCATTTAAGGAGTGAAAGTAATGCCAAATGTTAAAGTAAACAATGGAAATCTTGACATTTCAGTATGGAACAGGAATATTTTTTTTCCAACGTAGAGGACTGACACTAAACACTCTTGTGTACTTCATTTTTTCCAGAGTGCTGTAAAAATGTTAAATTGCATCGCTCAGGTGGAAAACTGAGGCTGTGACTTGTTCATAGTCCTGGAATAAGTAACTAGGGAAAGCGAGGAGTACGTGGTTTCTATGTGTATGTGCCCTTCTCATTATACAAGTTCTTTTGTTGATGTTGTTGTGTAGATGCAGGCTTTGGTACTACCAGTGGAGGAGCATTTGGAACATCAGCCTTTGGGTCAAACAATAACACAGGAAGCCTCTTTGGGAACACACAGACTAAACCAGGTATGGCTGAAATTGCTGTATAATTGAGTCCTCAGTAACCAGAATTAATCACTGGTGGTGGTGAAAATAGGTGTTTTTACTTTAATCCTGTTGTGTATTCTGGTTTCAGGAGGATTGTTTGGTTCAAGTACGTTTAGCCAACCAGCCACCTCCTCCACAAGCACTGGCTTTGGGTTTGGAACATCAACTGGAACTTCCAATAGCTTGTTTGGGACTGCCAGCACTGGTGGAGGGCTCTTTTCTTCCCAGAATAATGCCTTTGCTCAGAGTAAACCGGCTGGGTTTGGAAGTGAGTAGAAACTACCGCATGTTTTCCAGTTCTGATTTCTTGCTTTAAGTAGACATTGAAGGACGATGGTTAAACTAGCATGAAACACATGGCTGAACAAATGGTGCAGATTCATTATGACAACTGTGCCTTCACTACCTTTTCCCTGAAGCTTTGCCAACAATAGCATTTACTGAGATCCACAGTACTCACAGGTGAACTGCTCTGCTCTTTATATAATAAAATCTGTAGCTAGGACTCTGGGACATGGATCTCAAATACATTGGCTGATATTACTGTTTGCAGCTTGTCCAGTTACAAGACTCTCTCTTCATACTGGATTCATTTCATTTTAGTTTTTAATCCCTGCAACAGTGTCCTTTCTAGTACAGGAATAAAATCACTATTCAGTCCTCTGGCACTAGCATGTTAGAAACCCCTTTTATGAAATGTGCTATAAAGGAAGCTTTTTGCTATACAAGACAGCCCCTGCAGTTGCTGCCACAAACTCTTCTGAGCCAGAGGAGTTACTCCTTGCCCCTGCTTCCCCAAGGGACCAAGCTAATTTCTGAACTGCATGAGAGTCACTTCCATTGCCTCTTGAATTGCTCTTCTAGCAAGAGCTCCATGCACGTAGCGCACAAATTCCCTAGTTGTGGTGCCAGAAGCAGAGTGAAACGAGCTAGGATTGTTACTCTTTTGTTCTCTCCATTGCTTGGTATGTGGAATGTACTGAGCACAGGATTGATCTTCTGCTATAGAATACTGCTTCAGGGGAATGTAAGTGCAGGGTTCCTGCATTGGTATAAATCCCCAGCAGTAATGTTTTTACTTATTCCACTGATGCTCCTTTAGTGCCTTATGAAAAGCTTTCACAGAATCTCTTGAAAGGTTCTAGAGGATCAAGAAGCTTGTAGGTAATACAGGGAGTGTTAAACCAGGAACTTGGGGAGTTTTCCAAACAGGAGATGTCATCAGAGAAGCAGAATGACATCTGTGCTAAACAAGATTAAACTTGAGACCTGTTTTCTTAACATCATTATGGTAGGAAGTTCTGCATCATCTTGGATTAGTTTGTGGCAGATACTTGATCCCACCTGTATTCATTGATTCTGGCTGGTCTTTGCCACTGCAAGAGCACTGTTTGCATATAACTTAAGGTAGTTGTATCACGGTCTCCCACAAATACGCATTCTGTTTGACAGACAATATAGTCTCTTCCCCAAAGACTTTAACCTAAGTTAGGATCTAACATGAAGAAATAGTGGCACAATAATGGTTAGGGGATGTGCAATCTGAATAGCTAGACAAGGTCATATGGCTGACTTGGTCTGTTTTTACATCTTTAACAACTGTTGATCTATAGGTTGTATACATGATTGTCTCATGAAATCTATCCCAAGTTTGTCCTCTGTCAGTGAAGTTGTGAGCTATTTCAAAGACATCTAAGTGGTATATGAAAGGAGGAGACAGAAGAAAAGGCTTTAAAATGCATGGTTCTGAAACTTAACTCTGTGTCTCAAATCTCAGTACTCTAGTGTGGTTTGAATAAAATAATTGGGTGGTAGTTCTTAAAAAACACATTTGGAAATTCTCTAATGACTTTCATTTTAATATGGATTCTTTTTCTTATTTACAGACTTTGGAACAAGTACCAGCAGTGGAGGTCTCTTTGGAACCACTAACACTGCCTCCAACCCTTTTGGGGGTACATCTGGCTCTCTCTTTGGGCCAACTAGCTTTACTGCTGCTCCAACTGGGACTACCATTAAATTTAATGTAAGTGCTGTTTGTTTTCTTAAGGTCTAACTTTGCTTACTGTAGGGAACTTTATATTCTGCTATTCTTTACCTATGGAATAAAATAACTGATTCATAGGCAGTTGTAGAAGGCATCTGCGCTTCAGTAGAACTATTGTAGTGGAGGCAGCTTGTGCAAGCAGTTGTCCAGAAATAATTCACCAGCTTGCTTTGATATGGAAAAGTCTTGAATTATTGTATGAGAAACATAGATTAACTTCTCATCTAGATTTGTTAGAGCTGCATAGACCTAGAGTTTGTGTCTGAATTCTTGCCAAACAGACTTTATTACTAGCTATCATTTAAAATAGAATTTTCAGAGGGCTGACAAATGTTAAAATTCTATTGCAACTCTCTTTATAATCAAGACTAAATTCTTGATTACAAATCAAGACTAAATTCTAAAATGCAGTGGAGACTAAGCTTTGTTGGTATGTTAGTGGTATGTTGTCCCCTTCGGAGTCAGTGCAGCTCTAGAAAGATTGATTGAAACACCAAGAATCTTTCTAGATTACTCTTTAGGATGAGGCCCCTTTAAGAGGTGCCTGGAATAAATAAACCTGAAGATTCTGTGGCAGTTGAGAAGTAAATGATGGTCCGAAAGAGGAGAAACTGCAAAAATGGGGTAATAGTGAAAGATTTCAACCTCTGTCTGCCCTGGAGGGCAGCTGAGGATGTGGCGCATCCTGCCAGACACTCCTGTGACTGATCTTTACAAACTTAGAGGGCTGAGAGTGCACACAACGTACTGCAGCATCCTAATAGAAATGGAGACTTTTTACTGAAACCATCTCTCGGGAAATGATGAACTTCAACGGAATGGACAGAATAGTGAAAAGAAACTTGAGCATATGTGATCCTCCCTAGGATAGGGAGAAAGGTGGTTGGGGATAACTCTCAAAGGGTTTAGAGAACTATATCAGAAGTCTGGGGACATGTTGCCTTTAAGAATTACGAACTAAAAAGGCAAATTGCACAGAGTTCTGAGAATTATTGGGGGGAATTTACTGTGCTAATGGCTGTTCAAGGCCACTGCTGCACATAGCGCAGTGCTGTGCCATTCCAGTGCCTGTACTAAATGTAGGCGCTGCATTTAGGCAGTATGTATCTGGACAGTAGACATTTACACTTATAAAAACATAGGTGAACATGAAACAAATTGCGTATCTAACTCTTTTCTTGCAGCCACCAACCGGCACAGATACTATGGTAAAATCTGGAGTTAGCACTAACATCAGCACTAAGCACCAGTGTATTACTGCTATGAAGGAGTATGAAAGCAAATCCCTAGAGGTCAGTCAAATCAAAGATTTTAAACTTTTTTGCTGCCTCCCTCACTAAGCTTTGGTCTTATGACTTATATGGTACCTGAGCATCCTGACATTAAAATATTTAATTTTCAATGCCTGCGTTATTTTAATGATGATGTTCTTTGAAGGCTGTTCACTTTCTAAAGTGATATACCTGTGGCAGGCTGACTTGTCATCCAGTAGAGCAATTCGCTTTTCATTTGCCTCAGCTGGGCTTTTAAATGCTTAACATGGCATCCTCTACAGATCTGAAAAAAGCTCTTAGACTATCTTGGGATGAAAGGGAGAAACATACTGTAAAGAACAATTCTTCACTGTAGAGAGAATGAGAGGGTGATTAGCATTTAGGGGCTGTGGAGCTCTCTAGTATTCTCTTTGGGGTCTTCACTCTGAAAGCTCTTCACTTGAAAGGCAAATCGTTTGTAAAACTTCAACAAGTCTCCTAGTCAGAAGACCCTGTTAACTTTACAAGGTGGGTCATTGGTTATTTAAAAAAGCTTAACATGAACTAGCGAGTATACTTAAGGAAACCTACTGTCAGAACTGGAATTGACTTAAGCATTGAATATTATTGAAACCTGTAACATCTCTAAAGTGGTAATAAATTTTGAATGTTCCCTCTGTACATGTTGGAGTTTTTTTTTTTGAGGGGGCGGTGGGTGTCCAATTCCTGAGCTTAGTGCATTTAAGAGCTACAACGCAATTGCTCAAACTTGGTTTGTCTGACATGGAATGACTGTGTAAAGAAAACTAGTGTGTTTTTTGGTTAGGAACTCCGTTTGGAAGATTACCAGGCAAACAGGAAAGGGCCCTCAAATCCAGCGGTAGCAGCGGCAGGGTTATTTGGATCCTCCACAGCTACATCCAGTGCAGCTACTGGACTGTTTGGCTCCTCCACCACTAATGCAGGTTTTTCATACGGACAGAATAAAACAGCTTTTGGAACCAGTAAGTGTTGACATACCTACTAGCTTTACTGTCACCATAGACCTTGCTACATATGAATTCAAGGCTACTTACCTTTTCCGCACTTTGCTCTTCTGGCAATTTACATTAGTAAACTCACTTTATACAACTAGATTATGACTGTTATCAAACGTTGGTTGTTAAACACTTGTGTTAAACAAACCTTGCATCAGTTCATGCACCAGTGTAATGTCTTTCGACAAATATTGAGAGGGGATCTGACATTACAAGAAAGCTTACAGTCCTTGTGTGCTATTAACAAAAAAATCACTGATAAATAGAACTCATTCATGATATTGGTAGTGTAATCAATCAAACGCATAGGAATGAAGTCTAGCCCAGTTCTGCTAACTAAATCAGGACAAAACCCCCAATAGAAAATGTACTTAATGCTTGTAGGAACTTGCTTCCTTCATTAGAGCAAAATCAGGATAACTTCTACTTCATTAGATGAAAAAACCGTAGCCTTCTGCTGCCCTTTTACCACAAGCAGCATGTGTGTACCTCCATTGCAAGGGTCTCTTGACCAAAGAGAATAACTGAAAACCAAGCGAATGTAATTCACTTCTGTAATGCCACTTCCATGATTTAATTTGCCCTGTGGAGTAAACAATCTTGTTAAAAAAATCAGTGCTAGCGCAAAACGGAAATGTGTTGATGGGAAGAACAGCTCAAAGATAAATTAGTTTGGTAACTAAGTTGCAATACAGAACTTCTGCTAACATTTCCCTACATTCAGGTATGCAATATTAGGGCAGACTTGTATAACTATAAAATCAGTGACCATAAACTCAAGATGGAAATTACTGCAAACCATTGTATAAACACCAGTGTATGCCTACCCCATCAAAGAATAAGATTTTGCTTGGGCACATTTTAAGGTTCTTGTGGATTGGGTTAAGTCAGCCATCCTAGAGTATGGTTTTTGTACACAGTTCAAAACCTCCCATGAGATTGGCCATAGATTATTTTCTCTGTAGCCATGATGTCCCATGACATCCAGAGGAACATATCAGGAAAGGTAGGGTTATGAGCACAAGAGACAAACTTTTATGAGAGCTGGAGCTAGACTAGAAATTATTGAAGAGATAACAATGGCTGTGAACTTTATCACTTTCCAAACAAAATGCAAAACTCATTTCTTTGGATGTGGCTTGATAAGTTTGTGTTTGTGTGTACTTTCAGCACTTCCTGTCAGTCACACGCAAGCAGAATTAGTCAAGTTGTTTCTCCTAGAGGCTGAAAAAGAATAAAAAATTAATATTTGGGAGGAGTTTAGACAGTCCTATGTATTGGCTGCTGTAGAAGTTGCTAGATAATAGTAGACTTTGAACTTTTGATGTTGGGTGCCATCTGTAAGAATTGTTCCTTTTGCTAACCTTTTTTTGGTTGCCTTCCCTCCCCCGATGCATCAGGCTACTCGGATGTTGACACCACAGTCCAGTTTGTACAATCCAGGTCCAGCTAACCATGTAAAACGTGTCTTTGGTCAGTCAGCTCTATGAGAGAATATGTATCACATTTGTAAGCTGTCACTCTGGAACAAATCCCAGTATTTGTTTAATACTAGCACTGATGATCACAGGCAGGTTTAAAAAAAAATCACATCTAACAGGTTACATGAACCATTAACTTTTTTTAAAAATTGGGATACAGTATTCATGATTTTCCACATGACTCTGTTACTTGATTTTGAATTCAACCATCTATTTTAGATTACTGGTTTGTGCATTTATCTTACTCGACTCCAATGCATCAATGTGACTCCGGGCTCTAAGTCTGTAATCTGTACTCTCATTTCCTTGATCATAGGTACGACTGGCTTTGGAACAGGAACAGCTGGGAGCCTTTTTGGTCAGCAGCCTCAGCAGACTACCAGTCTGTTCAGCAAACCATTTGGCCAGGCCACCACAACGCAGAACACTGGCTTTTCTTTTGGGAACACCAACACTCTTGGACAACCAAATACAAACACGATGGTAAGAGAGTGAGAGCTAGTTGTGTTTAAATTCTTCTGTAATATAGGTTCGTGAAAATATATTCCGTTCTGCATCAAAGGGTTTATCATGGATTCTGATTATTAACTCTGATCTTCAGAGCTACTTATCTTTGCAATAGTCCAACAAAAGTGCTATAACTGTTCTTTGGTGGAGTTAGATACTGGTCCTTTTTCAAACAAGATTTATGTTTGCAGGGTTTATTTGGGGCAACCCAAGCCTCGCCGTCTGGAAGCCTTTTTGGCACAGCTGCCAACACAAATGCTGCCACTGGATTTGGAGCGGGAACGGGAACTGGTCTCTTTGGACAAGCCAACACAGGATTTGGTGTTGGCGGTTCGGTATGTCTGTATCTTAGTAATGAAATTGACTAAGGATGTAAAAACGTCATTATTTTTAGAAGCCTGCAGCAGGTTTCTGTGCATCAATGTGCCCCTGCAAAGTAGTGTGATCTGAACTGTCAGGGTTTTTCTAGTGACTTCATAAAACCACATTGCTTTTATAATTTTCACTATAATCCCAGGGAACTAGAGCCTTAACTGTTATATTAAGGGTATAATATAAAATACATAGAATGAACACAGGTCCCATGGAGGTGCTGAGAATATGTTATAGGAACCGACAGGCAAATGGCTAGTACTGTCCAGAGATGCTCAAGATGCTGGAATATAGTGTCAAAAGCACAAATGACAAAAGTGCCCGAGTAATTGACCTATAAAATGATTGGTATTGTGTGTACACTTAGAGCTTGTCTTCTCTACTGGGGAGATCAGTGCTGCTGCAATTGATGCAGCAGGTGTTGATTTAGCCGGTCTTCACTAGACCTGCTAAATCAATGGTAGAGCGCTCTCCAGTCGACTCTGGTACTCCAGCTCCCTGAGAAGAGTAAGGTAAGTCGACCGGAGAGCATCTCTCATCGACACAGTGCTGTGAAGTCAGCCTAAGCTTCGTCAACTCCAGCTACGTTATTCAAATAGCTGGAGTAGCGTAAATTAGGTCGATTTTGCCCTGGTAGTGAAGACACGCCCTTAGACATGACTAGAGTTGTTAGCAGATCCAAACCACTTCACGTCTGAGTATCTTTGTATTACATATGACACAAGGAATAAAAACCCTATACATATGTGGAAAAACTACTCTTATAAAATATCCTTAACTTCTAATATCACTAGTTCACATATGAATTTAATTTTATGTACTTTACTATATCGGTAATGAACTTTGCTCTAGCATTTACATGCTAACACTTTGACTTCAGGCCCTTGGGTTGCTAAATGAACCGAACTGTAGCAGGAGTAATAAAGAATCTTGAGTGCCTTAGCTCTGCGCTTCTTCAGAGCATTTGTAGGTGCTCATAGTACTGTGGTGAGCACATTATTTAAAATAGAAACTAATTCAACGGAATTTGGCATTCTGTTAGCGAATTGGATATCGAACACCTTGCTGGCTTTTTTTCTAATAGACTTGTTAAATTAATTCAGCAATAGAATTCTCTTAATTCCATCTCAGTGTAGCTGTTTCACTGTTTTCCTGACAGCCAGCTAAACCAATACCCAAGTTTTGTGCACAGTAGATAATGGGCCTCTGCTAATTTTGGATCACGAGATTGTTTGTTTGTTTCCTTGGCAGCCTTAAATGTACCGTGTGCATAGGTGCGTTACAACAGATTTTCATAATAAGTGTAACATGGATGTCAGAATTTTAAAAGCATGTTGCTCTCCTTTCAGACCCTGTTTGGTAAGCCTGCTGGATTTGGAACCACCACGACCAGTGCTCCTTCGTTTGGTACAACTACTGGCAGCGGGCTCTTTGGTAACAAACCAACCCTGACTTTAGGAACCAATACAAACACTTCCAATTTTGGTACATATAAGAAAGTGAGATTCAGTCTCTTAAAGTTACACTGAATATACCACACACCAGGCTACTGAATCTTATACTAAATGATTGTGAATCTTAAAATTCTCAGGTAAGCTGTGCTTGATGCATATTGCTGAAGGGGAAAGCTTGAAGTCTTGGACAATGACTTGTTCCTCTTTTGCTTGTAAACTGATTTTGCATTCTATTTGTATGGGAGTTTCAGGTTCAGTATGCTACTATCTTCTTGCAGACTTTGTAGACAGGACTCTCTGAACCAGATAAGAGGTAGATAGTTGAGTTTTTAAAACATGCACTGTTACTTAATAGCAAATACCATGTGGTGCATGTTATATGGTTTGAATTAAAACTTGTAGGTATGAATGGGAATACATTATACAAATTCTCCAAGAGGTTGTAAAGGTCAAGGTAGAACTTATTTCTTGTTGCAGTTTCTAACGACTTCATTTATAGCTGAACTAGTAACTTGTTAAAAACTGGACATTTCATTAATGTTGGCTCCAAAAGTAGGTAAAGTTGAGTGAATAAGAGGGTTATTGTGTAAGATACCAAGTCAGTGATGTCATTCTCTTTTTAATAAGTCCCATGAAATCTGTTGTCTTTTGGTTTTACCGAGCTCAAACCAAAGAAGCTGCATGCTAAAATTGAGAGAAATAGTGGCTTTAGAACTACTGAAATGCTGATTTATGTTGACATAAAATCAAAGTGTGAAATGTTATTCTCTCCCAAAAGACAGATTCAGGCATCTGTCATATGAGCTTTGAGTGGACAGTCCAGCAGGCATGGGATGGATTTGTGCTGGTCAGGCTTAAAGGAGGGATCTTTGTTTTGAGAAAAGGTTGATTTTGAGTCCTGTGTTCCAGATTTTGTAGAAGAGTAATTGTCTAGCATTCTGTTTCTGGGCTGCTAATAATCTTGGTGTTTGAAGTATATACTTTCAGTAGCAAAAAATGTTGGCTATAGCAAGCTTCATTCTTAACTAATTTGTTATACTAGCATTGATGCAACTTGCAAGAGGATGATAGCTCGGTATTGTATTTCTGCTGTTAGTGCTGTTACTCTGACTCTGTTGCCCTTGCATGGACTAACCACCACCTTTTTAATTGGATGGCTTCACAATCTTCAGTTTAACCGTTAATCTGCCTGTTAGATTTGGATTGCATTTGATTTAAATTAAAGAAATGGAATTGAACTGTGCACTCCTATGTACTTGAGTTGTGAACTGCTTTCTCAGTAAGACTCAGAGGGGTGTGTGTGTGTGGTATAAACAATGTAAAATGGGACTTGTTTTGTCCAGTGGAGTTGAAGAAACTTTAAAACATCTTGTTCTGCTACCACATCTAGATCCTTTCTGGTTTTCAGTAAAATCTGAAATCTTGATATCTGTAATTGAAACATATCTTGGAAGGCAATACTGTTCTGTAATAAGTGTTTTTAATTGTGCTTGAATGGTGAACATTTATTATATTGCTGTTAAAATTCTTTGCCATAGCTATCCTCTTTTGAGGAAATTTGAAGTGGCAAATGCCAAAACTGCTCACTCTAAATATATTTTCTGAGACAAGACAATATAGATTTCTCAGGCCTGCCTTTAAGTTTTTTCTCATGTATTCAATATTAAATATATAGACAACAGGATCTTTTCACGGAAGTTAATTTGCAGATGCATAGTCCCTATCTGATGTATGAACAACTACTGTCAATCTTTGGGTCTGATTATCATCTTAGACTACAGGTGGAAAATAAGCAAATGGAATTACTTACAAACTTCTATGCAGTTGCTGTTTTTTTTAAGGGTGTGGAACTGGGGGCACGGGATGCGGAAGCAAGGAAAATACAAACACCTATGTGCAGAACTCTAAATACTCAAATGGCTGAGTCATCAGTCAGTTTATAAATCCTAGATCAGGATTTTGTGCAGTGTTCGGTTAGTCTTCAACCATCCCATCTTTACAGAAAAGTCAACTTGTTGTGAAGCTCTTCCAGATTACCCATTAGCTTTTGGCTATTTGTCCCTATTTTACTCTTCAGTAAGAACTCCATTTTTTTTAATGGCTGCTTGAAGGTATCTAATTGTGAAGACATGTTCTCACTTGGGAGCACACTTGTCTTCCTACTATGTCCTAGTTTGATTCTTTGCTCAGTGATGTCTGTCTGTCTGTCTGATGTGCTGTCAAGGCTGCTTTTTCATTGGTGGTCTGTAATGGTAATCCGACCACTCTTCTCTCAGGCCAAACTTACCCTGAGACATCTAGATAGGGTCTGTGTCTACACTACGGGATTATTCCGATTTTACATAAACCGGTTTTGTAAAACGGATTGGATGAAATCAAGTGCACGTAGCCACACTAAGCACATTCATTCGGTGGTGTGCGTCCATGTACCGAGGCTAGCGTCGATTTCCGGAGTGTTGCACTGTGGGTAGCTATCCTGTAGCTATCCCATAGTTTCCGCAGTCTCCCCTGCCCATTGGAATTCTGGGTTGAGATCCTAGTGCATGATGGTGCAAAAACAGTGTCGCGAATGATTCTGGGTAAATGTCATCAGTCATTCCTTCCTCCGTAAAAGCAACGGCAGACAATCATTTCGCTCCCTTTCTGCCTGGATTGCCCTGGCAGATGCCGTAGCATGGCAACCATGGAGCCCGTTTTGCCTTTTATCACTGTCACCGTATGTGTACTGGATGCCGCTGATAGAGGCGGTACTGCAGTGCTACACAGCAGCATTCATTTTCCATTGCAAGGTAGCAGAGATGGTTACCAATCGTTCTCTACCATCTGCTGTGCCATTGTAAATTGGTTATGAGATGGTTATCAGTCGTTCTGTACCATCTGCTGCTGTCATGGGTGCTCCTGGCTGGCCTTAGCTGAGGTCAGCTGGGGGCGCAAAGACAAAAATAGGAATGACTCCCCGAGTCAATCCCTCCTTTATGGTTTATCTAAAAAGAGTCAGTCCTGCCTAGAATATGGGGCAAGTGTACTAGAGAATTAGTATATCAGAGAACCAGAGAGCACAGGCACTCCGTGTCAGATCCCGCAGAAATGAAGAGCTGCATGCCATTCACGGGGGGTGCCCCTGCAATGACCCCACCCGTTGATTCTCTTCTCGCCCACCTTTCTGGGCTATCGTGGCAGTGTCCCCCATTTGTGTGATGAAGTAATAAAGAATTCACGAATAAGAAACGCTGACTTTTTAGTGAGATAAAAAGAGGGGGAGACAGCCTCCAGCTGCTATGATAGCCAAGGCAGGACATTAAACGGTGGGGGGGGAGAGGAACCCAGCATCCTGCTGCTATGATAGTCCAGGCAGTACAGAATCTTTTCTTTAGACATGAAAGAGGGGGCGGGCTGATGGAACTCAGCCCCCAGTTGCTATGATGAGGACGGTTACCAGCCGTTCTGTACCATCTACCGGGACTGACCGGGAGTCATTCCTATTTTTACCCAGGCACCCCTGGGCAACCTCACCTGAGGCCAGCCAGGAGCACTCACGGGCTGATGACAATGGATAGCAGTCATATTGTGCCGTCTGCCACCGGGTAGGGAGAGGATGCTGCTATTCATTGCCGCAGCACTGCGTCTACCAGCAGCATGCAGTAGACATAGAGTGACACATAAAGTCAAGAAACGATTTTTTTTCCCCTTTTCTTTCACGGGGGACGAGGGGGGGGGGTAAATTGACGACATATACCCTGAAACACCCTGAACAATGTGTTTCACCCTACAGGCATTGGGAGCTCAGCCAAGAATGCAAATGCTTTTCGGAGACTGCGGGGACTATGGGATAGCTGGAGTCCTCAGTACCCCCTCCCTCCCTCCATGAGCGTCCATTTGATTCTTTGGCTTTCCGTTACACTTGTCACACAGCACTGTGCTGTGGACTCTGTATCATAGCCTGGAGATTTTTTCAAATGCTTTCTCATTTCGTCTTCTGTAACGGAGCTGTGATAGAACAGATTTGTCTCCTCATACAGCGATCGGATCCAGTACCTCCCATACGGCCCATGCTGGAGCTCTTTTTGGATTTGGGACTGCATCGCCACCCGTGCTGATCAGAGCTCCACGCTGGGCAAACAGGAAATGAAATTCAAAAGTTCGTGGGGCTCTTCCTGTTTACCTGGCCAGTGCATCTGAGTTCAGATTGCTGTCCAGAGCAGTCACAGTGGTGCACTGTGGGATACCGCCCGGAGGCCAATACTGTCAACTTGCGGCCACACTAACCCTAATCAGATGTGGTAATATCGATTTCAGTGCTACTCCTCTCGTTGGGGAGGAGTACAGAAACCGGTTTAAAGAGCCCTTTATATCGATATAAAGGGCCTCGTAGTGTGGATGGGTGCAGTGTTAAATGGGTTTAACGCTGCTAAAATCAGTTTAAACACGTACTGTAGACCAGGCCTCAGAGATGCTTTGTAAAACTCTAGTGTGGCTTTAAAACACATTTTCACCATCTGAAGGCCTTAAATTCTATTTGAGCTCCAGAAACAGCATGTGACGTTTATTGAGTATACTAATGTTGGCAAAGTTGTCCTTAGCCAGGTGATGCTTGTTGCTTAGAATCCTTTGCAGAGGAAGTTGAATGTTACCTTAAAAATAGTGCACTAATTCTTTTGTACTCCTAGGTTTTGGTGCGAGCACTGCTGGGAATAGTATCTTTGGAAATAAGCCTGCAGCTGGAACTCTCGGCGCTGGACTGGGAACAGGATTTGGAACAGGTTAATTAAAAAAAAGCTTCCAGGGGATGTTGTGTAATACTGAGGCATCCATAATTGGGATTTCTTTCTAACTGTCGTAATAGTTCAGGATCTGTAGTGGCAGGTATTGGGGAAATCCAGAGACTGGACTGCCTCAGAGCAGAATGAAATTGAGTCTGCAGTCTTTGAAATGTATCAGAGGGGTAGCCGTGTTAGTCTGGATCTGTAAAAGCAGCAAAGAATCCTGCGGCACCTTATAGACTAACAGACGTTTTGGAGCATGAGCTTTCGTGGGTGAATACCCACTTCCTCAGATGACATGCATCTGAGGAAGTGGGTATTCACCCACAAAAGCTCATGCTCCAAAATGTCTGTTAGTCTATAAGGTGCCACAGGATTCTTTGCTCCTCTTTGATATGTCTTTTTAGCATTCTGAGAGATCTCTCCCCCTCCCTCCCCTTCCCAGTTCATACAAACCTTGTGCAATAGAAGATATTAATAAGTAATGAGGGTTCACCCAGGAATGTTATGCTGTCTAGTTAGCTACAGGTTTAAGAAATTTCCAGTACTTTGTGGTATCTAGTCCTGTAACAACTTTCAACTCTGGTTAGTGAGCGTTTGATTATTTATTCTGCATAAACCTGATCTATATTGGAATTGGGCTTTCCTAATGTAAAGTGTTAGAATGGTAGGAGCTCACCAATGGTTAATAGTTAACTCTATGGTTCAGAGAGTGTATAGGATTAGATTAATAATTTGCTCTAATAATGTGATCAGAACAGGAGAGTTTTTGCCCTTGACTTGTAAGAATCCACAGAACTTACAATGGGTTCAGTAAAACTTCTTTTTGCAATTCAACAAATGATAGTTGAGGGAATTCTTCAATGCGTGGACTAAACTTAATTTGTCTGAAAGCGCGTGATGGAACCTTCTGTAAACTGCTGCTGTCCTCTGTGTAGCTCTTAGTGCAGGGCAGACTTCACTGTTTGGAAACACCCAGCCTAAATTAGGTGCAACACTGGGAACAGGAGCATTTGGAGCACCTGGATTCAATACATCAACAGCCACCCTGGGCTTTGGAGCTCCCCAGCCTGCTGTGGGTAAGAGTGCAATTTACCAAGTTTAGTTACTTCAGTCCAAGGTAGTGGAACAGTATCTCTTGCAGATCCTGGGCAAGATAATGGAGGGGCTAATACAGGACTCTATTTATTTAGTAAAGAATTCAGAGAGGGTAATATAATTAATGCCAAATCAACACGGGTTTAGGGAAGATAGATCTTGTCAACTTAACTTTCGTTTTTAATGAGTTGTCAAGTTTGGTTGATAAAAGTAAGTGTTTGGTGGAATATACTTATCCTACAAAAGTCTCTTTGATTTTGTATTGCATGACATTTAAAAAAACCCCCAAACCTAGAACAATAGGAAATTAACATGGCAGACATAAGTGGATTAAAAACAGACCACCTGATAAGTCTCAAAATGTAATTGTAAATGGGGAATCACTGAGTGGGTGTATTTTTAGTGCGGTCCTGCAGCATTTGGTCCTTGGCCCTATGCTGCTTAACTTTTATCAAAGGCCTGGAAAATCATCACTTATAAAGTTTGCAGATGGCTCAAAGTGAGGGAATGGTAAATAATGAAGAGGTCACTGATACAGAGCAATCTGGATTGCTCTGTAAGCTAGGAGCACGCAAACTACGTGTTATAATATGGGTAAATGTATACATTTAGGACCAAAGAATGTAGGTCATACTTAGGGTGACTATCCCAGGAAGCAGTGACTCTGAAAAATTTGGGGGTCATGGTAGATAATCAGCTGAACAAGTGAATTTCAAGGTAGTTGAACCTTCAGAGAAGGGTCTTGCACCAACATTAATCAGACTTGGAAGGGATACAGCACGCTGGGCTTGAAACTAACAAGTGCAGATAACCATTAACAAGTTCTGCCAGGCCAAGTTAGGCTCCTGGCTAATCTGCACAACTCCCTTCATTTTAGTTTTGCACAGGTGAAACGGATTTGAACTTTGTAAATTATTCTGATATACAAGAAAGGAATGGAATTCAGCTGGCTTTACAGGGCTGACAGTGGTGAAAAGTCACTGAAGTCAGCAGATCCAACTGTGAATACCCACAGGGGACAGATCTGATAAAGGGGACACTTTTATATTCCCTAAATGTCCTGAGGTGAGTCTGAGTACTAAATACATGGTTAGAAAAGATTAATCTCTTCAACTTTTATCTAGCATTGACAGACCCAAATGTTTCAGCTGCCCAACAAGCAGCTCTCCAGCAGCACTTCAACAGCTTGACCTACTCACCCTTTGGAGATTCTCCTCTCTTCAGAAACCCTATGTCTGACCCAAAGAAGAAAGAAGAGGTGAGGACTCAAAATACTTGAAAATATTTTTATGGATAAGATTATGTTTGTTGTAACTTCTCTGTATGGATTTGTTTTAAAAAATGAAGATATGAACATTTAGGGGCCCATTTTCCTAATATCATAGTCTTTAGCCTGGGGTGTTGAGAAACTAAGTGTTTATATAACTAAGGCTCCATGTTTGTCACAGATTCCATAACTTACTGTGACTTCTGTAGTAGCCCCATGCGGCTGTCGCAGGAGCTGCCTGAGTAGCTTGGGTAGTCCCCGGATCAATTGCACTGGGTGCTGCTGGGGCAGTCTCAGGATCTCCAACCAGAGCAGGAGGGGAGCTTGGGGTTGGGGTTGGGGCTGCTGCTTACCTGCGGGGTGGGGGTGGGGGGCCTCAGCTCCCCAGCTCACCATGCTGCTTCGGCCAGCAGCCAGGCACTGCCCCGGGAGCTCCCATTGGCTGCAGTTCCCAGCCAGTGGGAGCTGCAGAACTGGGTCTTGGGGCAGAGCAGAAGCAGCATGTGGAGCTCTAGGGAGCTGGGGCCGCTGCTTCCCGGGAGCTGGGTAAGGAGCCTGCCCCAGCACCTGTGCGCTCCTCCCCAGCACCCACGGTGCTTCCTTGGGTTGTGACATACCCCCATCCCCCAGACTGTGCCTCCCTCCCTGGAAAGCACCCACAGTGCTTCTCCCCCCCCACCCCCCCTCCCAGGACAGGTCATGGGCCCATGAATTTTTGTTTACTGCCCATGACCTATCCATGACTTTTACTAAACATACCCGTGACTAAATTGTAGCCTTATATATAACACATACATTCTCACTATTTTATCTGTAACAGACAGCCACTTGGGATACCTAACTGCATATGTTGTGGTCATATATTAGACTTCTGTCTTCAGAAATGCCAAGTATCTGGCATTCCCAATGAGCTCTGTGGGTGTAGTAGATGCTCAGAATCGCTAAGGGCTGGTCTACACTGCAGGGGGGTCAATGTAAGATATGCAGCTTCAGCTATGAGAATCGCGTAGCTGAAGTCGATGTATCTTATTTCAACTTACTCCCATCTTCATGACATGGGATCGACGGCCGCGGCTCCCCTATTGACTCTGCTTCCACCTCTCGCTCTGGTGGAATTGCGGAGTGGACGGAGCGCGGTGGGGATTGATTTATTGTGTCTAGACGAGATGCGATAAATCGATCCCCGGTGGGTAGCGTGGACATATCCTAAAAATCAGGCACTTAGACAATTCACAGTTATAGATTATAAATCCGTGTGTGATCTCATAACATTTGTTTGGAAAAAAAATTATCATGTAAGATTCTTGCACTTACTTTACCAGTGTGGGGAAAACTCACTCTAAAGGAGCTGCAGTATTGCTGACATAACTCACTAAGTGGGTTTGATTTTTATTTCTTAAACAAGTGGTGGTGTTTAAGCAAGTCACCTGCCAAAAGCATTAATCAGACCTCAAATTGAGCTAGTGCTGTTGCTGCCAAATCAGTAACCAAACAGAGAATACAGGGTTAATGTCTGTAGTTAACTTATCTTAGAACATCACTTCTGAATTCTTGGTTTTTAGTTTGTTTACTCAGGGCAGAGATTTTTTTGTCCTGACAACAATACTGGTCTAACTTCTGTGAAAATAAACAAGAAAACGTTAATCCTGTTTAGTCTTAAGTAGTTTGAAAATCTGTTTTTTGGCTACATGAGTTTTTCTTTGTCTCAGAGACTGAAACCAACTAATCCAGCAGCCCAGAAGGCTTTGACTACGCCAACCCATTACAAACTGACCCCGCGACCAGCGACCAGAGTGCGACCAAAAGCTTTACAGACAGCAGGATCTTCCAAATCTCACCTCTTTGATGGGCTGGATGATGACGAGCCATCTCTATCTAACGGTGCATTCATGCCCAAGTTAGTTTTCTTTTTTCTTTGGAGATCAGTTTTATTCAGAAAAATGTTTGTTTAATCTTCCACCTCTTTTCATGTGGCTCAAGCACTCATAAATCAAATATGTGAGTGCACTTGCTCTCATAGCAGTTGTATGTGGCTTCTGGCTTTTAATGTCGAAAGGTTACTACTTTGGTACAGTTAATGCATCCTATTTCATGTGTAGATGCTTGCCAACATACAACCTTAGCACCCAAACTCTCCAGTTAGGTCAGTAAATTGTCCTTTGTATAGTGCCTTCATATTTGGTAACCATGCAGGCTCTGTAGCTTTGTTGATATGGATAGCAAAGATCCAAGACTTGCATATAAGTCTGACAGAAAATATACCTACTGTAGTGAGACAAAAGTGGTCTAACATAAGTAATTGTCAAGTACTTTTAGAATAGTTTGTCAAACAAAATGATCCTGTGACTTAATTGTTACTGTATGGGAAACTAGATTCTGATCTGTTACTTGTGACTATAAAAGTGTTGCTTATTTCAATTAATTTACAATATGAAAGACCAAAATATAAATTTTGTCTTGCGTTAATAAATGTATTCTTTTACAAGTAACTTCCCTCAGATTCCTACTGGTATCTTCCCAGCCTACTGCATGTATTTAAAAACTGTCATTACATATAGAATCATAGTCAGATAAACTTAACTCTTCTCAGTCAACCCTAGACTGTGCTCTTCTGGAGTTGTAGCACAAAATTGCAGCTTCTTGTGTCCTCCGGTTTACCTTGGTTAAAGGTCTTTAGAAATGGCCTGTGTTCAATAATAAAACATAGGCTTTAGAAAGCTTCCTGTTGTATGAGGTTGGTTGTTCTATTTAATATTAGCTCTGGAAGTCACTTCCACTCTTCTCTGAAGTGGTGTGGTGGTGAGGCGGACTCAGTGTTTTTGTAAAAACAAAAAAAAACACACCCCCAACTCCCTCCTCCTGCATTGGAATAACAAACTGACACCTCATTCCCCTCTTGCTAACAGAACTTTGCAGTAGTTATGGCATTGTCATGACAGAATGCTAGCTATTGTGGCTTAAAGTTGGCTTAAATATTCTTCCATCCCTGATACTCTTCCGTGAAAAGTATGGCTCTCGTGTGCTGCGGATCACGGAGAACTGTTGCTTTGGTATATTTCAGGAAGAGCATCAAGAAGCTGGTTTTGAAAAATCTCAACAGCAGCAACTTGTTTTCTCCTGTCAGTCGTGAAGCTGAAGATCTGGAACCTCCATCTGAGTATCCAGAGAATGGAGAGCGGTATGTTTATACATGAGACAGCTGATTATGCCACTAGGAAACCGTATTTAGTTAACACTTTCTCCTAAACAAATAAAGCTATGAAAAAGCTCTCTAAAATCTAAATCTATATGGTACATAACCCTCTTGCTTAGAAATAAGCTCATAGTTATTCGTGGGATCCACTGTCTTCAGTAGCTTAACACTACTACGAGAACTATTTATAGACATCTTTGCTATGCTGATGTCATGGCAGTAGGTATGTTTTAAATATCCGAATAAGAATATGGACTGATAACACGCAATTTTTGTATGACTGATTTTTTTCCATCTAGTTGAAACTAAAATTCTTAATTGTAAAACAAGCTGTGTTAATAGAGGGACTTCAGTTTCTAGGAGGTTAACAGAGATGTTTAAGCAACAAAGATAATCAAGGTTGTGGAACAGCTTTTGTATTAGAGGTCTATAAAATCATGAATGGCATGGAAAAAGTGAATAAAATGTTTACTCTTTCCCTCAGTACAAAAACCAGGGCTTTCCCATTGAAATTAATAGGCAACATATTTAACACTGGAAACAGGAAATAGCTTTTCTCACAGCCCGCAGTTGTCCTGTGGAGTATATTGCCACAGGATGATGTGATGGCCAAAAGTATAACTGGATTAAAACAACTAGATAAGTTCACAGAGGATAGGTCCATCAATGGACATTAGCCAAGATGATCAGGGATATAACGGCATGCTCTGGGCAACCCAAAACTTGTGACTGCCAGAAGCTGGGAGAGGATCTCAATAACTTTTTTCTGTATGCTCTCTCTGAAGCTCTGGGTCTGGCCGTTGTTTGAAGACAGGTTGCTGGGCCAAATGGACCGCTCGTCTGACGCGGTATGGCCGTTCTTACGAACAGTACAGGCTTCCTCGCCAGTGTATCAATTAGAGCTGGGCAGGAAACTGTTTCCCATCCCTGGAAAACCACCAAGTTTTTGGGGGGGGAAAATTCCCATCCAGACTTGCAAGCAGACAGTCAAAAATGTTTGGGTCAAATCTAAATATCCCATTTCAACAAATTCAAAACTTTTTTTTTTTTTTCCAAATCTTTTGAAACTAACTTGTCAACACTGACCCATTTCCACAAATAGTTTCAGGTTCAACAAATGATTCATTAGAAAGTGCCAAACATCTTGTTAAATTCCTGATCAGCTTTAGTCTCAGTTCTGACCTGGAGTCACCACCTAGTAAGGATTAGGGAAATACATTAGCCATGTGCCCACTCAATCTGTGTTGCTGAGGCTGCCAGCTGTTGTGAACTAGGCATCGCCACCCTAAGGTTAGCTTGATCCTTTGGGCAGCAAGACATAATTAACTCTAAACCCATTTTTCCAAAACAATGTAATATATGTTCCAGGCACTGATGTCTAATGTTACATGTGACGGTGTACCTTCACGCAGCAGGAAGAATGTGGTGTGCCCTGTTGTGAGATGAGACACAAATGTGTTGTAACACTGACACAAGATTTCTTTAGAAATTAATGTGTTTGAATGGCTTCATTCTTTCTTTAGGTTCAACTTTCTATCCAGATCTGTTGATGAGAACCACAGACAGGAGGGTGAGCGAGAGGAAGAGGATGATCACCATGAAGTGACTAGATTTTACACTAACCCGATTGCCAAACCCATCCCGCAGACCCCAGAGAATGCAGTGCACAAACACCAGAATAATGTGGATGATACCATTGTGGCTCTGAATATGCGGGTTGCCTTGCGGAATGGCCTGGAAGGCAGCAGTGAAGATGCTTCATTTCATGATGAGTCGCTGCAGGATGACCGTGAAGAAGAGAATGAGAATGTTTATAGTCTGCACCCAGCAGGTCAGATTGGCACTGCTGTGTGGTGGTGCTCTATCTTCAGTCTTCCTCCTTCCTGATTCTCTTGCTTGTCATTTAACCACATTCTTTGCTTTATTTTTAACGTATGCTGCCCTTGAATAATTTCCAGCTTTCTCTCCACCCAATGCCATTCCTCAAAAAACAAATCTTCTTACCTTCTCCTCTCCCTCTTACCCAAGATGTTCCATGTTTTCATCTTACCTTAAATAAGACACTCAGTGCATGGAATTTTTCACTGTAAAGTAATATAAACTTGACACTGTTAATAGGAGGTCTGGATAGGCCCATCTGTACTCTGGCTTCTGTTACTTTGTTTGCTTACATTACATTGATTCCCAACTTCTGTTTAGGGCCCCTCAGCTGTCCTTCCATTTTCTTGGCAAATGATTAAGAAAATTTCTGAAGTTAGTCTTGTCCTCATCTGTGTGCTCAATTATTTTCTACTGCAGGAATTGTTCTAACAAAAGCTGGCTACTACACCATCCCGTCTATGGAGGACCTAGCTAAACTTACCACTGACAGAGGAGAGTGTATTGTGACTGATTTCACTATAGGTCGTAAAGGTGAGCATAGAATCATTATGGATATGTATTCTCCTGCCACCAACTCTTTTTTTAGAGCTTTTAAAGCCCGGGCTTTGTATTTCTTCAGCATGAATGTAAAATAGCTGCCTTGCTTGGGAAATTTATCATCCCTAGGTGACGAAAGCTTTAACAAATCTTCAAATTGGCTGCACTGTCAAGCTGCATGAATTAGGCTACACAGTGAAACTAAAATCATAGCTTGTGAAATTCCAACACCTGGTATCTGAAAAGAACAACACTTTCAGTAGTTCTCCAGATATTGAGGGTAGCTTAGGCCCAGAACTTGGACTTAATATTTTCCATAAAACTGTCTAGCTCAGCTTTATTGGCCAAGCCGAGTACTATTCATTACTTATTCACTTCTTGAGCTTCAAACTGGATTTTATGCAAATCCAGTTATAATACCGTGATTATTGGAAAGTGGAAAGATTTGAATACTTACAATCTGATACTGTCCCTGGACGAAAGCATAACTTTGTAATTCTCAGTTTGTGTTTGAGAAATGGGTGCTGATCACAGATGCAATATGAGCTGCCAGGTTAGTACTGTTATCAAAAACCTTATGATTATATATATAGGAATTGACTGTAAAACTAGTTTGGTTATACACCTGCTTGGGGTCAGTCTTGCTGTTGTGTATGCACGTAGGATATTGTGTGCAGTTTTAGTACTTTGAATTCAGCAAGGAGACAATTAAAAATGGAGGATGGGACCACCCAAGAGGAGTGACTACCTTAAGTGATCTAGAAAAGGTACTTAAGGGCCCAAATTCATTATTGAGAGGGAGCAATGACCAACAGACTGAAACTATTATCCTTTTAGAATGGAAAAAGATAATAGTAAGACTGCTCAATTACGTGCTGTCAGTGGAATAGAATAACACGTTTGGTAATTTAAGGATAAATCAGGTAAAATGAACAAAGGGTGAATACTTACATTGGAGAGTTTGCCAATGCACTTCTCTAGGGTGGTATTACAGCATTTGCTATTGGAGCAGAAGTACAAATTGGGTTTGGTTTACTTTCCAGGTTATGGATCAATTTACTTTGAAGGAGAGGTAAATCTAACTAACTTAAATCTGGATGAGATTGTGCACATCCGCAGGAAAGAAGTTATTGTCTATCCTGATGATGATCAGAAGCCACCTATTGGTGAAGGCTTAAACAGGTAATTCATCATTTCATGTGTTCTCCTTGGAAGGGGAGGGGAGGGGGTAGCCTGGTAAATGGACTTTGTTAAACCTGTCACCCATATTGTCATCCATAAGGACCTCTTTCTATTTTAGCTATCCCAGCAGCCCGCAAATCTAAACCCTTTTTTTCAGGCATACATCCGTGTTGTTAATTTTGGACAAAGCGTACTGGTCAGTGACAGTAGTGTTTCTGAACTAAAGCATGGTACATGGCTTTTTTCAGTGTTTGAGCCAATGCTTGTGGTTTGTTTCGAACTTGATGTAAACTTTTTTTGAATGCCTCTTCCCAAAGCTGTGATCTCATGCCCTTCCTTGGTCTACATTTTAACAGACGAGCTGAAGTTACATTGGATGGAGTTTGGCCAACAGATAAAACATCTCGCTGCTTGATAAAGAGCCCAGAACGACTAGCAGATATCAATTATGAAGGCAGACTGGAGGCTGTATCTCGGAAGCAGGGAGCCCAGTTCAAAGAATACCGTCCAGAGACTGGTTCTTGGGTGTTCAAGGTAATGTTCATGGTTACTCATTGCTGACTGCTCATAAACTGTATTACAGAAAGATCTGGGTAGAACAGAGGTCAGAATCCCTGATTAAACCAATAGATGTTAGTGCTGTAATTCCAGTGCCTTTATTCAACAGTTTTTATACTCATTTAAGGTTTTAAAGTGCTCTTCTTGATCCCTTTAACTCATGAATTGTAATACTAAAGTTTTTCAAGTAATACGCAGATCATTCTGATTGTAATAGTCACAAAGTGCAAACTGTCCAAAATAACTCGCAGGTGATTTCTTAAGAACTGAGCTCGCATATATGCAGTGTTCTATACAAAAATTGAACTCCCTCAGAGTCCATGTATGCTTCAGTATGCAGTTACTCATTAGAATATTTAAGGAGAGACTTTCAGACCGAGGGGCAGCTAAACATCCAGCTCCATATGAAGTTAGTGGTACGCCTCTACCTGATATAATGCTGTCCTTGGGAGCCAAAAAATCTTACCTCATTATAGGTGAAACTGCATTATATCGAGCTTGCTTTGATCCGCTGGAGTGTGCAGCCCCATCCCTCTGGAGTGCTGCTTTACTGTGTTATAGCTGAATTCATGTTCTATCGGGTCGTGTTATATTGGGGTAGAGGTGTAGTTGTGCAACAGCTCCCATCTGTGCCTTTGAAAATCTTCTACATGTCTGCATCCCTATTAGCAACATGTTGGCTTTTATCATTGTACAGGTGGCTCACTTCTCTAAATATGGCTTGCAAGATTCTGATGAGGAAGAGGAGGAGCATCCTTCAAAAGCGGACGCAAAGAAGTTAAAAACTGCCCAAGTGCCACCTCAGGGGCAGCTGATACCCCAACAAATGGCTCTAAATGGCAAGCCAACATCTCCATCTCAGGTAGAAAAAACAGTGACTTGAAGTAATCCATAAAATGAAGTTTGAGGAATAGCTATTTGCCCCTAGACAGAGCCGTTACTATTGCAAATGCCTTGGAGAAAGAAGAACGCAAAGCATTTTTAGAACCGAGCTTATTCAAACTGGGGTGGTACTTCTGGTCTCCTACAGGATATTTGCAAGATCTATGTATACTTGGCCTGCTCTTCCTTGTCCTCACATCCTTTGTTTGAAATTAGCATTTTTGTGGAATCTTGGGGCTTTTTTGGTAACCTGATCACTTCTTGTTTAGATCCCAGATTTGTAGGCTATGGTGCATTTGCACGAACTGTGGAAGAAAACATGGCTTTGTTGATATTCTCAAATATGTGCAATATAATTCTTGCCAGTCATGCTGCCTCTAGCACCTAAAAACAAATTGCTTTGTGCATTAGATTTTTAGATTGTCTGTCTGTATCTTTGTACCTCATTCTGCATGCAAACTTGTATTCTGGTATTTTAAGAATGTACTCTATTAAAATAAGATCTAAAGTTTTTACAAATTTGGCTGTACAACTGATTTCTTAAAATATATTAGTTCGGGCTGGGATGTGGTGCAATTGTTGCCTTCTGAAGTTTTTTGTACCAATTCGTTGTTCGGTCATAGTTTATGTATGTACTTGCCTTATAGGAAGGTGGCATTTTATCCAGTTCCTGGCACCAGCCTATGTAGCTATATCCTAAATGTTGAATGGTTACAAGCAATTGTCAGATTTAAATGAAAATGGAACGCTTTTTTCCACTTTATCTATCTAACATGAGGAAAAAACTGCCGACAGTAAACTAAATTACTGTATATACTCATTCATAAGTTGGATATTTTTGGTAAAAAAGTGACGCATCAAAGAGCAGGGGTTGGCTTATAAATAGGTCTACACCAAAATTTGTTTTTAAGCTCTACGGAATCATTTAATTGAATATCTAATACATTGTCGTTTTGTTTACCTGGAGCGTCTGCAGGCATGGAGCCCCTTGGCTTGACTGGGAACGGCAAACCGTGGTCACTGGGAGCTGAGGGGCTGTGTGCCTGTGAACGCTTCAGGTAAACAAAACGTTCAGGCCCCCTAGTGGCTTACCCTAATGGGCCAGGAGCCAAAGTTTGCCAACCCATGAAATACAGGATTGGCTTATGAAAGGGTCATACAGTTTTTGCTGTCTTTACCTAACAGTCTTGGGGGTCGGTTTATAAACGAGCGGGCTAATGAACAAGTATATATGGTAGGTCTTGGTGTTAATGGAGTAGAAAAGCGTTTTATAATGGAGGTGTTCGTGGTACTTGTACAACCAAGCACTTATGTCAAAAAAATTGTCAGTACAATGTAGGGCTTAAGTTGAATGCAGAATGTAAAGGCCTTGAGCAGGATTCTTCTTGGTGTCCAATCCTGCAATCCAGTCCTTGGTGTCCAACCCTATTGCTATACTCAGTCATGTGCAGGAGAGCAGAATTAAAGGATGACAATCCCTAGCAGCTGAATTGCATTTTTAAGAGAGAGGCTTTTGTCAGAGGTCATAAGCAATTTTGATATTCCACTCATTAGTGAAGGCAGATCTCCAGGCTGGCAGTTCACTCAGGCCTGAGCTTTTAGACAGGACTATTTACCATGTCTTTTTGCCCCTGGTTCTCTTGCTGTGATTTTGTGGGTAAGGAGAGGCAGTGACCTTGCACATAGTGAAGAACAGAATGAGCCCCTTAGCAAGAAGTAACTGGCATCACATAGGCTGTGTGTGGGGAAGCCTTTTAAAGTGCACACTTATCTTTTGCTGACAGTCCCTCCAGTCTGATCACATTCCTTTTTTGTGCTGGTGATTCTTAGAAAACTGAATTGGGAATGCTTTTCTGCCTAGGGAAGGTTAATATCAGACAGAGGTCCCTGGAGAAGTGAACCATTCAGACTCTGCACTCTTTGTCATAATGCAGGGTATTTGGCCCGTGAGGGAAAGTTCTTTTTGCATCAGCCTCCCTAAGTATAACTAGCACTGATGGCTTTCAGGAGTCAGATGGCAAACCAACTCTGCTTGTCATACAGGTAAGGAGGCACCAGAGGTAGGAGACCGGCAAAGGTGCAGCAGTGCTGATAGTCTGGGCACAGCACCATATTATAGCTATCAATGGCACATCTTGTGGGACTCCTGTCTTTAGGCAACCAGGCTAAGCTTTTGTATTCTGCCCCAGTGAAAGGACCCTGAAGCACTGAAGGCTGCATTTTCACCTTCTGTATTGGTTCACTGGTCACTTAAGTGCAGTTTGTTCTGGTAAATCAAACTTTTGAACCACTTAAATTTCTGAAAAAATACTTAACTGGATGACTGGAAAGGAGTCTTATAGGTCTGTGTGTGTGTGTGTGTTCCTATTCCCTCCTCTCACCATCTCCAACAAAATGGGAAAAACAAGGATATCTGATTTTGTGAATGTTCACTTAACCGTTCTTGTGAACATCCCATAGAAATAACTGTTGTTGTGGGCTGTCCTTTTCTGTTAGGAGCCAAGATATGGTGTACCTCTTTGTGTTTTATATTGTTGCTGTAGGTTTATATGTTGTAAAGGGCAAAAAGTTGCCCAGACTTAATATAGAAACATCAGGAGACTATATAGTATGGATTTGAAACTCCTCAAATGGTTGGGGTGAAGAGCCAGGAAATAAAATGCATTTATGATTAAGGCAAAGGTTTAGGACATAGATCTCGGTTCTCTTCCTAGTGCTGCCCTAGTCTTTATGGTTATATTCTAAAAATTATTTCAGAAATGAGGTTTTTTATATCTGTTCATTGGCCTTGAGTAAAGTGTCTCAGTGTGATGGTCTGATTTTCAGGTAAGCTGTGTTCTTTCTGGCTTGTGCATCATCGCAACTAAAAGATTCTGCACGTGAAACAGATTTCATCTGATGCACAGGAAGGAGCAGAATCTAATTCTCCCTTCCGTTAATGACTTGGTTCAACAGTGTGAATGCAGTAAAGAAGTAAAATCATGTCAAGTCAACTGCTATGACTTGAAATGCACAAGAGTAAGAATATGCAAGTCTTAGTAACTGGCTAATTCTGATTGCATCTTGTGTGCTTGGTATAGTGGCTCCTTCACAGGAGGTTGAAGCTTAATTCTTCATTGTTTGTTTGTAAAGTGCTTTAAGGTCCACATATGGAAGGTGCTATGAATTGTACAAGGAAACTTACTTTACTAAAATCCTCAGCTTTTGGATGGGTCAGTGAAACTTGTGCTTTTGATCATAAACATACTTAGTTTTGCAAATCTTATTAGCACGCTGTAAATACCTGGTCATGATTACTGCTAGGAATTTCTTAATAAAAACATAGTATGTGGCTGCCTGCTGTTACAACATCAGGTTTCAGAGTGGTAGCCATGTTAGTCTGTATCAGCAAAAACAACAAGGAGTCCTTGTGGCACCTTAGACTTACAATTTTATTTGGGCTTAAGCTTTCATGGGTGAAAACCCACTTCATCAGATGCATGGAGTGAAAAATACAGTAAGCAGTATATATGTTATAGGTCATGAAAAGATGGGAGTCACCTTACTGTGTGTGTGTGGTGGTGGTGGGGATGTCAGTGCTAACGAGGCCAATTCAATCAGGGTGGATGTGGCCCGTTCCCAGTAGTTGACAAGAAGGTGTGAGTATCAACAGAGGGAAAATCACTTTTTGTGGTGACCCATCCACTCCCAGTCTTTATTCAGGTCTGATTTGATGGTGTCCATTCTGCAATTTAATTGCAGTTCTGCAGTTTCTCGTTGGAGTCTGTTTTTGAAATTTTTTTTGTTGAATTACCACTTTTAAGTCTGAGTGTCCAGGGAGATTAAAGTGCTCTCCTAGTGGCTTTTGAAAGTTACAGTTCTTGATGTGTGATTTGTGTCCATTTGTTCTTTTGTGTAGAGCAGTGGTTCTCAAACTGGGGGTCAAGACCCCTCTAGGTCATGAGGTTATTACATGGGGGGGTTGCTAGCTGTCAGCCTCCACCCCAAACCCCGCTTTGCCTCTAGCATTTATAATGGTGTTAAATATATTTGAAAGTGTTTTTAATTTATAAGTGGGAGGTCGCACTCAGAGGCTTGCTATGTGAAAGGGGTCACTATGCCAGTGGTTCTCAAACTTCTGTACTAGAGACTGTCTGGTTTGGCCAATGTACATGTCAAAGAGGCAGTGCTGGCACATGGCATATATCACATTGGTAGATGTGCAAGTGATCAAGCCCCTGATGGTGTGGCTGCTGTGGTTAGGTCTTATGATGGTGTCCCTTGAATAGCTGTGCGGACAGAGTTGGCAACAGAGTTTGTTGCAGGGATTGGTTCCTGAGTTAGCGTTTTTTTGGTGTTGTGGTGTGTAGTTGCTGGTAAGTATTTGCTTCAGGTTGGGGGGCTGTCTGTAAAGAAGGATTGGCTAGTCTCCCAAGGTCTGAGAGAGTGAGGGATCGTCCTTCGGGTTAGGTTGTAGATCCTTGATGCACTCCAGGATCTACAACCTAGAGTTTTTAACTTGGAACCCAGAAATGACCAGTGAATACTTCACTTTGCTTGCAGGTGATTGTTGAAGCCATTGAATAGTTTTGCATTCTCTCTTAACCGACCCAGAATCTGCTGTCCTCTAACATGGTTTCCATGTCTCTGGTGTCTGCAGAGCCCAGAAGTGGAACAGCTGGGAAGAGTTGTGGAACTGGACAGTGATATGGCTGACATCACCCAGGAACCAGCTCAGGATTCAATACTAGAAGATAGCATTACAGAAGAGCCGGAACTGGTGCCTGCTTCAACGCACATTGCATCTTCACTTGGTATAAACCCCCATGTGTTACAGGTGAGCCACTTGCTGTTTCTATAGTTACCTAAGAGAGAGGCCCTGCTCTTGCTTTATCCATCTGCCCCATTTCTGACACATCACTGTGGCTTGTCTTCAAAATGGAGCATATTTATGTACAACTTTGAACATTACAATGTATATTTCATCTACCATACCCAGGAGTCTCAAAAAGCTTTACTGTATTAATCACTGGTAAAGTGTTTTATGGGAGGAGGTAAAAAAAGGTCTGTTCTGATTAAAAAAGAAGAATTGAAGTAAGTACTGTGATAGCCTGTCCTGGCTGGACACCAAACACAGGCTATCTCACCTGCTCCTATGAAAATCTGGATAATGTGACCCCTAATGTGCTATCTCAGCTGAAAAATAGTGCTTACGGTGCTATATATGGGTGACCGACTATTTAGCATTTTAATATTGGATCAAAGAAAAACTAACAACTCCCCCACTTGCAGTACCCAGTTACTAGTTGGTTTTCCATTTGAGTACTGACAACCTAAGCAAGGTCTGAGATAACATATCAGCACCTAAGATCATATTGATCAGTATTGGATATTAAATAGAACACCACCATTGTAGTTTAGCAGGTGACTTGTGTAGAGTTAAATCACTGGTTCGTCATAAAATGAGAACTAAAAGCAATCTATTATAATCATCCCATCAGATCACTTATGATCTAATTTGAAATGTAAGTTTCAGCATGAATGGATCAGTGGTGGTTCGTATGTAACTTTTAAAGGTGGCTTGTCTTTTTGGGAGATACTAGTTAGACCTGCTAGCTGCTGCTAATTTATATCAAGGGGTTGTTGTGCTAGCATACAGTCTTGTTCTGATTATTTTAGATCATGAAAGCTTCCTTGCTCGCTGATGAAGAGGATGTAGACTTGATCCTGGATCATCACTTTGGCAAACAGCCTACAAAAATGGATACTTCTCAAGAGATCTGCTCTCCCAGGCTTCCTATTTCAGCATTGCAAGGACAGAAAAGACACTCCTCAGGTACTGTAAGGATCCATATGTCTGCACCAGGAGATAGACACAGGTGTTCACTTTAAAATAGTTTTAGTCTGGGAAAAGCCAATGTTTAAAACTTGTTTTGGGCAGCTGGTGTCTCTTGTGAATTATCCTAACTTTCTAGGTACTGACTCTCTTTCAAGTCTGATCTCTTAACAGTGTTCAAACTGGGTCATTATTTAAATACCCATTTGAGAGCATTAGGATGATATAAAGAGATTGGGTTTAATACCCTTACTGGCAGTTAATTAGTATTTTGCCATTAATTACACATGCAGCTCATTTTGACACCAGCAGGAATTTGTGCGCCTAACTGACAACTATGACCACAAGAGAAAACGTAGCTTGTATATTTAAGAAAGTTGCAATATTGCCAACATTAGCACTGCACGGTCCACTTAAGTGAAGTGTGCTTGACTGGGGTGTTTCATAAGGAGCCAATTTAAGTCCAGTGGTACTTAATAGCAATGCTTACTGTTTCCTGAGGCACCTTTAGGTGACGAAAGCCATGTCTGTTCTAAATCTGTCTACAGCCACACACATTTGTCTGGCACAGAGGGACATGTGTTCTTTCTCTGAGGTACTTAAACACCCTTGTTGGTGTAGTGCTTAGTTTGTACCATGGCGTGGACAATTGTGCTATAGCCTAGTATGACTCTTCATGACCATAATTGTTGTCCCATTCATGCTGCAGTCAGCTGTGTTAAAACCAGGCATGCCTAACTGTATAGTAAATGCTATTGATTACTAGCTACTTTGAATAGTTTTGGTGGAATTTCAGAACATCTTAAATGACCTGTTAAGAAAACTCAAGGTCTGTGCATTTAAGTTCTCTAATCTTCCTTTCAGTTGGAGGGCTGCTGCAATCAAAATTTGCAAGTGTCTCTTTCCTCCAAAGTGCTTGTCTGCCAGATTTTCATGGACCAAGAGCTTCCTCTTTTGGCAATCCTCCATCTGCAGCCTCTTGGACTGGGCTTTCCCCACTACCCTCTGCATTCTCCATGCCCAGCGCAGCCCCAGAGGTGCAACTGAAAACAGTGGGTGCCTGTAGGCAGCAGGGGCTAATACCTCTGGAAAAATCTGTTACTTATGGAAAAGGAAGACTCCTAATGGATATGGCACTCTTTATGGGACGCTCATTTCGTGTTGGTTGGGGACCCAATTGGACTCTTGTAAATAGTGGAGATAAACTGAGTGGATCAAGTGAGCCCAAGGATCTTCGCAATGACTCTATGGAATATGGATTCTTGCCAACTCCTGTTGCTCCTAAATCGTGAGTGGTAATCCATAAGACTAATTCTCCCTTGCAGATATATTGGCGTATATAGAGAGTTATCTGTCCTTGCCTTTAAAATGAACCTTGTTGAATCTTGTATTGGGTAAAAATTTATGGGCCTGTGATATATAGGTGGTCAGACTAGATGGTCTAATGGCCTCTTCTGGCATTAAGCACTATGAATCTGTGGAACAAATAGGGGCCCATATCTTCCCCACTGAGTGCTGCTAGTGTGGGTTGATGTTTAGTGGTGGGAATACTGGAGCACCTCCCCTTTAAATGAAACTTTCAGAGAACTTCCTGTCTGTTCCAGCAAGCTGCAGAATGTAGGTCAAGCTTGCAATGAAGTATGCAGAGACATTAGGCTAGTGCTTCCTGATGATGTGTCCATAACTCTAGAAATGTTTTTGTAGTACTTCAGTTGTCTGAGTAGTGTCCCAAATAAGGGATGAAATCCTAGGATCAGGTTTCTTCATGTCCTATGATTGAAGCACACTGTCAGTTTCAGGATGTTTGCAATTCATTCTGTAACCACAGTGTCTGCAATATGGCCCTTATCTGTTCCTGGGATTGAGTACCTATTGAATATATTGACATCCCATTCAGGTAGAGAAATGGGTTCTGGATTCATTATCCATCTGATGATGATCAGAAACAGGAGAGGTGTGTTTCTGCATAACAAGACTACGAGGTGTGTAAAATAATTCTTTAGTATTGGAAAGATACAGATACTTCTGTTGTTTTCCCCAGACTTTCAGAATCTCCCTTCAAGGTTCATATAGAGAAGCTGACCTTAGAACAAAGGAAGACAGACGGAGACCAGCAGTTATACCTCACACCTCTGGAGATAAAGCTCAAACACAGTACTGTCCATGTAGATGAACGTTGTCCTCTCTTAGCAGCCAACCCAGGAGTGTCTGCCATCCATGACTATGCTGACTGGGTTAGAGACTTTTGTGGAGACTCAGTTGAAATAGAGCGTGAGTATCAAGTTATATACATTGGGGGAGCATAGAATCTAAGTGATAGAGCAGTTTAGTCCAAGTTCACTTCAAATAACTTCAATGCAGCACAATCTGAATAAAATGAAAGGAGAATTGGAAATACAAAAACATAGAAAGGAGCAAAACCAACTCTTTCTCCAGGATAGTGTTTACTTCACATGTGCACTCTCCATAATCTGTTTTTACTCCAAAAAAGATGTATTGACAGACATTTAAAATAGTTGACTGGTTGTGGCCACCTCATTTCATTTTATTGACTTTAAAATGGCTGAATCAGATGCACGCTGGGCTGATGCATTGTGGGGTGCTAATCAGCTGATATAAATTTAAAAGTAAGTAGTCTAATCCTATGAATGTAGGACAAATATAGGACTGATACAGCACCCTCTACAGCATTTTTCCAAATTCCTGGTACGTATGTCTGTCTCCTTTTTGTGACCACTTAATTTTTTGTTCTCCAGCTGTGGTTAAGTACTGGTGTTTGACATGGATGTTGTGTGAGGCAATCTGGGGCCACCTGAAGGAGTTGGAAGCCAGCTTGGAGGAGCCCAGTGAGTACATTGTAACCCTGGAGCGCAGGAAAGCCTTCTCCCGCTGGTTATCACAGACTGCAGCAGCACGAATTGAAGAGGAAGTCTCACTGTCCCAGCATGAGAATCACATAGAGGCTGTATTTAGCTACCTTACTGGGAAGAGGATCAGTGAGGCTTGTAGGGTGGCACAGCAATCAGGTAAGAATCTTACAGCTCACAGCTGACTTTGGGATTTACAGGGACTACTGCATTTTCCCCCCATTGTTACCAAGATCAATGTTAGGTTCAGCCTTACTGTAGAAATTGCATGATTATTGAGGAAAGTGTACAAGAGGGGCTAATCATATGTTTCTACTGCAAGTATTTTTGGGGGGACAGAAAGAAACCGTGGGTCTCCCTCAGGATGGAATTTGGTGCAGGGCATTTTACACTTCAAACTCTAAACCTCTGCTGAGGCTTTAGTGATTTCCTACTGAGAGAAACTGACTACTCAGAGTTTTACTAGCTTAAGGCAGAGAGAGGAATAGCTTAGCCACTTTCTGCTGATCTATCTGGGGAACCTTACAGCTGTTTCTTGTAACTCATATTCCAGTGTTATAATGTAAATATGCTGTGTTCAGAGTCTGCCTTCTAGCCCAGTAAATCTGCTTTGAACGTTGCTGTAGTAAAGCAGCTGTAATTGGGCCAGTTCTTAGCTCTTTGTTCTGACAGTGTGTAGGTAGGAAGAGCACATGCTCTGGAAGCGGTTTACTTCCACCATTCTGTAATGGCTGTAATCTGTGTGAAGTGTACACCAGAAACTTCCTCTCTCCTTGATTAGTGCAAATAGCAGTGACCACTAATATAACTGATTACGGTGTTTGTTTTTACAATTTTATAAAATAAGCTTCTAGGGCTGGGTATTGGTTTTTGAAGCATACTTGTTTGGCTTAAGTGACTACTTCAGCTTTTAACATTACTGACCTTTTTCTTGCCTTCCTGCTTCTTTCTTATGCTTATGGTTGATTCTGAAGGAAATCTAATTAGTCTAACTTTAATCTCCATACCTGTGACTTTTTAGAGTACGAGTTACTTCCATTTTTTTTAAATCCCGTTGTTCACTTGTGGCTGGTAGTTTTTCCTTCCATCCCACTGTGCTCACAGCAGTTATTGCATAAGGAACTAGAAAACAGCCTGACTTTCCAAGCCAACCAAACTGCATGTTGTAGGACTGTGGTCTGTGATGTCCCAGAGAACTCTGCTGACGTGCTATTTTATTTCCTTTAGGAGATCACAGGCTTGCCCTACTCCTCTCCCAGTTGGTAGGCAGCCAGCAGGTTCGGGAGCTCCTCACAATGCAATTAGTGGACTGGCATGGATTGCAGGCAGACTGCTTCATTCAGGAGGAGAGATTGCGCATCTTTGCTCTGCTGGCTGGAAAGCCTGTAAGTCTTGCTGACAATTTGTCACGTCTGTATAATTGAAAGCTAACTACTGCTAAGTAGGAAAAATAAATGACTGTCTTGTAGACAAAGGGTTCTCAACCTCTTTATTTGAGACCTACCCCAACATGCTATAAAAACTCCATGGCCTGCCTGTGCCACAACTGTTTTTCAGCATATCCAGTAGATTAAAAGCCAGGGCTGGTGTTAGGGGGGTAACAAGCAGGGCAATTGCCAGGAGGCCCCGCAAACTGAAGTTGCTCAGGCTTTGGCTTCAAACCCGTGCAGCAGGGTTTCCATTTCATCTTCAGTGTCATGTGACGGCACTCGAGCTTTGACTTTCTGCCCTCGGCCCCAGTGACTCTTAACACTGGCCCTGCTCTCTGGTATATTTTGGCAGACCCGCTGAAGCCTGCTTGTGCTGTCCACCCGCCCGCCTCCCCCCGCCCGGGGTCCTTGGATTCTTGGTTGAGAACTGCTGTTGTAGACTAGCTTTTGTTAAGTGAGGAGCACATGTTCTAGAGTCGCTGTTAAAAGGGGTGTTATACTGACTTCCCAACGCATGCAGACCAATGCCATGTGTCCAGTCTCTTAAATACAAAGGGTTTCATTTGGTCTCTTCCTAATGCATCCTTTCAGTGGTCAGTGTTGCTCATATAATCTAGTCAGAGGCTACAAAACTAGGCATTGCTCATTCTCAGTGTAACATTCACTGCAAACCTGCTGTAACCCTTGCAATCTGTTGTTCAGGTGTGGCAGTTATCTGAGAGAAAAAGCATTAATGTGTGCTCACAGCTGGACTGGAAGCGTTCTATTGCTATCCATCTCTGGTATCTGCTTCCACCAACGGCTTCTATTTCCAAGGCACTCAACATGTACGAGGCAGCATTCCAGGTATGTCATTAACGCCTTTAAAAAAGGGAAGCATGGCTCTTCCAGGCATTGCAGCAAAGTAGGTGTTCTGCGTGCTCTTAAGAACATGACTTACTGTTTAAAGGGCAGCATCTGTTTCTCAAGAGGCTTGATTCAGGATTAGTTAGCAAATTGTGGTGGTTCAATCCTATCTTGACCAGAAATGGGTTAGCATTACAACTAATCCTGAGGAAACCGAAAGTCCCATTTCATCACTCCTTTTACACAAAGGCTGCTTCTTTGAACAAATATCTAAACCGAACTTCAGATGGCATTTTGTGAACAGTTGGTGCAAGCCTTTCAAACCCATGACAAACCTCTTGTTGTGTTTTGAATATTTGTACTTTGCTACATTCAAAGCACATAATTAAGTTTGTCGTCTGCCCAACCCTTTCCATTATAGACCCCTGTTTTCAGGCCCTGCTTGTTACTTTGTTAAACTTTAAACTTGAGGCCGAAATTTTGTGTTGGGTGTCTGCCTCAGGCTGAAATTTTTGGAAAACGTAAGCAAAATCAGTTCAGCTGTTTTCTCAGGATGAGGTTTGGGAAAAATACATTGATTTACTAAGTTCTTACTACTTTCATTGTAAGCACCTCTGTGCTTTGGAGCAGGGACTTGAAATTTGGATAAAGGGTCACTCTGGTGTAAGGAATATATCTTGTAACATCCTTGTGAAAATTTGGCCAGGTTATGAGCCTCTGAAAATTGCCCTTTTCATGCAGACTTTGAGTTTGGCAGGTAAATTCTCTGATTCCATCTGTACTGAGCATACTCCATGGTCTGAACAGGCTTTTCCCAGCAGTTGGGCTGCAGTGGCACAGCACACGGACTGAGAGTGGGGAGACGCTGCAGTGTGCTCAGTGCTCCACCTGCTGGTGCCTTGGCAGCAAGAAGGAAACTATCTGACTGAAACGCAGATGGATGCAGAGACATCCGGAGGGCTGGCAAGTGGGAGACTAGGAAGAGGAACCAGTTAGTAGGTGGTAGATGAGTGGTCCAGGGGTGGACTAGGCTGAGCACAAGCTGGAGGAGCTGAGGAAGATGGTTCTATAATTGCTAGAGTACTCTCCCTGAGAAGGTGAAGTTGAACCGTGGATTTCTGAATCTTTGCTTTCCTCTGCTGTCAGCAAATAGCTGTGAAACCTAGGGGCAAAATGTTTCAGTTCTAGTGCCTGACTCTCAGAGAATGACAGCCTGGCAGCTACTAAAGCAGCAGAAGTCTCTGTTATGGATCAACAGGTTCTAATCCTTGTAATGAACCTTGTGTGATGTTCCCTTGATGAAATTTCTTCTTTTAATTTGGCTTTTTTAAAAACCTAGGAAATTACACACACACACACACACACACACACACACACGGTACATTAAAAGAATGTCTGCAAAGTCAAGCACTCAAAAGTTAAGAAATGGTCCTGCAATTTTAATTTAGTTCCTGTGCATATGCATTATGATTAAAGCTGCAAGTTTGTCACAGAAGTTATGGATTCTGTGACTTTCTAGGACCTCCATGGCTTCTGCAGCAGCTGCGTATGGATGGCCCAAGGGCTGTCTGTGCAGCTTGGGCAGCCCCATGGCCAGCCACTGCTGGGGCACTCGGGTCACTGCCCTCTTCCCATCCAGCAGCAGCAGGAGTTCGGGTGCTTGTGAGAGGGGGCTCAGGGTTGGGGGTTGAGATGCAGGAGGGAGTTAGGGCTCTGGGCTGTGCTTACCTTGGGGCGGGGAGGGGGCTTCCCGAAAGCTGTGACTTGTCCCTCCCATGAGAGTCCTAGCTCTGTACGTTGCCTCTGTCCGCAGGCACCACCTCTGCAGTGCCTATTGGCTACAGTTTCTGGCCAATCGGAGCGGTGGAACCGGCACTTGGGTCAGGGGCAGCGTGCGGAGCTAGGATCTGAGGGAGGGATATGTCGCTGCTTCTGGGGAGCCGAAAGGAGCCAGGTAAGGAGCCTGCCAACCCCCCCGTGTCCCCCCTCCACATACCCTCCCCCAGCACCAGCAGGGGGTCCCAGTCACTTCCCCTCCCCCCCCGAGCACTCGCAGGGCACCCCCCCCCCCCGATTTAGTTGGATATATTTAGTACAAGTCATGGACAGGTCACCAGCTGTGAATTTTTGTTGACTGCCCGTGACTAAAACGTAGCCTTAATTACACTGCTCTACAGTCAAAATGCTTCTGAAATAAATGTAGTCCAACTTTACTAATTCTGGGTCACTGAGAACGAAAAAGATGCTTAAAATTGTTGATTGGCTCTAGTTTTCAAGATATGCTATTGGGTCAGTATATATGACCCTTGACTTGGGAATGGCAGAGGATAAGTGAGTTATAGAGGGAAGGGATCTCAATTTAAACCAGAAATGACTAAAATACATCTTTGACTGGATCTATGAATAAATCTATGACTGGGTTTGGACAGTACTTGCTTTTTAGGCAAAACAATGAATGATGCAGTCTGAAGCTGGTGTTGCGTCATACATGATATGAATTGCATCATGTTATTCTTAGAAGTCATGGATGATCCAATCATAACGAAGCTTACATCACTCTGCTGAACAAATTGCCCTATATCAGCTCTAGAAATCATACAGTGTCGTGCTCTCTTATTTGTCAGTGTTTGATTTTGCAAAGGGACACATTTCTGTTTAGCCAAAGTGAGCAGAGATGCCTTGTACTTGTGTGAAGAGTGCAGTTAACTTCTATGTTTGTGGTGAAGTGACTTTTGCATCACAAAAGCGCAGTATAACCACTATGGTTAAGAAAGCCTATCACCTTTATTTTGGCTGCAAAATTGGAGATCAGGACAAGAGGTGGGCCCCACACATATGCTGCAACACTTGTGCAACAAATCTTTGCCAGTGGTTGAACAGGAAAAGGAAGTCTATGCCTTTTGCAGTGCCAATGATTTGGAGAGAGCCAACAGATCATACCAGCAATTGTTACTTCTGCATGGTGCCTCCAGTTGGGAAAGGTGTGTCAAAGAAGAAAAAGTGGACTGTGCATTCATTATCCAAACATTCCATCAGCTATACGCCCAGTACCCCACGGAGAAGGACTGCCGGTTCCTGATGCACCAGAATCATTCTCACTTGAGTCAGACGAGGAAGAGGAAGAGGATGAAACGTCTGGTCCTGAACCATCAATGTCACAGGACCCACATTTTCTCCCATCCTCCTCCTCTGAACCACACCTCATAACACAAGGTGAACTGAATGACCTTGTCAGGGATTTGGAACTACCCAAGAGTAAGGCAGAGCTGTTCGGCTCCAGACTACAGCAGTGGAATCTCCTGGCAGGCTATCAGGGCAAATGGAGCCCTTCAATGCTTGCAGACTATTGCTGGACAGTGACAAGAGATGCTCCATGTAATGAATACAAGAGACAAGCAAGAAGCGCCGAGTAGACACTGAATAGGACTAAGCTATGTACATAATAGTTTTTTGCCTTTTGTTACATAATACATTTTGTTTATATAACCCTTTTGCTGATTTTTAAAGTGTTACATAACAGGACAGGTGAAATATTATCATGTAAAGCAACCATAAACACACGAGAAGACCTAGGTTTACAATTTATGATTAAAACTCTACTATCTACACAATAGACAGACATAAAATGTAAAAACTTAAATATCTTAGAAACAGTAGCCAATCAGTTGTTTTAATTGTCATATTTGAATCATCACATCAAAATACATAATAAATATCACATTTTATCTCTGAAGCAGATGACTTCTCAAAAATTGTAGACCAGTGTTATGATAGTATGTGATCATGTAATTAGACTCTTTTCCACAGATCCTCCGCCTCTTTCAGTGCACAGGATGATGGATGAATCAGGATTGTGTAGTGAAGGAAACTAACTGTAGAATCCCTGCTTCTTTTGTTGTATAATGAATAGACAGAGGATTGCGGGAAGAAAGGATGATTTGCTTTTAAGTGATTTGAGCACATATACATTCCACTGCAGTTGTATGTGCCCAGTGCATTTGAGTCAGACTTTTGCCTGCTCTCTTGCCAGAGAGATCTTTGACCCTGGTACGTTAGAATCTGGGACCAGCTCCAGCAGCTACAAACTTACTTCTGGGCTGCAATAACTCTGCCATGTTGTGCTTCTTGGACTGCTCCGAAGCCCTCTGGACATGTAGCAGTCACACAATCCCAGGAAGAAGTCACCTTCAACTCCTGTAGCCACTTTGAAGCTCCTGCAGGACCACTAAGTCACCCCATGTTTGGAGTCCACAGACCAAGAAGAGCCAGTGGAGGAACCCCTGGGTATTCCTCCTCACATATTGACAATGGATATTTACAAAGCAGCCATGTGGTCATCAGTACATACTTTTCTAGATACTCTGCCATCAGTAAAGTTTTCCAGGTGATGCCAGTTTTGGCAAGTCAGTCTCTTCAAATCTCAAGTCTGACCACCTGCAAGAGTACTGATGGTGTGTCACAGTGGAATGTCTATATGCACAATCACTCATAAAACTTACTTGTACAGTAACTATTCTTCAAGATGCACACGTACAGGACACTCCCATCTACTTTGGATATTATTTAGCAGTGCAAAGAGCTGTAGAGGGAGGCTGCAGCAGCCATGCCCCTTTTATGTGCTCAGCTCTGAGCATGAGGAAAGTGGGGTGCATGCGCCACCTAGTGGTACTGTTGGCAAAAGTCTTTGACTTGCATGCACCTACAGTGGAATGTATGTGCACAATACATCTCAAACAGTTTCTGTACAGGTAAGTAACTGGGGTTTCTGTGATTTAGGCAGTCAGATACTGCCATGGAGAACTGTCTGCTGTCCCTTCTTCTGCCACAGGGTTCATATTTGATACCAGGCAAGCCACCTAAATCAGACTTTTCACAGGTAGCCACTGTGTGTTCCTCAGTTTGATTAGTAATGCATCTGCCTTGTTTCTCCATCTGTAAAATGGGGATAATACATCTCACCTGAAAGGGATGTTGTGAAGATAAATTCATCAATGTTTGTGAAGCTACAATAAGTGCTATAGAAAAATCCTTGAGGAAATCAGCTCTCTGTTCAGAGAATGGGTTTCAATAGCATTCAGCTAATAAGGCCTAGAGCAACGCATTGAACAATGAAGATAAAACAAAATATGGGATGCTACTCAATGAGCATCATCCAGCTTGTGTACTGACTGAGGCAGTGGTCCTGTGAGGAAGAAGTATGATCAGGTAATTTCTGTATCCTAATGCATATGCACAAGGGGGCCAAATGAAGATTGCGGTGCAGCCTTAATTCTGGCACTTCCTTACTTTGTGCTTGATTCTGCAGCCTTTTAAAAAAATTACCTTGTGAATGCAACTTCCTAGCTTTTTAAAACAGCAAACTGAAAAAACTTTCCATTACAATGTAAAAGAGCCAGGTGACACTGCAAGGGCATTTTTAATAGGTGGAATATAGCTCCCAGAGGTGTCTACTAAAGGCTAGCTAATGGCCACTACACTGGCAGTCTCACATGTGGGTGTATTTTGCTGAAGCAGAAAGCATATCAGACTCATAATTCACAGGAGTTGTGAGGTTCTGAATGTGTGTGGTGTATGTAGCAGTGCTGTTCTATTTGGTTTGCTGTCACTAAGTGTAGTCTGTGGTACAATACTCTACAGAACACCGCGGAGTGTGAGAAATATGCCTGCTGTCCCTTGCCTCCCTACCTAGAGGATTTTGGCTGTGTACTTGAGGAAGATGACAGCACAGAGAGACCCCTGAGAGATGTCTGCTTTCACTTGTTAAAGCTCTACAGTGACAGGTAAATGGGAATCCGAACACCAAAAGAGCCTTTATTGGGTCCATCACTCTTGTTCTGCAAATATAGAATTAATTAGTCATAGTTGTCTCCTCTCCGTATGATCTGTCCCTAAGTCCAAGATGTTGGAGGAAACACCACTGGGAGTGAATACTTCCCCACAGGTCTCTTAGGTTTGATTACTCTCCTTTACACCAAATTCCCTGCCTCCTGCAGTGCAAACAGAAGTAGTTCAGTACTCCCACCGTGCCCAGTTAAGGTCCTAACATATAGCTTTTTGGGGAAAAGCAGCAAGCAAAATTCTCCCAGACCCAAATTTCCAGCACTTTGTTCCCCAAATAAGACAACTGCTAAGTTAGTCGTATAGCCCATTTGTGTCTGGGAGAGAAGTTGGTCCTGAAAAGAAATGAAGCATCAATTTAGCATCTCTCTGAATGTTAGTAAGCCAGGCCACATGAAAGCTTTCTTTTGACAGTTTTGGAAAGGATATTTTATTTGATCAGCCCAGTATAGAAGTCTTGTCCGTAACTATACTTGTTCTCCTGTAACTTCAGCGTGTGTTCTGAATGAGGGTGAGGTATTCTTATCTTCTGATGTGCAGTTGCCTTTTTTAAAGCTGCTGATAAAATAACGCAGCAGGTGCATATTCCTCAGAGGAAACATGCCACTCTGGTTGCAAACTCAAAGAAGCTCTATAGAATATTAACTATTGAACTTAAATAGGACACTAACTTACTTCCAGAGGCATTCAGTAAAGAAAACAAAGGAATTGTCAGGAGCTAAGTATCACCAGTACTTGGATTTGTTATGTGGGCCCCATGAACTACTTGTCTGCTTCTTGTTACTTATGTTCTAAATCCATCTCTCGGCAGATGCTATGATCTCAATCAGCTGCTCGACCCCAGAAGTATTACTTCTGACCCCTTGGACTACCGTCTTAGTTGGCACCTGTGGGAAGTACTTAGAGCCTTGAATTACACTCATCTATCAGAGCAGTGTCAAGGAGTGCTGAATGCCAGCTATGCTGCCCAGCTCGAAAGTGAAGGACTCTGGGAATGGGCCATTTTTGTACTGCTGCATACATCTAATACATAGTAAGTACAAGGCAGACTTCTCTTGATGTGTACCTTGGAAGGAGTATTTGTAGTTGTATACAGCGTGGAGCACTTATCTGTGGACACTAGTGGCTTTTCTTGAGGTACTCAAAATGAAACTGCACAGTGATTGATCGTAGTGCATCAGTTTTAAAATATGTGAGAATTGCAAAGTGCCACAAAATTTCCTAGTCTAGGATGTCATCACTGCTAGTAAGTGCTTTGTAAAATGACGTTACAATTCCATATGCTGCCCTTACAATTACAACTATGGTGCTCACAATTTAACAAAATAACTTGTTCACCACTCACCTAGATTGCCTAGTGCAGCCTGTCTTTTTTTCTTTTAGACTGTAAGTTCTTTGCAGCAGGATTACATTGTTTTATATCATGCTGAGAGCATTGTAAGAACTAAATAGTGATTGCCCCTCTGTGGGTTGAAACCTGGTCTTCTAATTGGCATGGACTATAAAAATGGACTACACCACTGCTTTGTAGAATGCTAATACTCTTAGATCTAACTTATTTGAAAGGATAAGGAATTAGGAATACACAGATGATGATGTCATTAACATGACATTTTGTAGGGGTGTAGTTTTTGTTCATGAATAAACTAAGTAGTGCCAATAGTTTCCTCATTTGAGGAGTGAAAAGAGTTGGATTAAATTTTGGCTGGTTACCAGGACTTGGTGATTTCAGAACAGAGTTGTAGAGAATATGATTGAGAGGGGTGTTTAAAGGGACATAGTCGATTGGAAAATCGCATGTCTGAAATGTGTAATTTTGCTAGAAAAAGGACAAGGTGGTAATATCTTTTATTGGACCAACTTCTGTTGGCAAAAGACAAGTTTTCGATCTTAGCTGTTCAGGTCTGATTAAGTTGTGCAACATCTAACATTATTGTAATTCATAAGTTAGCCAAAAATTGTTTTCAGTTGATTACTCTACACTTAGTTTTGACCATGGTGGGAAAAAACCCTACAAACATCAGCAAGAGAAGGTGCACTTTAAAAGTAAAGTAAAATTTGAAAAGGAGTTTTAAAAACTATGATATTTCAAGGGTGCTCTTTCAAGTTTATTCTTTTCATACTGACCACTTAAAAAAATATAATTTGCATTTCAAGGAAATATTGGAGTCCTAAAATGTAGGTAGTCAGAGTGACAAAATTATCTAACTTCTGTGACTGTTACATAACTACTCTTAATACTGCAGAGCAATGATATTCAGACCTCAGTGGTTCAGGGAGCCAAATTAGAGATCAGCATTACCCAAAAGAGCCACAGTTGTGTGAATTCCTGGTTTCATTTACTATTTTATATTTATATGTATATTCTCACAGTAAAATGACTGAACAAATATTCCACAATTGGTTAATAACATAGTAAAAAGATCCTGATTGGTTGTTGGTTAAATCACATAGCGTTTTAATATCATGTGCAATTAGAGCACAGTTTGACACTCTTCAGTGGGGTCTCTTCTCACATTTTTAATGTTGGAATCTAGGCTTGTTGGCATTTCTTAGTGTCACACACTTATGGTGTCACCTTGATCACTTTTGCTTGTAGGTGTTAGGAGTACTGAACTCTCAGAACTGTCTGGCAACATCTAACTAACTTTTGTGTGTCATACTAACCACAAATGGATTAATCTGTCTAAAACAGTGGCCCTCAAACTTTATTACCTTATGCCCTCCCTTATCCCTCTCCGTGTTCCCTTCCACCCCACCCTCTGAGGGGCCAGGAGTGGGGCTGCAGCTGCGGGAGAGGGACATGTGGACAGAGGTAAGGGAGCTGAGGCTGGGGCCACTGCCGGGTGGTGGTCCCTCTCCAGCCCCAAATGTTCCTCTGCACCCCATAGTTTGGGGACCCTTGGTCTAAAAAATGCCTTTAAAATGGCTGCTTTCTGCTAGAACTCTATTCCAGATAACTCCGCCCACTCACTTATCACTTCTTGCCTTTGTTTAGACCACAGAATAGTATCATTCCCCTCAAAAGGCTTCAGTGCTAAGAACTGATATGCAAGGGGAAATTATGTATGGCTAACATGGATTGCTTCTTATGAATTTGGGAGTCATTACTTGCGTCATAGCTATAGACATCTTAATACTAATTACAGATATAAGTGACTGCTCACAAAATATGCCCATTTCTAGAGCTCTGATTTTTCGAGGGTGAAACATGAAATGACGGCCTGTTTGAATAGCTAGTTGCTGTCTGTTCCCATTAGCACACGTGAGAAAGCAGTGCGTGAATTCTTAAACCGCCACTGCGTGCTGTCAGAAACGCCAGAATCCTGGACAAAGGAGACTTTCCTGACACAAAAGCTCTGCATTCCACCAGAATGGATTCAAGAAGCTAAGGCAGTTCGGGCAAGGATGGAGGGAGATAAGCATAAAGAGGCCCTCTACTTGTTCAAAGCTGGACACTGGAACCAGTGTCACAAACTGGTCATCAGGCACTTAGCCTCAGGTGAGATTTGTCTCCTAGCTTTGTCATGCGGGCTTCTGCATGCTGAAAGTGGCTGTCAGTAACATTAAGTGGGTCTATTAGCTGTATTAAAGTAAATCTGTTGTTTGGTACCCTGATATAGAAGTCCTCCATATAAAACAGAGCATGAGGGTGATGCATACTTCACCTAATGTGCCCCAGCCCTGACTTCCAGGGATCACTTCTGGGGTGAAGATGGCGGTCCTCATTCCCATTGGGCTCCTGGCCCCTGTGGACACTCCTTCTTTTTCTAGGAATTGAGCTGGTACAACAAATTCACTTCTTCGAGTGATTGCACATGTCCATTCCACTTCAAGTGTGTGCATGCTCAGTACACCAGAGCCAGAGATGTTTCTAATTTGTGGTACCCATCGGAGCGACAGATGTGCCTTCAGCACACTTGTGCAACTGACTTAAGGTGTAAAGGGGAGAGCTTCCCTGGATCCACCTCTGACTTCTTCTTACTGCCTGTGGTCAGTAGCTGGACCATTTCGCTTTATCTACCTACACTTTTCCCTATCAGTGGTTTCCTGTGTGTTTCTGTATAGTTAACTAGTGTGATTTCTGATTTAGAGCTACTTGTTCCTATACGTAGCCTAGATTTTTTTTCTTTCTTGTCTTAGTTTTCTGGCATCAAGTCCCTCTTACACTGAGAGGGTAGACTTCAAGCTGGAGACAGAAAAGGACAGGGAGGTGAGATTGCTCCATGTGCTTATTGAAAGCTGACTTATTGTCCCCCTTCTGAGCCTTCCTGCTCTGGGTGAAAAATAGTGTACTTCCATCTCAGCTAGGAGTGCCTCTCTGGATGTTGCTCCCTCCTCAGTCCCCGAGAAGATAGTTGGAGAGAAGGCATTGATCCCCGTCTCTGGCACTGAGGTAAAAGCACAAGAAATCCAGGGAGCACTATTCTTCTAAGTTCAGTAAATCAGATCTTGGCACCAGGAATCTTGATCTCCTGTCATTTACCAGCAGAGCAGTGGAGAAGGCTGTCAAAAAAGCAAACAGGATGTTAGGAATCATAAAAAAGGGGTAGAAAATAAGACTGAGAATATATTATTGCCCTTATATAAATCGATGGTACGCCTACATCTTGAATAGTGTGTACAGATGTGGTCTCATCTCAAAAAAGATGTACTGGCACTAGAAAAGTTTCAGAGAAGGGCAACTAAAATTATTAGGGGTTTGGAACGGGTCCCATATGAGGAGAGATTAAAGAGGCTAGGGCTCTTCAGCTTGGGAAAGAGGAGACTTAAGGCGGGATAATGATAGAGGTATATTAAATCATGAGGGATGTGGAGAAAGTAGATAAGGAAAAGTTATTTACTCATTCCCATAATACAAGAACTAGGGGCCACCAAATGAAATTAATGGGCAGCAGATTTAAAACACATAAAAGGAAGTTCTTCACACAGCACACAGTCAATCTGTGGAACTCGTTGCCTGAGAAGGTTGTGAAGGCTAGGACTATCACAGGGTTTAAAAGAGAACTAGATAAATTCATAGAGGTTAAATCCATTAACGGCTATTAGCCAGGATGGGTAAGGAATGGTGTCCCTAGCCTCTGTCAGAGGGTGGAGATGGATGGCAGGAGAGAGATCACTTGATCATTACCTGTTAGGTTCACTCCCTCTGGGCACCTGGCATTGGCCACTGTTGGTAGACAGGATACTGGGCTGGATGGACCTCTGATCTGACTCTGTACGGTCACTCTTATGTTCTTATGTGGACTCTTACTGCGGTGCCAACATTCTCAGGGAAGCAACCGTCAGACCAAGGTCTCAGGGCAATGTGGCAGCAAGAGACTTGCTTATGCTCCTGGTAGGGGTTTCTCCAGGCATGCAGAAGGAATACCAGTAGGCCTAAGTTCCTCCCCACTCTCCGGCACACTTGCTGCCAGCAGACGGGTCCCATGTTGTTTCCAGGTAGGGGCAGAAGTTTGCAGTACTATTGATGATCAAGTCCTCAGAACATTGCAACTCTTTCTTGTCCTGTCCAGTCCAGGGATAAGCCTAGCATGTTATGTCTCATGGAAGGGTAGACTGCTGTTTGCCTGTCCCATTCCTCTGCTCCTGAAAATACTGCACAAGCTCCAGCAGGACCAAGCTCACATAATTTTTATGGTACCAGCCTAGCCTTGTCAGCATTGGTTCTCCAGTCTGCTAAATGTCTGTCAGGAGTCCAGTACCACTACCTCAGGAACCTGGCATAATATCCCAGAACCATGGTCGGATGTTAGATCCCAACCCATGCACTCTTCATTTTACAGCATGGATGCTCTGTGGTTAACTCCAGAGTCTGAATGTTCTGTGGACATGGAAAACAGTCTTCTAAACATCAGGAAACTGTCCATTGGATATGCTTACATGATGAAGCGGAAGGATTTCTCCAGTTAGTCTCAGCAGATGGGTATTTTGCTGATCCTGGCTATCCAGCATATCCTGGATTATTTGCTTCACCTGAAGCATTAGGGCCTCTGTTCCCTTAGAGTTCACCTGGCAGCTATCCTCACATTCCATCCATCAATAGATGACAGATCAGAGATTTCTAACCCGATGATCATCAGATGCTCAAATGGTGTGGACAGGCTGAAGCCACACACAGGATCCCATCCGTCCATGGGACTTGAATTTGGTACTAGCTGCATTTGTGGTGCTACCTTTCGAGCTGGTGGCCACCACTTCTTTCTTATATTTGTTTATGAAGGTAGCATTCTTGGTGGGCATTTTCTCCACTGGGAAGATGGTGAATTTCTGTGCCCTGGTTGCTGACCCTCCATCCGTCTTTTTTTAATTAAATAAGGACAAAAGTTTACTTACATCCTCATCCTAAGTTCCTCACTAAGGTGTTTTTTTCCCCTCTAAGTTTCACTTTCACTTTAATGAAACCATATACTTACAAGAATATGGCTTAGGAAAAAAGGATGATAAGAATGGAGAGGCTTCATAGTTGAGATGTTAGAAGGGCATTGGTGTTTTTATTTGGACAGAACTAGGTCTATTTTAAGGTCTGCACAGCTGTTTGTTTCAGTTGTGTGCATAATTAACGGCTTCTCAGTTTCTTTGCAACAGTTTTCATTGCGGATTTCATCCTGCATGTGTCTGTGCTATGACAGTGCCAAAGTATCCCACTAGGAAGGGTGGTAGCTCACTCCAAAGAGCCCAAGCAGCTCCCTCTTCTATTTTGGGTCAGGTATCCATGAGATATTTGTAATGCTGCAACATGGTCATCATTGTATACTTTTACAAGACACTGTGCTATATCCCTGCAATCCAGGAATGATGTGAAATTTGAGTGAGTAGTTCAGTTGTTCAGGTAGACACTGAAACCCTTTTCTAGTCTCAGCAGTCCATCACCTGAAATGGAATGGACATCTTCAGTCACTTGAAGAAAAAAAACTGTTAGTAACTTCTTCTGTAACCATTCTTCAAGATGTCCATTCCATGACCCATCCACCTTCCCCTCTAAGCATGCTAATGGCACATGAGCTTCACCAAGCGGTACCGTCAAGGGAAGAAGATCTCTGGCTCTGGTGCACTAGGCATGCACACACCTGAAGTAGAATGGACCTGTGCAACACATCTCAAAGAACAACTATAGAAGAGGTAGTATGGGTTTTTTGTTTGGTTTTTTTTTTTCCTCATAGGCCACAAATTCGGTAAAAAATTTCTGATCGTTACTGTTCCTGGCCAGATTTGAACCTGGAAATTAGGTGTAAGATTGAATTTGCCATTACTAGTCCTTAAGCTACTCCCCCTTTGACTTTCTAATGTTGTTTAGCTATTAGCCTTGATAGACACGTATCAGCCCTCAATCATCCAAGTATCCATCAGCTATACTGAAGGGTACCAGTTTAGAGCAAGAGGTTTCTCATCCAGTTGTCGTCTTCAGATGCTATTATTAATGAGAACTACAACTACCTGAAAGGATTCCTAGAAGATTTGTCCCCTCCAGAGCGAAGTACACTCATCCAGGACTGGGACACAGCGGGGCTGGTTTACTTGGACTACATCCGGGTCATCGAGATGCTCGACAGGATTCAGCAGGTAACTGTGTAAAAATTCTGATTCTTTCAGTGTTCATGCAAACAGAGTTTTTATTTTATTTTTAAAATAGCTGTATGTTCACTGTTTAGTAAACGCTTAGATGCTCCCTCACAGACATAGGCATGTCAGTTGTGTCTTGCATGTGTTTGGACACTTAGAAATATACTAGGGGTTCCACAGAATAAGTGGTCTCTGCCCTGAAGAAGTCTTAATTCAACATGACAGAATCAGGTGAGGGGAAGGAAAGGGAGAAAGGGTAATGACGACAAAGGGTAAAACCATGTGTTTACCAATGGGACACCCAGACACCTTGATGGTGCTGCTGCTTTACCTTTTCCTCCCTCTATTTTTGCAAGTTGGACAACAGAAGTTAGTTTTCATCTGCTCCTTACAAACATGCTGCAAAACTAAAACTCCTTTGTGTTGATGGGTTTTTGGCTTGGATTGGCACAGTCAAGAGCTTCAGACTTTATATTCTCTGCTAAGATATTTGTTCTAACTCTTATTGGCATGGTAGCCTGGTACAGGAGGCCCCAAAGAGCCTGCAAATTGTTCTTTTTAATTGAAGCCATTCTGCTATGTAATTGATTGACTGTCTTGGGTTTGCTTTCAGCTGGATTGTTCTGCATACGAGTTGGAGAGGTTACATACCAAAGTGACATCTCTATGCAATAGGATAGAACAGATACAGTGCCACAATGCCAAGGACCGATTGGCTCAGTCTGGTAAGGCTCTTTGTACAGTGTCATAGGTGTGCATGGCAATACACAGGGTGATAGTCAAGCTTCTCAAGGCAGGGATCTTACAACTAGGGATGTAAAGGGTTAACCAGTAAGCATAGTCTTATTGGTTAACCGCCTTAATCGTTAACTCCTGTGCCGGCTGGAGGGGTGGTGCCCGGCTGGAGTGGCCCCAGCCTTAGCCGCTGAAATGGTTAACCATTTAAAGAAGGTATTTTTAATTGTTTAAATAGTAAATTTTTCGAACAGTATTTACATCTCAACTTACAGCCTACCCGGACTAATAGTGGCCATCTAACCATAATGCCAGAATTTTGCTTTGGCTTGCATTTCCTGCTGTAGGGCTGGCAGCCTTGGCTGGTGCAGGTGATACATGTAAAGCAGCCACGACAGCAACATTTTATCTGGCATTTTATTTTACTCTTTTTAATTTACTGTTCATCTGTGGCTAATCTGATAGGTGTGCTGTCCCAATGGCCCGTCAGTATTAAGTCCCTGTAGGGCTCTAGAGAGACTCAAAAACAACCTGCATATAAAACTACTAGCACTGGTACAAAATAAATTGATAATTCTTGGTACCACCGTGAGCTCAGCTGCCAGATTGTGATAAATGACTGACGACCTTCTGTGTCTTTAGTCATAGCCACAAAGGCGCTGCAGTACCCTGCATGCTACTTGCCACTTTTCTCCTCCTGCCTTTGGAGATTTGCCTTTGCACCCGTTTAACTAGGGCCATCAGCAACTAGCTGTCGATGATAGGTTTCTTCAGCCTTGGTATTCTACCCACCTGCAGTCTAATTCAGGCAGCCACCTAGAGACGTAAGAGTTAGTCGCAGAATTTAAGGCTAGAAGGGGACAACCAGATCATCTAGTCTGATCTCTGGCCACCATCCCCACCCAGCACCTGTACACTAAACTCAGCAACTGAAATGAGACCAAAGTATTACAGCATCCAGGAGAACAGACTATTGTGGGACACAGGGAGAGAATAAGAGGGACCTAGGTGCACCAGTGAGTGATTCCTGGAATATTCTAATTGTAGAGCCACTTAAGTTGAATGCCAGCACTCTGTCCAAAGGTATTAGCTCTCCAGAAGTGCCCTGAGCACCCAAGAATAGGTGAAGGCTACATCTTTACTGAAGAAGGGTATTTACTCTGGGATAACTAATGCATGTTAGCTCTCTCATTGTGAAAACATAAAGCAGGCAGGGCACTTTAGTTTTACGATGAGATCAAGTAGTAGAGGTCCTGTACAGCCTGGGGTATGGGGCTGACCTTGCCTAGCTAGCTTGCAGTAAACGCTACCAGTGCCATGTTTCTCCACTGCAGATTTTACAGCGAGGTAATTACCAGCAATAGTTACCTTGCTGTAAAAAGATGGAAAAACCCCCGAACACCTTTGTGTCAGTGAAGACAAAGCCTAATTCCCTGCTGGGAACAGGCAGCATTGAAGAGATCAGTGATCAGAGCAGTGGAATGCTAAAGGAAGTATTTGATTGGACACAGAAGCTGCCTGACTCCAGATTTGGCCTTTGCACTGCTGTTTAAATTAACTCCTGATGGAGAGGAGGTTTTCAAATACTCAGCCTGTTAGACCTCTGCTACCTTCATTCTTCTGTGTGGAAGATGGCTAAATTCTCACTGATTCTCTGCTCACTTACAGATATGGCCAAACGTGTTGCTAACCTGCTGCGGGTGGTCCTGAGCCTACAGCATTCTCCTGAACCTGCCTCTGACTCCACACCTGACGTGCAGCGAGTCCCACTTCGCCTGCTTGCTCCTCACATTGGCCGGCTTCCCATGCCAGAGGACTATGCCTTGGAGGAGCTGCGCAATCTCACGCAGTCGTATCTACGAGAACTGACTGTGGTGACTCAATGAAGCCTGCTTGCTTCTACAGACGGACTCTTTTTTATCATTTGTTGACCTTTACCCTTGAGTTTGGGGTAAACCTCCCCATGGCAGCAGTCTCTGTAGCCACATAGAGCTTTTCTGTAGAGGCGCAAAGTGGCTCCATGTATGGGCTAATGCAGGAATTTTTGTAACCTGGGGGAGCAGAGTAAGACTTGGACCTCTTTGGGAAGCATCCTCAACTACATGACAGCTTTTCTAGAGCTAATAAAGCACTTCTTGCAGAACCCATCTGCAAACCAGATTGTACCTGTGGTGGAAAAGTGATAGTTTGTACATTTGGTCTCTTGGCAGATACTTACTAATCTCATTAGCTACAGCACAGAGGACAGTGAAGCACGCTTCAGGACAATGATTTGGAGTGCACAGACTCAAGCTAGCGGTGCTGAACCAGTTAAGCAGATGAATTGTTGGTGTTTGAACCAACTGGATGGCTTTTTAAACTGAGCTTTGTTGAATGGATTTGTTCTGTGGGTGGGGGAGAGTAGAGGATTGTAACTTCTCTAAAACCAGGGTATAGAGAGTGGGGTTCTCCCTCTGTTTTAGCAGGGAGGATGGAAACTTGCAAATGTGTAAACCCCCTTGTTTTAAAAGGCAGGAAAGGAAGCTTCTCTGAGTCAGGCCAGAGGGAGCTGACACAGGAGTTGCATGTGCCTTATGGCCTGTTCTGGCCTCTGAAGGAAACAGGCCCAGTGTGAGTTTATCCGTGTGTAGTTTATTGCAAGCCTTCAATAAAACAAAGGAACTTTGTCTTGAAATGCTGGGTTTCATGAATCCAGGCCAGGTGCTTCTAATTGAGAGCAAACTCTGTGCTAGAATTAGAACACCATCAAGGAGGCTGGCTCACCTGAAAAGCAAATAGCCTGGTTATTGAAGGCTTTGGCATTTTTAAATTCGCTCAAGTTTTTTTTAAAAGCAGCTGCATGTGGGGTGGCTTCCTGTGTAGATTCAGGTACACAACATTTACTGCACACTCTCACATTGCATCAGGGCTCTTTTGCACTAAAGGAAGCAGCTGCTCAAATCAGTCCATGTGACAAATTGTTTTTAGCCCAGAACATGCTGTTTTGTTTGTGTTTGCTGTGTAGCTGGATTACATCACTGAACAGAAATGTCATCAAGTGTAAGAACATCCTGCGAGTGAACTGCTGGTAACATCCAATTTACTATAGTTTGTACAGTCTTTACTTTTACTGTGTTTAGAAACTGATTATTTTTGGAAAAATAAAGCTTGTCTATTGGTCTACTCTGTAATACTGCTGTCTGCCCACAGCCAGCCAATCATTGATAATGCTGGCAGACAATGAGGTTTAACCTGTTAGGTGCTTCTACAGATTGGCTCATCAAGGGTCTTTATGCATGTGGATTATGTAAAGGTTTTTATTAAAATTATAAATAAATGATCTAGATTATTTTCCTGTCTGTTTTTCTGAAAATACTTTCTAAAAAAATGAATAAAATGTTTATAGCATTCCAAAGTTTTCTTTGCTTTTTAAAAATGGATTGGTTCCCAGGGAGAGATCTGAAATCAGTGCCTCTAGTTAAACATGTGTGACTTTCCCCACAAGTCCTGTGAGGAAAGTTCCCAACTCCAGTGGCGGCATGGGAAGTATTTAGCAGTAGTAATCCTAAAGGCAGACTGGTGGAGCCAAACTGGCCACCTTTTTGATCCGATTCAGAGCAGTTACAAACTACTGGTGTGTAGGTAATTAAAGAATTTCTTCTTTTCATGGCATTAGGTTCCTTGTTTAATTTTGTTCTCAACATCTCAATTTTGTGCCGAGTGCTTATCTTTCCTCTTTTGTTATTAGTTTATCACCCTCCTGACTACTCTCATCTCTAATTTCTCTGTAATAGACTTTCTATATCCCTCATTTTCCTCTGGACTTTTTTCTTCCATATCCTCTAGAAAATGACACAGTAGTCAAAAGTATGGAATACTGTTGACTTAGACATTGTATTTTCCACTTGGCATTTCATGTTTCCTTTGATTCTGAGGCGTGTAACTTAGTTGCTCAGTTCCTCATGGGCTTTGTCTTGGTATGCAAATTTAGGCCAGATCTCACTTGGATATTAATGAGTATGCACTTGGGAGAACCAGTTGTCCCTCACAAGCCAGAGTCAATCAGTGGAGGGGTCTCAGTTTTCAAAATACCTGCTCATTGATCTGGGTTCTTATAAAAATTTTGGTTATTTACCTACTCTTCTCTTTCAGTCTTGACTCCTATGTTAATTTCAGGAGTGTGAGGTCTGGTTCTTTTATATTCAGCGCCAGCACTCCCATGGAGGTAGGGGAGAACAGGGTGTGAGTGGTGCATCATGTAATATTTGAGTTGTCCCTAGCCTGCTTGCCAGAAGCTGGGAATGGTTGACAGGGATGGATCACTTGATGATTCCCTGTTCTGTTCATTTTCTCTGGGGCACCTGGCATTGGCCACTGTCGGAAGACAGGACACTGGGCTAGATGGACCTTCGGTCTGACGCAGTGTGGCCTGTCCTATGTTCTTGTGTTGTGTTCTAAGTATAGCACGTTACTGCAGACAAAGGGCTTGTCACATGGGGAGTTTAAACTGGACTAAGTAGAAAATGCGGTTTTAAAATGTGTACACATGACGCAATTCATTGTAGTGCACTGACTGCATTTATTGCAAATTCTGGAGTCCTTTTCAAAGAGTTAACTTTGCTGTGAATCTGGTTATTCCAGTGTATTTGTATGCCTGCAAAGCTATTGTGAACTACTTTGGCATTGTTCTACATGCCTCAAGCAGCCACTTGGAGACATGCCAAGATCTCAATTTTTGTCACCATCTTTGGAGACACATCGGTGCAGGAAGTTCTGGTGGCCAGCCACTGGAATAAGGGCCTTATTGTGGACATGGCTAGTTGAATGTTTGCGAGGGTCTTATGACTGAGATGCCAAACAATGCTGGATAAAGAGCAAACAGCTCAGGAGCACCTACATGAAAATGCTGGATAACAGGAAAAAATCCAGCAGGGGACATGTAACCAGTCCATTTTTTGAGGAGCTGCACAGGATTTTACATAACCACATGGCCACCTATCCCAGGCAGCTGGTGGGGCCTCCCCCAAGGATGGGCAGCAAGACTCATGGGAGGATGAGCACCAGGAGGCCAATAGAGCTTCCTGGAAAGCCAGGATCTCTTCTGACTTCGGACCCTGATGCCAGCTAGGTAGTGAGCCTGTTTCTTACCCTGCAGTAAGCCAGAATGGGACTGAGGAGGATGATCCTATAGAGGGAACTCCAACATGTAAGTGTCTTCAGAATTTTTAAAATTTAATGTTAGTTTTTTAATTGTGCTACGCTGCTGTGCTCGCTTCTGTTTCAGCGGCTCCATGGCCATGGCCACTACAGGAGGATGTGACCTAGAAACCTTTCCGAGTCTGAGGTCACCACCTCCTTCCCTTCCTTGGCCCATGCTGTCCTCTCGGCGCCCCCTCCCCAATCCACCTTTCCAAAATGGCATCTACTCTGACTAAGCAACATGTCCATCTCATGCCAAAGCCCCAACAACCAACCGTTGAGGCCCACATGCTGAAAAGCACAAGCCCATGTACCTATTTTCTTTCCCCCTCTAGCTGTCACCCAGTGAACGCACTGTCTCTCCCCCCCGCCCCTGCCGAACTCCCCATTTGCTACCTCAAAATAGTAGACCGCCTTATGGTGCTGCCCACAGCCCCTACCACTCCCTGCCCCCCCCATCACATCCTGTCCCCCTCCCCGGTCCATGGCAGATTCAGATAAGGAAAGCATACTTGTGTGAAGTGCAAAAGTTAGTTTACAGGAAAAGAAGTTTGCTGTTCTCACTTACATGGACACTGAATGCCCGTAAAGCTGTGAAGAGTACAATTCCCAGGGGGGGTATAAGTGCCCTGTAACACACGCTCTTCGACTGGTCACAGTGTGTGCTTCACGTGATCATTGCAGAATCTTCTACATTTTTCTCTCCACCTTTAGCATATTTGCTGGGGAGATAAGGTTAAAATTTAAGGCTGAGGAAAATGCCTGGTTTTGTTTGAGTATGAGGACTGGCTGCATGGCCATCTCCCCCCACCCGGGATTGCTCTTGACTCCCGCTGCTGCAACATTTCTGGAGTGACCCTGTTGGTGAATAACGTTGGAGTGTATCTTGCTGGGCTGCCCTTTTGTTTTAATAAGATCATTCTCTGCCTTGTTGTCACCCATCTCAGTGTAATGTCATTGAGAATCAGGACAGCTTTACGGAGATGTAGAAGGGATTACTCGCTCTGTCTTGCTTCCCCCTGATTTATCCCTGTAAGCCCTCTGACATGACAATCCCCTCCAAGGCACAGCAAAACTGCAAAGCCAGACCAGGATCATAATTCCCCTCCCCAGACTGAGAACATATTTCATACACACCCCATCCCTCCAAGGCATAACTGCAAAAGCAAACAATGCATGCACCATTTAACTAGCTCCCAGGCTCCCCCTAGCCTGAGAAGTATCTCAGCAAACTAGAGCCAGAAATGCATCTTAAAAAATTGCTGGCCCAGCCTTGCTATAATCTGAACACTTGTCATTGTTTTAATACCCCTCAGCTACAGAACCTGCACTGCCTTAGACCTTCCTCAGCAGCTGAGTAGGGGGAGAAAATCGGAAAGCTCCTGATGAATGGTTCACAAACATAATTCGAGTCCCAAACCACCACCCCCCGAACATGCAGAGAGGTGGAGACAGTGGCTGAGGACAGCAGGGATCGCACAGGGAGCTTTCCAGTGAGATTATTGAAGTGGCAAATGAAAGTTTGGTCATGACCCTGCTTTCCCTCGCAACCGCCACAGACAGCATGGAAAAGGGACAAGGCAGAGCCCACTCCTGGAGGCAATGCAAAGCCCAAGTGCCACATTGCAGTGTGTTATTAATGAGGGCAGTGGGCAATGCAGTACTGCAAACCAACACCCAGCCATGTACTGTAGCCCCTGGACGGTACAGGCTACTTGGAACAACCAGGGCTGGATTAATCTTTTGTGGGCCCTGGATTGTGGCACACTGCCTCCGCCCCCCGCCTGCCCCACTTGCATGCACTTGCAAGGGGGAAGGGGCCGGGGGGGAGGGGAGGCCAAATGGGGGCAGTGCCTCAGGGCAGAGCACAGGCAGAGAAGGGGGGTGGGGCTGTGGTCCAGGTGCTGGGGCTGGGGTCCACATGCCAGGGCCCTTTGAGTGTGGGCTTGGTGTCATAGGTGCCATTGTAAATAACAGCTGGAACAGCAGCAGATGCTACCCATCTTACCCCTGCAGCAGTGCTCCCAGGGACCATTCCCTTTCCAGACCCCTGCTCAGGGTCCTGAGGACAGTGGTGCCTGTGTCCCTAACCCTTTTGAGCCCTCCATCTGTCATAAACAGATTAAGGGTTAATGTCTCTTGTACCTGTAAAGGGTTACAAGCAGGGAACTGGACACCTGACCAGAAGGCCAATCAGAAGACAAGATACTTTTAAATTTGGATGGAGGGAAGCTTTTGTGTGTGTTCTTTGTCCATTGTGTGTTCTTCTCTCGGAGGGTCTGAGAGAGACCAGACATTACTACAGGATCTCTAAGTTTCTTTTCAAATAGTAAGTAAAAACAGGCGGTTTAGGCTTTTTGATTGTTTTACTCTATTTGCAATTGTGGATCTGGCTGGTTAACTTTTATATGTGTAGTTGCTGGGAATATTTTGGTTTGTATTGGTACTGGGGGGAAAGTCTCTTTCTGGTGTCTGTAAGCTATAGGACCCTGTAATATTTACATCTTGAAGTTACAGAGAATTCTTTACTTTTTCCTTTCTTTTATTAAAAGATTTCTTTTTAGAGAACCTGATTGATTTTTTTCCCCCTTGTTTCCCTTGTTTTATTCCAGGGGATTGGGTAACTCACCAGGATGGATGGGGGAGGGAGAGAATCTCTCTCTGTTTTCCTTGAATCTGTTTGCCTCTTTGTGGAAGGGAAGGGAGATGCTTCTCTATATGGTGAATTAAGAGGTTGGATCAGTATCTCTCAGGATAGCCCAGGGAGGGAAATTCTGGGAGGGGGAAAGGTGGGGGAATGGTTTATTTCTCCTTGTTTTAAGAACCCAAGGGATCTGGGTTCTTGGGGTCCCCAGGGAAGGTTGGGGTGGTCAGAGTGCCCCAAAACACTATATTTTTGGGTGGTGGCAGTGCTATCAGATCTAAGCTGGTAATTAAGCTTAGAGAATTCAGGTGCTAGTATCTCATTTTCTGAACTCTAAGGTTCAGATCTGAGAGGGAATGCTATGACACCATCACCCCTAGTAACTTCAAGCCTTGGCACTCAAGTCCCCCAAAATAGAAGAATCATAGAAAAGTTGGGCTAGAAGGGACCTCGAGAAGTCATAGTCCAGCCCCTGGCACTGAGGCAGGGCCAAGTAAACCTAGACCAGCTGCGGCAGGGGTTTGTCCAGCCTGGTTGAAAAGCCTCCAGTGACAGGGATTCCACAACCTCCCTTGGGAGCCTGTTCCCGTGTTTAACTATCCTCCTAGTTAATATTTAGGAGAAGAAACTCACCAAATCTCCCTTGCTGCAGATTAAGCCTGTTCCTACTTGTCCTACCTTCAGTGAACATGGGGAGCAATTGATCACCTTACACTTCATAACAGCCCTTAATATATTTGAGGATTGTTATTAGGTCCCCTCATCTTCTTTTCTCAAGACTAAACATATCCAATTTTTTAACATCTTCCTCACTGTTAAATGTGTAGAAAACATGACTGTTGTTGCTTTTCTCTGGACTCTCCAGTATGTCAACATCTTTCCTAAAGCGAGGCACCCAAAGTGGACACAGTACAGCAGCTGAGGTCTCACCAATGCTGAGCAGAGCAGGACAGTTGCTTCCTGCGTCTTACTTACAACACTCTGTTAATGCACCCATAGTATTAGCCTCTTTTGCTACTTCAGACTGTTGACTCGTATTCATTTAGTGATTCACCATAAACTCCTGATCCTCGTCAGCAGTACTGCTGCTTAGCCAGTTATCCCCATTTGATTTTTCCTTCCTAAGTCTAGTAGTTTTCACTTGTCCTTACTAAATTTCATCTTGTTCATTTCAGACCAATTCTCCAATTTGTCAAGATTTGTTTTGAATTCAAAGCGCTTGTAACCCCTCCCAGTTTGGTGTCATCCTCCGATTCTATAAGCAGATTCTCAGCTCCGTTATCGAAGTCATTAATGAAAATATTGAGTAGTACCAGACCCAAGAATGAGCCCTGCAGAATTCCAGGGGCAGAAAAGAGATCTATACTGACCTGTGACTTGAAGCCCTGACACCTCTTGTTATGCACTGTTGCACTTTGCTGTTTTGTTTTACTGCTGCTTTCATGAAAGGGTTCTTTGCGGATAAGTAACTTTTTTAAAATCTATTTTATTATTTAAAGTTGTTGCATTTTCACTTAAGTTGAAGGTTCATTTGTTCCTTACATAATAGTTGGTTTAATAATAAAAATCTTAAGTTTCATTTGGGAGGAGGCATTTTGCACAGAAAATAATTAAGTTTGCACTAATGAGGGCAGAATGTTCCATTTTTCAAAATGGAGTCCTTTGTAATACCAGACAAAAGCACGTCTGGTTTTTGTCTTGGTACCGGACCCGAGACAAATCTTAGGGAAAAACAGGACTGTCTGGCTTAAAACTGGACAAATGGCCAGCCTACTTGCTGCTGGAGGAGCCGCTGCTGCTACACCCACTCGATGGTGCGGCAGGCAAAGTTGCAAGTCAAATTTTATCCAGCTTTGGAGCTGAAATACACCCGAGCAGCATCTATGTATTTGAAGTTGTCAGCATAGCGGCATGGAGCACTGTTGGGTCCATGCTGGCCAACAACAGTTCAGAAATGGTGCTTGGCCACCCAGTCAGAGGAAGTATGAGGTGGAGACAAAGGAATCATGGGATCTTTCTTTTAAAAGAAATTGGAACTAGCCTGGTTTCTTCTAAGCATCCCACAATGCACTGCAAGGAAATCCCAGAATGTACACTGCTCAGCAACAGAGCAAAGGCGCACAGGATGCCCTCCAAGAATGCCTTGCCTTCAGTCCTCAGCACACTGTTGCTATGTGTAAACTATGTGCATTGACAGAGGGCACACTGTCCCATGTGCACCCTATTGCTGCAGCTTGCATACTGTGAGTTACCTGATACACAGCAAAAAGCTCTGGATTAACCCTTCTAACCCACATCTGTGTAGAGAAACCCTAAGGCTATAATGCTACTGTCCACCTTGTCCTGGAGGCTGCTCAAAGACGGGGCTAGATTAAGGCAATCTGGGACCTAGGCAGATGACACAAGGCTCCTAAACTTCCCTATGACTTAAGCCTACATGTCACTGTGTTCCTGCCACTCCAAGGCAGAGGGCAATGTTGGGGTTCTTTTGTGCCTCCCACACAGGCAGGGATAGCAGCCAGGGTCCCTGTCCAGTACTTATCCCAGCCACAAAGGTCTACTTGGAGGGGCTTGAACATGCTGCATATCTGCTAGGGCAGGGGGTGTTGGCAGGGAGCCCCATGTGCAGTGGGTCTTGGAGTTAACACCCTATTGAGATGCGTGAGTCAATTTGTGCACCTCTCAGAACTATTGTTTTAGACTCTCTGCAGGTGGCCTGAGTGTAACTGATGCAGTGACATGTTTCCAAGCTGTGGTGGTGGCTCTTCAGTGACCCATGAGAATCTAGCTGACTGTTTTGCTCCAGACGCTCAGAAGAATGTACAGAGTAGCTGTCAGCAGGGCATGGATGCCTTCTAGCTCTGCTCCCTCTCTAGAGAGGAAGGATGGTCTGGTGTTTAAGGGATGAGCTTTGGACTTGAGACCAGGATAAATTTCTCAGCTTTGCTGCAGCTGTGTGACCCTGGGTAAATCATTTAGCCTTGTGTCTCAATCCCTATCTCGCTTGGGGGCTGTGAGCCAAATTCGGTCTCTGCATTCAGGCTACTTAGTCACTCCGTGGCAGTGACTTCCCGCCCCTGCTAGGTTCTGCTGGAACTGTGGAACCATCGGACGCTAGCAGACGAGAGTGCAAGACAGAACTTTCTCAGCAGCTGGATCCGGACGAGAGCAAGTGATCAATCTGAGAAGAGAGTGTGAACCTAGTTCAAAACCAAAACTACTTCCAACTGGAGGGAGGTTGGAGGTGAGGAAGACAGCTGTTGTTTCCTTAATACCTGTAGGGCAGGTGTTGGGTGCAGAAAATCAAGGTCACTAATTCTTGCCAGAACCAACTATCTCTGTAGTGACCAAGCTTGCGTGGGCCACGGAAGATGAGCTACACTCTCCCAAAGGGGTGCCTCCATCTGTTGGCAGGGCAGTCTGGGGAAGTTCTGCACAGCTCTTACCCCTCCTTGGCTTACTTATGTGACTAGCCAGGACTCTGGTCTCAGGGGCATCTATTAGAAGCAATAATTACTTGAAAGGGAAGGTCCTTTTGTGAGTTTCTTTCCTTTGGAAAGAGGAAACCTTGCAGCCCTGTGCTTATATCCCATTCACTCCCCTGGAGAGGAGAGCTCTGTTTATGTAACGGATAATTAAATGTGACACCTGTAACTGTTCCAAAGGCAACAAGAAAGTTAGGTCATTTAGTGACTTATCCTCTTTTTTCATTATCTTAATTGACTTCATGCAAATCCACCTGCTTCTCTGGCTCCTGTGTAGTGGCGCAAAGGAGAAAAGTTGCAGGGACTTCAGGCTCAGGGATGAATAATTCACCACCTGTAAATAAAACCGTATCCTGCCTTAAAACTGATCAGCACTAGTGCTCATCTGCTGCTGCCTGGGATTAGCATATGAATGAAGCCAAGGAGATGTCAAGGGAGCTACTCGGGGCTCTTTAAAATGGGCCCCTAGTCGAGACAGGGAGCTGCACCTGGTTACGGGAGGAGAATCTTTTTGAGCTGGAGCATCATGAGCCCACTCGTAACTTCATGAAGATTCTCTTCCAACAGCTCTAACTTCCTAGGCCTGCAAAGTGCAGGGGCTCTCTGCTGCACCAGGTGAGAAGGTGGAAGTGCCTAGTGTCGCGTAGTATCCCTTTGACAGTTCTCTAAGCCTCCACCCTCTGCATTTTAGCCCTCCATTAGAGATTGTTGCTTCTGCTGTCGTCCAGCAGCGGAGAGAAGAATTTCACTCCAACTTGCTCCTTCCCCTTAGCTTCCCCAGTCTGTTTCTCTTGGACTGTTAGCTTTTAGAGGCAGATGCCGACATGTACAGGGCAGAACACCATTTTGGCACCGAGATTACATACATCGGCTACTGCAAATGTGGTGCAGGGAGGAGAGGTCATCTTGTGGTGGAGACAGTGGCATGGGATTCTGGAGATGTGGCTTCAATTCCTGGCTCTGCCACGCACACTCTGTGTCTCTGAGGGCAAGTCACTTTATCTCTCTGGGCCTCAGGTGAGAGGGCAATGCTACTTGTCCATTGCTCTATTCTGTCAAGTCTAAGCTATTTGGGGCTGGTGGTGTGTTTACAGCACCTAGCACAATGGGGCTAGGATATCGGACCACCCCAGAAGAGACTCTGGTCAGATAATAGCCCCAGTTCCCTAGTCATTTTTAAAAATCTATTGGTCTTTCTGACTTGCACCCAAGAGTTTTAAAAGAGCTGGCTGAGGAGCTTGCTGGTCCACTTCATATTCAATAAGTCTTGGAGCACTGGGGAAGTTCCAGAAGACTAGAAGAATGCTAAGGTTGGGTCAGCTTTTTAAAAGAGTGAATGGAATGACTTGGGTAATTATACGCCTGTCGGCCTGACATCAATTCCAGGCAAGATAATGGAGCAGCTAATATGGGACTTGATTGATCAAGAATTAAAGGAGGATAACGTAGTTAATGCAAATCAAAATGGGTTTATGATAGATACTGTCAACTTAACCTGATACCTTTTTTTTGATGATTACAGGGTTGATTCAAGTATTAGTGTTGAAGTCATATACTTGGCCTTCTGTAAGGCTTTTCACTTGGTACCGCACAACATTTCTGATTTTAAAAAAACTAGATGAATACAAAATGAGCATGGTGCATGTTAAATGGATTAAAAACTAAGTCTCAATGTAATTGTAAACAGGAAATCATCCCTTGAACAGGTCTATTTCTAGTGGAATCCTGCAGGGATCAGTTCTTGGCCCTAAGCCATTAACATCTTTATCAATGAGCTGGCAGAAGGCATAAAATCATCACTGATGAAGTTTGCAGATGATGCAAAAATTGAGGGAGTGGTAAATGAAGAAAACAGGCTGCTGACTCAGAGCAATCTATATCCATTAGTAAACTTGGTGCAAGCGAACAATATGCAAAAAGATACGAGGCTGGTTGTGGATAATCACCTCAACGTGAGCTCCCAGTGTGAGGCTGGGGCCAAAAGAGCTAATGTGATGCATCCCAGGATCAGCAGGGGAATCTCAAGTAGGAGCAGAGAGGTTATTTTCCCTCTGTATTTGACGCTGGTGAGACCGCTCCTGGAATCTTGTGCCCACGACTGGGCGATTGACAAACTGCAGAGGGTTCAGAGAAGAGCCATGAGCATGATTAAACGATATAGAGATTGACTTAAGGAGCTCAATCTATTTATCTTAACAAAGAGAAGGTTAAAGAGTGACTTAATCACAGTGTATAAGTACCTACCTGGGGAATGAATATTTAATAATAGGCTCTTCAATCTAGCAGAGAGCAGTCTAATACAATCCAATGGCTGGAAGCGGAAGCTAGAGGAATTCAAGTTGGAAATAAGGTGTGAATTTTTAAGTGAGTAATTAGCCATTAGAACAATTTTCCGAGGTTCTTGGTGGATTCTCCATCATTGACAATTTTCACATCAAGATTGGATGTTTTTTTTTCTGAAAACTCGGCTCTCGGAAATAATCTGTGGCAGGTCTCTGACCTGTGCTATACACGTGGTCAGGTAAGATGATCACAGTGGTCCCTTCTGGCCTTGGAATCGAGCAATCTCTCACTGCTATGACCATTTATCTCCATTGGGAAATCCAGCATTTATTCCCCAGGGTTTTTGAGAAGCCAGCCTTATTAGCAGCTTATCCACCATCTGAACTGTGATGCTAGGTGGTGAGGTTGTGCCAGCCATTGAAGTCAGCTTTGCAGTCTCTCCTTTTAAAGTAGTCAGCCAGCTTGTAAAACTCAAGGGGTGGGGGCTTGTTTCTCCTGTTACATTGGTTGTGTTAAAGACTGCTCAAAAGGTGGTGGTAAGAAATGGCTAAATAAGAGAAATGCCCCCCGAACAGCAGAGGGCAAACCTATCATGCCTGCAGGTATGGGAATGCCTGGAGACATGCCTGGCTCTGAAAGGTGAGATGTAATTGTTTCTGACACAGGGCCTTCTAGCTTTGAAGGATCTCAAGGCACATTGCTGGTACCAGTGAAGTGCCTGCTCGTGGTTAACTATGATACTTATTATATTATGGTAGCACCTAGAGGCCACAGCTGGGATCAGGCTCCATTGGACAAGGCACAATATAGGGGTATGGAACAGCTGCCATATGAGGTGAGATTAATAAGACTGGCACTTTTCAAGTTGGAAAAGAGATAACTAGGGCGGGGGGGAGATATCATAGAGGTCTATAAAATCATGACTGGTGTGGAGAAAGTAAATAACGAAGTGTTATTTATTCCTCATAACACAAGAACTAGGGGTCACCAAATGAAATGAATTGGCAGCAGGTTTAAAACAAACAAAAGGAAGTATTTCTTTACACAGCGCACAGTCAACCTGTGGAACTCTTTGCCAGAGGATGTTGTGAAGGCCAAGACTCTAACAGGGTTAAAAAAAGAACTGGATAAATTCATGGAGGGTAGGTCCATCAATGGCTATTAGCCAGCATGGGCAGGGATGGTGTGTCTAGCCCCTGTTTGCCAGAAGCTGGGAATGGACGACAGGGGATGGATCACTTGATGATTCCCTGTTCTGTTCATTCCCTCTGGGGCACCTGGCACTGGCCACTGTCAGAGACAGCGTACTGGGCTAGCTGGACTTTTTGTCCTAGTATGGCCGTTCTTATGTTCTTAAGCACGTAATAAGAGACAGTCCATATCTCAAAGAAGACCAGAAAGGGAGGTGTTATCCTTACTTGACACACAGGCTCGGAGGTTGCAACTTGCTCAACGCTGTGCAGAGTCTGTGGTAGAGTTGAGATTAGAACCAAGAACTTGCGAGGCCTCCGCTGCTGTCTTAGCCACCAGCCTTGCTTCCACTTTAACAGCCCATGATGATGCTGTGCAGCAGTGGGGGAGCGTGAGAGCTGACAGTTCGGATATTGATCTTGGTGAGGGTGTTAAGAGTGTTTATTTCCTTGCTAAATAACAAAGCTCTACTGCTATTAGCTCTATTCAGCAGGGGCTGTTTGCAAAATCAGGCAAAGGTGTTTTAGCGCCACCCGCTGTTCTATGCTGAAGATTTCCTGACTGTTTCTTTTTCATCCATTATAGCACAAAACATAAGAGCGACCCTACTGAGTCAGATCAGGGGTCCATCTAGCCCAGTATCCTGCCTCTGCCGTTCCCTCTGAAACATTTGTCACTGGCAGATCATCGAGTGATCAATCCGCGGCGTCCAGTCCCAGCTTCTGGCAGTTGGAAGTTTAGGGACACCCAATTTATGGACCTATTCTCCATGAATTTATATCATTCTTTTCTTAACCCAGTTATAGTTTTGGCTTTCACAACATCTCCTGCCAATGAGTTCCACAGGTTGGTTGTGCGTTGTGTGAAGAAGTACTTCATTATGTTTTAAACATGCTGTCTATTAATTTCGTCAGGTAACCCTCACATGTGATGTCAGCGGTTCTCAACCAGGAATACGCATACCCCTGGGGGTAAACAAGGGTCTTCCAGGGGGTACATCAACTCATCTAGATATTTGCCTAGTTTTACAACAGGCTACATAAAAAGCACTAGTGAAGTCAGTACAAACGATAATTTCATACAATGACTCGTTTATACTGCTCTATAGACGATACACTGAAATGTAAGTACAGGTTGAACCTCTCTAATCCAGCACTCCCTGATCCAGCAACATCCGTGGTCCAGCAGAGGCGCCGACCCCGTAGGTGCTCCGGGGCTGGAGCATGCATGGGGAAAAATTAGTGGGTGCAGAGCTTCCACCGGTGCCAAGCTCCCCTCTCCTTTCACTCGAGTTCACCTGTCTTCATACTTAGACTTGTTCATTCTGACAACTTTCAGCTGCTTCACTGCCTGCGTTATAGTTAACTGGAACTCTTCTTTGTGTGTTCTTCACCTGGATTTTACCAGCTTCTTTCCTAGCCTCTTTATTATGGTAGAGTTCCCTCTTTATAAATTCATCCCTAAGGGATGTGTCTGTCCAAACTGTGTGCTCCTCTGCACCTCTTGGCTTTCCTAAATCTCCATCAAGAGGCACTGAGCTTCCTCCTGTGCTGATGTTACCCATTAGGCGAACTAACCACAGCTCTTTGTACAAACCCCCCACCAGGTGATCAGTGATTCTTGAAGAGAGAGGATGGCATTACAGCCAGACCCCTCCTCCCCCCGCGAGCTTGCAGCCAGCTGCCAGCGCATGCAAGGATTCTGCATTCATGGCTCAAGCAGCTGAGCTGCTCTCTTGTTCCTGTCTGGGATACAATTTGGCAGATCAGGTTTTCCCCGCAGTGTCCCGAATGAAGCCAGCGTCTGATATGTCACCCTGAGCCCTGCACTTGTGTGCTCCAGTGTTCGAAGGGCTCTTCTCCAAGGCACACTTTGGACAGCAGCAGGAACGCAAGGATGGATCTCAATTCCTGCCTGCTCTCTCTGGGCTTCCTGGGGATCTGTGTGTCGCCAGGTGAGAATTCGTAAGCTTGTTTGTTCGTAAACGCTCCTAGAAGAAAACCCTCATCTTAGGCAATCCAGCCTTTGCTGCCCAGTGGCTGGCTCTGTCCTGCTTGCAAGTGTTTAATAGTAGCAGCTGGGAAGCTGGCTCAGTGCAGCTACCCAATGGCCGGGAGCCTAGTCTGAGGCATCTGCTCCGTAAGTAAATAATTTCCATGCAACTTGCAGCCTGTTTCAGAAATGTATCTTGGTGTGAGTCCCTATCCTAACACCCAGCTTACGCTCCTCTGAGCAAACCATGCTCTGCACTTCCCCTGAGGAGGCTGCTTTATTCAATGTACCACCTCAGTGTAGTATTTGGTGAGTTTTACATTCTTGGTTTTGCCAGGAAATGCAGCCCCTCAATTGGGCTTGAGTCGGGGTTAACTGCCCTACACCAGCTCCCATCCCCTGCTGCTGGGCGGGATGAGAACATGGACCATGAGGAAGGTGATGGGGTTTGCAGCCTTTCGCCTCCAGGCGGCCCAGGACTTGGGAGACCCAGGCTCTGCCACAGACTTCCTGTGTGACCCTGGCGAGCCACTTGGCCTCGCTCTGTGCCTCAGTTTCCCATCTGTAAAAGGGAATCCTAGAACTTCCCTGCCTCCCAGGGGTGTTGGGCTCTCAGACCGATGTGTCGAGAACAGTTCAGAGATGACAGGGCAGGTGGGGCTGAGCCATGATTTCGTTAGATAAATGATTTAATTAAATGCATGCCCTAATGCATTGGTCCCACGCACAATGCGTTCAGGCCTGGCAGTTCTGGGCTATGCTGTATTTGCTTGGCTGTTCTGGGCTCTGTATTCTGTTGAAGGGATGCCTTGGACTCTTACCTCTGCAAGTCCAGCTGCAGAGCCTGCCACTGCAATCAGCTAAATTGCAATTCAATCAGCTGTGTGAAAAGCACCTGCCTTTGGAAAGGCACCTAGTTAGTAACTGGAAAGGGGGCATCTTGATCTGTAAGCGAACCTTGCGAGATGTCAATAGTCGCGCCTGCCAGCGAAATGGGATCCTGGTCATTAAACTTTCAAACACAAGCAAGGCCAGAGCTCTGCACAGCATCTTCCAAGTGGGAGCTGAAGCCAAGAGGCAGAAGGACTGGGCACTGAATTGTGCCCTGACCTCAGAATTGGGGTGAGACCCTCCCACCTTGCCCTGAGCACTGTCATTCAGCTTCCCTCCCATTGACTTAGCTGGGATCGGGCTCCTTTGCATGCAGTGTCACCCCCACTAAGATCTCTTCTTGGCCAGCAATATGCTGAAAGGGGAGGGGTTGCTCCCTTCGTTAAAATCTCCTCCGTGCCACTGTCGGTGGGGTTCGCGCAATGCTTCTGTCAGCGTGCCTCTGCCTCTGCCTGCCAGAGGAGACACCCTCTTGTGGGAGGGGCACGGGACACACAGTCTGGAGAGCAAATCTTGTTGCCTTGGGAAAGTGCCAGTTTGCGGATGTCACTAACCGTGTCCCTGGGAGGTGCCGGCTCGTAGCGGATTGCTGGCTGCCGAGCTGTCCTCTCAGTGGGTTTGCCTTTCAGGAGCCTTGACCGAGATCAGGGCCGCATTGTGCTGGGTGCTTCACGTGCACAGACTGAGACACGGCCCCCGCCCGGCAGTGCTTCCAATCAAAGGGGCGGGGGAGAAGGAAGTGTGGCTATTCCCATGGGGTAGGTGGGGAGCGCGGAGATCCAAGGTCTCTCACTCAGTCTGTTGCAGAGGTGGGAACTCAACTCAGATCTCCTGAGCGCTGGGCCAGAGGAGTCACCCCCGCAACAGGCCATCCCCTGCATGTAGTTTTCAGGAACGAAGGACAAATAGCTCCTGTAGGTGGCACTTCGCGTAAGATGTTTCTGAAGTGTGTAGAAGTATGGTCGTATCCTTTTAAACAGAGGGTGAGCCTTCTCACTGTGGTGCTCACCGTGCTCTATAGCTTAGGCGCCACCAGAAACCAGGCAGAGCTGTGCTTTGTGGGTAATGAGGCCAGACCAGGGGTGCTAGAACAGAGGGGCCACGACCTCCCATTTTTGAGTGACGGGAGGGGGCAGAGAGGAACAAGCAGATGCTGGGGTCCTGTGGGGGGGGGAGAGCTGGTGAGAGGGTGGGGCCTTGGGAAGGAGAGGAGCAAGCAGGGTTGGGGCCTTGGGGAGAAGGGGTGGGGCTTGGGCAAAAGAGCCAGGGTTCAGGCACTGCTGGGCCCCCCCTCCCCCAACCTTTAGGGACCTTCTGCCATTCCTGGCCAGACGTGATGGGGAGTATTAGCAAACATGGTTACTGGGGCCCCAGCTTTGTGGTTTCTTCATATTTTTGCATAAACCAAAAAAGATCCAACAGTGTCTTTGTTAAATGAGGCTTGTCATAACATTTCTTCCCAGATCTGGACCTTAGCGTCCAAAATATGGGTGTTAGCATGAAAACCTCCAAGCTTAGGTACCAGCTTGGACCTGGTATCGCTGCCACCAGCTAAGAATTATACAGTGCCTAGCTCACTGTGGTCTCCCCAAAACCTTCCCTGGGGGACCCCAAGACTCAGATTCCTTGAGTCTCACAACAAAGGGGAATAAACTATTTCCCTTCCCCCTCCTCCCCTCCAGGTGTTCCCTCCCTGGGTTCCTGGAGAGATATACAGAAGCAAGTTCCGTGAATCTAAACAAAGGGATTCCACCCTCCCTGTTTCCAGTCCTGGAAACACAAGTACCGAGAGAGCTAATCTCTCTTCCCCCTCCGCCAGAGGGTATGCAAAGTCAGGCTTAGTAAATCTAACACAAAGAGATTTTCCCCCTGACTTCTTCCTCCCACCAATTCCCTGGTGAGCTGCAGACTCAATTCCCTAGAGTCCCTACTAAAGAAAAACTCCAACAGGTCTTAAAAAGAAAGCTTTATATAAAAAGAATGAAAAAAAGGACATAAGGATCTCTGTAATAAGGTGACAATGTACAGGGTCAATTGCTTAAAGGAAAAAAATGAATTAACAGCCTTATCCAAAAAGAATACAGTTTAACATGTTCCAGCAACTACACACATGTAAATACAACAGAAAACAATATAAACCTATTGTTTTACTATCCTTGTACTTACAACTTGGAAACAGAAGATTAGAAAGCCTGGAGATAGAAAAATCACTCTCAGAGCTGAGAGAAGAGAAAGACCAAGACAAAGAACAAAGAACTCACACCCAAAACTTCCCTCCACCCAGATTTGAAAAAGTCTTGTTTCCTGATTGGTCCTCTGGTCAGGTGTTTGGGTCCCTGTGTTAACCCTTTACAGGTAAAAGAACATTAACCCTTAGCTATCTGTTTATGACAAGGCTGCATCTCTGTTGGGTTGAGAGACTGTTTTTACTCAAGGGGGAAAGCAAAGGAATAGCCCGTCCCCACCTCACCTCTGCAGTAAATGTGTCCTTGGGACATGGGATTAATCCCAACGGAAAGGGGACGACACGTGTGGGAAGCCATGCTGTCGTCTCGGCCGCCCAGCACCATCTGCGTCGCCCTACTTTGCCGCGGTAGGGTCCAGTGCTGTTGACAGGAATAAAGAGCCCATGTCATGCAGCAATGGAGTAGAGCTGCAAATTATTGTTGTTAGTCATGTTTATGACGGTTGTGCTCAGGGACCAGCCAAGAATGGGGCCCCGCTGTGCTAGGCTCTGTACAGAGTAGGAGCCAGGCCCGGCCCCAGAGAACTAAGAATCTAAATAAACCAGACAGATGGAGGGTTGCTGGGGGATAGACCCATAAGCAGAGGGAACAATGTGATGGCAGCAAACAGCATTTAGTGTCCTGACTTTTCTAGGTGGGCTTAGTTGGGGGGCGGGAGGAGCTAAATGGAAGGGGAAGCAGCAGGGCAGGGGAGAACTGTTCTTTAGTTGTTGGACTGAAGCATAATGCACAGAAGCAATGCTTTGCATGGGGGGCATTTGTTCGGTCACTTAATTCTTGCTGGGCCTTGGGATTTAATCTTTGGGGTCTTTATTTAGCCAATGGGACAAATACAGAGCTTGGGAATGGCGATGAATAAAGAGAAGCTCAAAATTAATGCCCAAGCTGAAGGCAGCTTGGAAATGTGCATTCATCTGCTCCGTGTGAGAGGCACGGCTAGAATTGCACCAAAAACCATCTGATCAACCCCCGAAATAGCTGCTGATCTGTATGGCCGTGTGGCCGCACTGCCAAGGACTGTGCAGAGACTGGTTTTGTTTTCGAAAATCCAGGTAGAAAATGAAGGCTACAGCGCTTTCGGGATTGTTTCTGGGTGGCGCGAGGGTGACACGTTCCTTTGGAAACACTGGATTTAATTGGAAGGTAAAGTTTTGGGTGCGTGTCTGTTTCAAAGTGGCAGCCATACTGCCATTCAGAGTCAGCTGTTGGGCTGCTAGCCATGGGAAAGGGAGGCCTCTGTATCTCTTAACTAGGGGGCTAGTGAGCCTTGCCTGCCTTTGCAGAGGGTGTTGGGATCTACAGGTGAGAAGCTCTGCACAGAAGCTTATCAGAGGGATAGGCAGCCAAGCTCCCAGGACCAGCCGTGGGCCTGTGGCAGCAGAGCCGGCCTTGCCCTGGAATGAAAGTTGGGATTAGGTCTAAGCAGAAAGGTCCAAGAGCCCTACCTGGCCTCAGCCCTGCAAGCTGGTTAGAACAGCTGGTCAGCACGTGACGCTGGCTGATCTCCCTGACGTGTCCGGTGGGAGGCTCAGTGCAGCAGGACAGCAGCAAGGTTATGTGGGCGGTGGCTGCCTCAAAGCCAGGACACGTGCCCGCTCGCATAGAGCGGGTGCTTGTCCCTGCCATCCCCTCTCGCTCCCGGCATGCGGGGCTAGGAGGCTGCACTTCTCCCTCGTTACTGGAGCAGCTCTTTGTTGCCTCTGTGCTGTAGGATTCAGAGCCATGGGGAGCTGGGCTTGCTTCTCCTGAGCCTGGCCTGCTTCTGCTCCAGACTGTCTTGCTGGGCCCGAATGCCACGGGCTATTCGTGGCCACTGGCCCTGGCATTCCCAGGTCACTGCTGTGAACGTGTGTGTGTGTGTGTGTGTGTCTTCTGCTGAAACGGCCTTGCCTGCCCAGGAGAGGGGATCTAGTTCTTCTGTGGGGGGAGCATGATTTCCCTCCCCCACCCCCCAGTCAGAGATCCAAATGGCTGCCTCCCCCAAGGCCCTGGCCCTGGCAGCTCTGAGTCAGCGAAGTGGAGAAAGGGGGTTGTCACATGGGCTTGAATCTGGGTAAACTGCCCTGCTCCACCTCCCTTCCCATGCTGCTGGGTGGGATGAGAACATGGGCAGTGAAGGAGGTGATGGGGTTTGCAGCCTTTTGCCTCCAGGCATCCCAGGACTTGGGAGACCCTGGCTCTGCCACAGACTTCCTCTGTGACACTGGGTGAGTCACTTGGCCTAGCTCTGTGCCTCAGTTTCCCATCTGTAAAAGGGAAATCCTAGAACTTCCCTGCCTCACAGCAGTGTTGGGGCTCTCAGACTGATGTGTTGAGGACAGGCCAGGAGGGGCTGAGCCATGACTTCATTAGATAAATTATCCTGTTCCCATGCACAATGCATTAGGGCTTGACGGTTCCTTGGGGTTGGCTGTCCTGGGCTCTGTATTCGAACTGGCAGGCGTGCTCCCAGTCCAGGGCTGTGAATACCTGGGTTCCCAGGCGTTTCATAATGCATCTCCTGGACTTTAACCAAGCGAGGCCAGGTGCCTGAGAACAACAGACAGTATGGAAGGGTCACATGATGGAACAACGGAAACTCTTTCCCCTGGGGGTTGCTTCGACCTCCTGCTTCCCAGCTGGTGCCTACCAACTTACCAGGATTTGTCTGTCTTTTTCATTAAATAAGATCAAACCTAGAGCCAGTCCTGGCACCAGACCTCCCCACAACATGGTACTCCCTCCCAGGCCTGAATCTCTCCCAGACCATCTGCCCTGAAATGTCCTGTCCTCTCCTGGGTCGCTCAGAGGAGTAATTAAGGTGCATTGCTCCTTCAAAGAGACAAAAGCCCAGTGGTTCATTGCTTTGACTGGAGTTAATAATCACTACACTTTCTAGTGACTAGGGTATGTCTACACTATGAAATTAGGTCGATTTTATAGAAGTTGATTTTTAGAAATTGATGTTGTCGATTGTGTATGTCCACAGTAAGTGCATTAAGTCAGCGGAGTGCGTCCTCACTACCATGCCTAGCATTGACTTATGGAGTAGGTGCACTGTGGATAGCTATCCCACAGTTCCCGCAGTCTCCGCCGCCCATTGGAATTCTGGGTTAAGCTCCCAATGCCTGATAGGACAAAAAAAATTGTCGCGGGTGGTTTGGGATATATTTAGTCAGTCGCCTCTCCCTCCATGAAAGCAACGGCAGACAATCAATTTGTGCCAGACACCAGGGCGATTAGAAGAGCACAGCTAGGTGTGCTGCGCATCAGAGGCTTTGAAAACCAGTTTAATGACTGGCCAGGCTTCGGTGTGACAATTGTGTGTGTTTCTCCTTGATGCAAACCTGTCCTCTTTGTTCATTTTAATTCCCTGTAAGCCAACCACCCTCCCCCCTTTGAAATAAAGTAACTATTGTTTTGAAACCATGTATTCTTTCTTTCTTAATTTAAAAAAAAATGAGATAACGGACAAGGTAGGCTGGGTGGGGTGGTGGAGGAGGGAAGGACAAGACCACGTTGATTTTTACTATGGCTACAATAAGCAAACTGTTTGAATTACAGCCTTCTGTTGCTTGGGCCATCCTCTGGAGTGGAGTGGCTGGATGCCCGGAGCCTCCCCCCACCACGTTCTTGGGCATCTGGGTGAGGTGGCTATGGAATATGGGGAGGAGGGGAGGCAGTTATACAGTGGATGCAGTGGGGGCTGTGCTCTTTTTGGCTTTCCTGAAGCTCCAACAGATGTTTCATCATCATCATCATCATGTCCATTTGCTCCTCCAACAGACACTTCATAATGTCCTTTCCTGGCCTCTGCCACTGAAGGCCTCCTTGCATCAAGCTGTGCCCTATCAATGCGGGAGGACTGCATAAGCTCGGAAAACACGTCATCGCGAGGTTGTTTTTTTTTTTTTTTTTTTTTTTTTTTTGCCTTCTAATCTGTGATAACACAGGGACAGAGACGATGGGGGGAGCATAGAAACATTCTACGCTCTACGATTCTGGGGGGACTGCATGGTCACCAGTGCTGTTGAGTTTGCCATGCTGACCAAACAGGAAATGAAATTCAAAAGTTCCCGAGGCTTTTCCTGTGTACCTGGCTAGTGCATTGGAATTCAAAGTGCTGTCCAGAGCGGTCACAATGGATTACTCTGGGATAGCTTCTGGAGGACAATACCATCGATTTGCGTCCGCACTACCCCAAATTCAACCCAGCAAAGTCGATTTTAGCACTACTCCCTGCGCCGGGGAGGAGTACAGAAGTCGATTTTAAGAGCCCTTTAGATCCATGGAATGGGGTTGGTTGTGTGGTCGCATTCATTTTTAAATTGACCTAACGCGGCTAAATTTGACCTAACCCCATAGTGTAAACCAGGCCTAAGACTTGACAAAACTACAGTCTGGCTTTGAGGTAAGAAGCTACCACACCTTTCAGTGAGGTGGCTGGCCACTCCTTGGTCAGGATCTTCAACAAAGTCCAAAGTGCTCGGTTCCTTTGTCGTCTTAGGTGAAAGATCCCTTGGGGTTATGTGCTCCTCTTGTGTAGTCCTGTGAACTTCTGAAGTGTTCCCATTCCAAAGTTCCTTGCCCCTACCATGAGGAACAGTGCCGGGATGTCTGATGGAGAAGATTCCAGGGCAGTTTCTTCCCTGCTGGTGCTTTCTACAATGCAAGCTCGTCTGTCCCTGCAGCCTCTGTTACGCCAACGAGTGGCTTGACTTGTGATTGTGATTGCACCTGGAGGGAGCCATCGGCTTTTCCTTTGTCTGGAAAAACCTGTTTCCCCGCTCCTTGGACTATACATCATAGTCCCATATTTCCTTCACATTTGTACAGCCCTCTGGGTGTTGACCGTATGTTGACCACTCCAGAATAGTAATGACCAGTGCGGTGTTGGTTTTCCAATGATGCCTTACACGACGCCTGTTGTATACTGATGGCTATAAGCGAGTTGGGGGGCACTGAACTGGTCAGGCCAGCTGAAACTCACTACCGGTTACTCGCGAGCCCCTTGCCTCAGTCCCAGCAATGCTCTTAGGCTCACAGTGACCATTGCCTTGCCCCACAGATATACCCTCGTAGGCAGCAGCTCTGCGTGGTCTCAGCTGTGCAGTTAGTTCAGGGGTTTGCATGCACAGCTTATCCGTGCTGGGTTCTATGCAGCCCCGCTGCCTTTTGCTTCCCAGTTCCCCTCCAGCTTTGCCGTGTGTCTTTTTTATCTATTTATTTAGGGTGCTCAGGAGCTCAGGGAAAATTCGCCTACAAGTTGCTCCACGACTTGTTTGCCAACTACTCCAATGCTCTGCGACCGGTGGAGGACACGGACCAGGCGCTGAACGTCACCCTGCAGATCACCCTGTCTCAGATCATCGACATGGTATGTCTGTGAAATACAGGCCATTCCTTACCTGTGCAGGCCACGCAAGACATGTCACCTGCTGGGAGATCGAGGTCTCGCTCTGAGGGTTGCAGGACAAACAATCCAGATGGGGGCTGAGGAGGTTACTCCGAATGTCACCTCCAAGTGCACCCTTTGCATCCCTGTGTTGGAGCAGAACCAGGGGCTAAATCCTGGGCCAAAGACCCTCACCACTAGCCAGTGACAGTGTCCTAACCCCAAAGTGAGGGCTAACAGGAATTAGTAACATGGCTGCAGTGGGATCTGGTCCCATCCAGCCCAAAGAGGAACTGATCCGTGATCTCCTGATGTGGTAGGTTTTCTAACATAGTCTGACTCCGAGCCCCAATCATAGAATATCAGGGTTGGAAGAGACCTCAGGAGGTCATGTAGTCCAACCCCCTGCTCAAAGCAGGACCAATCCCCAACTAAATCATCCCAGCTAGAGTTTTGTCAAGTGGGCCTTAAAAACCTCTAAGGAAGGAGATTCCACCACCTCCCTAGGTAACCCATTCCAGAGCTTCACCACCCTCCTAGTGAAAAAGTTTTTCCTAATACCCAATCTAACCACCCCGACTGCAACTTGAGACCATTACTCTTTGTTCTGTCATTTGGTACCACTGAGACCAGTCTAGGTCAGGGATGGGCAAACTATGGCCCACGGGCCACATCCAGCCCGCGGGCCCATCCTGCCTGGCCCCCGAGCTTCTGGCCTGGGTGGCTCACCCCCGGCCCCTCCCCCACTGTTCCCCCCTCATCTGCAACCTCAGCTCGTTTGCTTCGCCACCGCTGCAATGCTCTGGGCGGCAGGGCTGTGAGCTCCTGGGGCAGCGCAGCTGCAGAGCCCTGCCTGACCTGGTCTCTGAGCTGCATGGTAACGGCAGCAGCAGCGTGGCCCAACTCTAGCTGGGCGGCGCGGCTATAACGCCGCCAGCCACCGGTGCTCCAGGCAGTGTGGTGAGGCGGTTGGATAGAGGGCAGTGGAGTTCGGGGTGGTGGTCAGGGGGTGGGGTGTGGATGGTGGTTGGGAGTGAAGCAGGGGGTTGAATGGGGGCAGGGGTCCTGGGGGGGCAGTTAGGAAGGAGGGGGGGTTGGATGGGGCAGCAGAGGGCAGTCAGGAGACAGAGATGGGGGGGCGAGGGTCCGGGGGCAGTCAGGGGGCAGGGGTGTGTGGATGGGGCAGGGGTCCCAGAGGGGCCGTCAGGGAACAGAGGTGGTTGGATGGGGCAGGAGTCCTGGGGGGGGCACTACCTCCTCCCCTAATCGGCCTTCCAAACAATTTATAATCCCCGATGCGGTCCTCAGACCAAAGTTTGCCCGCCCCTGTTCTAGATCCATCCTCTTTGGAACCCCCTTTCAGGTAGTTGAAAGGAGCTATCAAATCCCCCCTCATTCTTCTCTTCTGCAGACTAAACAATCCCAGTTCCCTCAGCCTCTCCTCATAAGTCATGTGCTCCAGCCCCCTAAGCATTTTTGTTGCCCTCTGCTGGACTCTTTCCAATTTTTCTACATCCTTCTTGTAGTGTCGGGCCCCAAACTGGACACAGTACTCCAGATGAGGCCTCACCAATGTCGAATAGAGGGGAATGATCACGTCCCTCGATCTGCTGGCAATGTCCCTACTTATACAGCCCCAAATGCCGTTAGCCTTCTTGGCATAATGGCACGCTGTCGACTCATATCCAGCTTCTCATCCACTGTAACCCCTAGGTCTCTTTCTGCAGAACTGCTGCCTAGCCATTCAGTCCCTAGTCTGTAGCAGTGCTTGGGATTCATCCGTCCTAAGTGCAGAACTCTCTGCACTTGTCCTTGTTGAACCTCATCAGATTTCTTTTGGCACAATCCTCTAATTTGTCCAATCCTGCACAGTCCCATGGATTTCCCTGGCATTCTTCTCAAGCTGAAAGCGAAGCATGCATCACCATTGGCAAGGTCCCTTGTGAGGGTGGCTTCATGGTGGTAAAGTGAATGACAAATGCACTGCCAGTTAGTGTAAAACCAGTTTCTTTTTTCCCCCTCCCCAGAGGTGGCTGCATTTCACACACAACTCTCCCTGTTCCAGGACGAGAGGAACCAGATCCTAACTGCCTACCTGTGGATCCGGCAGGTGTGGGTGGATGCCTACCTGGCCTGGGATAAGGACGATTACGATGGGATTGACACCATCCGCATACCTAGTAGTTACGTATGGAGACCTGACATAGTCCTGTATAACAAGTAGGTCAGCGTGGTAGTGAACTGCACCACTTCTGGAGATAAGGCTCCTGTGGCCTGGTGGGGGGATAGAACCAGGGACCCTCCAGCTCCATAAACACAGGCCCCTGCCACCTGAACCAGCGGTGGCTCTGTTAGCTGGAGGAGAGGTTACTGAAGTGCTTCTTTGCCGGCTGCAGCTCCTAGAGGGCAACAGGCTCACAGGCTGTATCTGGAAGAGAGGCTCCTGTGCACAGGTTAACAGGCTGCAGAGCCTAGGCATCTTGGAGCCGTGCAGAGACCATGTAATTGCACCCCTTGTTACGGGCACCCCCGCGGCACGGTGAGCGTAACAGCTTCTGCCTTGGGCCATGGCCCCCTCAAAGGCTGCACAGATGTAGGGGGCAAAAACCTTCCCGGCACATTCTGCTGCTCGCTGACCTCATCTGCTTTGGTCTCATCCCGCACCTTCCCCGGTGCGGCGCTGGGAGCAGCCGGGGGAGAGGGATCAGCTCACTGAGGCCCAACGGTGCCTGGGTACAGCTGAGCGGCCTCGCACACAGGCAGGTAAAGCCCACGCCTGCCAATCAGAGCAGCTGAGTGCAACAGGTGGCGTCCCAGGCTGATCTGTCACCCTTGAAGGGGAGAACAGGAGGGAAGCTGTCAGAAGGCGGGCGTGTGGCTGTTTAAAGACTGGACATCTCTGACTGAGAAGCCCAGAACTGGACCTGGCTTTATCTTGTATCTGTTTGCAGACTCCAGGTGATTTTTATTGGGGGGGGAGGGGCTCCTCAGAGCAAAAATCTCATGACTCATTTGTTTAAAAACAAAATCAAGGCCCACAGGCCCCTGGTCCTGATTGACCCTCTAATAACACCAAGCCAGCCAGGGCCGGCTTTAGTAAGTGTGGGGCCCAATTCGAACAGTTTTGAGGGGGCCCCGGCAGAGATGACTTAAACAAACAAACAAAAAACACATGTAAAAAAGCACGTGTGGCTTGTACTCATCGGGTGGTGCTCTGAGTCTTCGGTGGCACTTCAGTGGCGGGTCCTTTGCTTGCTCCAGGTCTTCGGCAGCACTGAAGGACCTGCCGCCAAAGTGCCACCGAAGACCCACAGCAAGCAAAGGACCTGCCGCCGAAGACCTGAAGCGCCACCAGGTGAGTAAAAATTAAAAAGGCGCCTCTAGCCAGGGAAGGGATTCTCACTGGGCACGGGGCCTGATTCGGGGTAATTGGTGGAATAGGCCTAAAGCTGGCCCTGAAGCCAGCCAGTGAACAAGTGACCCTACGAAACACACCTGTGTTGGCCACTGAGTGCTCACGAGGGACCCTACTGGACCAAGCCAGCGAGCTCTGTCTCGCATTCGTGAGCAGCCCTACTGGAACAAGCCCAGCAGAGCAGGGGAGGGGCTAGGCTAGCTAGGGCCGTGCAGTCTTGTCTCGTATGTAAGGACTCTTCCCCCAGACCCCCACATCTGTGTTCCCTGTCCCTCCAGCGCCGACGACCAGTTCACAGAATCCATGGAGACCAATGTGGTGATCCGCTATGACGGGCAGGTGATGTGGGACTCCCCTGCCATCACCAAGAGCTCCTGCAAGGTGGACGTCTCCTACTTCCCCTTCGATGGGCAGCAGTGCCGACTGACCTTCGGCTCGTGGACCTACAACGGCAACCAGATCGACCTCCTGAATGGGCTGGACACGGGCGACCTGACGGACTTCGTGGAGAACGTGGAGTGGGAGGTGCTGGGCATGCCGGCCAAGAGGAACGTCATCATCTACGGCTGCTGCTCAGAGCCCTACCCCGACATCACCTACACGCTGCTCCTCAAGCGACGTGCCTCCTTCTACATCTTCAATCTGCTCCTCCCCTGCATCATGATCTCCTTCCTGGCCCCGCTGGGCTTCTACCTCCCAGCCGACTCTGGGGAGAAGGTCTCCTTGGGGGTGACGGTCCTGCTGGCGCTCACCGTCTTCCAGCTGCTGGTGGCAGAGAGCATGCCGCCCTCCGAGAATGTGCCACTGATCGGTGAGTATCTGCCTCTGCCTGCAGCTGGATGGGCAACTGTGGAAGCCCTCTATCCACTTGGCAGGTGCAGCACGTGACACAGAATGGGTACACTTTAAACCGGGTCACTGTTCATGTGCTTCAGCCATGCAAGGATCAGCTCTAGGGGCTTATCCATTCCAGTCCTCAGCCTCTTCGCTAAAACTGTCTGCAAGTGGCACACTGCAGCCATGGTGGAATCCCAGCTTCCATTCTAGTTCTCCTTTCCTGCCTTACCTAGGGACCAGGGGCACTCTCCATCCCTTGCAGTCTTAAAGACAAGATTAGACATCTCTCTAGCAGATAGGCTGTAGCTCAATCAAGTTACGGGCTAGATAAAGAAATTGAGTGAAATCTCTGGCCTGTGTTCTGCAGATCAGATTGGATCATCTCAATGGGCCCTTCTGGCCTTGGAGTCTATGAATCTAACCAAACACACACCTTTCCAGAGTAATTTTTCTATGCTTGGTCTCACTCTCAAATATATATTTTTTGTTTTGAACGTCCGAGCCAAATCTGCTCAGGTTTGTTTTTTTCAGGGTTTTCTTTGAGCAAGTGGAAAGGGGGTGGTCCCCTTTTACACCTTTGTGTTTCATTTAGAAATCTTGTGCTCAGAATACCTGCATTAAAACCAAATGAAATTAGAAGCTTCAAACTTGGCTTGTTTGATAGGTCTCATTGAGATCAAAGACTCAACCCAAGTTTGTGGCTCATATGTTTGAGCCTACTTGAAAGTGGACAATTTTTTAAATCTAAAATAGCATTTTGCAAGATGGTCTGATGTTTTGGGTGCTGCTATTTATTTTTTGCACATAGCTTTTGTTAAGGTTGTTGCAGTTCAGGCTGAAATTATCGTTTTGAAATGCTTGTGACCTTACAAACTCTGCAGTGACTTTTCTATCTGATTTTGATTTTTTTTTTTAATCTTGATCTCCAAAATGTTTGAAGTGGGTTTATAAGGTTCTATACTCTTGCTGCCAGTATGTGCATCCTGAATTGGGATGACCCAGACTACTGCAGATTTAAGGAGAGGTTGGTGTTTGAGACAGATAGGCAGCCCCCGTTAAGTAGGGATGGCTTCAGTAGGGGTTGGTTTAGGTGGGCTGCATATGGGAAATCTTGGCTAAAGCCTGGCTGTATTCTGTAGACTTCAGGAACACCTTAAAAAAAATCAAGCCAAGTCTGAAGGCTGCAGGCCAGATCCTGAGGTGCAGCATGGTTGCTCTGCACCACACTGACACCAGAGTCTGTATCTAAAGCTGATGTTCCCAACCGCTGAAGGACCATCCCCGTGCAAGGGGTTCTCTTATGGCCTAGAGGGTCCCACACTAGCGTCTTGTTTGCTGCTGGTGGAAGGGACTCCTCTGGAGGACAGAGGCTATTCTTGGGACTATAACAACCTGCTTCTTCATAGCTAGAGAAGTTGTTCTTTAGCTTACATGGTAGGAGCTTGTGTTTTGGTGTTGAAGGTCCTCGCGTCCCATTCCTCTGGGTGAGCAGCAGTGGCTGGGCCTGCAGCCACAAGTCCCCACTTCCTGGGTCAGTCACTGCACGTCCCTCCTTCTTGTCTTCTAGGGAAGTATTACATTGCCACCATGACCATGATCACAGCCTCCACTGCACTGACCATATTCATCATGAACATTCACCACTGCGGCCCAGGAGCCAAGCCCGTGCCCAAGTGGGCCAAGAAGTTCATCCTGCAGTACATGGCCCGGCTATTCTTTGTCTACGAGGTGGGGGAGAGCTGCAAAAGTCCCAAACGGCAACTGGGCCACCTACCCACAGTCCAGGTGGTGAGTGGCAGGGCCTCCAAGGAGGAGCAGAAAGCCCAGACAACGGAGGATGACTCGTACGCGACATGCCGGGAGAACTCTCCGCAGCAGGAGTTGGTGCCGCAGAGGGTCAGCAGTGCCTCTGGGCAGCAGGACTGGAAAGAGACCGGGACACGTATGAAGCTAGAGTGTGGCTGGGAGGGGCAGCAGCACCAAGTCTGTGTGAAGACCCCATGCCTTTGCCACCACAACAGCCTGCTGAGGAACGTTGAGTACATTGCCAACTGCTTCCGGGACCAAAAGGCGGCTCAGAAACAGAGTGGCGAGTGGAAGAAAGTGGCCAAGGTCATGGATCGCATCTTCATGTGGATCTTCTTCATTATGGTCTTCTTCATGAGCATGCTCATCATGGGCAAAGCCATCTGAAGAGCCCTCGGCATGCAACGCCCGCTAGTTAGCTAGGACCTTTCGTCTCACCCTGTCGGAGCTGCGGGAGCACACGGGTGGGCGGCCTGGAACGGTCCATCCTGGCGCTGCTGTGGAAACTATTGCACGTGAAGTCTCACTAATAGCATGTTCTCCTAATTCCGTAGAGATCTATCCTTTGGCAATCCTAGAACCCGTCTTCCCCCACAAGGGCGGCACCTGTTACTGCTGCAGCCACGTGGCTGGTTTGAAACCATCACCACCCTGTGGAGTGCTAGGGAGCTAAAGGGGAGGGGTGGCTGAGGTGGGGAGGGAGGGTCAGGAGACGGGACTCTTGGGACTATTGTTTGGTTCTGGGAGAAGGTTTTGGGGTAGTGGTTAGAGCAGGCGAGGAAAACTGAGAGCTGAGACTTTTGGGTTCTGTTCCCAGTTCTGGGCAGAGACTGGGGTCTAGTGGATTGGAGTTGGGGAGGGGCTGGGAGCCAGGACTCCTGGGTTCTATCCCAGCTCTGGGAGGGGTTGGCAGTCCGTAGCCTGCACCCCAATGCAGCATGTATTGTTCTAACATGTTCAGTCACTTCTGCAAGAGCTCAGCGCGGGAGCGGGGCCTGGAATAAAGAGACCAAAATAAAATCTCTGCAACGTCTCCTGTGCATCGTTCTTGGGCTAGAAAGTCCAGCAGGGACCGTATGTCATGGCCCCCAGGCAGTACCTGTGCACTCAAGGGCTTTGCTGTGGGGGCCCTGACACTGTCACGTGTGCAGCCAGCCTGTCCAGCTGGGCGGAGAGAGCTAATGCCACTGGCAATGCAGCAAAGGATCCTGGTTGTGGCTGTTTCCAGCACATCGACCTTCAGCTCAGCTCATTCCACCTTCCGTCCCTTCTTTGAGCCCATGCCAGCCAGTGCTCGGATACAGACACAGGCCTCTTCTCTGGGGCAAATGTTCCATGTAACCCCCTGTCAGCTTAATTATCTATTTCCCTGTTGCAAATGTGGCTGCTGATTCTGTGGCTGGATGGCCTCTCCCCATTGCAATTCTCCAACATGGGGTGCCTTTTACACTGCTCCGCTGGGAGAGCCACCACTCCTGGTCTGCTCACAGCCAGCCTCCAGCATGCAAGATACACTGTGTGAGTGCTCTGCCCAGCCTCTCATGAATTACACCAGCAAACTCCCAGTCCCAGACATTCCCCCAGAAATGTGTGTCTTCTACTGCCCAGCACCTGCCTGGACAATCCCAGCTCATCATAAGTCCATCATTTTATTAATGGGGAATGATGTGCACAAATCCTGTTATCACCAAGGGAGTTCCCCAAACATTTTAATCCAAACACACTGGTCTAGATAAAACAATAAAATAAAAGTATTAACGACAGAAAGAGAGATTTTAAGTGATTGCAGGTAGTGAGGCATAAAAGTCAGAATTGGTTACAATGAAATAACTTCTTAGTTGCTTTTGATCTTTTAAGTGAATTCACAGATAAGTCCCTCTCACCACTTTTTCCCACAGTCTTGCTGGCTGAGTCTTTCAATCAGGGTCTCTTCACAGATCATAGAAAAGTGACAGCTGATCATAGAATATCAGGTTGGAAGGGACCTCAGGAAGTATCTAGTCCAACCCCCTGCTCAAAGCAGAATCAATCCCCAACTAAATCATCCCAGCCAGGGCTTTGGCAAGCCTGACCTTAAAAACCTCTAAGAGAGGAGATTCCACCACCTCCCTAGATAACCCATTCCAGTGCTTCACCACGCTCCTAGTGAAAGTTTTTCCTAATATCCAACCTAAACCTCTCCCACTGCAACTTCAGATAGCTACTCCTTGTTCTGTCATCTGATACCACTGAGAACAGTCTAGATCCATCCTTTTTGGAACCCCTTTTCAGGTAGTTGAAAGCAGCTATCAAATCCCCCCTCATTCTTCTCTTCTGCAGACTAAACAATCCCAGTTCCCTCATCCTCTCCTCATCAGTCATGTGCTCCAGCCCCCTAAGCATTTTTGTTGCCCTCCGCTGGACTCTTTCCAATTTTTCTACATCCTTCTTGTAGTGTGGGGCCCAAAACTGGACACAGTACTCCAGATGAGGCCTCACCGATGTCAAATAGAAGGGAATGATCACGTCCCTCGATCTGCCGGCAATGCCCCTACTTATACAGCCCAAAATGCCATTAGCCTTCTTGGCAACAAGGGCAAACTGTTGACTCATATCCAGCTTCTCCTCCAGTGTAACCTCTAGGTCCTTTTCTGCAGAACTGCTTCCTAGCCATTCGGTCCCTGGTCTGCAACAGTGAATGGGATTCTTCCATCCTAAGTGCAGGACTCTGCACTCGTCCTGGTTGAACCTCATTAGGTTTCTTTTGGCCCAATCCTCTAATTTGTCTAGGTCCCTCTGTAGCCTATCCCTACCCTCCAGCATAGCTACCACTCCTCCCAGTTTAGTGTCATCTGCAAACTTGCTATAGGGTGCAGTCCACACCATCCTCCAGATCATTAATGAAGATATTGAACAAAACCGGCCCGAGGACTAACTCTTGGGGCACTCCACTTGATACCGGTTGCCAACTAGACATGGAGCCGTTGATCACTACCCGTTGAGCCCGACAATCTAGCCAGCTTTCTATCCACCTTATTGTCCATTCATCCACCTGATAGTTCTTTAAATTGTTGGCAAGAACACTGTGGGAGACCGTATCAAAAGCTTTTCTAAAGTCAAGGAATAACACATCCACTGCTTTCCCCTCATCCACGGACCCAGTTATCTCCTGTGATGGGGCAAGGCCAGATGGCTACAGTAAAGTACTGAGAAACAGGTATATTAGCCCCAGGCTAAACAAGTCCCTAGTACTGTGGTAACCAAATGGCAGTTGCTCCAGGTTAATCAAGGCACCTGGGGCCAATTAAGATCTTTCTAGAAGGCAGTGGAGATAGCTACTTTAATTAGAACACCTGCAGCCAATCAAGGCAGGCTAATCAGGGCACCTGGGTTTAAAAAGCTCACTCCAGTCAGGCAGCGAGGAGCCAGAGGAGAAGGAGTGTGTGAGAGGAGCTGGGAGCAAGAGGGCAAGGAGTGAGAGTGAGAGAGTGCACTGCTGGAGGATTGAGGAGTACAAGCATTATCTGACACCAGGAGGAAGGTCCTGTGGTGAGGATAAAGAAGGTGTTTGGAGGAGGCCATGGGGAAGTAGCCCAGCGAGTTGTAGCTGTCATGCAGCTGTTACAGGAGGCACTATAGACAGCTGCAATCCACAGGGCCCTGGGCCGGAGCCCAGAGTAGAGGGCGGGCCTGGGTTCCCCACAAACCTTCCAACTCCTGATCAGACACAAGAGGAGCTGACCCAGACTGTGGGTTTCACAAGAGGGGAAGATCACTGAGGTGAGCAAATCCGCCAATAAGTGCAGGACCCATCAAGGTAGAGGAGGAACTTTGTCACACTCCTCATAGAAGGCAATTAGGTTAGTCAGGCATGACTTACCCTTAGTGAATCCATGCTGACTGTTCCTGATCACTTTCCTCTTCAAGTGCTTCAGAATTGATTCCTTGAGGGCCTGCTCCATGATTTTTCCAGGGACTGAGGTGAGGCTGACTGGCCTGTAGTTCCCTGGATCCTTCTCCTTCCATTTTTTAAAGATGGGCACTACATTAGCCTTTTTCCAGGCATCGGGGACCTCTCCCGATCACCATGAGTTTTCAAAGATAATGGCCAATGGCTCTGCAATCACATCCCCCAACTTCTTTAGCACTTTCAGGTGCAGCGCATCCGGCCCCATGGACTTGTGCTCGTCCAGTTTTTCTAAATAGTCCCAAACCACTTCTTTCTCCTCAGGGAGCTGGTCACCTCCTCCCCATGCTTTGCTGCCCAGTGCAGCAGTCTGGGAGCTGACCTTGTTCGTGAAGACAGAGGCAAAAATATCATTGAGTACATTAGCTTTTTCCACATCTTCTGTCACTAGGTTGCCTCCCTCATTCAGTAAGGGGCCCACCCTTTCCTTGACTTTCTTCTTGTTGCTAACATACCTGTAGAAACTCTTCTTGTTACTCTTAACATCTCTTGCTAGCTGCAACTCCAAGTGTGATTGGGCCTTCCTGATTTCACTCCTGCATGCCTGAGCAATATTTTTATACTCCTCCCTGGTCATTTGTCCAATCTTCCACTTCTTGTAAGCTTCTTTTTTGCGTTTAAGATCAGCAAGGATTTCACTGTTAAGGCAAGCTGGTCGCCTGCCATATTTACTATTCTTTCTACACATCGGGATGATTTTTTCCAGCAGCCTCAATAAGGATTCTTTAAAATACAGCCAGCTCTCCTGGACTCCTTTCCCCCTCATGTTAATCTCCCAGGGGATCCTGCCCATCAGTTCCCTGAGGGAGTAGAAGTCTGCTTTTCTGAGGTCCAGGGTCTGTATTCTGCTGCTCTCCTTTCTTCCTTATGCCAGAATCCTGAACTCGACCATCTCATGGTCACTGCCTCCCAGTTCCCATCCACTTTTGCTTCCCCTACTAACTCTTCTCTGTTTGTGCGCAGCAGGTCTAGAAGAGCTCTGCCCTTAGTTGGTTCCTCCAGCACTTGCACCAGGAAACTGTCCCCTACATTTCCCAAATACTTCCTGGATTGTCTGTGCACCGCTGTATTGCTGTCCCAGCAGATATCAGGGTGATTGGAGTTTCCCTTGAGAACCAGGGCCTGCGATCTAGTAACTTCTGCTAGTTGCCAGAAGAAAGCCTCGTCTACCTCATCCCCCTGGTCTAGTGGTCTATAGCAGACTCCCACGATGACATCACCCTTGTTGCTCACACTTCTAAACTTAATCCAGAGACTCTCAGGTTTTTCTGCAGTTTCATACCAGAGCTCTGAGCAGTCACACGGCTCTCTTACATACAGTGCAACTCCTCCACCTTTTCTGCCCTGCCTGTCCTTCCTGATCAGTTTATATCCATCCATGACACTACTCCAGTCATGTGAGTTATCTCACCAACTCTGTTATTCCAATCACATCATAGTTCCTTGACTGTGCCAGGACTTCCAGTTCTCCCTGCTTGTTTCCCAGGCTTCTTGCATTTGTGTACAGGCACTTAAGATAACTCGCTGATTGTCCCGCTTTCTCAGTCTGAGACAGGAGTCCTCCCCTCTTGCACTATCCTGCTCGTGCTTCCTCCTGGTATCCCATTTCCCCACTTACCTCAGGGCTTTGGTCTCCTTCACCTGGTGAACCGAGTTTAAAGCCCTCCTCAATAGGTTAGCCAGCCTGCTTGCGAAGAACGAGCACTCCAGATAAATCCATAAGGCCATTGCTTTGTCCTCCTGCAGATCCCCTCCAGCTAGCCTCCGTCATGATGCCCTGCCCGTCGAGCGACGCTAGGCGGGTGGCAAGCTGTGATGGCAGAACTTCCACACAATGCCTGCTCCTTTCATAGTCGTCTCGTCCTCCCCTGGCCCCGCCCCCCATTTCAACCACCTGTTGCATCCTGTCAAAAGCAAGATGGTTCAGGCAATTCCCCTCCTCACACTGGTCAGCACAATGGGGCCCTGGTCACTGATCGGGCCTCTAGGCACTATTGCAATGGAAATAATAAAGATAAATTGCAAGGCATGAGAGGGCAATGCGGGGAGAGGTGAGATTTATGCTCAATAGGAGAAAAGTGCATCCATGTCTGAGACTGTGGAAGAGTCTCCTGGGGAAAGCGTGTAAGCCCTTTTCCTGGGGACATTTAAAATCAGACTGGACATGCCCTGGAGAATACGCAAAGCAATTCTCCACGGGGCATGGAATGGATGGAAGCTAATAGCCTTTCTGTATCTAACATATATACCTCTGTGGCACTGAACATAAGAACGGCCATACTGGGTCAGACCAATGGTCCATCTAGCCCAGTCTCCTGTCTTCCGACAACTGGCATTGGACATTGCCCCAGAGGGAATGAACGGAGCAGGGAATCATGAAGTGATCCACCCCTCTCGCCCATTCCCAGCTTCTGGCAAACAGAGGCCAGGGACACCATTCCTGTCCATCCTGGCTAATAGCCATTGATGGACCTATCTGAACTAGAAGTGACTGGAGCAGGAAGACTCAAATATATCCGATTAAGGCCCACATTTTTCCAACACAACTATGTCAGTTAGGGATGGGTTTTTTTTGCTGACATAGCTGAGCCAAAGCCCTAGTGTAGATGCACTTATACCAGTATAAAAGGGCTTATGCCTGGGCTGTAACTGTACAATGTATGAATTCTGGTTGTCAGTGTGAAGTTGTCTTGTGAAAATCTCCTGTGTCATGAGGGCCAATGTTCATGTGGATCATTGCTGACTGGTTCTGTAGCACACGTGCACCAGGCAGATACAAGAAGAAGGTGCTTAGGACTTAGAAATCCTATTCAGGTAGGAACATCTGGGACATGGGGTGAACTGCATCCTTAGAAAACCAGCTTTTAGCTGACTCCAGTAGGGAGCCGGGGAAAGCCTTAGAGGAGAACAAAAGAGACCAGCTGGCCAGGAGGGGGTTAAAATAATGAAACCCACCAGTGGTGTAGCGAGGTTCTAAGAGCAGGGGGAGTGAACACACAAACATTTTGGGCTCAGATAATCGTCCCACATTGATGAGGCTCCTCCAGCCCTTTGCAATGTTTTGTGCCTGATTTCTTTTGTAGCTGGATTTGTTGCAATGAAACCCAAAAGGGGCATCGTAATGGGGTGGCGGGCCAGGGGCATGACAACAAGCCTGGGCTGCAGGAATAGGATATGTTGGGGGCGGGGCAGGAGAAGTGGCTGGAAGTGGTTCGTCCATTAGGCATCATCATCATTTTCATGGCATTCCTGGAGCAGCTAAAGCTAACATGACACTAATGTCGACAAACTCTGTATTCAACTGCTTGACCCCACTTGAGTTCATTATGAAATATACTGAAGATACCAAATAACCAGCATCCGTCAGGTTTATTGCTCTGACCCAATAATAACGTAGTGCAGGGAAAAGGTTCTGTATGATCCTCATCTCTGGGAAGCCGTCTCACATTCATCTCACGCAGAAGGTGAGCTCCTTTATATAGGGGAAAAGGCAGTACGCTGCATTTATTGAGAATACAACAATTAGCACATGCTTTTCAGACACACACACACACCATGCACAAAGTCCCATCAGTCGATGTTATAGTTACCAGTACAGAGTATGGATCAATTTAGTGGCCAGCCAGATTGGTCGCAGAGGGGAGCCGGGCTCTGTCGGTCGCAATCCGATGCTACTGGAGTTGTTGGCAAGACGAACCCAAAGCCCCATGGCAAAGCACCCTGTTCTTATAGTCCTTTTTCCTTTGAAGTCTATGGATTTTGCTGTGTCAGTTTACTCCTCAGTGGGTGTTATCTTTTGATAGCCCAAAACACCTCCGGGAGGGTCATCCTGTCTGGTTTCGATTTAATTAATTATCTTGTGTTTTAAGGGTGCCAGCCCTAATCTCAGGATTGTCTCCTCAATCATGGATGCATGTTGATGGTTCTCTGGTGTCTCTAAGTCTCTTGAGTCTCTTCACTCCTCCTTCCTTGGCCATCTGGCTTTAACAATGGCCTTCACACTTCATCTTTTCCTGATGCATGCACTCCTCATTCACACAAACCGTTCTTTACCTTCAAAAGGTAACAAATAGCAGTGTTTTATGTTGAACAAGAATGGCATTGCAAATTAGGCTTTATTAAATCTTGCAACTATCTTTTCCTACATTGGGGCCCAGACCTTCAAAATTCCTCTAATCCGATTAACACAGACATGGACAAGATCCTGTCTGTTGCTTGCAAGGCATGAATAAAAAGAAAATGGTTAATACTAGTATCCACTATTCTATTCATTTATTCTAATACCTTAATTCTTATTATAAAACATACATAGTATATAGCCAAAACATAACCAATTATATAGCACAGTACCATGGTACAACAATGCTTTGGCCATCATTCCAGAGGACATACTTCCATGCTGATGATGCTCATTAAAAAAAATAATGCGTTAGTTAAATTTGTTTAGTTTTAGTGTTTAGTTACTGGTTTCCCTTTCCCCTAGGTGTCCCCTTCAGTACAGACCTCAGTCTAAAGCCATCTTTGGGGTCTTGGTATGCCGGGGTCTGGTGAGGTAAGGATGTAAAGGGACTTTGCATGGTGGATAACCCTCTGTGAAGCTGCTTCCCAACCGCAGGGTTATGTCCATGGGAAAAAATCCACCCTCTTTTGGACTTTCCCTGAGATCCCCACTCCCAGCACTTGGACCTTGCTCCCTCCCTGCCCCCAGCCTTTCCTAGAGGGTTGTGATCTGCGCTCTATGGGCTAAGAGATGTCTTCTCCCAGCAACTCATTCATAGCTACTGTCTTTGTCTTCCCAACCCAGGAAATTTCCTCCTCACCTCTGCCAGTTGGGTCATTAGCATTTCCACAGACAGCCATTGATTCAGTTGGACCTGCATCCTGTCTGAAAGAGACAGAGTTGGTTGTCACAAGTATGTCAGGAACAAAGTTCTGAAAAATCGAGTGCTGGATTGGAGTACCCTCCGTCACCCTCTCTCTATCCCGGAGAGGTGAGTTGTGTGACTGCTCCTTTCCGGCAGGTCAGTTATACAGTTCCCTCTCGAAGTCTGAGCCACAGGTTGGGTGCCTGGAAGCACAAATGCTGAATCATCCATTCTGCGCTGGGCATTCTCCCCCATGTGATCAGTGAGGAGACATTCCTGTACCCCCACTATTCATCCCCCAGTTTCCTTCTCTGGGTCCCCCTCTAGGACACATACCCCTATGTTCTCTAGAGTGAGATCTCTCCCCTGGTCAGCCAGGAAGGGCTCAGACACTGCTAATAGCCTGGACAGTTGTCTCAGTACCAGGCTCTCCACCCTCCTCCCTTCCTGAGATGGTGTTATAGAATCATAGGACTGGAAGGGACCTCGAGAGGTTATTTAGTCCAGTCCCCTGCACTCAAGGCAGGACTTAGTATTATCTAGACCATCCCTGACAGGTTTCTGTCCAACTGCTCTTAAAAATCCCCAATGTTGGAGATTCCACAACCTTCCTAGGCAATTTATTCCAGTGCTAAACAACCCTGACAGTTAGGAAGTTTTTCGTAATGTCCAACCTAAATCTCCCTTGCTACAGATTAAGGCCATTGCTTCTTGTCCTATCCTGAGAGGTTAAGAAGAACAAATTTTCTCCCTCCTCCTTGTAATGACCTGTTATGTACTTGAAAACTGTTATCATGTCCCATCTCAGTCTTCTCTTCTCCAGACTAAACAAACCCAATTTTTTCAATCTCCCCTCATAGGTCATGTTTCTAGACCTTCAATAATTTTTGTTGCACTTCTCTGGACTTTCTCTAATTTGTTCACATCTTTCCTGAAATGTATTGCCCAGAACTGGGCACAATATCCAGTTGAGGCCTAATCAGTGCAAAGTAGAGCGGATGAATTATTTCTTGTGTCTTGCTTACAACACTCCTGTTAATACATCCCAGAATAATGTTTGCTTTTTTCCAACAGTGTTACACTGTTGACTCATATTTAGCTTGTGGTCCACTATGACCCCCAGATCCCTTTCTGCAGTTCTCCTCCCTAGGTAGTCATTTCCCATTTTGTATGTGTGCAATTGATTGTCCCTTCCTAAGTGGAGCACTTTGCATTTATCCTTATTGAATTTCATCCTATTTCCTTCAGACCATTTCTCCAGTTGTCCAGATTCTTTTGAATTTTAATCCTATCCTCCAAAGCTCTTTACCTCTCCCAGCTTGGTATTGCAAACTTTATAAGTGTCCTGTCTATGCCATTATCTAAATCATTGATGAAGCTATTGAACAGAACCGGATGCAGAACCAATCCCTGTGGGACCCCACTCGTTATGCCCTTCCAGCATGACTGAGAACCACTGATAACTACTCTCTGGGAATGGTTTTCCACCCAGTTTTTTACCCACATTATGGTAGTTCCATCTAGTTGTACTTCCCTTGTTTGTTTATGAGAAGGTCGTGTGAGACCATATCAAAAACCTTACTAAAGTCAAGATATACCACATCTACTGCTTCCCTCCTATCCACGAGGCTTGTTACCCTGTCAAAGAAAGCTCTCAGGTTGGTTTGACGTGATTTGTTCTTGACAAATTAATGCTGACTGTTACTAATCATCTTATTATCTTCTAGATGTTTGCAAATTGCTTAATTATTTGCTCCCTTATCTTTCCGGGTACAGAAGTTAAACTTACTGTTCTGTAATTCCCCAGGTTGTCCTTATTTCCCTTTTTATAGATGTGTCATGGAGTATGGGGGAGTCCGGTCCTGCAACCCTCTTCCTGGGACTCTCAGTGAGCCAGTAAAACAGAAGGTTTATTGGACAACAGGAATGCAGGTTACAGCAGAGCTTGGAGGCACAACCAGGACCCCTCAATCAAGTCCTCCTGGGGGTTCAGGAAGCTTGGTCCCCAGCTAGGGATTCCCTGAATTCCAACCACCCAGCCCAAAACCGAAACTGAACTAACTCCCTCCAGCCGGCCCCTTCCTTTAGTCCGGCTTCCCGGGCAAAGGTGCTGACACCCCTCTCCCCCTACCTGACTCAGGTTACAGGCTTAGGTCCTGTCCCTCACCTAAAGTCCTCCCCGGCTCTCCCATCCCCCACACAGACAGTCCCTACTGCATCACAAGATGGGCACTATATTTGCCCTTTTTCAGTCTTCTGGAATCTCTCCCGTCTTCCATGACTTTTCAAAGATAAACACTAATGGCTCAGATATCTTCTCAGTCAGCTCCTTGAGTATTCTAGGATGCATTTCATCAGACCCTGGTGATTTGAAGACATATAAGTTGTCTAAGTACTTTTTACTTGTTCTTTCCCTATTTTAGACTCTGATCCTACTTCATTTTCACTGGCATGCACTATGTTAGATGTTCACTCGCCACCAACCTTGGTGAAAACCGAAACAAAGAAGTCATTAAGCACCTCTGCCATTTCCACATTTTCCTTTATTGTCTTTCCCCCCTCATTGAGTAATGGGTCTACTCTGTCCTTGGTCTTCCTCTTGCTTCTAATGTATTTGTAGAATGTTTTCTTGTTTCCTTTTATGTCCCTAGCTAGTTTAATCTCATTTAGAGCCTTGGCTTTTCAAATTTTGTCCCTACAAACTTGGGGTATTTGTTTTATATTCATCCTTTGTAATTTGATTGAGTTTCTACTTTCTGTAGGACTCTTCTTTGAGTTTTAGATCATAGAAGGTCTCCTGGTTAAGCCATGGTGATCTCTTGCCAGACTTCCTATCTTTCCTGCGCAGTGGGATAGTGTTGCCTCCTGCTGCCTTGTTAAAGAAACCCACATCCATCTCTTCAGTGGTTTCTATGAGTGGGATCTATCCCCTATTCATCTGTGAAGTGCTCACAGCTAACAGCCTGAACAATTGTCTCAGTGGCAGGCTCTGGGTTCCCTTCATTGGGCTCCCCTCTGGGACACATCTCCCTAGCATTGGGTTTGTCCCTTGTTTGCCAGCAACATGGACATTTTTCTTCCTGAGGCAGCACTGCCTTCAGCTGCAGGGCAGGAGCTGGTCTCAGCCACCACCACCACCCCTGAAAGCATGTAGCTTCCCACTGCTGCAGGGGAATCAAGGAGACTCTCATTCCTTCAGCAGTTCCTGGGACTTTCTCCTTTCCCTCTGAGGTTCCAGCAGAACACTCTTTCTTGCTGCAGGCTTACTCTCACCTCTGCTAATATTGGACATTGGACTGCAACAGAAGGATTAATTCTGAAAGAACTCTTTGCAACTCTAAAGCTCACCATCTCTACCATGAAATTGACTTAAGAATTCTATTAATGTATCTATGTATAATGATGTCTGGTAACTGCAGTGTGGAAGGAGGTGTTGGATCATTAACTGGGGCTGCCTTCTACCCTCAGGCAGGTTCCTTGTCAAGCTGCGGCAGCTCCCATCCCAGCTTTTTCATAGGAGCCCAGCTGCGGGGGTTGGGTGGAGATTGTGATGGGATGTACCCCTGAGGTGAAGCCTGGAAGCTGTTGGAACCGCTGTGTCCCCTAACTATTCAGCTGGGTTGGCATCTCTCCTGGTGACACACAGCCAGGCCCTGTTATCACCCAACATGACAGCAGGTGGTGCCACATACCCAACTGAGTCACCTGAGTGTTTTATCTAAGTCACTCATGGACCATCATTGTAGGCACCAGCCAACTTCCCAGCTCCCCAGCTGTACCTCTACTGGAATATAAACCCAGAAATAGACTTCCACTGCCAAGAGCCCTGTGGCTATTTCGGTGGGGCTAGAGCAGACGGAAACTGCACCTAACCCAGAGAAGGAAGTCATCAATGAAGAGGTGGAGGCATTAGAAGATGTGGTGCCCATGACGGGGTTGCCCAGTGCTACATCCAGTCAGGAGCTGTTCTCCACTCTGGAGGTGTCCAGCCAGTCTCGGCAGTCACAATCAGATGATCCAGAAGCAGGAGATAAGGCCCCTGGTAAGTGGTTTTGCTCTGTGAAGTGCAGAGTTGGGTTGAGGGCAGAGAAATGTACAAGGCTGGCTGTGTTTGTGTGTGCTTGGCATTTCCCCGTGCAGCTAGGCAGTATGGCAGAACGGGGTGTTGATGCACACCAAGATTTCACTGGAATCCTCCAGAGAGATCTCTGGGAAGCCTTCCTGCAGGTACTCTGCAATCCTCTGCTGGAGGTTCCTTGGCAGAGCTTCTTTGTTCCTTCCCGCATTGAAAGACACTTTCTCCCGTCATTCTGCAATTGCTTGAGTAAAGACCAAAGCAGCACGCAGGCGAGCAGCATAGGGACCGGGGCGGAAACCACAAGCATGTAGTGGATGCACCGTAGTGGATGCACCCTTGCTTCCTTCCTTACACTCAGGAGAGAGATATCTGCCACAATGTCCCCCCCTTTGGAAAAGGGTGGGAAACTTTTGAGTGTTTTCCCCCGAGAAGTGCCCTGCGACGCCTTTCATGTTGCTTTTCTCCCACGCACAACGTCCTTCGCCCCGGGAACACTCACCATTCTTGCAGTATTCACCAGCATGTGTGCTTGTCAAAGATCAGCGGGAAAGTGATTCGTGTTTTACGAGCAGTGTATTTTAATGTAGTGCTTCAGTGCTGTATGTGTACTTACCAATAAGGCTTCTGTTTATTATTACTTGTGTTTCACTAGATATGTCCTTGAAAGGAGGCACCAGTAGTGAGCTAGAGCCAGTTCCCACCAGTTCCCAAGAACTGGTTGCTAAAATTAGACCTCCGTGGAGAACTGGTTGTTAAAGGGCCAGGAGGAGGGCAAAGAACTCCGTTCTGCAGGCTGGACCGTCCTGTTGCTCCCAGGATTCCCAGCTGGGGAGGTTGAGGTTCCCCTGGCCCCTCCCCTGTTTCCCCCCAGCTGCAGAATGGCCAGCTGCCTGCATCAGCTGGGTAGCTCAGCTGAGCTCCTGAGTTGTCCTGCTGCTTTGAGCTGCAGGCAAGGTAATGTGGGGGCTGCGAGCTTCAGGGCTGTTGAGGGGGGGCAATTTTCCCCAGGCCCTGCAGGGGCCCCCAGCCCCATGACTATGTCTCCCCCCGCCCCTTCCCTGCTTCCCTCCCCCTTTAAATCAGAACTTTTTATAGGAAACCGATGGTTAAGATTTTGGCATCTCATCACTGGGAGGCACCCCCTCCACTCCAACCAAGTGTCTCCACCGAATTAGAAAATGCCCAGGATGGAGCAAAGAAGATATGTTCTGGGAGGTGCTGCAGTACTTTGATGCAGACAAGAAAGAATGCAGGCGGTGGAGGGAAAGTGACAATTAGGAAAGAAAAGAAAATGAGGCAGACACTAGAGATGCAATGGAGATGCTGATAAAAGTTTTGGAGTGGCAAACCACCATGCTGCAGTCCCTCCTGCTGTTCCAGACTGAGCAGATGGGTGCCTGCCCTCCCCTTCAGCACATTCACAACTCTTTGCCATGTCCTCCCCAAACTCCACCCACACATTCCTTTCTGATTTCTGGGACTTCTCACTTCACTGTTCGTTCCTCCTCTGCAGACAGCTTTTCAAATGAAAGCTGCACTTATGCTCAGCTGTGTGTGTGTGCATGGTGTGGTGGGGTTTTTTGGCAATAAAAGCAAAGTTATTTGAATAATCAGCACTCTTGATTTGTTTCCGTTGAAGCTACGATAACAGATGGCAGCAGCAAACCAACAGGCAGTTTTATCATTTCCTTACATTGAACCCTAGACCTGAACAATCGCAACTGCTTTCTACTCTACCAATAGTAGACTTCATTATGCATTACAATCCCAAGCATAGCAACAAACATTACTCTTTCTTATTTTTAAAGTGCTGCTGCAAAGTCTCCCTGATCTGAATTGCCTGCCATTGCACCCCTCTAATAGCCTTGGTGTCCCACTGTTCAAAATCAGCATCCAAGTGTTCTGTCTCAGCAGTGCACCCCTCAGCAAACTTTTCATCCTTACCTTCACAAATACTATACAACGTGCAACACGTGGCTATGATCCGGGTAATATTTTCCTCACTGAGGTCTAACCTGTCATAAAGGCATTACCAGCACTCTTTTAATCTGCCAAATGCACATTCCACGGTCATTCTGCTCCTACTCAGTCTATTGTTGAAATGCTCCTTACTGCTATCCAGGTTTCCCATGTATGGCTTCATGAACTCTGGCATTGAGGTGTATGCCAGGTCTCCCAGGATCACTATGGACATTTCAACATCCCCTATGGGGATCTTCTGGTCTGGAAACAAAGTCTCTGCTTTCAGCTTTTTGTAAAGGCCGGTATTCCTAAAGATTCATGCGTCATGCACTTTTCCAGACCACTCTACACTGATGTCAATGAAACACCCATGGTGAGCCACAAGTGCCTGCAACACCATGGAGAAGTACCCTTCTGACTGATATATTCCATCACAAGGCGTCCGGTGTCAGAATTGGAATAGGCAGGCCATCCGTCGCCCCTCTGCAGTTGGGGAAACCCATTTCTGCAAAGCCGTCCACAATATCATGCACGTTGCCAAGAGTCATGGTCTTGTGCAGCAGGATGTGATTAATGGCCCTGCACACTTGCATTAACACAGCCCCAATGGTTGACTTCCCACCTCCAAACTGATTTGTGACTGACAGTAGCAGCCTGGAGTCGCCATCTTCCACACTGCAATTGCCAGGCAATTCTCCAGTGAGAGCGAAGCTCTCATTTGGGTGTCCTTATGCTGTATGGCTGGGGTGAGCTCAGCACACACTTCCAGGAAGGTGGTTTTCCACATCCAAAAGTTCTGCAGCTACTGCTCGACCTCCCATACCTGCATAACGATGCAATTCCATCACTCTGTGCTAGTTTCCTGAGCCCAAAAGCAACGTTCCACCATGGTCAGCTGTTCTATGAATGCCAAAATCAATCTACCACTGCTGCTATTCACATCAGACACCACATCAGGCAACTGTGACTCCTGTTGCCTTCGCAACTTCAAGACTGATTCCACTGCCATTTGCAATGTTCTACTGACAGCTAGCAGAGCAGTGCAGGATCCATTTCAGCAGATAGAGGTGGCGGACTGAACAGAAAACAAGGGACGTTGATAAATGCTGTGAACTGGAGACCGAAGCACATGGAATGCTGGGACAGAAAGCAATGCATCACGGGACACTGAGCCCAGATCCATGATCTGTAGCATCAATTATGATCTGTGGCTTCAGTGTGGAATCAATTCTGAAGCACTTAGAGGAGAGGAAAGTGATCAAGAATAGTCAGCATGGATTCACCAAAGGTAAGTCATGCCTGACTAACCTAATTGCCTTCTATGATGAGATAACGGCAGAGTGGTTAAAATGAGGAGGCCAGGGCAGGCACACTGATTGATCTGGAGATTTTGGTGAGCTGGGCCTGTGCATAATAAAATGTTTTGATACACTCAAATGTAGAGTTATCATCTTGAAACAGGGAATGCTGGCCTGATCCTCAGACTAGGGCTCTGTATTATGGGTCACTGTGGACACCCAACTCATCATGAGATCCCAGTGGGATGCTGTCGCCAAAAGGGCTAATGCAATCATAGACTCATAGACTCTAGGACTGGAAGGGACCTCGAGAGGTCATCGAGTCCAGTCCCCTGCCCTCATGGCAGGACCAAATACTGTCTAGACCATCCCTGATAGACATTTATCTAACCTACTCTTAAATATCTCCAGAGATGGAGATTCCACAACTTCCCTAGGCAATCTATTCCAGTGTTTAACTACCCTGACAGTTAGGAACTTTTTCCTAATGTCCAACCTAAATCTCCCTTGCTGCAGTTTAAGCCCATTGCTTCTTGTTCTATCATTGGAGGCTAAGGTGAACAAGTTTTCTCCCTCCTCCTGATGACACCCTTTTAGATACCTGAAAACTGCTATCATGTCCCCTCTCAGTCTTCTCTTTTCCAAACTAAACAAACCCAATTCCTTCAGCCTTCCTTCATAGGTCATGTTCTCAAGACCTTTAATCATTCTTGTTGCTCTTCTCTGGACCCTCTCCAATTTCTCCACATCTTTCTTGAAATGCGGTGCCCAGAACTGGACACAATACTCCAGTTGAGGCCTAACCAGCGCAGAGTAAAGCGGAAGAATGACTTCTCGTGTCTTGTTTACAACACACCTGTTAATGCATCCCAGAATCACGTTTGCTTTTTTTGCAACAGTATCACACTGTTGACTTATATTTAGCTTGTGGTCCACTATGACCCCTAGATCTCTTTCTGCCATACTCCTTCCTAGACAGTCTCCTCCCATTCTGTATGTGTGAAACTGATTGTTCCTTCCTAAGTGGAGCACTTTGCATTTATCTTTATTGAACTTCATCCTGTTTACCTCAGACCATTTCTCCAACTTGTCCAGAATTTCTCCAACTTGTCCTTTAATGCATAAAGAGTAGAGTGGGGAGTTGAAGCAGGGGAAGGATTTTATCTCTGCAAATGTACTGATGTAATCGACTCTGTCCAGTTCTTGGGTCCTCATTTCAAAAGGGATGTTGAAAAATTGGAGAGGGTGCAGAAAAGACCCACAAAAATGATGTGAGGTGGGTGACAATGGTGGTTAGACAGAGAGATACTTAAAGAACTTGATTTATTTACCTGATATAGAGGTATCGGGCTCTTTAATCTTGTGGAGAAAAGCAGAGTGAGGCCCAGTGGCTGGAAACTGAAGTCAGGCAAATTCCAGTTGGAAACAAGGGCCAAATGTTTAGCACTGAGGGAGACTAACCACTAGAGAACACTGCAAAGAGAAATGGTGAATTCTCCAGCTGTGCATGTCTGCAGACCCACAGTGGATGCTTTCCCAAAAGATCTGCTTGAGGGCTTGTGTACACTTAAAATCATACAAAGGCTCTGTCTTACTGCTTCAGTGTAGACAGTACCTACACCAACAGCATGGGTTGTTTTGTCAGTGTAGGTAATCCACCTCCCTGAGAGGTGGTAGCTAGTTCAATGGAAGAATTGGACACAGTACTCAGTTGAGTACTGTGTCCAATTTTGATCTTGACTGTATAGAAGGGTGGAGGGAACCTGGAAAGGATCCAGAGGGAAGGCACAAAGATATTCTAAGGGATGCAGTGCAAACCGTATGAACACGCTAAAGGAACTAAGTGCGTTTAGTTTGGAAAAGAGGAGATTGGATGGGGGACAGGACAGCAGTCTTCAGATACTTGAAAGGCTTCCTTAAAAAAAGTGAAGAAAAGTTGTTTTCTCTTGCTGCAGAGAGCAGGGCCAGAGGCAATGGGTTCAAACTACAGCAGAGCAGATTTAGATTAAATTTCAGGAAAAACCTCCTAACTGTAACAACAGGATGAAAATGGAACAGATGACTTGGAAGGTTATGGAAGCTCCTTTGCTGGATGTATTATAAAGGAGGAGGGACAGCCATGTGCCTCAGATGGTTTAGGCTGAACACTTCCTGCATCTTGGCAGGAGACCAGAGTAGATGACCCTTGTGGTTCATTATCGTGCAGTGTCTCTGTGAGTCTGCAATGTAAAATCCTGGTGTGAACCAGGTCACAAGTTAAGGGTCTCAATGGAGGAGTAACTGGGTGAAATTTAATGGTCTGTGTTATACAGGAGGACAGACTGGATGATCAAATGATGCCTTCTAACCATAGACCCCATAAACCTATCAATAAAGAAAGTAGATCAAATATTTCAAGTCAAAGTTGCAGAAACTATCAGAAGTCTGCATCCCAAGAAAGAGGAAAAAAATCATAGGCGGGAGTTGTAGACCACACTGGATGAACAAGCATCTCAGAGAGGTGATTAAGAAAAAGCAGAAAGCCTACAAGGAATGGAAGATGGGAAGGATTAGCAAGGGAAGCTACCTTAATGAGGTCAGATCATGTAGGGATAAAGTGAGAAAGGCCAAAAACAATGTAGAGTTGGACCTTGCAAAAGGAATTAAAACCAGTAGTAAAAGGTTCTATAGCCATATAAATAAGAAGAAAACAAAGAAAGAAGAAGTGGGACCGCTAAACACTGAGGATGGTATGGAGGTTAAGGATAATCTAGGCATGGCCCAGTATCTAAATAAGTACTTTTCCTAAGTCTTTAATGAGGCTAATGAGGAGCTTAGGGATAATAGGAGGATGACAAATGGGAATGAGGATGAGGAGGTAGATATTACCATATCCAAGGTAGAAGCCAAACTCGAACAGCTTAATGGGACAAAATCAGAGGGCCCAGATAATCTTCATCCAAGAATATTAAAGGAACTGTCACATGAAATTGCAAGCCCATTAGCAAGAATTTTTAATGAATCACTAGACTCAGGGGTTGTACCGTATTACTAGAGAATTGCTAACATAGTTCCTATTTTTAAGAAAGGGAAGGAAGGTGATCTGAGTAACTATAGGCTTGTTAGTTTGACGTCTGTAGTATGTAAGGTCTTGGAAAAAATTTTGAAGGAGAAAGTAGTTAAGGACATTGAGGTCAATGACATTTGGGACAAAATACAACATGGTTTTACAAAAGGTAGATCGTGCCAAACCAACCTGATCTCCTTCTTTGAGAATGTAACAGATTTTTTAGACAAAGGAAACTCAGTGGATCTAATTTATCTCGATTTCAGTAAGGCATTTAACACTGTTCCACATGGGGAATTATTAGTTAAATAAAAATTGAAAGGTGGATAAGGAACTGGTTAAAAGGGAGACTACAACGGGTTGTATTGAAAGGTGAACTGTCAGGCTGGAAGGAGGTTACTAGTGGAGTTCCTCAGGGATCAGTTTTGGGGCCAATCTTATTTAACCTTTTTATTACCGACCTTGGCACAAAAAGCGGGAATGTGCTAATAAAGTTTGCGGATGACACGACGCTGAGAGGTATTGCTAACACAGAGAAGGACCAGGATATCCTACAGGAAGATCTGGATGAACATGTAAACTGGAGTAATAGTAATAGGATGAAATTTAATAGTGAAAAGTGCAAGGTCATGCATTTAGGGAGTAATAACAAGAATTTTAGTTATAAATTGGGGACACATCATTTGGAAGTAACAGAGGAGGAGAAGGACCTCGGAGTATTGGTTGATCACAGGATGACTATGAGCCACCAATGTGATATGGCCATTAAAAAAGCTAATGCGGTTTTAGGATGCATCACGCGAGGTATTTCCAGCAATGATAAGGCGGTGTTAGTACTGTTGTACAAGGCACTGGTGAGACCTCATCTGGAATGCTGTGTGCAGTTCTGGTATCCCATGTTTAAGAAGGATGAATTCAAACTGGAACAGGTTCAGAGACAGGCTACTAGGATGATTCGAGGAATGGAAAACCTGTCTTATGAAAGGAGACTCAAAGAGCTTGGCTTGTTTAGCCTAACCAAAAGATGGTTGAGGGGGGATAAGATTGCTTTTTATAAATATATCAGAGAGATTAATATCAGCGAGGGAAAGAAATTATTTAAGCTTAGTACCAATGTGGACACAAGAACAAATGGATATAAACTGGACACTAGGAAGTTTAGACTTGAAATTAGACGAAAGTTTCTAACCATTAGAGGAGTGAAGTTCTGGAACAGCCTTCCAGGGGGAGTAGTGGGGGCAAAAGACATATCTGACTTTAAGACTAAGCTTGATAAGTTTATGGAGGGGATGGTATGATGGGATAGCCTAACTTTGGCAATTAATTTAACAATTGATCTTTGATTATCAGCAGGCAAGTATGCCTAGTGGTCTGTGATGGGATGTTAGATGGGGTGGGATCTGAGTTACTACAGAGAATTCTTTCCTAAGTGCTGGCTGTTGAGTCTGCCCACATGCTCAGGGTTTAGATGATCACCATATTTGTGGTAGAGAAGGAATTTTCCTCCAGTACAGATTGGCACAGGCCCAGGAGGTTTTTTGCCTTCCTCTGCAGCATATGGCACGGGACACTTGCTGGAGGATTCTCTGCAGCTTGAGGTCTTCAAACCACAATTTGAGGATTTCAATAACTCAGACGTAGGTTAGGAGTTTGTTTATAGAAGTGGGTGGGTGAGATTCTGTGGCCTGCATTGTGCAGGAGGTCAGATTAGATGATCATAATGGTCCCTTCTGACCTTAAAGTCTATGAGTCTATTTACATTTACTGTGTCTCATAACACACGAACAAGAGAACATTCAATTCCATTTACTGTCTGAATGTATGACACAATCCATATTTAATAATATGACATATTACATTATCCATATTTGGCCTGTGGAACTGCTTGCCACAGACATGGAGTGAAGAGCTAAGCTGAATGGGATTCACAAATGAATTGGCAAGTGGAGGTGGCTTTGGTGGTAAAACCTTTAATTAAGGTTCAATTAATGAGAAGACCTCAGGTTCACCTGAAGTTTTCCAGTCTTCAAGCACTGGGAGTGAAATTTCCCATGCTAGATGTCTGCTTACAGCTGAATTGTTTTTTGAAACTTTCAGGCATAACAGTTCAGCTGACTACTCGAATGAAGCTAAGAGATCCTATGTCTTGACGGTGTTGTTCCCGTGAGGAGCCCTTCCACCTCCATGGTTCCCAGCAATAAAAGTCAGGTAACAGCCTCCACCCACCCAGTTAACAGCCAGAGCCCTGAGATTCAAGAGAAGGAGGTGACAGTCGCTGCCTATTAACACACATCTGTCTTCTCAGGTCTTTACTTAGTTCTTATTCAGGGGAGTTTTCCCATAGTGAGACCTGAGCGAACTATGGGCCATGGCATCACAATTTGGTCTTGAATTGTACTTCTACCACCTTTAATCCTGAATGCTGCCCTGTGCCACAGAAATACACCCACCTCCACGTTGAATGGCATCAGCCGGGACGGGAAGGGATGCTAATCAAAGGAGGACATTTTGGTCAGTGGTATTGGAGCAAACTCATCCCCCGTGGCAAGGGCCCTGGGATATTTAATGGCTGTGCAGAACGGAACAAACCACAGACTTACACTGTATCCCGTGATGCCCACATTGCACTGAGTTTGTAAAGCAGGTGAGTGCCTCAGGAAGAGATGGTACCTGTGAATTCTGAGACAGAAATGTCTTCCCTGGGAATCCCCCTCAGGTAGCCGTGTCCCAAACCTCTCTCACTGCAGCATCACCAGCAACATCCCACGCTGAGACCTGACACATGGGTGTGCACCATTTATAATATAGCTCTGCGCAATCCTAGTGGGATTGATTCAGCCTCTAGCGGAGAAGCGGCACCTTAATGTAAGCAGGCTGGAGAAAAGTCAGTCTGCACTTCTGAGTTATTTATCGAGCTTTCGGAGTAAACAGCAATTAAGAGACTTTCCTTAAGGGAGATAAGGTCTCTTGGACTCTGTGCTGAGTCACAGAGGAATTGGTTGCTCTGTGTGTTTGTGTAAATTTAAAAGCTATCATTGATTAGGAAGAAAATTAGGGATAACACCTATGTCCCATAGGGACTGATACCTTGTAAATTGCCAGGAGGGATGGGTAGATAGTAGACAAACAGATCTGGAGATAGAAGACTGAGGGGAAATACAAACAGTTTCTGCTAACGCACAGGACTGTTGCTAAAAGGTCAGAGATCAGTAATTCTTATCAGTAACTATCATCATCCGGTGCAGCACCTTCCTTTGAAGGATTAACAGAACATCTAACAAGGAAAGTCTCTATGAATGTACCCTATTATTGAGATATCTAAAGTAAGGCACAGTTAGACATAAATTGGCCAGAGTCACACAGAAATTGTGTGGCAGGATGACAGGCAGAACCCAGGAGTCCTGACTTGTTACCCGGGATTCTTTCAACCCAAAGCTCTTGGTAAGTTTTACTCTGTGCCAGGTGATGTCAGGAAATAAATCAGGGGAGACACAGCTGTCCGATCGATAGATGGCTGGCACAGACAGGACAACGTAAGAGTGCTTTCACCTAAAGCTAAACTTTACTTAGTCTCAAGCACTTACACACATCTGCAACAGGTTAGTAAAACATCCCCAACCCTTGATAATTACCAAAGCTGAGTGTGGCTCTCAAGTAACACTGCAGCAGGCTTCTGGTTGCCAAATTTTCTGTCTGCCTCTGGGGTCAGCAAAATATATCCAGAGGAAGAGTCCAAAGAAGTCTCCAAAGAGTCCAACTACCTCAAACTTTCCCTCTTATTTATAAATAACTTGTTAAGCGAGCAGTTTCAATGGTCAAACAAGAGGTACTTTCTGATTATTGATTAACCAGGTGTGGGTTTTTCCAGAGTTTTCAGCCTTGAGTCTCCAATAGACATTCCTGGGGCACGACCTGCTTTTCTAAAATGCATATGTCAGCAACTTCAAAAATAATTCTTATCAGGAAGGATGTGGGGTCAAGCTGCCTTTTCTGTGGCACCCAAACCCCCCTCCCCTCCTGCCTTGGTCAAGTTGAGCCTGCTGACTAGACTGCTTTTAACAATAAGCCATAGTGGTTTCAGGCACTTTACTGATTGGCCAAAATCTGCCTATATAGACTCCCCTTCCATAATCAAGAGGGAAATGGACTCCCGCTCTGGCAGGGACTGTTCATTGGGTAGGATGCAGAGGGAAGGCAGGAAGAGTGAGCCTGATCCTGCACCATCTTCTCAAGGTGCATGTGAGGTTTCCAGAACTAGCTGGAGGTTGTGAGATCCCTCTCCTGTGAGCTGTGAACTCCGAGACTCTTCATCGTCTCCCACTCAGAAACCTGCCAAAGCATCACAGTCACTGGGGTGCTCTGGGCGACAGGGGTGAAAGTAAATTAAAAATCTTACTGGTATGGAGGTGTGTCGCTGGGCCTCCCAAAAGGGCAGGGTCTCAATCAGAAGGGGCGGGGCTGTGGGGCCAGACTTCCTCATCCAGCCCTTCAGCACTGCCCAGCCCGCACCGCCTGGGGCTCTGGCTGAAGCTGCAGTAGTGGCGGTTGGGAGACCTAAGCCCTTCTAAATTGCCAGGCCCCAGGGCAGCTACCCCATTTGTCTCCCCATGTCGGTGTCCCTGATGGTATTGAATGGACAGAGATTCCCCTTCCTATGCAACCGATTCCAGTGCTTCATCACTTTCCCAGAATCAGAGAATCAGAGAAGATTAGGGTCAGAAGAGACCTGAGGAGGTATCTAGTCCAACCCCCTGCTCAAAGCAGGACCAACCCCAACTAAATCATCCCAGCCAGGGCTTTGTCAAGAGGGGCCTTAAAAACCTCAAAGGAAGGAGATTCCACCACCTCCCTAGGTAACCCATTCCAGAGCTTCACCACCCTCCTAGTGAAATAGTGTTTCCTAATATTCAACCTAGACCTCCCCTACTGAAACTTGAGACCATTGATTCTTGTTCTGTCATCTGCTACCACTGAGAACAACTGAGCTCCATCCTCTTTGGAACCCCCTTTCAGGTAATTGACAGCTGCTATCAAATCCCCCCTCACTCTTCTCTTCTGCAGGCTAAATAAGGCCCGTTCCCTCAGCCTCTTCTCATAACTCTTGCTGAAACTCCCTAATCATTTTCATTGCCCTCTGCTGGACTTTCTCCAATTTCTCTACATCCTTTCTCTGCGCAGGGTGAGAAGCAAAACCGGATGCAATACGAAAGCTGTGGCCTCACCGGTACCGAATAGAGGGGAATAAAAACTTCCCTCGATCTGTTGGCAGTGTTCCTACCTATGCAGCCCAATCAGACATTAGCCTACTTGGCAACAAGGGCACACTGTTGACTCATAAACAGCTTTTTGTCCACTGTAATCCCCAAATTCTTTTCTGCAGAACTGTTGCTTAACCAGTCGGTCCCCAGCCTGCAGCTGTGCATGGGATTTTTCCATCCTAAATGCAGGACTCTGCACCTGCCCTTGTTGAACCTGATCAGGTTTCCTTTGGCTTGTCTAGGTCACTCTGGGCGCTATCCCTACCCTTCAGCATATCTACCTCTCCCCCCAGTTTAGTGTCATCTGCGAACTTGCTGAGTGCTGTGCACGCCATCCTCCAGATCATTGATGAAGATGTTGAACAAAACCAGCCCCAGGACTGATCCCTGGGGCACTCTGCTTGATATCAGCTGCCAACTAGACATCCAGCCATTGATCATAGAATTATGTGAATCATAGAATCATAGTACCGTACAATATCAGGGTTGGAAGGGACCTCAGGAGGTCATCTAGTCCAACCCCCTGCTCAAAGCAGGACCAACACCAACTAAATCATCCCAGCCAGGGCTCTGTCAAGCCTGACCTTAAAAACATCTAAGGAAGGAGATTCCACCACCTCCATAGGTAGCCCATTCCAGTGCTTCATCACCCTCCTAGGGAAAAAGTTTTTCCTAAAATCCAACCTAAACCTCCTCCTCTGCAACCTGAGACCATTACTGCTTGTTCCGTCATCTGCTACCACTGAGAACAGCCGAGATCCATCCTCTTTGGGCCCCCCCTTCAGGTAGTTGAAACCAGCTTCTCTTCTGCAGACTAAACAATCCTAGGTCCCTCAGCCTCTCCTCATAAGTCAGGTTCTCCAGCCCCCTAATCATTTTTGTTGCCCTCTTCTGGACTGTTCCAATTTTTCCACATCCTTCTTGTAGTGTGGGGCCCAAAACTGGACACAATACTCCAGATGAGGCCTCAACAATGTTGAGTAGAGGAGAATGATCATGTCCATTGATCTGCTGGCAATGCTCATACTTACACAGCCCAAAATGCCGTTAGCCTTCTTGGCAACAAGAGCACACTGTTGACTCATATCCAGCTTCTCATCCACGGTAACCTCTAGGTCCTTTTCTGCCAAACTGCTGCCTACCCACTCTGTCCCTAGTCTGTAGCAGTTCATGGGATTCTTCCTACCTAAATGAAGGACTCTGCACTTGTCCTTGTTGAACCTCATCAGGTTTCTTTTGGCCCAATCCTCTAATTTGTCTAAGTCCCTCAGTATCCTATCCCTACCGTCCAGAATATTTCCCATTCCTCCCAGTTTAGTGTCATCTGCAAAGCATAAGAGGTACCCAGATCCAGGTAAACATTATACAATACCTGCACACCATTCCCTGCCAGTGCGTCCGCACCACCCTGGAGCATCATTGAGATTTGGCCAGAGCCCTTTAGGTTGTCATAGAATCTTAGAACATCAGATGTCCAAGGGCCACCACCTGCTACTCCTGGCTTCTCATCCAGCTTGAGTCTGCCTCTGCTACAGCCAAAGCCCTGCAACCAAAGAGTCCCTTCTTCTGCCTGTGTACCTCTCTCCTGCCCCAGCTTCTTCTGGCTCACTCTACATCTGTGTTTTTAAAGGGCTGGAGAAACACCTCCTCCCTCTCTTCCATCTTCTGAGGAAATTCCATTCCTTCCACGCCCACCCCACTGCAGAGACTCTGACATTACCTTCTAAAGTTAGGAGGAGCTACAGCCCCCCCCCCCGACTCCCTAAACAGCACATCTAACCCGCAGGGCTCCCTCTGCTCAAGCACAGACAGGGGGTTCTGTAACATGACATGTAGCCTGCCTGCAGATACAAAGCAACCCTGGCTGAGCAAGGGCTGGCTTCGGTTAATAACCTGGTATCATGAATATAGGGGGAAGGGTAGCAACCTTTATGTGTCCTTGGCAGCTGTACAGGATTGGATTGCATTACCTGTTAAAGGTTAAGCAGTTCAAATAAACTAGTTGGCACCTGACCAGAAGGACCAATGAGAAAAGAAAATACTTTCAAATCTGGGGGGAAGGATTTGTTTGGTGTTCTCTTTGGGTTGTTCCCTCTCTGGACAGAGGAAGAAGCCAAGCGGTCATAACATCTCCTGAAAATATACCTGGAATAGTCCATCTAAAACCATAAAAACTGTGAGTAGGGCAAGGAAATGTGTTAGGTTATCTCTTTTTTTGGCTTGTGAATTTTCCTATGCTACATAGATAGTTTCTTTCATTCATAGGGAATCCTCTGGGTGTAAAGTTACCTTCTATCCTAGTTTTGAAGGTGTGGTTCTTTTACTTTTTTTCTTTATAAATAAAGTTCTTCTTTTAAGAACCTGATTGATTTGAGTGTCCTGAAGACAAAGGGTCGGGCCTGTGCTCACATTGCTAAGACAATTGGTTGGTACCTCTCCTGCCATCCATCTCCACCCTCTGACAAATATAGGCTAGGGACTCCATTCCTTACTCACATTGCTAAGACAACTGGTTCATAGTTTATTCTTAAACCTCCTCAGGAAAGGGGGTGAAGGGTCTTGGGGTGTATTTTGTGGGGATAGGGATTCCAAGTTTCCCTTTCCTGAATATTTTGGGTAAATCACTTGGTAGTGGCAGCAGTATACTGTCCAAGGACAAGAAAAGGAATTTGTGCCTTGGGGAAGTTTTAACCTAAGCTGCTAGAATATAAACTTAGGTGGTCTTTCATGCAGGTCCCCACATCTGTACCTCAGAGTGTGGGAGGGGAACCCTGACACCTGGCATTTCCTCCATCCCTGCAATAACCATATACTACCCTTTTGAAATAGAAGTTCCAGTTTTCATCCTTAATTGCTGGCTTCCCTTTGCCACTGAACCGGGTTTTTGGCCAAAGTTGTCCACTTTCTTGATTGTGGAACTGTGACATTTTAGCTATCTAATAAACAGTTCTTAAAGAACCCCCAATTTTCATTTCCATTTTTCTGTCTCAGTTTTTCCTCCTCAACAGTTTTCCTGACAATTTGCCTCAGCTTTAGAGAATAAGCCCTTTTGAAGCACTAAGTGCCTGTAGATGTTACTGGTTGGGACCTGTTCTCTGTTTGTCCATTTGAATGTGATCAGTTCCATTCTTTATTTTCCTCTCCTCTATCGCATGTCCCCTTCTTTGTCTCTTCTCTAAACTAAATAGTCCCAGACTTTTCATTCTGTCCACATATGGCAGCTGTCATTGTGCAGGACTAAACCCTGTAGCGCCTCCTGCTGGTTGTCTCTGGGAATTAGCTCGTCCAGCCTTCAAAGCACCCTCTGCAGGCCAGGGTCCTGCTGCCGCTTGACCCCCATGTCCCTCTCAGACCCGGTGCCCCATTGTCTGGGGTGCTGCCCCCTGGCCATACACCCCTCCGTCTCAGGGTGTCCTCTACCCAGGGAACCCCCACCCTCTATCCCCACCTCGCCTCCGTATCAGGCTACTGCCAGTCATTGTCTAGTCCCGCGCCCTGGGGCAGACTGCAGCATCAGCCACTCATCATAGGCAAAGGGGTTTGGACCTGGTGCCTTGGCCTACCCCTGGGCTGGCCTCTGCAACCCCCAGTACCTGTTGGCCTTGTGCTAGGCTGAAGCCTGGGCCTTTCCAGGCTGGAGCTCCCCAGCTCCTCAGCCTTTCCCCAGCCCTGCTCCACTCAGGTACCCTGTGTCCAGCTCCCTGCAGCCAGGCCCTTCTCTCTCTACAGCTAGAGACTGTCTGTGCTTCGAGCCCACTGCCCTCTTATAAGGCCAGCTGGGCCCTGATTTCACTGGCTACAGCTGCGGTTGCTTCCCCCATCAGCCCAGCTGTTCTCTGCCACAGCCTTCTCCCTGGGCTGCTTTAAGCCCTTCAGAGCAGGAGCCGGGTAACCACCCTGCTACACAGCCTTCCCAGTTCTCATAGACTGCCTTGGAAACCCCCATTCTATCTACTATCGCTGTTATAGTGACCAAAACTTGAGTGCATGTCCACAGCAGGTGTTTCTCCACCCTATTCCGTAAGCATGTGAACATTGTCTTGTTTTGGCTACTACTGCGAATGAGGAGGTGTTTCCATGGAGACCAGGTCTTTTTTCCCTGAGATGTGTTCCAGCTCAGACATTTCCCCCAACAGAATGCTTAGCAAAGCTTTGTTTTTTTCCCACTCTCAGATTTTGAGCAACTGAGTGAATGGCAAACTCAGTACACCCTGGGTTCTCTAGTGTACCATTCACTGAATTAAGCAACAATGAGGGATAATGAATGTTTCCTGCTGGTGCCTCTTAAAGTTTCCCACACCACGAAATGTAGGATTTATTGACACCATAAAATATGGAATTTGCATTAATAGGGTCAGTTGTTCATAATTCATTTCTCTGAATAATGACGGTCATTTTACAGCAGGGGTGGGCAAACTTTTTGGCCCGAGGGCCACATTGGGTTTGCGCAACTCTACGGAGGGCCGGGTAGGAAAGGCTGTGCCTCCCAAAACAGCCTGGGCCCCGCCCCCTATCCACTGCCTCCTACTTCCCGTCCCCTGACTGCCCTCCTCAGAACCCCCAACCCATCCAACTCCACCTGCTCCTTGTCCCCTGACTGCCCCCTCCCAGGACACTGCCCACTATCCAAACACCCTTCTCCCTGTCCCCTGACTGCCAACCCCTATCCACAAACCCGCTCTTGGCAGCCCCTCTGGGACTCACACTCCCAACCCTTCCTGTTCCCCATCCCCTGACCACTCCCCTTACAGATCCTCCGCCCTCTCCTCCCTGACTGCCCCCCAGGATCCCCAGCTCCTTTACTTAACCTCCCCACTCCCCACCCCCTTACCAGCAGCAGGAAGTAGCAGCTGTGACATCTGGCTGCGGGGGAAGAAGGACAACGGTGGAAGGGCCGTGGACTAGGATCCCTGGCTGGGGGCTCATGGACCGGGCAGAAAGGTCCCGCGGGCTGGATGTGGCCCGTGGACTATAGTTTGGCTAAGTCTGTTTTACAGTGTGGGAAGAGCAAACAATCTGTTTCACCCATGAGAACAGCTTCCAGTAGTAACATTGTGTCTTCATCCAGGCATTTCTACTGCGACTATTGTCCTAGACCGTGGGCACATAAAGGAAGTGAGGAGACTATAACCCAGAAAGTGGGAGAATCAGAGTCAAATCCCTGCTCCATTGAATGTGTATTTGTACAAGAGCTCCAGCTGGAGATACTGAGAGCCCAGCTCAGAATAGCCATTTGCCTGGTACTCAGGGCGCTCACATGGGTTGCGGAAGTCCTCTGTTTATGTCTCTTCTGCAAATTGGCTAGAGCAGAGATTTTGGATCTGGGTCTCCCACATCTCTCTCGAGTCTCTCATGAGAAAGCGTTGATGCACCTGGCTTCAGGAGAGGGCTCACAGCTGTCAATCCCACATGGAAATAGTCAGCTTTCTCCAGTCCCTCAGCCAGGCCCCTAGAGACACGAAGTGGGAGTTAGGTGCTTAAGGACCTTTCTGAACCACCAGAAAACCTCTTGTTGAATCATTCCCCATGAGGTCTCCGTACTCAGCTCTGATGGTGGTTCAGCTGGGATCCCACTATTGTTGGGCTTGTCAAGCTGACACACAGGAACACATGGAGAATGGAGTTTTTGGTTATGAGATTACCATTTATTGTAGCAGGGACTTAGCCAAAAGTGAAAGCAAAGCTGTATCACTCGTTCACCTCCCCCACATCCCGAGCAGTGATCCTGAGGTGTCTTTGCATTTCCCCTTTATTGTAAGCATTAGCCCTCCCCCTACCCAGGCAGGCAGTTCTGGCCTTGGTCTTGGCCCAATAATTATCCTCTAATTATCCTGCTAAATTCTCCACTCCTTTTTGTATTTTCCTTAGCTTATGCCCACTGCTGCCTTATAAGGGCTCCAATCGAGCGCTTCAGCTGTTTTTGTCAGTGCACACCTGCAAGCTTGTGGTTTGAGGGTTTTCCACATGTGTCACGGATCGTCTCTTCCAGCATTTTACCAGACAGACTCGAGGAAGCCTAGAGATAACTCCCCACAAGATCTATCAGTTAGCCAGTTCTCACTCCATCTAATGAGTGCTCTAGTGACACTGGCTAGGTCTAGTTTGGTAATCTGAATGTCACGTGGTACTAGTCAAACAGATTGCAATGGTGTAAAGCTATTCCATCTCCCCAGTTCCCTTTATCATCCACATTTGTGATTCCCTAAAGCAATCGTGAACTGTAGTACTCCTTCAATTCCTTATTTTCTAAATATATTTTTCCATTATTATGCCCAGGACCGATGTCAAGCTAACCACCTTTAATATCAAAACTCATCTCTTTTTGAATACTTTCATAACATTAGCAGTCTATCAGCCTTCTGCGATGTTCTCTATTATTTATTACAAATGAACTTCACCGGTGCAGAGATCTCCTCAGAAAACACTTTTAGGACTCCTTGACTGCTTTATATCTGGGAATGCTGATTTAAAAATACCGATCCCTAGTAGGTGCTATTTACCATCTGTCATAATTACCAGTGGAAGGAAAAGACGTTCATGTGAACTGCATGCATCATCCTGCTTCTTTCCAAATGCAGCATAGAAAGCTTTATTGAACATTTTTCCCATTTCTGCATCATTATGAACAGTGTTACCATCCTCATCTAGTAAAAATCTATACCACTCTGTAGATTTCCTTTGTTTCTAATATACTAAAAAATATTCTCCTTATTTCCTAAGCCCTGCCAGCCATGGATTTGTCTCTGATGTCTTTTGCTTCCCTTATCCATTTTCAGCATTTTATAATTTCTCCTTTCTATCAACTGCTATCCACTTTGCCTGGTTTAAATGCACCAATGGACAATCTCTTCCTGTCAATAGATGGAGGACTTTGTGTTCATTCTCCTGGACTTCTTTGCATTATTTGACTCTGTTGGCAATGAGATACTGCTGTGTCACCAAAGAGGCAGCAGGAGTCTAGCAGGATGCACTAAAATGGTCTGAATCCAGGGAGGGACACAACCAATTACTGGTAATGGGAAACTGCAGCTGCAGCACTATATTCCTCCTTGGTGGAGTCGTAGGAGGATCAGTTCCCTCTCTGGGGCCTTTCAGAATCTCCAGGCAGCCATTGTGGGAAATGGTCACACAACATGGACTCAAATGCCAGCAATGTGCACATGATACCGAGCTCCTGCTCTCCTTTCTCTACAACAACACCACGTTCACCAGGATGGAACAGGGGGCTGAAGCTCAAAACAAGAACGACAGAGGCGATGCCAGTGGGCAGAGCAAAACATTTTGAAGGGTTGGCAGCCCCGGTACAGCCTCTTTTGGATGAAGTTTCAGGAAACATCTGAGCAATAGTTTTCCTGCTGGGATAATTAAACCACCCCGAACCAGCAGCAGTAGCTCTGTCTCCCACTGACATAACACTGTGCACACAGGTGCTTTTACCAGTGAAACGTTTGTTGGTCAAGGGAGTGGTTTTTTTCACACCCTGACCAACAAAAGTTTTACAGACAAAATTTCTAGTATAGGCAAAGCTTGAAGACTTTCAACTCCTTGGGGGCTTTCAGTTGTTCCATCTCCAGGATGGCTCCTTCCTTCTTTCACCACAACCCTGTTACCTCTGCCTTCTCCTCTGGTCTCCTTCCTGGTACCAGGGGTTCTCGGGAATTTATAAGACAGAGGCTCAGTCTGCACTCGAAGGAGGGAGGCGTGAGTAGAACTAAAGCAGAATTACTAAAGCTAATGGAGAGCCACGCGCTCCTAGCTGTGCGTCTGGTGCAGCCACCACTCAATGGCTGGTTCTCGCTTGGCCCTGAACATGTGCTCTGCTCTTAAAGGCCCAGGACACACTTCTAACAGCTATAGCAAGGCTGTGCATTTCCGCTGTCTCACACCCACCCAGCAGCCTATGTAATCACCCAGTCTCAGTGCTGTTACTCCCCCATCTTCCTGCATACTTCTTTTCCGGTTGGTTACACACGGTAGCTGTGTCTTCAATAAGCTCCTAGGGACAGGGTGTGACAATGTGGCCTCTGGTGGGACACTACTGAGAGTATCGATTCAGGACAAATTGCTTGGAGCAGGGCAGTCACAGCCCAAGGCTGGGTTCCTTCACTACAAAGGCACCAAACCAGTTTTCCAGTATCACCCCGAGCATCATTCCTTATGGAGATGAATGGTTATGAACACCAATACCCCAGTAAAAGAAAAAAAAAGTTTGTCTCGATCCCAATGGACCAAGCCCCTGACCCAGGTCAATATATAATTCAGCCTTCACCAACAAATCACGCTGTTGCCAATCCTTTAGAATCTAATATCTAAAGGCTTATTCATAAAAAGAAAGAAATATAGATTTGAGTTGAAATAGGTTAAATGGAAACAAATACATACAGTAATTGTGAAGTTCTTAGTTCAGGCTTGTTTCAGGCTTGATGGGATTACTGCTGATTTAAACCAATCAAGTCTCTGAAGTACAAACATCTCAGCTTGGATGGGTCCTTCAGTCCTTCGTTCAGAGCATCAGTTTATAGTAAAGTTCCTCCAGAGGTCAGAAGGATAGAAGAGAAAATGGATGGGTTTCAAGGGCCTTTAATAACCTCTGCCAGGTGGAAGGAAACCCCTTTATTCTTACTGTGGAAAATCACAGCAGCAGTATGGAGTTTGGAGTCACCTGGGCAAGTCACATGTCCATGCATGACTCAGTTTGCGGGGAGAGCAGCCATTGCTCACATGCTACCTTGAACATTCCCAGGAAGGCTCCTCAGATGTGGATTGGAGTCTCCCAAGGTCCAATGTCAGTTAAGTGTTTCTTGACTGGGCACTTACCCAGAATAGTCCTTTCTCAAGAAGCTAACCAAATGCTTCACTCATGTTAGTCAGAATGAAACACATTGGGATACAAGTATATAGCCAATATTCATAATTTCAGATACAAACAGGATACACAGTTACAGACAGCATATTCCTAACCAGCAAATTACAACCTTTCCACAAACACCTCCTTTGTACAAGCTTTGGGGTAACTATGGGATCTTGGTTGCAACAATGGTCTATAGAGTCATAGTTCCTGTCAATGACGTCACACAGGGGCTGTTTCTCCTGTGTGCACGGAGGGCCCAGCACAATGGGCCCTCAACTGCAGCGGAGCCTTTGGAGGCTTCCACAACATAAATAGTGATAAAGAAGAAGGCTGCTAATTGCAAGTATCCATGTGCCAGGGTGGCACTGGACATCCCGGTATGAATACATTCAACAGAGATAACAAGGAACAGACCGACCCATCTTAAAGACAGGGTCAAAAGGATAATATGATGGACTGACTGGTTTCTTCGGATCACCATGTACGAGGAGAGAGGCAGCACCCCAACATGCAGAGGGGTTGTACTTCAATATGTCAGGAGTGATGTGTAACTTATTTGTACCTGTGTATAAAAGTGCATCCCTGAGGCAGTGTCTTTGTCCAGTGGAGGGGGCAATGGAGAGTCCCACCAATGACTGAGCTGTGTCCATTGTAAGGGAGCACATTTGCACTAGCAGAACTGTAGATAACTGATCCGGGGAGCTAGAGACTGTGTTTTGTTTGACAAAAAACCTGGCCAGGTGCCTTTGTACCTTATGGGAGTCTGTGGTCACTGGGGGTTCTCTCGGGGTCTGCTGTGTCAGCGATCTGCGCAGAGCCGGGGCAGTATGCAGAGGAAACACACGCACGTAGCCAACTGTTATCAACACTGGATAGAGCAGAGCACCACACCGGTGACATTTGACAACACTCACAAACCCCAGATAGTTCTGAAAGCCTCAGATTCACCTTGAGAGGATGGGGAAGGCTCGAGATCCCTCTTCCAGCCTTCTGCATCCCACCCAACAGACAGTCCATGCAAGAGCGGGAGTCCCTTTCCTTCTTGGCATGAGAGAGGGACTGTGGTTAGGGCAGGGAAGTCAGGATTGCTGGATTCTATCTGTCATCCTGCCATTCAAGGTCTATGTGACCTTGACCGGTCATGGTTCCCTCTGCCTCAGTTTACTTCTCTGTATAATGGGGATACGTTCATACTGAAGTACTGATGTTTCTGAGTCTTTTTCAAATCCTTCAATGAAAGGTGCTTCACAGCATGATGATAGTTACTGAGGAGAATTACTAATCTCTGATATCTTAGCAATAACTCTGTGCCTGCAAAGTGTTTGTGTCTCCCCTCAGGCATCTGTCTCCAGATCTATTTGTCTATTATCTACTTCTCCATCCTGGGTATTGACAAGGTATTAGACTCTATGGAGATCTAGGACTAATCCCTTGTTTTTCTTCCTAATCAACTAGAATTTTTACATGTATACAAACACACAGAGCAGCCAATTTCTGTCTGACTCAGGGGAGAGCCCAAGAGTTCTCAACTCCTTTTGGGAAACTCCCTTAATTACTATTTACTCCTAAAGCTGGATAATTAGCACAGAAGCACAGACCAGCTGATCTCCAGCCTGTTTGCATCCAGATGCTGCTTCTCACCGGGAGTCTGAGTGATACCCCCTGAGACTGCACAAAGCTAGGTTATAAACTATGCACACCCCTGTGTCAGCTCTTGGCATAGGACGCTGCTGCAGATGCTGGGGTGAGAAAGGTGTGGGACATGGCTACCAGAGAGGGATTCCAAGGGAAGACGCTTCGATCTCAGAATTCACAGGTACCATCTCTTGCAGAGGAGCTCAACCCCTCGACAAACTTAGTGCAATGTGGGCATGATGGGATAGACAGTAAGTCTGTAGTACTTTCTGCCCTGCACAGCCATTAAACATCCCAGGGCCCTTGCCACAGTGGATGAGTTTGCTCCAGTATTTTCTGTGCACACTTGTCCGCCTCAGCTGATGGCTTCCCACCCAAGGTGAATGCATGTTTTCCAGCGGCCCAGTGGATCCTCCAGGAGAAAGGTATTAGTAGATGTATAATACAAAGGCTGAATTCTGGGGCCCTGGCCCATAGTTTGCTCAGGCCCCACTGAGGCAAAACTCCCCTTGGAACAAAAAATGAGTACAAACCTTAAGAGCCAGCTGTGTGTTAATGAACAGACACTGTCACCTCCTCCTCTTGCGTTTCAGGGCTCTAGTTGTTAAATGGGGAGAGGTGGCTGGTACCTGACTTTTATCTGCTGGGAAACATGCAGGTAGAAATGCTCCTCACTGGAATAATATGGCCAAGACATTGTCTCCTAACTCCTAACTTATGTCTGAAACGTTCAAAAACAAATTCACCCAGCGTAGGAAATTTCTCTCTGAACACTTACAGTTTGGAAAATTTACATCCAACTGAAAATGAGGTCACCTTACTGAAGATCTCAGGCAGCTTTACCTAAAGATACTGCCACCAGTGCCACCTACAGTGGCCAATCTATCTGTGAATCCCATTCAGCTAAGCACTTTGCTCCAATAATGTCTGTGGCAAGGAGTTCCACAGGCCAATTGTGGATTACATAAACAATTTCCTTTTATCGGTGTTACATGTTCAGACTTTCAAGGGAACTGAATTACCACACCAATAGAAATGCCTGGTCTGCTTTCTTTATCGATAGATTCACAGAGTTTAAGGTGAGAAGGGACAAATGAAAGGATTTTGTGCCTCTGGCCAGGAGGGATTTTATAGTACTGTATACAGAAACGTGGTTACCCTTCCCTTTATATTTATGACACTCCCCACCCCCCAAATCACAGATAGTGTTGGATAGCCGGTTCCACGCTGGCTGTGATTTCTTCCTGGAGCTCTGGGAGAAAACAGAGTTAATAAGACACATGCACCTCTACATATCCTACTGACTATGTACAAACTAACAATACTTTCCACATTTCAAAGACAATTTTAACCAGTTTATTCTGGGAAACTTTCATGAGAGAGTGCATCAGCCACTTTGTTAGAAGCTCCCGGAATGTGATATATTTCAAAATTAAAATCTTGGAGAGTTAAACTCCAACAAAGAAGTTTTTTGTTATTGTCCTTGACGGTGTGAAACCACTTCAGCACAGTATGCTTGGTTTGTAGCTGGAAACACTATCCCCAAACGCATGGGCCGAGCTTTTCCAGAGCGTACACAATGGCGTATCATTTCCTTTCGCTGACTGACCGGTGACTTTCCCTCTCAGATAGTTTCTTGCTGAGAAACACGACAGGATGGAATTCTTGATCCAGTCCTTCCTGAATTAAAACTGCTCCTACACCATGCTCAGACACATCTGTGGTTACTAGGAAAAGTTTGTCAAAGTCTGGGGCCCTTAGCAGACAGTCAGACATGAATGTCGCCTTAAGCTGGTTAAAGGCCTTCTGACACTCATCAGTCCACTGAACTGCATTTGGCTGTGTCTTTCTGGTCAGGTCTGTCAGTGGGGCAGCAATTTGGCTGCAGTGTGGTACAAATCACCTGTAATATCCTGCCAAGCCTAAGAAGGATTGGACCTGTTTCTTTGACTTTGGGACAGGCCACTTTTGGATAGCATCCACTTTGGCCTGTAGGGGGTTGATAGTTCCTTAACTCACCTGGTGTCCAAGGTAAGTCACTCTGTTTAGGTCTATTTGACACTTTTTAGCCTTAACAGTTAGTCCTGCCTGCCTTATGTGCCTAAAGATTTTTTGTAGATGCTCCAAGTGTTCTGCCCATGAATCAGGAAAGATGGCCACATCGTCAAGGTAGGCGACTGCAGATTCTCCAAATCCTGGTAGGAGACCATCTACAAGTATTTGGAAGGTGGCAGGTGCATTTCGCAGCACAAAAGGGAGCATATTAAATTCATACTGCCCTGCCTGGGTGATGAAGGCTGACCGTTCCTTGGTGAGTTCATCTAACAGTACTTGCCAGTACCCCTTGGTTAAGTCTAAGGTAGAGATGAACTGGACACGTCCCAGTTTCTCCAACAGCTCATCTGTGCGTGGCATTGGATAGTTATCTGGGCAAGTTACAGCATTTAGTTTACGATAGTTCATGCAAAAGTGAATCTCCCCATCTGGTTTGGGAACTAGAACTAATGGAGATGCCCATGCACTGTTAGAGGGGAGGATTACCCCCATCTGTAGCATGTCCTGGATCTCTTGTTCTATAGCAGTTTTGGCTTGAGGAGACACCCAGTAGGGCTGGGCTCTAATTGGGTGAGCATTACCTGTGTCAATGGAGTTGTCATAGATTTCACCCTCACTCTGAACCTTAGAGTACAGATGTGGGGACATGCATGTGAACCTCCTAAGCTTAATCACCAGCTTAGATCAATAGGCTGTCACCATCCAAATGTTTGAGTCATTTGGAAAACTCTGTCTTCCCCCCTAAATCCTTCCCCTCCCTGGGTAGCCTTAAGAGACACTTCCACCAATTCCCTCGTGAACACTGATCCAAATCCCTTGGATCTTAAAACAAGGAAGAATTACTCAATCCCCCTCCCTTTTCCCCCCACCAATCCCTGGTGAGTCCAGATCCAATTCCCTTGGATCTAAAAAACAAGGAAAAATCAATCAGGTTCTTAAAAAAGAAGGCTTTTAATTAAAGAAAAAAAGGTAAAAGAAAAAAAAAACCTCTGGGAGATAGCATACAAGCTGATCTCACAGACAACAGATTCAAAACACAGAGGATGTTCCCAATTTGATTATTCCCCTAATGTCAAGACAAGTTACAAAAAGTAAATAAACATAAACCTATTTATTTTCTTCCTTCTTACTCACTACTCTGATAAGAGGCTGATTCCTTTATCTTTTCTACTTTGGCTGAAACTGAAACTGACTCTAAACAAAGGAAACTTCCCTCTTTCCTTTTGAAACATTTTGTTCCCCAATTGGTTCCTCTGGTCAGGTGTCAGCTAGGCTAGGTGAATTTCTTAACCCTTTACAGGTAAAAGAGGCATTAACCTTTAACTATCTGTTTATGACAGGAGTGGTATGCCCATTCGGTCCATCCTGGGGTGGCTGACAACATTGACGTGAAGCTAGTGCACAGTTCCTCGATCTGCTATTGCTGCATACGTCCAAGGATCATGGAGAAGTTCACCTCTTCCATATCACCATCACTTTTTCCTTCTTAGTAGGCACCTTCAGGCCACTCAGCATCATTGCCTCCCTGGGCTATAAACTGAAAAACCTTTAACTCTCTGGAATAAAAGGGCTTTAGAGAATTAACATGATACACTTTAGGCTTGAGGTTGGAGGTGGGGGATGCTATCAGATAGTTAACAGCTCCCAGGCGCTCTTGGACTGTGAATGGCCCTTCCCACAACGCTTCCATCTTATGGGCCTGGAGTGCCTTCAAGACCATGACCTGGTCCCCTGTTTTGAAGGAACAATATCTGGCATGTGTATCATACCAGACTTTTTGCTCTTCCTGAACATCTTGTAGGTTTTCTCTAGCAAAGGTTGAAGAGTGTCGGAGGGTGCTTTGTAGGTTGATTACAAAGTCTAGAATGTTAGTTCCTGGAGAAGGCGTAAACCTCTCCCATTGCTGCTTCACCAGTCTTAATGGCCCCTTAACCTCATGGCCATACACAAGTTCAATGGTGAAAACCCTAAACTGGGATGTGGTACAGCCCTATAGGCAAAGAGAAACGCTGCAACACTGGGACCCAATCATTGGAGTGTTCATTTACAAATTTCCGTATCATGGCCCCCAAAGTTCCATTAGACCTCTCCACCAGGCCATTGGTTTGATGGTGGTAAAGTGGCACCAAGTGGTTCACCCCATGAATTTTCCACAGGCTTTTCATGGTCCCTGCCAGGAAATTAATTCCTGAATCTGTAAGGACATCGGAGGGCCAACCTACCCTGGCAAAAATGTCTGTTAATGCCTGGCACACACTTTTAGCCCTGATGTTGCTTGAAGCTACTGCTTCTGGCCATTGGGTAGCAAAATCCATGAAAGTCAGAATGTACTGCTTTCCTCTGGGGGTCTACTTTGGGAAAAACCCAGAATATCCACAGCTAGTCACTGAAATAGGACCTTAATTATAGGGAGTGGCTGGAGAGGGGCTTTGACCTGGTCTTTGGGTTTTCCCACTCTTTGGCACACCTCACAAGACCGGACATAGGTAGAAACATCCTTGCCCACTCCCTCCCAGTGGAATGACTTCCCCAAGCCATTTTTGGTCCTGTTCACCCCAGCATGGCCATTAGGATGATTGTGGGCCAAGCTCAAAAGCTTTACCCGGTACTTAGTTGGAACTATCAACTGTCTCTGAGGATGCCAGTCTTCCTGGTGACCACCATAAAAAGTTTTCTTTTATAAAAGTCCCTGTTTTACAACAAACTGGGATTGGTTTGAAGAGCTGAGAGGCGGTGGGTTGCTCCGTGCCACCGTCCAAGCTCCCTGGAGGCTTTCATCTGCTTCCTGCTTGGCCTGGAACTGTTCCCTTGATGCTGGAGACATCAGTTCCTCACTGGATTGTGGACCAGGGCTTGGTCCCTCTGAAAGTGATGTAGGTGATGGAGTTGTTTCTGTTGACTGTGAATCATTCTCTTCTGGTGCACAATGTGGTATTTCAGCCTCTGGCTGAGCCTCTTGTGTAGGGTTAGCTGCTGCTGCTTCCAGTCCAGGCCCGCTAGTGCTCTCTGGTGTTGAAGTTGTAGATAGGCTTGCAAGCACTGGACTCAATACTGGCAATGGTGGAAGGCTCAGGAACAGGGATAGGTTTGAAGGCTTGCTTATCCTGGCTGTGGGTGACCATTCCTACCCTCTTGGCTAGCTTCAAATGGTGAGCCATGTCTTGCCCCAGCAGCATAGGAATGGGATAATCTTCATAAATTGCAAAAGTCCACATTCCTGACCAGCCTTTGTACTGGACAGACAATTCGGCTGTAGGCAAGTTTAGAGAGTTTGACTTGAAGGGTAGAATTGTCACTTGGGCCTCTGGTTTGATGAATTTGGTGTCCACTAAGGATTGGTGGATAGCTGACACTTGTGGTCAGTAGAAATGCTGTACCCAAGGCAGGCCCTTTCTAAATTTTCTAAGAAGGCCTCGGTATCATCGCCTGCTTTGTAGATGGGGAACTTTCTGGGATGGGAAGCGGTACCTGGAGAAGGATTGCCAGGGTTGTCTGGTACATTCTGCTTACTCTTTGCCTTCTCTAACTCCAGTTCATGCTGCCTCTCTTTTTCTAGTAACTCCAGCGCTCTCTTGTGAGCAACTTCCTGTGCCTTAATTTCTAGTTGTTTTAATTCAGTCAGTATCTTATGTTCATTTTCTTTCTCTTTTGCATCTAGTCTAGATAGTTCTAGTTTATTAGCTGTTTCACTGGTAATCATGTTTCTGCTTTTTGTACTTCACCTAGCCTAACCCGAGAGCTAGAAAGGGAAAAAACAAAAACAAAAAACTAGCTTGTGAATTCCCTTGTAGAAAGTTAACTACCCTGCCCTCAGGCAGAGACAAAAATCTCCAGCTGCTCACAGCTTAAAAACATCCCTTTGTTACAAGGACCTGATACTTCTGCCTCCAGGCAAAGAGAGATAAGATCTCTATCTGCTTTCTAAACAGCCAAAAAGGAAAAAAAATGTCCTTTTAAAATTCTGCTGGGCTTTTGGTTCAAAATGATCTCTGGTTCAAAATGATCCCACCGCTCTGCTACCATGTCAGGCTTCCATCCCCACTCTGAATTTTAGGGTACAGATGTGGGGACCCGCTTGAAGATTCCCTAAGCTTATTTTTACCATCTTAGGTTAAAGACTCTCCAAGGCACAAATTCTTTCTTATACCTTGGATTAGGTAATGCTGCTACCACCAAGTGATTTAAACAAACATTTAGGGAGGGTCACTTGGAGCCCCACCCTCCACAAATATCATCCCAACCCCCCTACACCCCCTTTTCTTGGCAGGCTTGAGAATAATATCCTCACGAATTGGTACAGGTGAACACAGATCCAAACCCTTGGATCTTAAAATGATGAAAAATCAATCAGGTTCTTAAAAGATGAATGTTAATTAAAGAAAAGGTAAAAGAATCACTTCTGTAAAATCGGGATGGTAAGTACTTTACAGAATAACAAAAGATTCTAGAACATAGAGGATCTCCCCTCTAGACAAGACATCCTCTAGAGAAGGAAAATCACAAGCCAAAATAAAAGTAAACTAATGAATTCTCTTATTATTACTTACTAATTCTAATGGAGTTGGATTCTTGCCTTCTTGATCTGTCTCCAGCAAGCACACAGAACAGACAGACAAAGAACAGACAAATCAAAGCCTTTTCCCCCTTCTTTTGGTCAGTTGCCAGCTAGGTTACCTGAGCTTCTTAACCCTTTACAGGTAAAAGGATTTTGTGCCACTCGCCAGGAGGGATTTTATAGTACTGTATACAGAAAGGTGGTTACCCTTCCCTTTTATATATAACAACACATCTGGAAAATCAAGGTGTTGCTAGATATTAAAAGAGCAACTGAAATCATTAACACCCAAGAATGCCTTCCTTGGGGTCCAGTTTAAAGGTTACAAAGAAAACAGAAGCCCCTGCGTTTAGCACAGAAGACTCCACAAGCCCAAAATAAAGCGATAAACCAGATCACGTCTAACTAAACATTTCCTGTTCTACTTGCTTATCTGTAGTTCTAAAGGAGTAATTTTTAGGTATAAATGCTAATGATTTTTCATATCCAGCCCAATCTTTACAGGACACCTGCTGCTCTCTGTCTCTCCAGCCGAGAGAAAACAACAACCCGCACAAAGAGGGGAAGTTTTTTCTCAATTTTAAAAGTTTCTAGTCTTTCCATTGGCTCTTTTGCCCAGGTTCAAACTCACTTCCCCTTATCTAAGTATTTCAGTGAGACATATTAACTCTGTACAAGTAAGGCAGCTAGAGAACAGCCACTAAGAAGGATTTTTATAGCTAACTGACTGGCTGGGTGGGTGTTCATAAAAGAGGTTCTACCCCCATCATTTACCACAGCAGATGTTTCCACTGAGTTGCTATCAATGATGCCCAGGTCTTTTCCGTGGGGTGCGTCTAGCTGGGATGTTCCCCCCAGAGCACGAATTGGCAAAAGTTTGTGGTTTTTTTTCCCATTCTCAGGTTTTAAGCAACCGGGTGAATGGGAAACTCCCTACAGCATGGAGTCCCCAGCCTAGGTTTCATTGCTATAAGGAACAATGATGGATAACCAGTACCCAATGTCGTGTTCCTGCTATTGCCTATTAAGCTTTACCACATCAAGACATGTAGGAATTGTTAACACATGCCATAACATATGGAACTGGCATTACTGGGTCAGTTGTTCATAATTTATTTCTATGAATAATGAAAATGTCTTCTTTTCAGTGTGTGAAGAGTGATCAATCTGCTTCACCAACAAGAACAGCCTCCGGTAGTGTATGCAGCGTCTCAAATTCACATTGTCTCTCCATCCAGGCATTTGTACTGCGACCATCGCCCTAGATCCTGGGCACATACAGGAAGTAAGAAGAACATACTGTGCATGCAGAAAACACCGTTCTACCTCAGAGTTGGAGTCCTTCACCCCTACTCCATGTCAAATTCCAACACAACTGACTTCACCAACCCCTCCACCTTCATCCTGCTGGGCATTCCTGGCCTGGAGGCGTCCCACGTCTGGATCTCCATCCCCTTCTGCACCATGTACGCCATAACCATCTTGGGGAACTTTACCATCCTGTTCATTGTGAAGATGGAGCCGAGCCTCCATGGGCCCATGTACTATTTCCTCTGCATGCTGGCCTTCACCGACCTGGTCCTGTCTACATCCATCCTGCCCAAAATGCTGGCAATCTTCTGGTTCAATTCCAGGGAGATCGATTTTGGTGCCTGCTTTACCCAGATGTACTTCACTGGCTGCTTCTCAGTGATGGAGTCCGGGATCATTGTGACCATGGGTTTTGATCGCTATGTGGCCATCTGCCATCCCCTAAGACATTCCACTGTCCTGACAATCCCTGTGGTGGCCAAGATGGGCCTGGCTGTGATGCTGCGCAGTAGCATGCTCGTACTGCCCTATCCCTTCCTGGTAAGACAGTGGCGATATTGCAGAACCAACATCATCCCCGAGCCATTCTGTGCACACATGGCTGTGGTGAAGCTGGCCTGTGGCGACACCCACATCAGCAGTTACTATGGTCTCTTTGTGCTATTGTGTGTAATGGGTCTGGATGGGATTTTTATCACTGTGTCCTACATCCAAATCCTCAGGGCCATCTTCAGCCTCCCCACAAAGGAAGCCCGGCTCAAAACTTTTGGAACCTGCGTCTCCCACCTCTGTGTCATCTTAACCTTTTACGTTCCAGGTCTCTTCTCCTCCCTCACATACCGCTTTGGAAAGAATGTGCCCCTGCATTTCCATATTCTTATTGGCAACATGAACCTATTGGTGCCCCCTATGCTAGACCCCATCATCTATGGGGTGAGGACCAAAGAGATCCGGGACAGGCTGCTCCGGTTCATTACTTATAAGGAATGATTTAGTTCGGGATTGGTCCTGCTTTAAGCAGGGGGTTGGACTAGAACCTCCTGAGGTCCCTTCTAACCCTGATATTCTGTGATTCTAACTAAAGTTATCTCCTGGTGCTCTGGTTCTGAGACTGAGCTCCATGAAGCACTGGCTGGTGACATGGTGCTGGACCCTCTTACTTCAATCACTTACTGGGCAGTGAAAAAGATATTAAATCCTTTCCTGGCCTTACTGACCTTACTGTCTTGTGTCAGCATGACAAACTGGGGAATCAGTCTGTATAGAACGTATTAATTCTTAGCAGTTAGAAAAGTGGCAACAATTGGACCCTGAGACTCTGCCTCCTGCCCTACCTATTCCCTAAGGCCCTACTCCTACCCCACCTGCCCTACGTCCTGGCTTCTCTACTCCCCTCCCTCCCTCCCTCAATCTTCTCCACCTCTGTCCCTGCCTCAGCTGGGCTCCCTCTACTCTGGGGCTGGGCTGGCAGCTGCTGAAGCCTGAATAAGGAGCCTGCCTGTTGGTATGGTGTGGCCCCAGATGAGCAGGGGAAGTTTAATGACCTTAAACCTCCGCACTGCCCTGCAGGAACCAGGAACAATCCGATCCCCTTCTTGGCTGGACTTTCTAGCCCAAAACCAGGTATCTGACAACCCTGCATGGCATCCAGACTCAGAAGCCAAAAATCAGAGCATCTGGATAAAACCCTAGATGGGGGGAAACCCTATTACCTCACCTTTTGTTATAGGAACTATGTGTATTGTTATGTCTTTGGGATTTCCTGTACTCTTCACTCACACACCTTGTATTAAGAGACAGTCGGCTGGGGAGGAGGCATCTGTTTATAAATACATTGGCTCATTAAAGACTATCAGCCCTAGAGAGATAGAAGAAGGGATTAACAACATTCTAAATTTAACTTTCTCCAGTTTCTCTGCAGGAGGGCGGGCGTGGAACGAATGAAACCTCCCCAGAAGGGGGAACAGAGAGAGGAGGGGCTCATCCAGCCCTTTAAAACACAGAGACTGGATGAGCTGGAAGAAATTGAGGCAGGAGAGAGATAATCTGTAGTTGCAGCAGAGAGACAGACTCCAACTGGAGGAGAAGTCAGGAGTTGCAGAAGGTGGCCCCTAGACACCCTAGAAGGTTCTGACCAATCACAAAGTATGTTCCAGGGTGACGTGGATTGTAGCGGGGTGGTCACCCGCTCTGGCCGTGAACGGGTTACAGCCAGCCCTGGGAGAGGGCTGGGGCTGAAGGAAAAGCCTAGGCTAGTTGGGGAAGCAGCCACAACTGGGGCCACACCCCAATCAGGCCATAGAGGGCCCTATAAAAGGCCAAGAATCAGGATCTCAGGCAGTCTCATTCTAGCAATTGAGAGAGATGGGTCTGGCTGCAGGGTTGCTGATCAGGGTACCTAGAGTGGAGCAGGGATGGGGGAAAGGCCAGAGGAGCTGGGGAGCTCTGGTCTGGAAAACCCCCAGGCTGCAGGCCTTGCCAAAGGCCGAGAAAGTCCTGGGGTTGCAGAGGGGCAGCCCAAGGGTAGGGTCGATGATGAGTGGCTTTTACACTGCAGTCCACCCTAGAGAGCAGGGGCTAGATGGGGACTGGCAGCAGCCCAAGAATGAGGTGAGGTGGAATAGGGGGGTGGGGGTTCCCCAGGGAGGGAAGACCCAGTGAGGCTACAGGGTACTGCAGGAGGCAGAAACCCAAGATAAGGGGCACTGGGGTCTGGGAGGGACACGGGGCCAGCAGCAAGGCAAGACACCAGACTGCAGAGGGCACTCTGGAGGCTGGAGAGCTAATTCACTGGATGACCAGCAGGAGGCACCGCGCTGATGGGTCTTTGCGTCACTACATGAATAAAGTATATACACTGGAAAACATCACCCCAACTATAAATAGAAAACAATGGGGTCTAAATTGTAGCCAATGATTTTAGTTCATTATTCATTTTATCTGTGATGTTATTATTAACCAATAAATTATATCATATATTTTCTGTGTATATTAATTAAGGTTAAATTGTGAGATTATAGAAGTGCAAGGGTGATCTGTATTTAGAGGAACCAAATACGAGACATGAGTAAGAGAATCTAGAATGCAGGAACCTGTAGGTTGAGGCCTTCAAGACTTTAGCTTAGCTACTGTAGGCCATGAAAACAAGAAATGAAGGCATAAGTGACTGGAAAATAACCTGATTCCCTAAAATAATGCGAAAAGAGGAACTAAGTAATACTGTTGCATGAAATTACTCAGAAGATTAATATTATGTCATAAATATGCCGTAAAAGCATGCCTGTCTCAGACATGTGTCTTAATCACAGGATACAGGTTGTGAGAATGGTAATGAAAATAAAGAGAACTTACCCAACCTATAGAAAATTGAGATCCCCTAAGTTTCCAAGGGACACAAACTAATAAGAGAAAATGTCCACTTTTATGGACACGCACAGAATGTAGGTATAGACAAACTCACATTATAAAGAGGGGATTCCCAGAGTGGGAAAATTGAGCTCCCTATGGAAGACTCCAGCAGGAATCACCTGTCTACTGACGATCGAGCTCTGAGAGACCTATCAGACCCTAAAACTATTGTTAAGGATGGGAATAGAACTAGATTTGTAACTGGTGCATAGGTGTTGTGACAGACCCAGGCCATTGGGGTACAAGAGTCTGGTAGAGGGCAAATATACTGGTCACTGGATGAGTAGTTTTCTGTTCCCTGAGTGACCAGAGCAGGGGCTGCACTAGAGTAATCAGGAACCTGCTAGAACCAACTAAGGCAGACAGGCTGATTAGAACACCTGCAGCCAATCAAGGCAGGCTAATCAGGGCACCTGGATTTAAAAAGGAGCTCACTCCAATCAGGTGGAGGGGAGCCAGAGGAGAGGAAGTGCGTGTGAGGAGCTGGGAGCAAGAGGCACAAGGAGCTGAAACTGAGAGTGTGTACTGCTGGAGGACTACGGAGTACAAGTGTTATCAGACACCAGGAGGAAGGTCCTGTGGTGAGGATAAAGAAGGTGTTTGGAGGAGGCCATGGGGAAGTAGCCCGGGGAGTTGTAGCTGTCATGCAGCTGTTACAGGAGGCACTATAGACAGCTGCAATCCACAGGGCCCTGGGCTGGAACCCGGAGTAGAGGGTGGGCCCGGGGTTCCCCCCAAGCCTCCCAACTCCTGATCAGACACAGGAGGAGCTGACCCAGACAGTGGGGAAGATCACTGAGGTGAGCAAAACCTGCCAATAAGCGCAGGACCCAAGAGAGTAGAAGAGGAACTTTGTTACAGTGTGTATAGAATTTCTGTAGGCTTGGGTAATTGTAACTTTAATAAAACTTATCAAGTAGACTAGGCCTTGTACGGATGAATGTATGTGTGGTCACTACCTTTGGTCTTTACGTGTTCCTAGAGACTCTAAATTTGAAGCAAGCAGCAAAGTTGACTTTGACTCTGTTAAGATTGAAACTGTAGCCACCAGAGCCAAAGCCATGGTGGTGTAACACCACATTACAAAATTTACTTTAAATAAAATAAAAGGCTACAAAATCAATTTTTCCTTTTATTTTTTCCATCCATGTGCACAATGAATTTTATTATGTACATCAATATCGAGGTAATTTGCAGATGTGGGCCACCAGTAGAAACAAAAAGCATAAATATAATATAGTTTAAAAAGTTACCATTGGACTAATTACTCCAGCCAGGACAGGTTAAGTATTTTAGAACTCAGTCACTATTCAAAGAGGTCATTGGATTGGGGAGGTTTCCCGGGGGGCATGGTGGGTGCTTGGTAGGGCTGCATCCGGGGAGTGGCCTGAAGTTGCCACAGGTGCTTTGGCAGGCAGTGGCTTGAGGGAGTGGCCCGAGCAGCAGCCAAGAGCTCAAGGGGCAGCCCGGGGACAACTGCTGTTGCTGAGATGGAGGATTGGCAGGGCTGTGGCAGGCTCCCTGCCTGGTACCTTAGAAGCAGTGACATGTCCTTCCCTGCAAAGAGTGACAAAGGGATCTTATGAAACAGGGTCACTGGACAACACAAATGCAGATGAAATGAAATGTCAATAGATGCAAAGTACAGTCTATGACAAAATATAATCCCAACTATACATGCGAAATGATAGAGTCTAAATTAGCTGTCACCCATCAAGAAAGAGAGCTTGAAGTCATTGTGGCTAGTTCTCTGATAACATCTGCACAATGTATTGTGGCAATCAAAAAAGCTAATAGAGTGCTAGTAACCTTTAGGAAAGGGATAGATAATTAGACAAAAAATATAATATTGTGTCTTTATAAATCCATGATACACCCACATATCGAATACTGCATGCAGATTTGGTCACCGTGTAATCCAAGATTTCAGAACCCTCAGCCGGGGTAACTTAACTATTGCACTCCTGGTGGTGTCAGGAATAAATCCATGGGACCACAGCAGTTCTGTCTAATAAAAGATTGAGGCAAGTAAATGTGCTGTAGACTAACATTTTAGTTTATTAAATATAAGCGGTCACAGGCATAATCAGTAGGTTTAGAACTTGTCAGATGTTTACCTAGACTCTGGAACGGTACTGAGTAATTAACAAAGGGTTTGAAGTGGCTAGTTGCTCACCCACTGGGGAGAAAATGTGTCAGGAAAAGAGATTCTCAAGATGGCTTCAGAGGACTGCTCCAAAACACGTTCTATCGCTAATCCTTTTTATAACTAACTTCTACAGAACACATAGGTCATAATGAACCCTACTGGATCAGCAGTTTTCCTCACTTCCAATAAACTTCTAATATCAGAGGCGTCTAGATTCAAGGTTTCCATTCAACTTACCCGCTTTATTCTCAGTTATTTATTTTTTTCTCCCATCCTCCCATTATGCGTAGCAGAACCTATCAGTTAGTTTTTGGCCTTCCATCTAAAAGTACGTTTTACAATTAACGCTTAACTATATAGTGTTCTATTTCATTCATTCATGGTGACTGAATGCACATATGGTTGCAATTGACTTAATTACATTCTGGGGTATAGACACCTCTCAAATCCAGGGCAACAACACCATCTCAAAAAAATATATATATATATATTGGATTTGGAAAAGGTATAGAAAAGGGCAACGGGACTATTCCTTTGGAAAAGAGTTGACTGTGGGGGAATAAGAGAGAGAGGTCTATGAAATTGTGATGAGTGTGGAAAAGTTTTTTTAATCCTTCACATAACATGTGAAATAGGCATCAACCAAGTGAAATTAATAGGCATCAGATTTAAAGCAAATGAAATAAATTATTTCATGGAGCTCTTTTCAAGGGGACATTGTGCAGGCCAAAACTATAACAGGGTTCCCAGAAGAACTAAAGAAGAACTAGATAAATTCATGGAGGACAGATCTATCAATGGCTATGTGACAAAGTTCCTCCTCTACCTTGGTGGGTCCTGCGTTTATTGGCAGATTTGCTCACCTCAGTGATCTTCCCCACAGTCTGAATCAACTCCTCCTGTGTCTGATCAGGAGTTGGGAGGTTTGGGGGGGAATCCAGGCCCACCCTCTACTCCGGGTTCCAGCTCAGGGCCCTGTGGATTGCAGCTGTCTATAGTGCCTCTTGTAACAGCTGCATAACAGCTACAACTCCCTGGGCTACTTCCCCACGGCCTCCTCCAAACACCTTCTTTATCCTCACCACAGGACCTTCCTCCTGGTGTCTGATAACGCTTGTACTCCGTAGTCCTCCAGCAGCACACTCTCTCAGTTTCAGCTCCTTGTGCCTCTTGCTCCCAGCTCCTCACACGCACTTCCTCTCCTCTGGCTCCCACCCCAACCTGACTGAAGTGAGCTCCTTTTTTAAAACCCAGGTGCCTTGATTAACCTGCCTTGATTGGCTGCAGGTGTTCTAATCAGCCTGTGTGCCTTAGTTGGTTCTAGCAGGTTCCTGATTACTCTAGTGCAGCCCCTGCTCTGGTCACTCAGGGAACAGAAAACTACTCATCCAGTGACCAGTATATTTGCCCTCTACCAGACTCCTGTAACCCACTGTTTTGGGTCTGTCACAGCTACTACCCAGGATGGGCAGGGATAGTGTCTCTAGCCTCTGTTTGCCAGAGGCTAGGAATGGGGGACAGGGGATGGATCACCAGATGATTCCCTGTCTGTTCATTCTCTCTGGATACTGCGATAGATGGACCTTGGTCTGATCCACTATGGCCATTTTTATGTTCTTATAAGTTCATGGAGGATAGGTCCATCAATGGCTATTAGCGAGGATTGGCACAGATGCAACACCATATTCTGCATGTCGCTAGACTCTGTTTCCCTGAAAAGGAACAGGGGATGGATCATTTGATGATTACCTGCTCTGTTCATTCTCCCTGAAGCACATGGCATTGGCCCCTGTTGGAAGACAGAATACTGAAGTAATTAGACCATAAGTCTTAGTCAGTATGGCCATTCTGATGTTTTTATGTAGAACCCATATTTATCTGCCCCAATCCCCAGCTGTAATCCGCTAGACCCATCTCCAGTCTCAGAGCTGAGATAGGACCCAGGGCGGATCTCTCTCTCTTCACAGACTTAGTAACAAAGAAAACATATTGTGACACAGTAAGAAATGCGGCGGACTGACCTAGGAATGTAGTCTAGTTTTACTGGGACTGTGTGCATTGGGGATGGGAGAGCAGGGGAAGATTTTACTTGAGAGTTACCTGGGCTTGTAACCTGAGTGAGGAAGGAGGTGGTGCCAGGTGACACCTTTCCCTGGGAAACTGGACAAAGGGAGGGGAGGAGCTGTGGAGAAGAGGAAGAGAGACGGCTAGAGGGGTTTTTGCTTTCAGTTTTGGGCTGGGTGGTGAAACGCAGGGAACCCCAAGTCTGGAGTTTAAGCTCCTTGCCCCCTAGAGGGACCTGGCTGAGGGGTCCTGGTTGTATCTACAAGCCCTGCTTGGGACTGTGTTCCTGTCATCTAATAAATCTTCTGTTTTACTGGCTGGCTGAGAGTCACAATGAATGGCAGGAAGAGGGGTGCAGGGCCCTGACTTCACCCACTCCGTGACAAATATACATGAAATTTGTAAAACTAACCAGTGGCTCTTAAGTGACTCGCTATACGATGTCAGAACATGTTAGTAATAGAGCTGAGTGGGTCTAATATTATTTTGTTGCTCTTTCTGTTATACAGGAATTAGATACAGTGCTCCTGTCAGCTAAATGCTAAATTATCTGGCAGAAAATCTTAAAGTTTTCAAGAGCCTAGCTAGTCCCTCTAATCACAGTTAAAGTTGCCCGCCGACCAAAATCTGAAATGCTGCTTCTGCAGCGGGCAGAAGTGGTGAAGAGGATCCAGGGAGTGATGGTGTCTTAAACAGATAGTTAAGGGTTAATGCCTCTTTTACCTGTGAAGGGTTAAGAAGTTCACTCAGCCTAGCTGATACCTGACCAGAGGGACCAATGGGGGAACAAGATGTTTCAAAAGAAAGGAGGGAAGTTTCCTTTGTTTAGTCAGTCTCAGTTTCAGCCGGAGTGAAAAGATCAAGGAACCAGCCTCTTATCAGAGTAGTAAGTTTTAGAAAGGGATAAATAGGTTTATGGTTATTTTCTTTGTAACTTGTCTTGGCATTAGGGGACTAATCAAATGTGTGTACTAAGGCTTTTGCCCAGGGAAACATGCTGTGTTTTAAATCTGTTATCTGTGAGGCCAGTTGGTTTGCTGTCTCCCAGAGGTTTGTTTTCTTTTGCCTTTCTTTTCTTTAATAAAAAGCCTTCTTTTTAAGAACCTGATTGATTTTTCTTTGTTTTAAGATCCAAGGGGATTGGATCTGGACTCACCAGGAATTGGTGGGGGAAAGGAAGGGGGATGATTAAATTCTTCTTGTTTTAAGATCTAAGGGATTTGGATCAGTGTTCACCAGGGACTTGGTGGAGGAGTCTCTCAAGGTTGCCCAGAGAGGGGAAGGTTTTTGGGGAGAAGATAGAGTTTTCCAGGTAACTCAGAAATCTCTATGGTGGCAGCGAGACCAGATCTAAGCTGGTAGTTAAGCTTAGAGGTGTTCATGCAGGTCTCCACATCTGTACCCTAAAGTTCAGAGTGAGGGTGAAACCTATGACAGATGGGGATGGGAGTAAAGGAGAGAACAACAGGAACACAGCCTTGGGGGAAGAGGCAGGCAGAGGGTGGGGCCTCAGAGTTCCAGTTACCAGCAATTAAAAGGTGACATTCCTATGAGTTAATGAGTAGAACACAGACCGATTTCCCAGTTTATCACACTGACACAGCACAGTAAGCCAGGAAAGTATTTAATGTCTCTTTGACTGTCCAGACAGTGAAGCAGCAAAGAGGGCCCAGCACCATCTCACCAGTCAGCTCTGCACGGAGCTTGGTCTGAGAGCTAGAGCAGCAGGGGAAAATTTTAGGTCCCTTTATGAATAACAAGCCGGAGAAGCCATTTCCGGATCTGTTTAGTCATTATCCCATAGATGATGGGGTTTAGCACGGGAGGCACCAGGAGGTACACATTGGCAATGGCAACATGAAACCATAGGGCCACATCGTGGCCAAAACGGTACATGAGAGAGGAGAAGATAACTGGGATGTAAAAGGTTAAGGTGGCACAGAGGTGGGAGACACAGGTCCCAAAAGTCTTGAGCTGGGCGTCCTTTGTGGGGGGGCTGAAGATGGCCCTGAGGATCAGAATATAGGACACAGTAATAAAAAACACATCCAGACCAGGCACAAAGAATGCCACAAAGAGACCATAGTAACTATTAACATGTGTTTTGGCGCAGGCCAGCTTCACCACGGCCATGTGATCACAATACGTATGCATGATGATGTTGGTTCTGCAATATGGCCACCGCCTTGTCAGGAAGGGATAAGGCAGTACCAGAATGGCACCACGCAGCACTACGGTCAGGCCAACCTTGAACACCATGTGGTTTGTCATGGTGGTGGAATGTCTCAGGGGATGGCAGATGGCCACATAGCGATCCGCTGCCATGGCAACAAAGATCCCTGACTCCATCACAGAGAAGCTGCGAAGGAAGTACATCTGGGTGAGGCAGGCAATGAAATTGATCTCCCTGGAATTGAACCAGAAAATGCTCAACATTTTGGGCAGGGTGGACGTGGATAGGACCAGATCGGTGACGGCCAGCATGCAGAGGAAATAGTACATGGGAACATGGAGGCTCGGCTCCGTCTTCACGATGAACAGGATGGTGAAGTTCCCCAAGATGGCTATGGAGTACATGGTGCAGAAGGGGATGGAGATCCAGATGTGGGCTTCCTCCAGGCCAGGAATTCCCAGTAGGATGAAGGTGGAGGGGTTGCTGAACCTGGTTGTGTTGGAATCTGACATGAGAGCCCAAAGTCTAGGTTGATGGTTGCAAAACAAATGCCTGGATGGAGAGACAGTGTTAATGTGGGCAGTCACCTTTTGTCTTCATTGAGTTGGTCTGGTAATGTGCCAACAGAGAAATGCAAGGAAGCCCTGAAACCACAGCCTTGCAGGTGTTAAACAGCTGAATGCTCTAGTCTGTCTGATAAAGGCTGACAGACACAAACACGGAAAGTCCCGTGACACAAGCACACAGAAACCTGCCCAATCTACCAGACTCAAATACTCAGTACAGCTCCTTGTATGGCAACAAAAGGTCATGACAGAGGTAAACATAAATAGGGGTGAAGAATTTAGCAGGACAATTAAGGACTAGCTACTGGGCCAGGACCAAGACCAGAACTCCCCTCTAGGTGTAGAGGAGGGCTATTGCTGACAGTAAAGGGGAAATGCAAACATGCCTAGGGGCTAACTGCTCAGGGTTCGAGAGGAGAGGGACGGGGGGTACGGCTTACAAGCTTTCAGGCACCTCTAATGCAATAAACAGTGACCGTAGACTAAACGGTCCTGTCTCTGGAATCGATCCTTCCCCCTCTATCAAATTCTTCCCCCAACAGTTAATATGAGATACTGAATTTGCGGCTGGAGGCTGTTCTCATGGGTGACGAGATTGGACCTTCTTTACACACTGAGCAATGACTTTTTCATTGTTCAGAGAGATGAGTTATGAACAACTGACCCTACTAATGCAAATTGCATATTTGATGATGCTTCATGCATCGATAATCCCTTTACGTTCTGGTGTGGAAAAGCTTAACTGGCACCAGCAGGAGACACAGGTGTGATACTGGTTCTCTCTCACTTCTCAGCAGTAGGCAAAACAAAGACAATGATTGGTTTCCTAAAGAATGGGATGGAGAATAACCTGCTTTGAAACAGGATCAGTTTGGTCACTCGTTCTCTATAAATGATATAGAAGATAGAAAGGAGTTTCTAACACAGGCTATGAGAATGAGGAATAGTGTCATATGCAGAGAGACTGAAAAGTCTGGGACTGTTTAGTTAAGAAAAGGAGGAGGAGAACAGCAGAAAAGCATGGAACTGATTACATTCAGAAGGACAAACAGCGAAGAGTTCTCAAGACCTGCTCTGGATATGTGCTCTGTATTAGTCACTTGATCTCTATAAAGAATATAGCAAACATAAAGGGGGTTTCCGAGACAGGCAATAGCAATGGGGAAGCTGCCACATGTGGACAGACTGAAAAGTCTGGGACTGTTAAGTTTGGAGAAGAGATCAACAAGGGGGCATATGTTAGAGGAGAGGGAAATAAAGAATGAAACTGATTACATTCAAATGAACAAAGAGAGAAGAGTTCCCAACCAATACTATCTATAGACATTTAGAGCTTCAAAATCTCTAGTTCTCCAAAGTTGAGGAAAACTATCAGCAAAACTGATTAGGAGGAAAAATTTAGACAAAAAAATGAAATGAAAAGTGAGAGCTCTTTAAGAAGAGATTATTAGATAGCGAAAAAGTCACAATTCCATAGTCAAGAAAGTGGACAACTTTTGCTTAAAAGCTAAAAACTCAGTTCAGTTGCAAAGTGGGTAGAAATTATGAGTGAGGGGACACTATATATAACAAATGGGAGAAAGGGAACATAGATAGCCAGCAATATAATTTGGAAGATATGAAAATTAATATGGGACATTAAAGACATCAGGGAAAAATCCATGGTTGGCAGAACTAAGGATCACATCAAGGAGATTATTAATAATATTAAAACCAAAGATATCCTAGAAAAGTTTTAGAGTAATTCCTGTGTTAAATGTAAACCCTTAAAAATAAGGTAAAGATTAAAAAAATATATTTGAAAAGATTAGGAAAAAATGGAAAAGCTGGTATGGGATTAGTTCAAGAAAAATGTTCTTGGAATATAAGTAATGCCAGTCAATAACGAGGTTTATGCAAAACCGGTTTTGTCAGATAAACCTGATTTCATACTTTTTTAGAGTAAATGTTTGGCTGATCAAGGGAACAGTGCAAATGCAATAAACTTCATTTTTTCCTTAAACAGTGACAAAGAGTCCTGTGGCATCTTATAGACTAACAGATGTGTTGGAGCATGAGCTTTCGTCATGTCATGCGTCTGACGAAGTGAGTATTCAAGCACAAAAGATAATACTTCAATACGTCTGTTAGTCTATAAGGTACCACAGGACTCTTCGTCCCTTTTTACAGATCCAGGCTAACACGGCTACACCTGTGATACTTTAATTTTTCTAAGGCATTTGTTTTATTAAGGGAAAACATTGAGATAAAATAATTAACACTCTATAATATCAGTAGAGCACATTTAAAATGGACTGCAAACTAGCTAACTCGCAGATCTCAGAAAGCAGTTATCATTGGGTCACATTCAGTAAATGGGGCTTTTTCTACTGGGGGTCTGCAGGGATCAGTTCTAGGCCCGATGCTATTCAATATTTTCATCAATGTTATCAAAGGAAATAGAAAATCAGTGCAGATAAAGTTTCTGGATAGCCCTAAGATTGGAAGTGGTGAAAATGAGGACAGGTCAGGCATACCGATTGATCTGGGGAATTGGTGTGGGCATCCGATTCAAACATAATGTTTTAATACAGTCAAATGCAAACTTATCCTCTCAGAACAAGGCATGCAGGCCGAACCCAAAGTCTGGGGCACTGTATTATGTAATGCAAGGACCTGAAAAGGATTTAGAAATCATGTGTAAAACCAATTCCTTGTCCAATGCTGTGGCCGTAAGGACTGATATCATCCTGGGATACATAAAAATGGGAGTGATGAGTTGGAGCAGGAGAATTTACCTCTGCTCATGGGATTGGTGAAACAGAATGCATCCAGTTCTGGGGTCCACATTGTAAAAGACTGTTGAAAAATTGGAGAGAGTGAAGAAAAAAGCCACAAAACTGATTGGAGGCTGGAGAAACATGAAGGATTTCATCTATTTAACATCTCAAAAAAATGACAAAGTGGATACTTTCCTAGGGAGGAAACCATGTGTTGTAATGGGCTCTGTAATCTAGCAGAGGAAGGCAGAGCAATACCCAATGGTTGGAAGCTGAAGACAAATTCCAGCTGGAAAAAATGACCAAATATTTAGCACAGATGGTGATTAACTGTTGGGACACACTGGGAAGGGAAATGATGTATTCTCCAACTCCCCATGTCGGCAGATCCAGACTTAATGCTTCTCTGGAAAATCTGCTTGAAAGCTTGTCTACACTTAGAACAGTAAAGGAGCACTGCCAGAGTACTTCAGTGTAGACACTTACAATGAAGGCAGGGTTTCTTCCATCAGCATAGGTAATCCACCTCCCCAAGAGGTGGTAGCTAGGTGGATGTAGGAATTATTCCATCTAACTCCTCATGCCCACATTGGCATTGTTAATATAGCGACATCTCTCAGTAGGGTGGATTTTTTTGATGTTTCAAGAAAAGCAAATGCAAGGTTAAGTTGTATTAGCAGAGGCACAGCATTCAAGTCATGGTAACTGGTAGTATTTCTTTAGTCTGCATTGGTTTGGTTTCAGCTGGAGTGTCCAGTTATGGTCATCAATGTGTAGAAAGGATGTAGAGAAACTGGAAAGAATCCAAAGGCAAGGGACAAGGATGATCAAAGGGATGGAATATAAGCCATATGGGCAGCCATCAGTCTTCGATGACTAAGACACAACTAATCCTGCATCTTGGCAGAGGGATAGAGTAGCTGACCCTTGCGGTCCCTTTTAACCCCATGGCTCTATGATTCTGTTATGTAAAATCCTAATGTATACCTGGCATTAGTCGCACACAAGTCTTTGGCTGAGGTGCCTGGGTGAAATTTAATGGGCTAGTGTTACAGAGAAGGTCTGACTGGATGATCTAATGATCCCTTCCTACCTATCCCTGTACATAAAGAAAGTAGAATAGGCATTTATATTTACTCTGTCTCATAACACATGAACAAGAGAACATCCAGTTGCACTGAAAATCTGAAAATATAACATAATTATAGTTCCATTGGCCTGTGGAACTCCTTGCCAATGATATTATTGGAGTGAAGAGCTTAGCTGCATGGGATTCACAAATGGAATGACCATTTTAGGTGGAGTTGGTGGCACCACCTTTTGTTAAGACTGTCTGACACATTCAATAAGAAGACTTCACTTTCAGCTGCTAAGAAGTTTGGCAAATTTTAGGCATTTGGACTGAAATTTCCTAAGCTGGGTGTCTGCTTCTGGCAGAACTGTTTTTTGAAAGTTTTCAGAATAACAGTCCTTCCGACTTCTCACATGACACTAGGAGAACAGATGTCTTGCCCATATTGAAAAATTCTTATGATAGTTCCAGTGAGGAGCCTTAACACCTCCATGCATATCAGAAGATAAAATTCCGGGAATAGTTCCCCAATTAACAGCCAGAGCCCAGACATGCAAAAGGAGGAGGTGACGTGCTCTGTGCATTAACACACAGCTGTCTCCTGAGGTCTTTACTCAGTTCTTACTGACTAAAGAACAGTCACAGCCTCAGAATTTGACCTTGTATTATACATCTGCTAACACCTTTCACCATGAAGGATCCACTGTGCCACTGAGATGCAGCCACCTTGCAGCTTCAGGATACTAGCTGAGATGGGCACGGGTGCATAGAAAAGAGGGACATTTTGCCCAGTGATACTGGAGTAAACTCATCACCTGCGGCAAGGGCCCTGGGATGTTTAATGGTTGTAAAGAGCGGAAAGGACACAGACTTACTCTCTATCCCTTCACACACATGTTGCACTCGGTTTGTTGAGCAGGTGAGCTCCCCAGCAAGTCACAGGTACCTATGAATTCTGAGATGGAAGTGTCTTGGGAATCCCTCTTAGGTAGCTGTATCCCACGTCTCTCTCACCCAACATCTATAGTAACATCCCATACCAAGAGCCGACACAGGGCTGTGCACAATTTATAATATAGCTCTGTACAGTCCCAGTTGGGTTTGCTCAGCCTCTGGGGAGGAGCAGCATATGAATGCAGGAGACAAGCTTCTGTGCTAATTATCCAGCTTTCGGAGTAAACAGCAACTAAGATACCATCCCCAAGGGAGGTGAGAACTCTTGGGCTCTGTGCTGAGTCAGTGAGGAATTACTTGCTTGTGCATTTGTGCATATTTTAAAATTGTAGTTGATTAGGAAGAAAACTAGGGATAATGTCTAGAGCTCCTTAGGGTCTGATACCCTGAAAATGCTCAGGATGGCTGGGTAGATAGTAGTCAGACAGATCTGGTGAGAGATGGCTGAGAGGAACATGAACACTTTCTGGAGGCACACAGGGTTTTTACTAAGGGATCAGAGATCAGTAATTCTCATTCGTAACTATTATCATCCTGTGCAGGATTTTTAATTCAAGAATCTTCAATTCACTTAGCAAAGTAGAGTCACTATGACCATTTCCCCATTATACAGATAGGTAAACTGAGATACAGGGAGATGTGACTTAGTGAAAGTCACACAGAGAATCACAGACAGAATCCATCATCCCTGACTTCTCGGCTGTAACCACAGTCTAACCCTCTCAGGTCTTGCTCTTACACACTCATACACAGGCAGGTATACACCCAGCTGTAGTTATATGGATGCTGCCACTAGCCACTCATGAACTAATAAACAGAGGCTCCAGCCAGTTCCACCCAGCTCCCCAGCTTAAGACCCCAGAGCTATATCATCTTGCCTTGGTCAAAAGTCTGACTAGTGTAAGATTATTACCCAGTCCGCCTCTCCCTGAATGTGGAGAGGACACTGCACCAGCCCTAGTTCCTAAGCAGGATTCCCTTATAGATTTCATACTCTCTTAGGTAACATATAGTGATAGACCCAGGCCAGTGGGGTACAGCAGAGTAGTAGAAGGCAGATATACTGGCCACTGGATAAGCAGTTTTCTGTACCCTGACTGACCAGAGCAGGGGCTGCCCCAGGCTCGGGTGGACACATGACTCTAATTAGCCTGCAAAGAGCCAGGTGAGACTGGTAAGCTAATGTGACCACCTGACTCTCATTAAGGTCCCTCTGATACTATAAAAGGGCTCACTCCAGTCAGGCTGAGGAGAGCCAGGGAGCCAGAGGGGAGGAAGTGCGGCTGAAGAGCTGGGTAATGGAGACACCCTCAAGATGCTGCAAAGGGGGCCCGAAGGTAAGGGTAAAGAAGGCATTGAGAGAGACAGAGAGAAGCAGGAGAGCTGTAGGGAAGTGGCCCAGGGAAATGTAGGGTCCCTGGGCTGGAACCCAGAGTAGAGGGCGGGCCCCAGCCCACCACTACAGGAACATCTCTTGGGAGGGGATGACAGGCCCCTGTCAGGACAGGAGGCTAAACTGCTCAGGAATAAACCTGTAAGAACAACAGAGACTGTGGGAGTTCTCTCACCAACCTCCTTGCTGGCTTATGATGAAAAGGGCTCAGTAGCCTGTGACCCTTGCCTCTAGAGAGAGAAGGGCTATGTGGAGGGTCGCAGTGAGCCACTGAGGCTATCATAATCCACCAGGAAGTGTGGGATCCAATGAGACAAGGTTGGACCTCTTCCACACTATCTAATAAAAAAGATTAAGTACAGAAAGATAGATTTTAAGTGATTATTAATAATAGCAAACAGATCACAGTTGGTTATAGAAATAACAAACAAAACTGCAATCTAAATTCTATACGCTCGATAGTATTTGAATTAAGCAGTGTTGCACCCTGATAATACAAACAGCCCACTAATCTTCCATACACAGGCTAAAAGTCCACCCAGATTGGGAGCAAGCCCCAGTTCAATCCTTGTTCCTAAGGTGTTTCCAGGTTTTGAGTTGTGGGGGTAGTCAAGCCAAATGATGATGTCACTTCCCCTTTTATCGCACAGTTAGTGGGAAAGAACAGGCACAAGAAGACAAGACAAAGTCCAGTGTCACATGAGCTGGTCACATGCCCTTGTCTGCTTCGATGAGTCATAGTTGGTGCCACTACCCATTTCCTGGCTAGAACATTCACAGGAAAGTCCATGAGGCGGAGTTAAGCTTTTTCTAAGGCCTATTGTGTTTCTTAATGGTCTATTACCTTGAATGGTTCATCCAACTGGATGTAAATGACTTTGTATGTGTTACCAGGAGCAAACACATTTGAAATACTGGTACATAGTCAATATTCATAACTTTAGGTGGAAACATGATACATGCATAGAATGCACACTGATATATTACATGATATAGTTGATATAAAACACATTATAAACATATCATGAAATAGATCCTAGAATACTCAAGGAGCTGACTGAGGAGATATCTGAGCCATTAGCTATTATCTTTGAAAAGTCATGGAAGACAGAAGAGATTCCAGAAGACTGGAAAAGAGCAAAGGTAATGTCAATCCATAAAAAGGGCAATAAGGACAAACTGAGGAATTATAGACCAGTCATCTTAACTAATATCTAGAAGCTAATAAGATAATAAGTAACAGTTAGCAACAAATTATGTCAACCCAGACAGATACTTTTCTTTGACAGGGTAACTAGCCTTGTGGATGGGGTGGGAAGCAGCAGATGTATATCCTGACTTCAGTAAAGCTTTTGATTCTGTCTTGTAACAAGGGGTGCTCTTGGGGGACACTATTGAGAGTATCAATTCAGGACAAATTGCTTAGAGCAGGGCAGTCACAGCCCCAGGATGTGGGTCCTTCAGTATTCAGGCACCAAACCAGCCAAACAGAGAGGACTTCAGTTTTACCCCACTGGCTAACCAGAAGTCACACAAGCAATTCCCTTAGACACTCTAGTTTCCCCTTATCACCACCAGTGCCACTTGTTATGGGGACTAATGGTTATGAAAACCAATTATCATAAACAAGCTGATGGAGCTACTGTAAGGTGGATGTATAACTGATTGGAAAATTGTTCCCAAAGAGTAGTCGTGCTGGAAGGGCATAATGAGTGGGGTCCCTCAGGGATCAGTTCTGGGTCCAGTTCTGTTCAATATCTTAATCAATCATTTAGATTGTGACATAGAGGGTACATCCATAAAGTTTGAGGATGACAAGAGGTTGCAACTGCTTTGGAGGGTAAGATTATAATTCAAAATGGTCTGGACAAAATGGAGAAAGGGTCTGAAGTAAATGGGATGAAATTAAGTAAGGACAAATTCAAAGTGCTCCACTTAGGAAGGAACAATGAGTTTCACACACACAAAATGGGAAATGACTGCCTAGGAAGGAGCACTGCGGGAAGGGATCTAGGGGTCATAGTGGACCATAAGGTAAATATGAGTCAACAGTGTAACTCTGTTGCAAAAAATGCAAACATCATTCTGGGATGTATTAGTAGCAGTGTTGCATAGAAGACATGAGAAGTAATTATTCCACTCTATTCCACACTGATTAGGCCTCAACTGAAGTTTTGCGTCCAGTTCCATGAGCCACATTTCAGGAAGGATGTGGACAAATTGGAGAAAGTCCAGAGAAGAACAACAAAAATGACCAAAGGTCTAGAAATCATGAGTTATGAGGGAAGATTGAAAGAACTGGGTTTGTGTAGTCTGGAAAAGAGAAGACTTAGAGAGGACATGATGACAGTTGTCCTCGTAAATTGTAGCCATCAAATGCCTAATGCACCAGTGAGGGCCCTCACCTGGTACGGCTATATCAGTAATGCAAGTTATTACTTCATATTTCTAACTTCAGATCTAAGAACGATACATGCATACAAATAGCAAAACCAAATTCAGTACACAGCAACTGTTTCAATTATATATTACAAGAGGTATTTCACATAAAGCATATTCCAGTTATGTCATATTCATAAGCATTCTTTCATAAAGCATATGGAGAGTAATGTCACGGCACACTTTAGTTGCTAAGTTAACTGGTAAATAACTGCATATCGTCAATAAAACACCTGTTGAGGATACTTTCGATTACTATAAATTCAAAGAAATAGTTTTCAAACAATTTCAGATTACCCTGAAATTTAAAACATGAAAGAGTGAATTCCAGGAGGAAGATGGGTGGGAGCCTGCCCACATCTAAAGGCCTTTTCCCGAGCCTTGCAGGAGGAGCAACTGGATTAGGGATCTAACTAAATATGGGGAATAACTAAAGAATAACAGGGTCAGAAGTGGAGGTCAAAGGTTATTTGGATAAGGGGAAAGCAGTGGACGTGTTATTCCTTGATTTTAGCAAAGATTTTGATATGGTCTCCCACAGTATTCTTGCCTGCAAGTTAAAGAAGTATGGGCTGGATGAATGGACTATAAGGTCGATAGAAAGTGGGCTAGATTGTTGGGCTCAATGGATAGTGATAAATGGCTGCAAGTCTAGTTGGCAGCCAGTATCAAGCGGAGTGCCCCAAGGGTCAGTCCTGGGGCCGGTTTTGTTCAATATCTTCATTACTGGTCTGGAGGATGGCATGGATTGCACACTCAGCAAGTTTGCAGATGACACTAAACTGGGAGGAGTGGTAGATACACTGGAGGGTAGGGATAGGATACAGAGGAACCTAGACAAATCGGAGGATTGGACCAAAAGAAATATGATGAGATTCAACAAGGGTGAGTGCAGAGTCAATAAGGACAAGTGAAGAATCCCATGCACTGCGACAGACTAGGGACCGAATGACGAGGCAGCAGCTCTGCAGAAAAAGGATCTAGGGATTACAGTGGATGAGAATCTGGATATGAGTCAACAGTGTGCCCTTGTTGCCATGAAGGCTAATGGTATTTTGGGCTGTATAAGTAGGGGCATTGCCAGTAGTTAGAGGGACATGATCATTCACCTTTATCTGACATTGGTGAGGCCTCATCTGGAGTAGTGTGTCCAGTTTTGGGCCCCACACTAACAAAAGGATGTGGAAAAATTGGAAGAGAAGAATGGAAATAGACCCCACAGTTGCAGAGCACCTCCCTATCCAGCATCCTATTCCTTGTATTGTATAGATCTACTTTGGCCAGGGCAGGGAGAAGGTTGATGAAGAGGTCTTACGAATGCATGAGGCTATGGACAAGTGTTCATATACAGAGACTTGAGAGGAAAATTGCAACTAGAATCTCAACATGCTCATGGTTCAATGAAGGATCTGCCAACAGATATTCCGGCGAGTCATGGTACCAGGGTGGAATATTGTCTGGCGCACGAGTGTTCCTCACCCTCTACCAGTAGTATAAGGTTCCATCACTTGGTATCAGGATGGGACATGAGGGTGAGGAAGAGAAACGTGTAGAGCATGAGCAAGTAGAGTTTGTTCCCTTGGTGCAATATGAAAGTGAACTGGCTGCAGGTCAGGCAGCCAGCTTGAGTTGTAGAATCATAGAATATTAGGGTTGGAAAAGATCTCATTAGGTCATCTAGTACAATCCCCTGCTCAAAGCAAGACCAACACCAACTAAATCAGGTTTTGGAAGGGAAGGGGCTGTGGGGGGTTTGTGGGCCAGGGGTCCAATGACAAAGTCTGGAGAGCCAGGGTGAGGGGAAGATGCGGAGCACTCTCTTACAGGACCCCACTCAAGGAAAACCAGAGAATTGGGCAGTAACTTTGCCCTGACCTCCTGGAGTACACAAACCGAGCTCTGAAGGGTGGAGAGCCCGGTGTGCAAACCGAGCGCTTGGGAATCCACCCAGTCCCCTGTAGCCAATGATTTTAGTTTAGTATTCATTTATTGTGTGATGCTACAATCAATCAATATGTTATATTCTGTATGCTAATTATATGTTAATCAGGTTTGATTTATTGGATTATAAAAGTATAAGATTGATTAATATTTAAAGGAATTAGGTGTTAGACATAAATCAGAGAAGCTGAAAAGTAAGAAGCCTGTAGATTGAGGCCTGCAAGTCTTTAGCTTAGCTGCTGGGAGAAGAAAGATCTCAACCCTCCAGGAAAGGGGTGGTGAAAGTTTCAGTGCTGGGAGTGGGGATGACTAGAAAGCCCAGTCTGGGAGGTTGATTTTTCGCATGGGCATAACCCTGCCCTGGAGTTGGGAAGCAGCTCCACAGAGGGTAGCCAACATGCGAAGTCCCCTTACTTCCTTACCTCAGCAGATCCTGGCACACCAAGACCCCAAAGATGACCTTAAACAGAGATCCCCACTGAACGGGACAATGGGGGGAAAGGAAAAACAGTAACTAAACACACAGGAAGGTTCAGGGAAGAGCTGAAAGACACTTTGGGTATTGAACAAACCAAATTGTTCAAGCATAGAAGTGGTATAATAAAAATACTTAGAAACACCCACCTGTGAGAAAAGATTTTGTGTTATTGTTCAATCTCATGATGCAAAGTTTGTTGCTAGTGGTAAACCTTTTCAGAAAGAGTTTGGTACTGATGGTAAATCCTAAGCAAAGGGGTAACATGCATGAGTTTGGGAGAAAGCTTTTGGACAAGCTAGGAACAGTAAACAAGAAGCCCTGTGGGGCTACTGCTTCCAAGCTCACAGGCTCAAAGCTTGTCATAGCAAGGAAACCATAATACACCTGGTCAGCTGCGCAGAGGGGGAAACTGAGGCACAGCACCTCATGGTATTGATGAATATCTGTATTGAGTCATCAGCAGCTGGGAAAACACAATGGTTAACAACGCTACACAGATACAGAGGGATGTTTTCTATTGACATGGAGAAGGCACTTGTTGACTTTTTAGGTCACTAGACTGATCTACAAAGTGTTAAAAGGTACCCAGAGACTTACAAGAACACCTGTGAGTAACACTACAATGTTTGGGACACTTTTGAGTTGTTCAGTCAAAATTTGAAAACTGCTCGGGCACACTGCCTCTGTGTTAGTCAGTGACCAATAATCTGGCAATAAACTAAGGTGTAAGGTTTGAAATTCTATGCCCCAAAGCTACACCCTGGCATCACTATATTTACCATAGTGATATCATTATGATGTATTTTATTCCAAGTGTGTCATGTAAGGTACAAATGGAAAAGCTGTGATTTCTGAATATGATTAGCCAGTTCGTGTGCATGTATCACTGCTATACCTAAAGTTATGAAAACATGTACGGGCGTGTGATCAGCTCATTGGACTCTGGACTCCAGCTTGTGCCTTTACTTTTCCAGTAACTGTACTGGGGGGTTTTGTTTGAAAACAATGAAGTTCCCTCCACATGGCAGAAGCTATAATAGGGGCAAGTGACATCAACACTTGGCCTCACTCCCCCTCACAACTCAACTCCTGGAAAGAAGAATGACTGAACTGGGGCTGTGGTCCCAGGCTGAAGGGGTTACTAACCTGTGTATGGATGATTGGTGGACTGCTTGTATCATCAGGATGAGACATAGCTTGATTCACATCCTCTCTATTTTATAGAACTTAGTTTGAAGTTTTCTTTATTTCTTTGGTAACCAGTTTTGATTTATTAATATAATCACTTAAAATCTGCTCAGGAATAGGGGCTGGTGCATTGTCATCTCCACACTGAGGGAGCGGCAGACTGGGTAATAAAGAACATAAGAACCGCTGTACCGGGTCAGACCAAAAGGTCCATCTAGCTCAGTATCTGTCTACCGACAGTGGCCAATGCCAGGTGCCCCAGAGGGAGTGAAACTAACAGGCAATGATCAAGTGATCTCTCTCCTGCCATCCATCTCCATCCTCTGATGAACAGAGGCTAGGGACACCATTTTTTACCCTACCTGGCTAATAGCCATTTCTGGACTTAGCCATTATGAATTTATCCAGTTCCCTTTTAAATATTGTTATAGTCCCTGTGACATTATTGATATAAACTGGGACCATATAGAACATGGGTTGCAACCAAGGTCCTGTAGTGGCACCAAATCCTATGTAAAAGGGGTCATATAAGGTGTCTAAGACCAAGTTATGAGTTACTGGTTATGATTATGCTGTCTGTATGTCTGTATCATTTTGTAGTTGAAGTTATAAGTATTGGCTGTATACTGTCTGTATTTCAAATTGGTGCTGCAGTTCTGGGAAACACCCGAGAAAAGTTGGTGTTAGCATCGTGACGATGTGGTTCTGGCAGGACCCAACTGAGAGTGTCAATTCAGGACCAATTGCTTAAACAGGGTTTAAACAGGCTGGGGTTTTTCCACCTCTAAGGCAAACCAAACCAGCCAGACAAAAAGGACTTTGGTTTCACCCCACTGGCTAACCACAAGTCACACAAGCAATTTCCTTAGACACTCCAGTCTCCCAGTATCACCACCAGTGCCACCCGTCCTGGCGATGAATGGTTATGAAAACCAACACCCCAGTAAAAGAAAAAGGTTCTCTCGATCCCAAAGGACCAAGCCTCAGACCCAGGTCAATGTACACATCAGATCTTACCACAAATCACGCTGTTGCCAATCCTTTAGAATCTAAAATCTAAAGGTTTATTCATAAAGGGAAAAAGGTAGAGATGAGAGCTAGAATTGGTTAAATGGAATCAATTACATACAGTAATGGCAAAGTTCTTAGTTCAGGCTTGTAGCAGTGATGGAGTAAACTGCAGGTTCAAATCAAGTCTCAAGAGAACATCCCCTGCTGGGATGTGTCATCAGTCCTTTGTGTAGAGCTTCAGTTTGTAGCAAAGTCCCTCCAGAGGTAGGAAGCAGGATTGAAGACAAGATAGAGACGAGGCATCAGCCTTATATAGGCTTTTCCAGGTGTAAGAACCTCTCTGTTCTTACTGTGGAAAATTACAGCAAAATGGTGTCTGTAGTCACATGGGCCAGTCCCTGCACACCCTGCTGAGTTACAAGGCGTATCTGCCTCCTCTCAGTGAGTCAATTGTGTAGCTGACGGTCCTCAATGGGCCATCAAGCAGGCTAAGCAGAGCTAACACCAACTTTTCTCGGGTGTTTCCCAGAACTGCAGCACCAATTTGAAATACAGACAGTATACAGCCAGTACTCATAACTTCAACTACAAAATGATACAGACATACAGACAGCATAATCATAACCAGTAACTCATAACTTGGTCTTAGACACCTTATATGACCCTCTTTACATAGGATTTGGTGCCACTACAGGACCTTGGTTGCAACCCATGTTCTATATGGTCCCAGTTTATATCAATAACGTTACAGTCCCATCCTTCACAACCTCCTCAGGTAAGGAGTTCCACAAGTTGACTGTGAGCTGTGTGAAGATCTTCCTTTTGTTTTAAACCTGCTACCTATTAATTTCATTTGGTAACCTCTAGTTCTTGTATTATGGGACTAAGTAAATAACTTTTCCTTAACCACTTTCTCAACATCACTCATGATTTTATATACCTCTATCATATCCCCCCTTAGTCTCCTCTTTTCCAAGCTGAAAAGGCCTAGCATCTTTAATCTTTCCTTGTATGGGACCCTCTCCAAATCCCTAATCATTTTAGTTACACTTTTCTGAACCTTGTCTAGTGCTAGAATATCTTTTTTGAGGTGAGGAGACTACATCTGTACACAGTATTCGAGATGTGTGCGTACCACGGATTTATTTAAGGGCAACAATATATTCTCAGTCTTATTCTCTATCCCCTTTTTAATAATTACTAACATCCTGTTTGCTTTTTTGACCTTCTCAGCACACTGCGTGGACAACTTCAGAGAACTATCCACTATGACGCTAAGATCTTTTTCCTGACTCGTTGTGGCTAAATTAGTCCCCATCATATTGTATGTATAGTTGGGGTTATTTTTTCCAATGTGCATTACTTTACATTTAGCCACATGAAATTTCATTTGCCATTTTGTTGCCCAATCACTTAGTTTTGTGAGATCTTTTTGAAGTTCTTCACAATCTGCTTTGTTCTTAACTATCTTGAGTAGTTAAGTATCATCTGCAAACTTTGCCACCTCACTGTTTACCCCTTTCTCCAGATCATTTATGAATAAATTGAATAGGATTGGTCCTAGGACTGACCCTTGGGGAACACCACTAGTTACCCCTCTCCATTCTGAGAATTTACCATTAATTCCTACCCTTTGTTTCCTGTCTTTTAGCCACTTCTCAATCCATGAAAGGACCTTCCCTTTTATCCCATGACAGCTTAATTTACGTAAGAGCCTTTGGTGAGGGTGTCATAAACAGATAGCTAAGGGTTAATGTTCTTTTACCTGTAAAGGGTTAACACAAGGAACCAAACACCTGACCAGAGGACCAATCAGGAAACAAGACTTTTTCAAATCTGGGTGGAGGGAAGTTTTGGGTGTGAGTTCTTTGTTCTTTGTCTTGGGTCTGACCCTCTTGGCTCTGAGAGTGATCTTTCTGTCTCCTGCCTTTCTAATCTTCTGTTTCCAAGTTGTAAGTACAAGGATAGTAAGACAATAGGTTTATATTGTTTTCTTTTGCATTTACATGTGTGTAGTTGCTGGAATGTGTTAAATTGTATTCTTTTTGGATAAGGCTGTTTATTCATTTTTTTTCCTTTAAGCAATTGACCCTGTATATTGTCATCTTATTACAGAGACTATTTTTAATGTCTTTTTCTTTCTTTTTTTATATAAAGCTTTCTTTTTAAGACCTGTTGGAGTTTTTCTTTAGTGGGGACTCCAGGGAATTGAGTCTGCAGCTCACCAGGGAATTGGTGATAGGAAAACGTCAAGGGGAAAATCTCTTTGTGTTAGATTTACTAAGCCTGACTTTGCATACCCTCTGGGTGAGGGGGAGAGATTAGATCTCTCGGTAGTTGTGTTTCCAGGACTGGAAGCAGGGAATCTCCTAGGGTCGTCCAGGGAGGGGAGCCTGGGAGGAAGTAACAAGGAAACAAGGGGAGGGGGTTATTTCCCTTTGTTGTAAGACTCAAGGCATCTGAGTCTGGGGGTCCCCCAGGGAAGGTTTTGGGGAGACCACAGTGAGCTAGGCACTGTATAATTCTTAGCTGGTGGCAGCGATACCAGGTCCAAGCTGGTAACTAAGCTTGGAGGTTTTCATGCTAACACCCATATTTTGGACGCTAAGTTCCAGATCTGGGAAAAAATGTTATGACATGGTGTGCAGTGGTGGGATAGATAGAATCCAGAAGCCAGTAGGAATATTATATTTTTCTTTTCTCTGCTAGGGGATTTTAAGCAGAGAGGTTTTGGTTTTAAAGGCAACCAGAGAGAAATTTTTTTTCTATTCTCTCCTTGCAGTGACTTGCATATTAAGCAAGGAACTATTAAGGGTCTTTTGTTAAACATAGCACTCCCATTGAGAGTCAAGTACCCAGCACAATACACATGCAAATAAAGTGGTTTTTCTGGTTTACTTTACATTTAAAAGATTAGCTAGAGAAAAAAAAGGCACTGTTGCTAGGCAGACCCCAGGAGGCAACAGAGAACCTGCAGTTCTGAGAATAAACACCAGAGGGCACCCCAACACAAGAAAACAGGAACCATGACTTCCAAGGAAAAAAGGGAGGCAGAAGAACAAATTAAAGAAGCAGACCACAGGCGACAACTGGGAAAAAGAAAAAGAGGTGGACTGAAAGGAAAGGAAGAAAACATCAAACTGGCAGCCTACAAAAGAGAACAAGGAGCCAAAGAGGCAGCCCACAAAAGAAAACTAGAAGAAGAAGAGATGGCCCACAGAAGGAAACAAGAAGAAGAAGAAGTGGCCCACAGAAGGAAACAAGAAGAAGAAGAGGCAGCCTACAAAAGACAGATAGAGCTCCAGAGGGAGACCCACCAACAGGCCATGGAATTAGAAAAGGCTAAGCAACAAAACACAGCCAATGCTAACAACCCTGAGCCAATGATTGTTCCACAGCACAGGAAATTTCCCACCTACAAGGCTGATGACACCGAGGCCTTCTTAGAAAATTTTGAAAGAGCCTGTCTTGTGTACAGCATCTCTGAAGACCAGTACATGGTAGAATTGAGGCCACAGCTCAGCGGACCTTTAGCAGAGGTGGCAGCTGAAATGCCTAAGGAGAAAATGAACGACTATAAAATTTTTCAAACCAAGGCCAGATTAAGAATGGGGATAACCCCGGATCATGCACGTCGGCATTTCAGAACCCAAAAGTGGAAACCAGATGTGTCATTTCCCAAACACGCCTACTACATTGGGAAAAATTATGAGGCCTGGATATCAGGAAACAATGTTAAATCCTTGGACGAACTGCACCTCCTCATACAAATGGAGCAGTTCTTGGATGGTGTTCCCGAGGACATAACATGGTACATACAAGATGGAAAACCCAAAAATCTCACCGAGGCGGGGGAAATTGGAGCCAGATGGATGGAAGTGGCAGAAAGCAAGAAAGCTACTGTCAAGGGGAACGAATACCCCAGAGGGCACACTGACAATAAACCCTACAACCAAGGGCAGCCAAAGACCCCATCTACAACCCAAGGAAAGGCACAGACACCCTATTCTTCCACCTCACCAGTCTCCAGTAACTCACCTCGACCCAGTGACCAGTCAGCTGGAAGATGCTTTAGGTATAATGAACTGGGACATTTCAAGGCCAACTGCCCAAAGAACGCCAACAGAGTGCAGTTCATTACACCACCATCGCACCAAAGATCCCCAGGACCAGATGCCTCTCAAATACCCTTGGAGCGAAGGGAAAATTTGAGAGTGGGCAGAAAGAAGGATACCGCGTGGAGAGACACGGGGGCACAAGTGTCAGCTATCCACCAATCCTTCGTCGACCCCAAATTCATCAACCCAAAGGCCCAACTGACAATTTACCCCTTCATGTCTCAAGCTGTAGACTTGCCTACAGCTGAACTGCCTGTCCAGTACAAAGGCTGATCAGGAATGTGGACTTTTGCAGTCTATGACAATTATTCCATCCCCATGCTACTGGGGGAAGACTTGGCCAACCAGGTGAAGCGGGCCAAGAGAGTGGGAATGGTTACACGCAGCCAAACCATGCAAGCTTCCAGACCCATTCCTGTCCCTGAGCCGTCCACAGATGCCCTGTCTGTGTTACCAGAGACCCAGACAGAGGTAGTGGACCCGGATTCCATGCCTACCACTGAAACAGCCACAGCATCTCCAGTCCCAGGCCCGGAACTGGAACAGCAACCAGCACCAGCAAGTGCAACCACATCTTCAAACTCAACGCCAGAGGGCGCCAGCGAGCCAGAACTGGCAGAAGCAAAAGACAACCATACCCAAAAGGCTCAGCCAGAGCCTGAAATACCCTCAGGTGCACCAGCGGAGAGCGGTTCACCAGCAACGGAAACAACCCCATCACCTACATCGCTTCCAGAGGGACCAAGCCCAAGTCCACAGTCTGAGGAAGAACTGGTGACCCCAGCCTCAAGGGAACAGTTCCAGGCTGAGCAGGAAGCGGATGACAGCCTTCAGAAAGCGTGGGCGGCGGCACGGAGCACCCCACCGCCTCTCAGCTCTTCTAATCGATCCCGGTTTGTTATAGACCAAGGACTTTTATACAAGGAAATTCTTTCTGGTGGACACCGGGAAGAATGGCAGCTGCAAAAACAGTTGGTGGTTCCAACTAAGTACCGGGGGAAGCTCTTAAGCTTAGCCCATGATCATCCCAGTGGCCATGCTGGGGTGAACAGAACCAAAGACCGGTTGGGGAAGTCCTTCCACTGGGAGGGGATGGGCAAGGACGTTGCCAAGTATGTCCGGTCTTGTGAGGTATGCCAAAGAGTGGGAAAGCCTCAAGACCAGGTCAAGGCCCCTCTCCAGCCACTCCCCATAATTGAGGTTCCATTTCAGCGAGTAGCTGTGGATATTCTGGGCCCTTTCCCAAAAAAGACGCCCAGAGGAAAGCAGTACGTACTGACTTTAGTGGACTTTGCTACCCGATGGCCAGAAGCAGTCGCTCTAGGCAACATCAGGGCTAACACTGTGTGCCTGGCCTTAACAGACATCTTTGCCAGGGTAGGTTGGCCCTCCGACATCCTTACAGATTCAGGGTCTAATTTCCTGGCAGGGACCATGGAAAAACTGTGGGAAACTCATGGGGTGAATCACTTGGTTGCCACCCCGTACCACCATCAAACCAATGGCCTGGTTGAAAGGTTCAATGGAACTTTGGGGGCCATGATACGAAAATTCATCAACGAATTCTCCAATAATTGGGACCTAGTGTTGCAGCAGTTGCTGTTTGCCTACAGGGCTGTACCACATCCCAGTTTAGGGTTTTCACCATTTGAACTTGTGTATGGTCACGAGGTTAAGGGGCCATTACAGTTGGTGAAGCAGCAATGGGAGGGGTTTACGCCTTCTCCAGGAACTAACATTCTGGACTTTGTAAGCAACCTACAAAGCACCCTCCGACACTCTTTAGCCCTTGCTAAAGAGAACCTAAAGGATGCTCAAGAAGAGCAAAAGGCCTGGTATGACAGACATGCCAGAGATCGGTCCTTCAAGGTAGGAGACCAGGTTATGGTCTTGAAGGCGCAACAGGCCCATAAGATGGAAGCATCATGGGAAGGGCCATTCACGGTCCAAGAGCGCCTGGGAGCTGTAAACTACCTCATAGCATTTCCCAATTCCTCACTAAAGCCTAAAGTGTACCATGTTAATTCTCTCAAGCCTTTCTATTCCAGAGACTTACAGGTTTGTCAGTTTACAGTCCAGGGAGATGATGCTGAGTGGCCTGACGGTGTCTACTACGACGGGAAAAAAGACGGTGGCGTGGAAGAGGTGAACCTCTCAACCACCCTGGAACGTCTGCAGCGGCAACAAATCAAGGAGCTGTGCACTAGCTTCGCCCCATTGTTCTCAGCCACCCCAGGACGGACTGAACGGGCATACCACTCCATTGATACAGGTAATGCTCACCCAATCAGAACCCCACCCTACCGGGTGTCTCCTCATGCCCAAGCTGCTATAGAACGGGAGATCCAGAACATGCTACAGATGGGTGTAATCCGCCCATCTACCAGTGCATGGGCATCTCCAGTGGTTCTGGTACCCAAACCAGATGGGGAAATACGCTTTTGCGTGGACTACCGTAAGCTAAATGCTGTAACTCGTCCGGACAACTATCCAATGCCACGCACCGATGAGCTATTGGAAAAGTTGGGACGTGCCCAGTTCATCTCTACAATAGACTTAACCAAGGGGTACTGGCAAGTACCGCTAGATGAACCTGCCAAGGAGAGGTCAGCATTCGTCACCCATGCGGGGGTGTATGAATTCAATGTCCTTCCTTTCGGCCTTCGAAATGCACCCGCCACCTTCCAGAGGCTGGTAGATGGTCTACTAGCTGGACTGGGAGAATTTGCAGTTGCCTACCTCGATGATGTGGCCATTTTTTCGGACTCCTGGCCCGAACACCTACTACACCTGGAAAAGGTCTTTGAGCGCATCAGGCAGGCAGGACTAACTGTTAAGGCCAAAAAGTGTCAAATAGGCCAAAACAGAGTGACTTACCTGGGGCACCAGGTGGGTCGAGGAACCATAAACCCCCTACAGGCCAAGGTGGATGCTATCCAAAAGTGGCCTGTCCCACAGTCCAAGAAGCAGGTCCAATCCTTCTTAGGCTTGGCCGGATACTACAGGCGATTTGTACCACACTACAGCCAAATCGCTGCCCCATTGACCGACCTGACCAAAAAGACCCAGCCAAATGCAGTTAAGTGGACTGATGAGTGTCAAAAGGCCTTTACCCAACTTAAGGCAACGCTCATGTCTGACCCTGTGCTCAGGGCCCCGGATTTTGACAAGCCATTCCTAGTAACCACAGATGCATCTGAGCGTGGTATAGGAGCAGTGCTCATGCAGGAAGCAACAGATCACAACTTCCATCCTGTCGTGTTTCTCAGCAAAAAACTGTCTGAGAGGGAAAGTCACTGGTCAGTCAGTGAAAAGGAATGCTATGCCATTGTGTACGCCCTGGAAAAGCTACGCCCATATGTTTGGGGACGGCGGTTCCAACTACAAACTGACCATGCTGCACTAAAGTGGCTTCATACTGCCAAGGGGAACAACAAGAAACTTCTTCGTTGGAGTTTAGCTCTCCAAGATTTTAATTTTGAAATTCAACACATCACAGGAGCTTCTAACAAAGTAGCTGATGCACTCTCCCGTGAGAGTTTCCCAGAATTCAGTAGTTAAAAAGTGTTCTTAAAATGTAGAAGTCTGTTAGTTATATACTTAGGAGTATATGTAAAGGTGTATGTGTTGTATTAATCTGTTTATTTTCAAGTTCTAGAAGAAAATCGCCGCCAGTGAGCTTCCCCACTGTCTGCAATTTGGGGGGCGTGTCATAAACAGATAGCTAAGGGTTAATGTCTCTTTCACCTGAAGCACCTGACCAGAGGACCAATCAGGAAACCGGATTTTTTCAACTTTGGGTGGAGGGAATTGTGTGTCTGAGTCTTTTGTCTGTCTGCCTGCTTTCTCTGAGCTTTGGAGAAGTAGTTTCTACTTTCTAGTCTTCTGTTTCTAAGTGTAAGGACAAAGAGATCAGATAGTAAGTTCTATGGTTTCTTTTCTTTGGTATTTGCATGAATATAAGTGCTGGAGTGCTTTGATTTGTATTCTTTTGAATAAGGCTGTTTATTCAATATTCTTTTAAGCAATCGACCCTGTATTGTATCATCTTAATACAGAGAGAACATGTGTATGTATTTTTCTTTCTTTTTATATAAAGCTTTCTTTTAAGACCTGTTGGAGTTTTTCTTTACTTCAGGGAAATTGAGTCTGTACTCACCAGGGAATTGGTGGGAGGAAGAAATCAAGGGAAGATCTGTGTGTTGGATTGCTAGCCTGATTTTGCATTCCCTCTGGGGGAATAGGAAAGTACTTTTTGTTTCCAGGATTGGGAACAGAGAGGGGGAGTCTCTCTGTGTAGTTTCACAGAGCTTGTGTCTGTGTATCTCTCCAGGAGCACCTGGAGGGGGGGAAGGGAAAAAGGATTATTTCCCTTTGTTGTGAGACTCAAGGGATTTGGGTCTTGGGGTCCCCAGGGAAGGTTTTTTCAGAGGGACCAGAGTGCCCCAAAACACTCTAATTTTTTGGGTGGTGGCAGCAGGTACCAGGTCCAAGCTGGTAACTAAGCTTGGAGGTTTTCATGCTAACCCCCATATTTTGGACGCTAAGGTCCAAATCTGGGACTAAGGTTATGATAGGAGTGAGGCCAAGAGATGATGTCACTCCCCACATTATATAGCAGAAAAGTACATGTGCCAAAATGGAGTTTAGTATCATGTGGTCTGGTTCCATGCCCTGGAATGCCTGCTGAGTCTTTGCACGCATTATCCATAGACGGTCCCAAACATTCTCAGGAAGGCTCACCAGATGAGGTATAACCTTCTCCTAGAGACTGTCCTTTACCCTAATGTCCCATTACCTGGAATAGGGCCTTCTCAACCGGCTATCTGGACTGTAAGAATTTTGTCTAGTGGGTGTCATGCAGGTGTAAATAGATTTGAAATACAAATACATAGCCAATATTAATAACTTCAGGTGCAAAAATGATACACACATACAAATAGGATCAACATATTCTGCAAATCATATTTTTTCCATAGAAACCTCAAAAGACCTTTTATTGTACAAGTTGCATATAACTATGTCATAATCATATCATAAGCATCCCACTACGATTAATATTGGTGACAGTTTCACAACCACCTGCTCAACTACCCTGGAACCTGCAATGGGCATGTAAAAGGCTGAGGTTCCTTGGGAAGAGACAAGCTTTTGCTGTGGGGCGACTTGGGGTCTCAGGAGAGTAGGCTGAGCATGGCTGAGGGGGCTCCGGCCACCCTGGGAATGATCTGGGCTGGAGGGGCTCATTGTTCCAGCTATGGGGTCTGTGTAAGCTCTGGGCTTCTCCAGGAGCAGGGGGGTGGCGGTGGGCTTCGACACTCCGGCTGTGGCAGTTGGGCAGAAGGAGTAGGGCTGGGAGTCTTCACGCCCTGCTCATGTTGTAAATCATAAGGAAAGTGACAGATGATAAGACAGAAAATATCATGATGCCTTTATATAAATCCATGGTATACCCACATCTTGATTAGTTTTTGTAGTTCTGTCCATCTCATCTCAAAAAAAGATATATTAGAATTTGAAAAAGTACAGAGAAATGTGACAAAAAAGTTTAGGGTTATGGAACAGCTTCCAGATGAAGAGACATTAAAAAGCCTGGAATATTTCAGCTTGGAAAAAGAGAGGACTAACCGGGGATAAAATAGAGGTCTATAAAATCACAAGTGCTGTGGAGAAAGTGAATCAGGAAATGTTATTTACACCTTCATAAGAAGCAGGGGTCACCCAAGGAAGAGAGTAGGCAGCAGGTTTAAACCAAACAAAATAAAGTACTTTTTACACAAAGTACAGTCAGCTGTGGAACTCATTGCCAGGGGATCTTCTGAAAGTGAAAAGAATAATTGGTCCAATACACAACTAGCTATGTTGACTGAGGATATGTCCATTAGAAGCTATTAGCCAAGATGATTAGTGATAAAGCTCCATCCTCTGTGTGTCTCTAAACCTCTGATAGTCAGAAGCTGGGAGCAGATGCCTGTTAGTTCCCTCTGAACTATCGGCACTAACCACTGTCAGAAGACAGGACACTGGGCTACATGGGCCATTGGTATGACCCAATAAGGCCTTTCTTATGTTCTTAAATTGTTCCAGTGATTGATGGGGTGCTACAGACCGGCCATTTCCAGGGCTGCCTGTGTTACAGAGCTGGCACAGCCACCCTAGCTGAAGTCCCGGTGCTGTTCAGCGTGGGATGCTGATGGGGTCTAGTGCACACAGGGGCTAGATTTGGGATGGATAACAGAGAGATTTTCCCTGCACTTAAATTTTTGACCCGAACTGAACTGTTTCTTTTTCATCCATATTTTAATTTGAGTTTTCTTACAAAATAGATCATTTTTCTATGAAAGCTCGGCTGCCGTGATATTGCCCAGCTGCAGCTTGTTGGCTCGACAACATAAATTGAAGGCTTTTCATCTGCTGCTTCCCCGCGACATAAATGAAGTTTGCACTGACTGAGTCTGTGACTCTGGGTATGGAAAAATCAAAATCTCCTGCCCAGTCTATGGTCGGGGTACTGTGTTCATCAGCTACTCTAAGCAGCTTTCCCATCTCTGTGCAGCCCCCTCCACCCTGTACAACGTCCCTTCAGCTACCGTGACAGGGTCTGGTAGCAAATCTCTGATGAACCTGTGTTAGCAGAGAGATGGGGAGGGTCTTAAACCAATTGTGAAGGCACATAGACTGTGTGTGAGTGGGTCTAGCTACCAGTGGATCTGTGCATAACATTAGGGATCTCTAGATCCTGGGTCCTGCCTTTCATTCCTCAGGGAGAAGGGAAGAGACCTCTATTCTCGGAATGATCTCATGGAAATTTCCTTGTACGGAACCTTGGGAAATCTCTCTTTCCTGGCCTCCACCCTGGGTTTGTAATGTAGGAAAGGCGGTGGCTGGGGAGAAATTTGGTAATATATTATTATTATTTATTTTATTTGAGCAAGACCACAGTTGTGACAGTATCTTTGTTACCACTCACCACCCCCAAGTAGCCATGTGCCTATTCGGATCCATACGAACAGTGATTCCAGGAACAGAGCTTGCAGCAGTGTTTCCGCTGCAGCCCAGTTATGTAGCCTCGCTGCACATTCCCTGTGATTTGGCCGCCTGCAGTTTGCCATTGGCTGTGACGGGGGTTGAAGCTGGTGCACACAGAACCAAGCAGCTGAGGTTCCCTGATGGCCAAGTGACCCCCAAGGGAATGTGCAGACATGCTTCATAAAGACAGTTGCCTCCTTGTCTGAACAGATGCTGCCTGCTGCCCATTCAACCTCTCCGATGACTCCTTGTCCTTTAGGGTGAAGACCTCTGGCGTCAGTGGCTCCCCTTCTAGCAGGAATTGGGTACGCTGGCAGGTTTACTAGCGTTAAAATGAGCAGTGAAGGGGAAAGGGTACAAGCTGTTTCCATTTGCAGATGTTCTGTGCAGCGGCAGAGGACTCAGCTGGGCTGCTGGAGTGTCTCAGTGAGGGGACTGGGGGACAGGCAGCGCTAGGTAGCATGGGAACCCCTCCCCTACATCTGCCCATGGTCCTCAGTGGGTTATTCAAGCTACACACAAATCTAAGCTTCAAAATGAGCTCAGAATATTAAAACTCCAATGCCACAAGTCAGGATTTCTCAAGAGGTCACATTTCTATAGGAGCTGTGTACTGTGGGCCCAGTCCTGCCAGGGGCTGAGTGAGAGGAAACCACACAGGATTTCAGGGACTATTTCCAAATTGCCTCATGTGTATTTGTTGCTGGAAATTTATTCAGCAAATGCATTTTCAAGGGTTTTAGTCTCCAGGTTAATTGTGAATGCAGGAATTGAGAGCTGATTGCTCTGTGGTAAAAGGTCCGATGAAGCATATTTCTATTTCCTGACTGGCTGATGCCTCTAGAATCTCTGTTCCGTAGATAACCCTCAGAGTTACCGGGCTACCGGCATCTCTTCTGTGAAAGCCAGATGTCAGGCCTTGTAACCTTCCCTCTCATGGGGTGGAACCCCGAGATCCTCCCACCCTCAGACTGGGCCCTGGGCTACTGCACAGTGTGGGGGGACTGTGCTTGCCCAGCAGGCCCAGTGGGTTCAGCACCTGTGGTTCTCCCTTTGTGAGCCTGTGACTAATGCTGAGACGAGTGGCCAGTCAGCCTTATTGAGCCAAAACACTTTTTAATGTGAACAGTAGGAATAAAGGGTAACATGGGAGAATGAGGGTTTTCCAAGAACAGTTTGTACACGTCTCTGACCCCAAGTCCTCCCCCTCTGATGCAGACACAGGCAGGCCCAGGGCCTTCAGATTTCCCCAGCAATGTGTGTCTTTGCCGTCTGAAGAGCTTCTCAGCAACAGCTGCCCCACCTCTGCACAGGTTCCCAGATCTGGTAAAACAAGCTGTGTAATGTGCCCGGAGCCCAGGAATAGGCTCTTCCCAGCTTGTAGCTCCGGTGTTGTCTCTCAACCTCCTTGAAGTGCTGAATGAGCGATGGCTTTTCTTGATCTGTGCTTCCCATCCTGTTTGTTTTCCAGCAGCCTGCTATTGAACTATGAAGATCCATACTGGTTTCACCCAATAAAGCCAAAACATAAACATCCCAAAAGTTAACCCTATACAGTTATACAGCAAACATCCCACGAACTGGGTTTAATATACACATTCATTATGGCAGCTCAGCTCCATGTCTGTCACCTTTTCCGGGTGCTACATATTCTATGAATACAGGACATAGACAGTCAGAAGGAGAGAAAGCAATAAACTACTTTTCTGTGTGAAATGAAGTTCCATTTCCATGAATACTCATGTATTTGACTTTGAAATCCACTTCCTGCAAAACCTCATCCTGGCTGAATAACAGCTCCTGGGGTTACTATGTACCAGAGAGTGAGAGCTCAGGGAATGGATATTTTCTATATTGGCCCCAATGGCTGTTACCACTCCGGTTACAGGCTACAGACTAACAGAACAGAACTTGAGGAGAACCAGTCACCCATTAACAAAGGACAGAGGAACTACTAAACTTTTTCGCTTATGCTCAAATAACTGTGTTAGTCTCTAAGGTGCCACAAGTACTCCTGTTCTTTTTCCGGATACAGACTAACATGGCTGCTACTCTGAAACCTACTAGACTTTTGTTTGCTGACAAATAACTGAATGAGTGCTGAGATGCTGCAATCTTTTTAGGTTCTGAAGAAATCCAGATGACAGATGCTACATTTCAAGTCCCACTGTAACCAGAGAAATCATCTCTGAGAGAAGATCAAAGGAGAAAGAATGGGTTGACATGTGTGTTAAAGTACAGATGTGTAAATGTTATGTCAAAACTTGTCATTGTAATGCAAATTTTACACCTCAAACTTTGATGTCATGCATGTATATCAAAAGCCAGCGGCAGAGTTTTTAGAATCTCTACAGGAAGGAGAAGTGGTAACATTACTGCTTAATGTTTCAGAAATAATCCACATACTATTTGGAAAGGTTTTACGCTATGAACTCCTTGTTCAGTGAACAGTTGCATGATACTGTCTCCTGGTAACTGACCAGAAGCTGTTTCTAATCAGGGTCATGAACACAATATTTCTGCTACAACTGCACACGACTTTCCAAAATGTCCTGAGAAAAAGTCCGTTGATCTTTGTTTCAGCAAAGAGTAGAGCAGAAGTGCAGGAAAAGGAGTGTAATAATGGTTGTATGCAATTTACACCATTAGCTGTTACACAAGCGTGGCTGAAGTAACTTGCACACTGAACAGGATATTAGTGCAAAACCTACTGTTTGCACTATTCACACATTTGTGATGCCAACCCCTCCTCCGCGCAGATGAAGTAACTGTCTGTGTCAACGAAACACGTTTATAAATATCTTCAATACAACACAGATAAATACAATGACTGTTTTCACCATGCACTTGCCATGTGTTTGTGCACATGTCATGATACAATGAGCCACACTCAGAAGTGGAGTTCCAGAAAAGGTGTCTGTGGGAAGGTCACAATTGTAAAATCACACAGTGCTCAAGTAGGCTGCGGAACTCCCAGCCACATGGTATCAATGAGGTTAAGAGCTCAGCAGGATTGAAAGAGGGACTGGATGTTTATATGGGTAACCAGATAATCAAATTACACTAGTAAGGACTGTTTTAAAAACTCGTGGAAGGGCTAAACCTTCCTGATTTACTCCACAAAATATCTCTAACTAGTGGTTGTACAGGGGAAACTTTGGGGGCAGGTTATGTAATAGCTGCCTATTCCAGAGCTTCTTCTACCTCCTTCATGTGGAACTGGCTAGAGGACGCTGAGCTAGACGGACTGCAGGTCTGACCCTGTCTGGGGTTGCCTGTCTTGCTATTGGTGGTGTTTTTGTTGATTTTCCTTTAGCTCCTGGGAGTCTCTAGACTTGCACTGAGAGCAGAAAGATGTCTCGTTAAATATCATCTAGTTTCCTATTGTTTTTCTTTTCAGGAAGGAAAGTTCAGAACTCCTCGGACCTGCCCAGTACATTATGTCAGCTGTCAATGACACCAAATTCAAATCTGCAGTGTTCCTTCTCACTGGGATACCTGGGCAGGAAGACATCCAAAATGTCTGGATCTTTCTTCCCTTCTCCTTAACATATGGTATTTCAATATTAGGAAACTCAGTCATTCTCTTCATTATAAAAACAGATCCAAGCCTCCATGAACCCATGTACATTTTCCTTTCCATGTTGGCCATCACAGACCTTGGCTTATCGATATCCACCATGCCAACTGTACTGGGTATATACTTGTTTAACTCTAGGGAGATCTGCTTCGATGTCTGTTTTGCCCAGTTGTTCTTTATCCACTTGCTTCAATGTATTGAATCCTCCATGCTATCATGGATGGCCTTTGACCGCTTCATCGCTATCTGTGACCCGCTAAGATATGCCTCCATCTTAACACTGCCGAAAATAGCCAAGATGGGACTGGTGTGTGTGCTAAGAGGGGTGGCCGTAATGCTCCCACTCACCATTCTCCTGAAACAGTTCAGATACTGTCGAGTGAATGTCCTATCCCATTCTTATTGCATGCACCAGGAGGTCATGAAAATGGCTTGTTCAGATATCAGAGTCAACAATATCTATGGCTTGTTTACTAAACTCTTAACAATGGGGTTGGACTTGCTGCCCATCTTCCTCTCTTATGTAATGATTCTCAAAACAGTGCTGAGCATTGCGTCTAACGCTGAGTGCCTCAGGGCCTTGAACACCTGTGTCTTCCACCTCTGTGCCGTCCTTGTATTCTATACACCAGACATCTTCTTGTCTGGGATGTACAGATTCGGAAAGAGCTCTTCTCCTGTACTTCAGATTCTTATGGGCTACATCTCCCTGCTGTTCCCTCCCTTGTGGAACCCAATTGTGTACAGTGTGAAAAGCAAACACCTTCGTGCGAAAATAATCAGGATGTTCATCAAGTGAAGGGTTAGTTCATCACCCAGCTCCAGCCACTTATTCCATGCCAGACCCCTACAAGTGATACAACATGAGCTACTGATCTCCACTCTGTAGAGAGAAGTTTGGATGGGGTTTAAGCCCTGGAGGAATGGGCAAGACAACTGGTGCAGGAGGACAGTGCAGTGGGAGAAGGATACCAATTTATCCCAGTACTGACTTCTGTTTGATTAACACATAATTTGTGTTCATCTAAAGCATATTTTCCAGGAAGGCATCCAGCCTTGGGTTGGAGGTATCAAGAAAATCCACCACCTCCCATGGAAGTTTGTTCCACTGTTTAAGCACGCTCGCTGTTAAAAATGTCAGTCTCATTTCCAAATTTCATTTTTCTGGCTTCAGTTTCCTAGGATTGGTCTTTTTATATCTTTCTCCTATAAACAGAAGAGCCCATTAGTAGCTGGTATTTCATTTCTGTGAAAGTGCTTGTACAGAGTCATCAAGTCAGTTCCCAGTCTTCCCTACATCTACTCACTATGCTCCAGTTTATACATGAAAGGTAAGTTGGAAAGAATAGAGGAGGAGAAAGATCTGGGTGGATTAGTAGATCTCAAGATAACTGTGAGCCACCAATATGATATGGCTGTGAACAAAGCAAATGAGATCATACAATGTGTCCGGTCAGATAGGGAAATATTAATATCCTTATACAAGGCACTGGTGAAACCTCCTCTGGAAAACTGTGTAAAATGTTGGTCATACATATTTCAAGCCCAGCTTTGTCTCCAGCATTTATAATGGCGTCAAATATATTTAAAAGTGTTTTTAATTTATAAGGGGGGGGTCACACTCAGGGGCTTGCTATGTGAAAGGGGTCACCAGCACAAAAGTTTGAGAGCCACAGCTCTAGGGGTTCCTTTTCAACAATACAATACAGTACACAAGCGGCTTGAGCCTCACCCAGTAACCTGGGAAAATTACACTCCACCCTGGGAGCATCTGAGAGGCAATAGCTCCCTACTCACAAACGCGACCCAAGTTAAGCTCCAAGTACCTCTTGCTAGCTCTCTATTGGACATAAACAAACCTGCTCCCTCAGATCCAGTTGTCCCCAAACTCGATGATGATGGAAATTTGGACGCAGGGTGTGAGGTCTATCTCCAGTGCTAGAGCAGCTCTCAGTGCTCATGGAGCAGGTGGGAGTCAGGATCAGACCAACGGGAAGCCCAACAGGGCTCTGTTTGGCCAGACAATGCTCTCCAGGTCCTTCACTCTCTGAAAGCACCTCCTGATTCCACCTCTTACTACCGAGCTGCAGGAGGGGCCCAAAACTCCCTCGTCAAAGGGGGCTGTGCTTTTCAGCCTCAGTTTACTCCTGGCCAGTTTCTCCCCATTTGGTCTTTTGTCAGCACCATCCTTCAGCTTCAGGAGCTCGTCTCCCCCCCCCCCCGGTGTTCACAACCTACCTCCCACCCCGATGTATTTATAAAGCAATATGCTCCCCTTATGTTAGTTTAAACCAGCCTAGCTCCTTCAGTCTCCTCCAAAGCCAGGCTTTCCATTGCCCTGACAGTCTTAATAGTCCTTCACTGTTCCAGTCTGAATTCTTCTTTCTGGAATAGGAGTGACCAGAATTTTACACAGTTTGCCACAGGAGATCTCACCAGTGCCTGGTATAAGGATATTAATATGTTCCTATCTCACATGACACATTCTAGGATCTCATTTGCCTTGTTCACAGCCTCATCACATTAGTGGCTCACATCCTGGGACTGACTATTATACTCAGGTCATTCAGCCTTCTCTGTCTGTAGAAACTGGGTGAAGTGAGAATAAGTAGAGAGGACTAAGAGGAGAGTTGATGACAATGTACAAGCAGTTTCATGGGGACAAAATACTGGGTAATAATGGGCTCTTTAATCTATCAGGGAAAGTTATAACAAGAACCAATGGCTGGAAACTGAAACCAGACTAACTAAATTTGGAAATGAGGCACACATTTTTTAACAGCAAGGGTGCTTAATGAGTCAAAAAAACCTCCCAATAGAAGTGATGGATTCTCCTGATACCTCCAAGCCAAGACTGGATGACCTCCTGCAAGATACCCTTTTGAAGAACAAATGTTATGCATTAGTCAAACCCACATCATTAGACCCAAAACGGGGGTAATTGGGTGAAATTCTGCAGGAGGTCAGACTAATGGTCCCTTCTAGCCTTAAATTCTGTGAATCAATTAATCATTATTTTGAGTGGATCATTATCTTGGATGCAACTGAATGCTGATAGGCACTCAATGAGGATAGACTCTAGCCAAGAAAAATCGGAATTGTCCGAATAAAACCTTGAGTGGAATTTCACAATTTAGTCATGACAGGTGTGGAGAAGGTCAATAAGGAAGTGTTATTTACTCCTTTGCATAAGAATTACAGATCACCAAATGAAATTAATAGGCTGCAGGTTTAATGAAAGAAAAGGAATTATTTCTTCACACAACTCACAGTCAACCTGTGGAACTCTTTGCCAGAGGATGTTGTGAAGGCCAAGACTATAACAGGGTTCAAAAAAGAGCTAGATAAATCCATGGAGGATAGGTCAATCAATGGCTATTAGCCAGGATGGGCAGGGATGGTGTCCCTAGTATCTGTTTGCCAGAAGCTGGGGAGTGCTGACACGGGGTGGATCACTTGATAATTGCCTGTTCTGTTCATTCCCTCTGGGGCACCTCACATTGCCAACTTTCAGAAGAAAGGATACTGGTTTATATGGAACATTGGTCTGACTCAGTATGGCCATTCATATGTTCTTAATTGTCCCACTCTTCGAGCTAGAAACAATACCCCATATATGCTAAAAGCTTATCACCAAGCAGATCCTATTGGACACCTCAATGTTTTCCCTTCTGGTGCTTATGACCAAAGCTATGCAGTCACCCTCAGCCTCCTTAAAATTGATAGGCTCATTTGCAAATAGCATAAAACATTAGAGAAAATGATTCTGAAATACCAGGCAGCTGTCGCATGTCTACGCTTTTCTATCTGACATCTCACTACAGGCTAAGTTAGACAGGTTTCGCTCTGGAGATAGAGGAACAGAACTGGCCCAACTTACATTCTTTTGGGAAGCCAAGGAGCTCTTGGGACCCAGCCTAGTTTCCCTGTGTCTCTGAGAGCATCTTCCCATCTGTTTGCCCATTTCTGTGGAAGCAGCCTGTGCTGAAACCTGTGTGAGCCTGGGCCCAGTCACTATAGTGCTCAGCCATGTCATGTCCATGTTACTGGGCCAAGGTGCGAAGCTGACCTTTGCCCTCAGATTGCTTTCTCCAAGTCAGACATCTAAAATGAGGGTCCCATGGCCATTGCTCAGCAGTTTGACCTATTCAGCCTCAATGACTTGCAAACACTGGGCCGGTAACTGTGCTGAACCGCTCGGAGTCTCCATGACACTCCAACACTCTCCTCAGAAATCCACTACCTACCCCTCACTGTCACCCCTGAGCACCCCCACATCTGCCACAGACACCACCATGTTGGAGGCATGGGACTTCGCAGAAGCAGCTGTCACTGGAGCTGTGGTAAGAGGCCTTTTATAGACAAATGTCAGAGATGTTGCTTTGTGGGACCCTGACATAGCCTTGATCTCAGGGTATTTGAACACCTTGAATGTATTTATCCTCCCACCACCACCCTGAGGCAGGGCAGGGCTATTATGCACCTGTACAAAGGCTCAGAGACAGCCAATGGTGTGCTTATGGTCACACAGGGGAAAGGAATCAAACCCAGCTCTCCTGAGTCACAGAACAGTGCCCAGAACACAGGACCAGCCTTCTGTGCTGCAGACAGTGGGGATGCCAAGGAGCTATTAAAAGTGGTTTGATTCTCTGACTTGTTCTCCTTCTGCCTCAGTGTCATTTAGAGCAGCCTAGGAGCTGGCCTGGCCTCTGCCCATTAGTTAAGGCTTCCAGGATCACAGCCTTCTCCGTCCAAGTCCCTGCAGATGGGTGATATCCCAGAGTGCCTACTTGGGGTCTGAGGTAGCCCTGCAGGTGCCTTGCCCTTCCTTCAAAGTTCCTTACAATGACTTCCTCTCAGACAGAAATACATAAAAGGAGACCCCACTTTGTGGGGTCACATTAATTCTGTCTTCTATAAAACACAGGCTCTCCTATCCTCTGGTTCCATACTCCTCCTTTACTCAGGAGCCCACCGCCCTTCTAGTTGTGGTCAGTGTTGGTTCAGGCTTACCGCACCCCCTGCTCCCCTTTTTACCCTGAGGCCCCACACTCTGCCTCATCTCTTCCCCTGAGGCCCTGCTTTGTGCCCCATTTCTTCCCAGTGAGCACTACCCCTTGACCCTCCAGTTTCCCTGAGACTCTGCCCCCCGGCTAGGCCAGAGCTGGGCTGTGGTAAGAGCTGCCCAGGGAGCCCAGGACACTGTAGGGTGTTGGGATGGTGCTGAATTGTTGTGGCCTACTGAATGAATGTTGTGAGAGCATGGCTTGACAGGAACTGTGAAAGAGGATTCTGGGAGCAGAATCCTTCTCCTAGCGTGAGGCAGATGCCAGAGGTGAAACCAACTGGCTCCATGCTGTATGCTGATCTTTGGGTCAGCAAATATGTCTGCCTGAAAACAAACAACATGTGTAGAACATCCGGAGTGGAGCATGGGCTGACTGGGGCATCTCGACCCGGTTGAAGGACATCACACAGGAGGCTGAAGTGAATGATTGATAAGGGAGTGAATGTGGGGTAGTGTTCAGTTGGCACCATTGTGCAGTCTCCTCCTAAAGTATTAATTAGGTAAAAATTAGTAACCACACGCCCACTGGGCATGCTTTTAACACATGGGACTCCTTTGAGGAAAAGACTATAAAAATCAAGCAAATTAAATTACTGGTTGGATTCCTTGATGGACGCTTGAACAAGCAACACTACTAGACAGAGTAGCCAAAACTCTGCTCCGTAGTTCGAGCAGGACTGTGAACCAGAAGGTCTCAAGGCAACTGAGGCCTTACTTCGGGGGAATCCCAGAAGGCCAGAAGGCTGAGAGGAACTTACAGAGAAGAAGCCATCTATAAAGTTGGTAACCATCTTTTCTGTTTGCCAAGCAGGAACTGCTTAAGGCTAGTGCAGGACCTGTCTGTGTATGTTTGTGAAAAAGAGACTTGATAAGGGGAATGTATCGCTCTTATTGTATAGCTCTTAATGTCTAATATAGGAGTTATGTGCTTAATATAACCCTTTGCCGCTTGTGTATTCCTTCTCAGTAAACTGCTGCACATTGAAAATAATTACTGGGGACCTTTTTCGCTGGCATGACAGTAATCTGCTCCAACGGGAGCCAGTAAAGATCCATTTCAAGGGTAGTAGCACCCCCTGTTATCAACATGGGGTACACAGGAATCTCCACAATGGTGATTGTCTGGGTATCTCTAAACCTCTTACTGTCAGGAGCTGGAAGCAGATGACAGGGGATGGATCACTTGATAATTGCCCTGTTCTGTTTGTTCCTTCTGAAGTATTTATATGGGTCACTGTCAGAACACTGGGGTAGATGCACCTTTGGGCTGACCCAATAAGGCTGCTCTTATGTTCTTAAATTGTTCCCCTGATTGAGGGGCTCATGCAGACAGGCCATTTCCAGGGGCTCCCTCTGCTATAGAGCTAGTGTAGCCACCCTAGCAGATGTCCAGGGCCTGCTCAGGGTGGGAGGCTAATAAGAGGAGTGGTGGCTAGTGCTGTCATCTAGGGCTATGGTCCTATAGCACAAGGGACAGAGGTTCATGTTTTGAGCTAGAACTAGGCTGGAAAACAGAAACATTTACCCCCATGAAAAATTTTGACCCAAACTAAAATGTCTCTTTTTCATCAAATATTTGGGGTGAGTTGTCATAGAAAATGGAGCATTTTTCTCTGAGAGCTCAGCTGCCATTGTACTGCCTACCTGAAACTTCCTGGATCCCCAAGAGAAATTGAAGGCTTTTCATCTTTTTCTCCCTCATAACATAAATGAAGTTTGCACTGAGGGAGTCTATGGCTGCACTCTGGGTATGGAAAGGTCGAAACCTCCTGACCAGTCTATGGCTGGGGTATTGTGCCCATCAGCTACTCTAACCAGCCTTCCCATCTCTGTGCAGCCCCCTCCACCCTGTACAAGGCCCCTTCACCAGACGCTGTGGGCAGTGGCTATTGTAACAGGCCCTATTAGCACACCTCTGATGAGCCTGTGCTAGTCGGGAGCTGGAGAGGTTCCTAGAGCAGTTGTGGAGGCCCAGAGATTGTGGGTGGGTGAGCCGAGCTACCAGTGGATCACTGAGATCTGTGCCTAACTTTGGGGATCCCTGGATCCTGGGTCCCCCTTTTCCTTCTTCAGAGAGAAGAGATGGGATCCCCCTACTGGAATGATCCAAGGGAAATTTCCACTTACGGAGCATGTGGAATCTCCCTTCCCTGGCCTGCACCCTGGGTGTTTAATGCAGGGAAAGGGGCTGAGGGGGAGAAAGCTGTTCCTATATTATGATTATGATTATGATTATGATTATTATTATTACAGTTTATTTTATTTCAGCAAGATCACAGCTGTGCCAGCATCATCGTTAACCCTCGGACTCCCCCAAGGTAGTGATGTGACTAATCACAATTATACGAAGAGTGATGACAAGCCTGGATTCCAGGAGTAGAGCCTGCAGCAGACTTGGCACTGCAGTCCATGTGGATAGGATCACCACACATCCCCTGTTAATTGGCCTCCTCCAGTTTTCCATTGGCTGTGACAGGAGTTAAAGCTGGTGCACACTGAGCCAAGCAGCTGAGGTTCTCTGATGGCCAAGTGCCCCCCAAGGGAATGTGTAGACATGCTTTATAAAGACAGTTGCCTCCCTGCCTGAACAGATACTACCTGTTGCCTGTGCAACCTCTCTGATGACTGATTGTCCTTTAGGGTGAATCCTTCTGGTGTCAGTGGCTCCTCATCTAGCAGGATTTGGGTATGTTGGCAGGTTTAGTTGGGAATTGGTCCTGCTTTGAGCAGGGGCTTGGACTAGATGACCTCCTGAGGTCCCTTCCAACCCTGAGATTATATTATTTTATGTTTCAGTATCTTTAAATTCAAAGTGAAGGGAAAAGGCTGCTAGCTGTTTACATTTTCAGATGTTCTGTGCTACAGCAGCAAACTCAGCTGGGCTGCGACAGGGACTCAGTGATGGGCAGGCAGCGCTAGGTCGCTTGTCAACCCCTCCCCTACATCTGCCCATGGTACACGGTGGGTTATTCAAGCTATAAAGAAATGTGACATTCAAAGTGAGCTTAGAGTGTTAAAACCCTGATGCCCCGAGTGAGGATTTCACAAGGGGTCCCATTTCAGAGGTGCTGTGTGCTCTGGGACTGATCCTGACAGTGGCTGAGCAAGAGGAGACCCCATGGAATATCAGTGCTTAGTTCATAAATTACCTCAGGTTTAGTTGCTCCTGGAAATGTAATCAGCAAATGAATTTACAATGATTTTGTTATCTGGCTCGACCGTGAAGGCAGGAATTCAGAGTTCTGTTGCTCTTTGATAAGAGGCCCAATAGGGAGTAGGTCTGTTTCCTGACTGGCTGAGGGCTCCAGTGTTTTTGCCCTGTAGAGACCCCTCAGAGTTACAGGGCTACTTGTATCTCTGCCCCATCTCTGGTCTCCAAGTGCCAGATCTGAGTCCTCATAGATTTCCCTTTCATGGGGTGGAATCCTACAACCCTCCCACCCTGGCTACAGCCCACTGCTGGTTGACTGTGACTGCCCAACTGGTCCAAATGGGTTCAGTACCTGTGATTCTTCTCTCTGGGGGTCTGTGACTACTGGTGAGACAAGTGACCAGCAGCCTTCTTGAACCAAATACAGTTTAATATGAACAGTAGGAATAAAGTGTAAGATGGGAGAATAAGAGAGTTCTCCAACAGCAGGCTTGACTCCAAACTCTCCCTCTCTGATGGGGATGCAGGCAGGTCGAGGGCCTTCACACTTCCCCAGTGGTGTCTGTGCCTGTCAGTCTGAAGAGCTTCTCAGCAACAGCTGTCCCACCTCTGGACAGAGTCTCAGCACTGGCAAAACAAGCTTTGTAACGTGGCTGGAGCCCGGAATTAGGCGTTTTCCAGATAGTAGTCAGGTGTGGCCTCTCAAATTTCCTTAAGTCCTTGCTGAGCTTTTCTTCAGCTGTAGCTTCCCTTCCTGCTTGTTTCCCACCATGCTCTGTGGTTTAACCTAATATAGCCATAACATAAACATCCCAATAGTCAACCCAATATAGCTCTAGAGCAAACAGCCCAAGAACTGGGTTGAACATATACATTCATTATGACAGCTCCATGAATACCCATACATTTGACTTTGAAATCCACTTCCTGCAAACCCTCATTGTGCCTGAATAGCAGGTGCTGGGGTTATTATGTACTAGAGAGTGAGAGCTCAGGGAATGAATATTTCATATACTGATCCCAATGGCTGTTACCACCCTGGATACCGGCTACAAACTGACAGAACAGAACCTGCTATTAACCCAGGGACAGAGGAGCTACTAGACTTTTGTTTGCTGACAAGCCACTGAATGAGGGCTAAGTCACAGGGAACTTTTCAGGTTCTGAAGAAATCCAGGTGACAGATGCTACATTTTAAGTCCCACTCTAACCTGAGAAATCATCTCTGAAAGAAAATCAGAGGGAAAAGAATGGATTGATATGTGTGTACTATAGGACAGATGTGTACATTTTATGCCAAAACTTTTCACTGTAATACAAATATTACAAATCAAACTTTGAAAGCCAGCAGCAGAGTTGTTAGAATCTCTACAGGAAGGAGCAGTGGTAACTTTACTGTTTAATGGCTTTTGCTTTCAAAAGTATTTCAGAAGTGCTCCACATACTGTGTGCAATGGGTTTGTGCTATTAACTCTTTGTTCAGTGAAGAGTTGTATGATACTGTCTCCTTGTAAATGACCAGAAGCTGTTTCTAACACTTACATTTGGGCTCATGAACACAATCCCTCTGCAATACCTGTGCAGTCTTTCCAAAAAGTCATGACAGACCAGAACTGCTGGTCAGTGTTTCAGGAAAGAGTAGAACTGAGGTGCAGAAAAGGGAAGTGAAAATTATCCATTACCTTGTACATGTGCATGGCTGAAATAACTTGCATACCCATGTGTGAAGAAAACCCCTCCCCTGTCCAGCTGAAGTAACTGTCTGTTTTAGCTTGTAACTTCCGATATATCTACAGACTGTTGCATGGGGAGAGGATGCAGGTCATGTGACAATGAAGAGCGGCTCGTAGGATGGTCGAACTCTCTGGATTAAGTCAGATTGGCCAGGAAAAGCACTTCAGCTCCTCTTGGAGGGATTCTTGGGAGTCAAAGTGTATCACTGGGAAGGTTTTGTAAGGGAAAGTTAATAGAGCCCATTTCTGATCGAATTTACACATGTAAATCTTGAGAAATATTGTTGAAGTAAATTATATTGAATTCAGAACCTGGCCCTAAGAATTTATCCCATGTGCTGGAAAGAGGCAGACATATTTATAAAAAGCTTAAATCAGGACAGATAAATATGATGACCACTTTCATCATGCACTTGCCATGGGTTCTCTGAAGAATCTGGACGGCCACTGGATACTGGCCTATATGGACTCCAGTTCTGATCAGTCTGGCAGTGTCTATCTTCCTATTGGTGGTGTAAATCCAAGACTATGTTTTTACTCATCTTCCTTGAGGTCCTGGGAGTCTCTAGACTTGCACTGAGACCAGAAAGATGTTTCACTAAATGTCATCCAGTCTCCTGTTATTTCTCCTTTCAGGAAGAAAAGTTCAAAACTCCTCAGACTTGCCCAGGATGTTATGTCAGCTGTCAATGACACCAAATTCAACCCTGCAGTGTTCCTTCTTACCGGGATACCTGGGCACGAAGACTTTCATCTCTGGATCTCTATCCCCTTCTGCCTAATGTATGTTACTTTGATTGTAGGAAATTCAGTCATTCTGTTCATTATAAAAATAGATCCAAGCCTCCATGAGCCCATGTACATTTTTCTTTCCATGTTGGCCGTCACAGACCTTGGCTTATCGATATCCACCATACCGACGATACTGGGCGTATTCTTGTTTAATGCTAGGGAGATCAGCTTCGATGCCTGTTTTGCCCAGCTGTTCTTTATCCACTCACTTCAATGCACTGAATCCTCCGTGCTCTTGTTGATGGCCTTTGACCACTACATCGCGATCTGTAACCCACTAAGATATACTTCCATCTTAACCCCACCAAGAATAGTCAAGATGGGACTGGTGTGTGTGCTAAGAGGAGTAACCGTAATAATCCCACTCCCCCTTCTTCTAAAACGGTTCCAATATTGTCGAGCCAATGTCCTCTCCCATTCCTACTGCCTGCACCAGGACATCATGAAGCTGGCTTGTTCAGACATCACAGTCAACAGCATCTATGGTTTGTCTAGTTCACTGTTATGGGGCTGGACTTGGTGCTCATTTTCCTCTCTTATGTGATAATCCTCAAAACAGTGTTGAGCGTTGTGTCCCCTGCGGAGTGCCTCAGGGCCCTGAACACGTGCATCTCCCACCTCTGCGTCGTCCTGATCTTCTACACACCAGAGATAAGCTTGACTGTGATACACAGATTCGGGAACAGTTCTACTCACCTGCTTCAGATTCTCCTGAGCTACGTCTACCTTCTCATTCCACCCCTGATGAATCCAGTCATGACAGTGTGAAAAGCAAACACCTTCGTGTGAGGATTATCAGATTGTTTGTCAAGTGAAGGGTCAGTTCATCAGCCGTTTCCAGTGCTGGTACCATAAGAGACTAAAAACCCGAGACATGGACATTTATTCTATCCTGGACCTTCACATTTGAGACGAGATGAGCTACTCACCTCCACTCTATAGAAAGAGATTGAGACGGGGTCTAAAGCTTGAAGCAATGGGACAGGGACCACCGCCACCCTCTGTTGAGGGAGGACAGCGCACTGGGGGAATTAGACCAAGACAGGCACCAGCATTTACAAAGTGACTGTGTTCGTGGAGAGCCAGGGGACTGGTGGGATATTGGCTGATAAAGAGACGTATTGGTAGCTGCTCCGACCTCAGAATTCCTGGCTATACAGTCAATAAAGAGAAGGGACCTGGATGCTGTTTCCTATTACACCTGGCCTGTAGCTGGCCTGTCTCTGGTTAAACACCCATAGGCCATGAAGAAAGCTGCAGAGCTGTTCTGCAGTTGCAATCCTGGCCCTTCCTGAGCGCTCTGGGTGCTGCCTGATCCGTGACGGCTGCAGCAACTGTGCACAGGGGCTGTTCAAGGTGTATGGGCACCCACCCTTCCCCCACCCCCTCAGCCAGGTGCTTGTGACTGAGTCGTGTCAGAGACATGATTAACGTAGGAGCCCCAGGAGAAGCCATTCAAACAGAACATCCCCACCCCCACACTGATGGCTCTGTACACCGCACACCTGCTGAGCCTGCTCCTCACTGAGGCAGAGCAGAGCTGCGTGTGTGAATGAGGGCCTGACACACCAGAGTCCTGTCAAGAGACTCAGGCCCAGATTCCCTCCTCCTCCCTCTGTTTGTGCTGCCCCAGCAATGCAAAGGGTTGGAAAAGGGAATCCGCTTCCCATCACAGGCACAGCTAGCTCCTCTCCCAGCCCAGCCCATTCAGTGTAGGGTGACCACCTTTTCCAAAGGCAAAAGCAGAACATATACAGGAGTCACGTCTCCACATTGACACAGTCCCTGCCCCTCTTCTTCCCCCCATACCACTCCCTCTGCCCTACCCCTTCCCCCAACCCCCACCCCCCACTCCTCCTCTTTACCTGAGTCTCCTCTCCCTCTCCAGGCCTGAAGCCAGAGCTGGAGCATGGTAAGAGCTTCCCAGGGAGCCAGAGTCACTGTGCACAGACCAAGACCCTCTTCTTGCCCTGGGCAGGGGGCTGTGGGGTCTGAGAGCAGCACCCAGCTCATGTCCCTCACCCAAGGGTGCACCCCCAGGAGTAACGTAGAGAGTTCCTGCTTTCTGCAGTGCACAAGAGACCCCAGCTGGACCTCTCAATGCTCAGATGGGTGGAAGTCTGGTCCTGTGGCCTTGGCACTGCTCTGTGACTCAACAGAGTTAGGTTTGATTCCTGTGTCATGTGTGACCATGGGGGAGCCATTGGCTGTCTCTGAGCCTCTGCACAGGTGAGTAATAGCCCTGCCCTGCCTCACGTCAGTGGCAGGAGCATAAATACACTCAAGGTGCTCATACCCTAAGATCAGGGCTATGTCAGGGTTCCACAGTGCAAAGCCACTGACATTTCTTACCACAGCCTCCTGTGACAGCTGGCTTCTGGGAAGCCATGTGACTCCAGTATCTTGGTGTCTGTGGCAGCTGTGGGGGTGCTCGTCGTGACAGTGAGGTGTGAGTAGTGGATTTCTGAGGAGAATGTTGGAGTGTCACGGGGTCACCGGGAGTTTTGGACAGTCACCGGAATGGTGTTTTCAAGACATAGAGGCTGAAGAGTCTAACTGTCAAACAGTAGAGCAACGGCCACAGGGGCATCATCTTAGATGGGAGAAAGCAGTCTGAGGGCAAAGGTCAGCTTCACACCTTGGCCCAGTAACACAGACACAGCTGAGCACTATGGTGACTGGGCCCAGGCTCACACAGGTTTCAGCAAAGTCTGATTCCAAAAGAAAATGGCAAACAGTTGGGAAGATGCTCTCAGAGACACAGAGAAACTAGGCTAGGTCCCATGAGCTCCTTGGCTTTCCAAAAGAATGTAAGTTGGGCCAGTTCTGTTTCTGTATCTCCAGAGCAAACCTTGTCTAACTTAGCTCGTAGTGAGATGTGAGATAGATGAGTGTAGACGTGTGACAGCTGCTTGTTATTTTGAAACAATTTTCTCTAATGCTTTGTGCTGTTTTCCAATAAACCTACTAGTTTTAAGGAGGCTGGGGGTGACTCTATAGCTCTGGTCACAAAAACCCGAAGGAAAGAGACTGAAGTGTCCCTTTGGACCTGCTTGGTGATAAGCATTAAACATGAATAGGGTGTTGTTCCCAGCTCGAAGAGTGAGACAGTTTTGAGACTTCCCTTGTTTAAGTTGCATCCAAGATTACAATCCACTGAAGTCAATGATTCAAAGAGTTATAAAGTTTAAGTCCAAAAGGAACCATTAGACCATGTAGTCCAGAGGTTCTCACACTGGGGGTGGGCCCCCTGGGGTGGTGTGTGGAATGTATTCTGGGATGGGCATGAGAAAAAACCTTCCTGTGCACATTCTACCCATAGCAGTGAATAACTAGCCAAGCTGATTCCTCCAGACAGATTTGGTCTTCGTTCGGTGCTGTGTGTCTGTCTCTAGCTGGTGCAGTGCATTTTGCTGGATTTCTATTTAGTGTGCACTGCATGAAACTAAGTTGTCATCAGTACATGGATTCACAGGCTACAGCATGGTGTGCGTCTTTCATTGTGAGCAGGGACCACAATGACAGTTTTGTTTTTGCTCTTATTCCAATAGCTCATTCGCTCATACCCAGTTACAAAGTCTGTACAAATACAAAAAATATCAAAAAAACAAGCGAACATATGATGTGGAAACACTGCATCTCCAGTTTGGTGCACATGTCATTCAGGAGAAGTGTGTGTGGCATCGCAGAAAAAAAAATGTAATTGGAGCTGAAACAATAAAGCAACTAAAAATAATCATACATTTCTCAAATATGTGTATCAAACAAGCCGTTACTGTAAAAGAGGGCAAGGACGATGTTAATCTAATCTGCATGGGGCTTGCTACTCAAACTGTAAAAGCAATAAAACCAAAAAAGCCACCTCCTGCTCCAGAAGGCTGGAAAACCTGGTTGACTGAAATACAAAATGGATGAGCTACAAACCCTCTCAATACAGGAAAGATACAAATTTTGGTTACACTAAAAGAAGACATGTCTTCATATACTAAATAATACCCAATACCACCAAAAATTCACTAAAACAAGTCATAGAAGAACTGGAAAAAAATTAATCTGGCGGTACTCAGCACCTAACACAGCACCAGTAAATCCACAGACTCAGTTTTCAGCAAATTAACTTGGTCATGTTTATTGCCAATGACGCACAGTGCTAATGCCCTCGCTAAGTGTTTACAGGTACACTAATGCATGTATGTGTGTGACAAGGGACCGACTCAGTGAATGGCAGGACGTTCCATTCTCTCCTCGGCCAGACAAAGACGTTGCCCCTGAGATAAATCTTTATACACAGATACAGACAAGTTATGTATCACCCCTGACATATCAGGGTGCCACCCACTGACGTAACCAGGGGCCACCCATTACCTTATACATGTTGGTTCGATCAAAACATCTCTGTCCATCATGCTGTTATCTTGACCTTATCCTTAAGATGAGTCAGAATGTTCCTGTTGTCCTTGGGGAATGTGTTTGGTATTAGGAAGTAATGGTACCACCTTTCTGGAATTTATTTGAGTATATATATTGTGCCTATTACTACTTAAGAATGTGGGTTTCTGCAATGTCAGCCCTGTTCATGCAAGATTCTGTGAGCTGGGACTGCTTCTTGCTCACAACTCAACTTTGTTTTATAACCACAAAGTTTTGACTACTTTAGTCTGGGCATCAGGCCTCATATCACGACTCTCTACAGAGCATCAAGTCTTAGGCCTTCTTTCAACTACATTTCCCCACATTTATTCATCATCCCAGAAAAGCATAGTGCCAGGACTGAAGATGAACCAGTTGGGCTAAACACTGTTATGTGGCCACCTTACTATACCATTGTGCGACATCTGTCCCATATTCCCTCGCACATTCCCTCGTACGACTGATGGACAGATTTTATTTTCCAATTGTTTTTAGTCCTCTGTTGTGGACCTGGGAATGTTAGGCCTGGAACCATGACTGAGGAATGTAATTTTATGATTGAGTCTTAGTAGTTTGGCCCTTTTACTTTGGTGCCACCACAGAGAGCAACACACTCCTCTTAGGGCAATGACAGTTATCACCTGTATCATCGGTAGTAGTAGGCTGAGTGTTTTGAAATGCTGGGATAAGCATTGTTACAATGTGTTCCACTGTACCATGTATATGAGAAGTAAAACAAATTTAGAGTGGTGACATTACAAATGAGGCCTTTATATATAAATGTCTTGCAATTAGTTACTACACAGTACTGTCCATTCATGTTATAGGTTACCCTTACTGCTGGTGGTCACACTCTGGTAAACTTTACTAGGCAGGAAACAGGGATGTCTAGCTTCTTTGTTCCATGGATTGTATTACTCTGTGATACATCAGTAGCTGACGTAGATGGTTGTTTCTTATGGACGCTGTCTTTCAGATTGCCTAGTGAATGGACCATAACCAATTTCTCCAATATTGCCATGTCATTATGTAGTATTGGTACCCAGACCCTCAACAAGATGGTTTTGAATAACATGTGCCTCACTTATGATGCAGTGTCACTAATCCAAATTATGACTGGTACTGCCAGGGAATTGGTTTACCCAATTCGTACTTACTATGTCACATATATATTTTTTACCACTTTGTTTTTAATTTGACTTCATGTTCTTTGTTGTCATTATTTTGTGTTGGTTAAACAGTTTAGCAATGTTATGCACATTGTAAATGATGTACAGCAAGAATGCAATACAGAAATAACACAGTTGTTTTTACGAGGTAGACAAGTTTTAATTTACTAATGGTGAGTTTTAGCTGATTGCCAACTTAATTGTCCATATATGGTAAGCTGAGGTGTTTTTGACCAGTCTCTTATTTATAAAACATTTCATGTTCCTTTTCTTGCTGCTTGAGGGTTCCTTCACTATATACTGATATCTTCTGGTGTTTTTGTGGTGTGATATCTTTTAGTGTCTTTGGTCTGTAAGATTTCATTGCATGTTTATCTACCCTACTATATTTTTTAAGTTCATATGGATCTCTTTGGCTAGCAAACCAGTACATCCATACTTTATGAAACTCTCAGGGGAGTCTTAGGGAGGGGTTAAGGGGATTCCCTAACACATAGTTTTCTGCCATGTTAGATCATGAGTCCTACGGAGGGCAGCTCACTTCCTTATCAGAGCAGTGGTTGGGGATCATCAGTGTTGACAGATATTCTGCTGCTTGTGTGTGTTCTCCCTGTGTGCTGTCATAGCTCTGTGCAGACAGTTGGCACAGCAGACCTCGAGTGAACCACCCAATAAATCCACAGAGTCAGTTTTCAGCAAAGGCACTGTCATGGTATAATTCCCCACTCTGAACCTTAGCATCCAAAAGATGGGGTACCAGCATGAATTCCTCTAAGCTCAATTACCAGCTCAGTACTTGTAGCGCTGCCACCAACCAGGAATTCCAGTGCCTGGTACACTCTGGTCCCCCCAAAACCTTGCCCAGGGACCCCCAAGACCCAGCCCCTCTGGGTCTTAACACAAGGAAAGTAAAACCTTTCCCTCACCGTTGCCTCCCTGGGTTACCCTGGAAGATCACTGTGTGATTCAAACTCCTTGAATCTTAAAACAGAGAGGAAAATTCACCTTCCCCCCTCCTTCTCCCTTCCCCTCCCAGACTCTCTCTGAGAGAGAAAGTAATCCTAACACAGAGAGAAAATTAACCTTTCTCTCCCCCTTCCCTCCTTTCTCCCCACCAATTCCCTGGTGAATCCAGACCCAGTCCCCTGGAGTCTCTCCAGAATAAAAAAAACAATCAGCTTCTTAAACAAGAAAAGCTTTTAATTAAAGAAAGAAAAACAGTAAAAATTATCTTTGTAAATTTAAGATGGAATATGTTATAGGGTCTTTCAGCTATAGACACTGGGAATACCCTCCCAGCCTAAGTATACAAGTACAAAGTAAAATTATTTTAGCCAAATACACTTTTGAACTCCTTCCAGCCAAATACACATTTGCAAATAAAGAAAACAAACATAAGCCTAACTCGCTTTATCTACCTAGTACTTACTATTTTGAAACTATAAGAACCTGTATCAGGGAGATTGGAGAGAAACCTGGTTGCACGTCTGGTCACTCTCAGAATCCAGAGAGAACAACAACCAAAAACTAACAGCACACACAAAAACTTCCCTCCCTCAAGATTTGTAAATATCCTGTCCCCTGATTGGTCCTCTGGTCAGGTGACAGCCAGGCTCACTGATCTTGTTAACCCTTTCCAGGCAAAAGAGATATGAAGTACTTCTGTTCTATTAACTCTTACTTATCTGTTTATAACAGGCACTTAGTCAGGTTTACTGCCACCGAAGCAGGGTGCTGATGGTTACAGGAACACTCACACATGTATGCCCATGACAATGAACTGGCTCAGTGAATGGCAGGACTTTCCATTCTCCCCTCGGCCAGATAAACATATTGCTTCTGAGATACATCTTTATACACAGATACAAACAAGTTACGTATTGTCCCTGACATATCAGAGTGCCACCTTGTAACGTTTTAGGGTGCCACCTACTGACATATCCATGGGCCGCCCGTTACCTTGTACATGTTGGTTTAATCAAAAAATATCTATTCATCATGCTGTTGTCCCTGCCCTTCTCCTTAAGATGGCTCAGTATCTTCCTGATATATTTGCCCTGTGATATTAATACAAGTGTCCCAGCCTGCTCAAACTTTTTTTTTTTCAAAAGGAGGCATTTGTCCTGTTTCCTCTTGCAGACTTGATCAGCTGGCAACAGCAAACAGGCCAAATGCACACTTCTATCATAAAAGTGGGGAAGTGGGGAGCGGATGAACGTTTGAGGCAGGCGAGTGGAGATGCCAGCCCCAAGACGGGAGTGAAGCAGAGCTGGGAGGCAGGAGGCAATGTTGCAGCCACAGGTGACAACTTCCTGAAATTTGAGGGGGCCCCTACTGGGTTCCAGTGATGGGCGATAGCTTTGCACAGGGGCGAGGGGACTAGGGTGAGAAACTGTGTGTTTCCTGTTTTCTCTTTGGGAACTATGGTCACCCTCAGAGTGCTCAGTGTGGAAGGTTGATCGGGGGCTTATGCAGTGACCTAGGGGTGGGGTCCTGTAGAACTAGAGACAGAGTTTCATGGTTTGACCTGAGTTTCATGGTTTGCTTGGAGAACAGAGTGCCTCCCCCCCACAATTTTGACCCAATGATGCTGCCCAGCTGCAACTGCCTGAATCGCCAAGAGAAATTGGAGGTGTTTTATCTTCCTCTTCCTCATAACATAAATGAAGGTTGCACTGACAGAGTCTATATCTGGACTCGGGGCATAGAAATGTCGAAGCATCTGAACCAGACTTGGGCTGGGGTATTGTGCCCATCAGGCACTCTAATCTGCCCTCCCAAGTCTGTGCAGTCCCCTCCACCCTGTACAATTCACGCATCAGCAGATCCTGCAGTCACTGGTTACTGTGACAGGCCCTGGTAGCACATCTCTGATGAACCTGTGCTAGCAGGGAGATGGAGAACAGTTGTGGAGGCCCAGAGATTGTGGGTGGGGGGACCTAGCTACCAGTGGATCACTGAGATCTGTGCCTAACTTTGGGGAACCCTGGATCCTGGGTCCCCTTTTTCATTCCTCAGGGAGAAGGGAAGGGACCTGCCCTCCTGGAACGATTCAAGGGAAATTTCCAGGTACAGAGCATTTTGGAATATCCCTTCCCTGGCCTGCACCCTGATTTAGTAATACAGGAAAGGGGGCTGCTGGGGAGAAATATGCTACTATATTAGTATAATTATATTTTATTTTGTTTTATTTCAGCAAGATCACAGCTGTGACAGGTTCATTGTTACCCCTCGGACGTCTCCAAGGTACCCAGGTGACTAATCAAAATCATATGAACAGTGATGACAAGCCTGGATTCCAGGAATAGATCTAGCAGCAGGGCTTGCGCTGCAGTCCAGCTGGGTAGGATCACTACACATCCCCTGTGATTTGTCTTTCTGCAGTTTGCCTTTGGCCACAATGGGGGTTAAAGCTGGTGCATATTAAGCCAAGCAGCTGAAGTTCCCTGATGGCCAAGTGTCCCCCAAGGGAATGTGCATTCATGCTTCATAAACACAGTTGCCTCCCTGTCTGAACAGATACTGCCTGCTAGCTCTCCGATGACTCCTTTTCCTTTAGGTTGAAGACCTCTGGTGTCAGCAGCTCCATGTCTAGCAGGAATTGGGTACGTTGAGAGGTTTCGTTGTCTTTAAAATGTGAAGTGAAGGGGAAAGAGTGCAAAATGTTTCCATTTGCAGATGTTCTGTGCAGCAGCAGCAAACTCAACTGGTCTGTTGATGTGAGACAGAGACAGGGGATGGAGGTCAGGAGCATTTGGTCACTTGGTAATCCCTCCCCTACACCTGCCTATGAACCAAGGTGGGTTATTCAAGCTACACAGAAATCTGACATTCAAAGTGAGCTTGGAGCATTAAAACTCCAGTACCCTGGGTTAGGATTTGTCAGGTTGTCCCATTTCTAGAGGAGCAGTGTGATCTGAGCCTGATCCTGAAATCCCACGGAATATTAGTGACTAGTTCACAAATTATCTCAGGTTTATTTGTTCCAGGAAATGTAATCGGTAAATGCATATATAATTATTTTATTCTCTAGTTCGATTGTGAAGGCAGGAGTTCAGATCTGCACTGCTCTGTGGTAACAGGTGCAATAGGGCATATTTCTGTTTCCTGACTGGCTGAGGGCTCCTGCATTTCCACCTTGTATATATCTCTAAGAGTTACAGGGCTACCTACATCTCTGCCCTTCCTCTGGTCTTCAAGTGCCGTATGTCAGGCATAATAGCTTTCCCTCTCATTGAGTGAAATCTCATGATCCTCCCACTCTCACACTGGGATCTTGTCTACCACACAATGTGGGTCAAATGTGTTTTCCCTGCACATCCAAGTGGGCTAGGCATATGTGTTTCTTCCCTTTGTGAGCATGTGACTAGTGACAAGTGACCAGCCAGCCTTCTTGAACCCAGATACTCTTTAATTTGAACAGTAGGAATAAAGCATAACATGAGAGAATAAAATAATTTTAAAACAACAGCCTGTACATGTCTCTGACCCCAAACTCTCCCACTCTGACAGGGACCCAGGCAGGCCGAGGGCCTTCAGACATCCCCAGCAGCGTCTGTGCCTGTCAGTATGAAGAGATTCTCAGCAACAGATTCCACACCTCTGCACAGACGCCCAGCACTGGCAAAACAAGCTGTGTAATGTGCCTGGAGCCCACAAATAGGATCTTCCTAGCTTGTAGCTACGGAGTGATCTCTCAGCTTCCCTGAAGAGCTTACTGAGAGATGGCTTTTCTTCAGCTGTTGTTTCCCTTTCTGCTTGTTTTCCAGCATCCTGTTACTAAACTAACATGAACAATACTGGTTTCACCCAGTACAGCCATAACAGAAACAGTCAACACAATGTAGCTATAAAGCTACCATCCTAACAACTGGGTTTAACACACACATTCATGATGACAGCTCAGCTCCATGTCTGATACAATGCTGTTCCCAGGTGCTACAGGTTTTATGAATACAGGACAAAGACAGAGAGAGAGCAATAGGTGACTCTCCTGTGGGAAATGAAGTTCCATTTCCATGAATACTCCTGCATTTGACTTTGAAATCCACTAACTGCAAACCCTCATCGTGCCTGAGTAACAGGTGCTGGAGTTACTATGTACTAGAGAGTGAGAGTTCAGGGAATGAATATTTTCTGTACTGATCCCAATGGCTGTTACTGCTCTGGATACAGTCTGCAGTCTGACAGAGCAGAACCTAAGGAGAACCAATCAGCTATTAACCCAGGGACAGAGGAGCTACTAGACTTTTGTTTGCTGGCAATCAACTGAATGAGGGCTGGGACTCCGCAATCTTTTCAGGTTCTGAAGAAATCCCGATGACAGACGTTACATTTTAAGTCCCACTCTAATCCAAGAAATCATTTCTGAAAGTGGATCAGAGGGGAAAGAATAGACTGACACATGTATGCTAAAGTACAGAGTAAATGTTATGCTAAATCTTTTCATTGTAACACAGATATTACAAACCAAAAATTCATGACATGCCTGTATATTGAAAGTCAGAAACAGTGGTAACTGTACGGCTGAATGGTTTTTGCTTTAGAAAGTATTTCAGCAGTACTCCAAATATTGTTGGCAATAGGTTTGAGCTCTTAACTCTTTGTTCAGTGAACAGCTGTATGATACTGTCTCCTGGGAAATGACCAGAAGCTCTTTCTAACACTTACATTGGGGGTCATGAACATTATCCCTCTGCAATACCTGAGCAAGTCTTTTGAAAAGGTCATGAGATAACAGAACCATTGGTCTGTGTTTCAGCAAAGAGTCAAGCTGAGGTGCAGAAAAGGGGAGTGTTACAGTGGTTGTATATAATTTTCACCCATCACCTCTTCCATGAACATCTCTGAAATAACTTGCACGCTCAAGGGGATATTAGTGCAAACCTGGTTTAAACTATTCACCCATGTAACTTTGCAGATATTTACGGACCCTTGCATGGTGAGAGGATGCAGGGGCTGTGAGAATGAAGAGAAGCTTGTATGGTGAATGGACTGTCTGGATTCAGTCAACATTGTTGAGGCAAAGCATTTCAGCTCTTCTTGAAGGGACTCTTGGGGGTCAAAGTGTATCACCTGTGCATTTGGTAAGGGAAAGCTAATAGAGCCCTGTTCTGAAGCAATTAACCCATGTAAATCTGGAGTGATATCATTAAGACATTCTTGAATTCAGAATCAGGCCCTAAGAATTCATCCCATGTGCCGGGAAGAGGCAGACACATTTATAAATAGCTTCAATCCAGGACAGATAAATACAATGACCAATATCACCATGCACTTGCACACATGCCATGATACAATGGGCCAGAAAGAGTGTGTGTGGGAAAGTCACAACTGTAAATGCACATAGTGCACAATAGGCTGTGGAACTCCCAGCTCAAGATATCTATGGGACCAAGAGCTTAGCAGGCTTCAAAGAGGGATGGGATGTTTATATGGATAAAAAAATAAATCCCATTAAGGTTGTTAGGATCTCTTTTAAAAAGCCTTGGAAGGGATCTAAGCCTTCCTGATTTACACCACCAAATATGTCTAAGTAGTGGGTGTCAGGGGGAAATTCTCCCTGGCAGCAGGAAATCTCATAGCTGCCTATTGCAAGACTTGTTCTACTTTCCACTGAAGAATCTAGGAAATGGATACTAAATACTGAGCTGAATGGACCAGATGTCTGATCCAGTCTGGCAGTGCCTATCTTCCTGGTGGTGGTGAAAATCCAAGACTATGTAGTTGCTCATTTTCCTTGAGATCCTGGGAGCCTCTAGACTTGCATTGAGAGCAGAAAGATGTCTCCTTAATTTTCATCTCGTCTCCTGTTATTTCTCCTTTCAGAATCTAAAGTTCAAAACTCCCTGTGCCTGCCCAGGACATGATGTCAGCTGTCAATGACACCAAATTCAACTCTGCAGTGTTCCTTCTCACTGGGATACCTGGGCAGGAAGACGTCCATCTCTGGATTTCTATCCTCTTCTGTTTAACGTATGTTATTTCGATAGTAGGAAATTCAGTCATTCTCTTCATTATAAAAACAGATCCAATCCTCCATGAACCAATGTACATTTTCCTTTCCATGTTGGCCATCACAGACCTTGGCTTATTGATAGCCACCATGCCGACGATATTAGGCATATACTTGTTTAACTCTAGGGAAATCAGCTTTAATGCCTGTTTTACCCAGTTGTTCTTTATTGGCTCACTTCGATGCATTGAATCTTCTGTACTCTTGCTGATGGCCTTTGACCGCTTCATCGCAATCTGTAATCCACTGAGCTATGCTTCCATCTTAACCCTGCCTAGAATAGCCAAGATGGGACTGGTGTGTGTGCTAAGAGGAATAGCTGTAATATTCCCACTCCCCCTTCTCCTGAAACGGTTCCAATACTGTGGAGACAATGTCCTCTCTCATTCCTACTGTGCGCACCAGGAAGTCATGAAGTTGGCTTGTTCAGACAACAAATTCAACAACCTCTATGGCTTGTGTCTTTCATTCTTAATAATGGGGTTGGATTCACTGCTCATCTTCCTCTCGTATGTGATGATCCTCAAAACAGTGCTGAGCGTTGTGTCGCAGACAAAGTGTCTTCGGGCCCTGAACACCTGTGTCTCCCACCTCTGTGTAGTCCTGCTTTTCTACAATTCAGAGATTGGTTTGTCTGTGATACACAGATTCGGGAACAGCTCGACTCATCTGCTTCAGGTTCTTCTGGGCTACGTCTACCTTCTGGTCCCGCCCCTTATGAACCCAGTCGTGTACAGCATGAAAAGCAAACACCTTCGATTGAGGATAATCAGATTGTTCGTCAAGTGAAGCATCAGTTCATCACCCAGTTCCAGCAGTGGTGACACAGGAGAGGAAAAACCCAGGACACAGACACTTATTCCATCCTGGACCCTTACATCTGAGACAAGATGAGCTACTTATCTCCTCTCTATAGAAAGAGGTTGAGATGGGGTCTAAGGCTTGGAGGAATGGGAAAGAGACTGCCCGCACCTGCTGGTGAGTGAGGACAGCACACAGGGGGAAGGAGATCAAGGCAGGCAGCAGCATTTACAAAGTGCCTTTGTTTGTGGAGAGCCCGGGGACAGGTGGGATGTTGGCCCATAAACAGCTCTATTTGTTGCTGCTCCGACCTTAGAATTCCTCTTCATACAGTCAATAAAGAGAAGGGAGGTGGATGTTGTTTCCTATTACATCTGGCCTGCCCCTGTCCTGTCTCTGGTTAAACATGCATAGGCCATGGAGGAAGCTGCAGAGCTGTTCTTCAGTCTCAGCTCTGATTCACTGTGAGTACTCTGGTTGCTGTGTGATCCATGAGGGCTGCAGGAGATATGGACAGGGGTTATTCAAGGTGCACGGACACCCACCCTTCCCCTACGCCCTCAGCCAGGTGATCATGACTGAGTCCTGTCAGATTAATGCAGGACAAGCCTTTCAGGCAGCGCCCCCTGCACACAGTTGATGTCTTAGCACCGCACACCTGCTGAGCCCATTCCCCCTTCCCCCAAGCAGAGCTGCCTCTGTGAGTGAGGGTCTGACACGCAGGAGTCCTGACAAGAAACTGAGGCCCAGTTTCCCTCCTTGTCCCCTGTGTTTGTGCTGCCCCAGCTGCTTTCCAAGGGGTGGGAGTGGGAATCAGCTCCCGTAGAGAGGCCCAGGTATTTCCTATCGCAGTCCAGCCCATTCACTGCAGGGTGACCATCTGTTCAAAAGGCAAAAGCAGAACATATGCAGGGGCCCTGTCCCCAGTGTGGCCCCGCCCCGGGCTTCCTCTTTCCCTGAGGCACCTCCCTCTCCTTCATTCTTGCCTGAAGCCACAATCTCCTGCTTAATCCCCTTCCCCCTTTACCTCTCCCTCTGCCCCATCTCTTCCCCAGAAGCCCACCCCCCGGCTCCTCCTCCTTATCTGAGGCTCCAACCCCTGTCCAGACCTGAAGCCAGAGCCGGGCCATGGTAAGAGCTGCCCAGGTTTCCAGAACTTCTATAAGGAGCCCCAGACCCTACTCCAATCCTGGGCCGGTGGCTGGTCGGCCTGAAAGCAGCCCCCATCTTCTATCACCAAACCCAAGACATACCCCCAGGGAAGTTGGAGAGTCCAGGTCTCCTCACATTAGCCCAGAATTGGAAGAGCAGGGGGCAGAGATTTGAGGGAAGAGATGAGTCAGAGGGTTAGACAAGACTGAACTAATCCTAACTGCAGCAGGCAGGGCGGTGGAGTCTCCTAAGTAAAGGAGGAGGACGGGTCTGGAGGGTAGGAGAGTTTGTGTTTTGGAGACGACTGAACTGATGCGATCCCACAAAGGGGAGTCTTGTTTTAAGTACCCCAGGCTGACAGTAAGATTGAGGGTTAAACAAAATTGCTAAGCAGGAATCACCCCATAGTAGCTGCGTAGCCTGTGCTGCTGGAGGTGGTATCCCAGAAATAGGATGGTTTTCTGTACTGAATGTGACAAATGTTTTTTAAAGTTTACTTTAAATCCAGCTTCCCAGTACCTAACGGCTTCTGTGTTCCAGGGTACTCGATATTGCTCAAATGTTTTGCCTGTGGGGTACTGCGATACACACACAATATTCCATACTGCTTTAAAAATATGTTTAAAAATTGTTGCAAACAAAAAAATTGTGAAGTATATAAACAATATCTTGCTAGTAAGTTAAACAGAAAAGGAGCATAAAGGGTTTGTGCAGTAGTTACTGGGTTGTTCCTTAAAAAAACACAATAAACCTAAACAAAAGCAGCAGCTAGTGAATGGGGAAGCTTGAAAAAGGGGTTAATGAAAACACCTGCTTTGGTCACCCCAACAATAAGTTCCCTTTTGTGTTGTATCCTACCATTAAAACTATCTGTATTGTTAGTATAATCATGCAAAGTATCGATACTGGGGGAGAAACACCTGCTGCATGCTAAACCAAAGCATTAACAGCTCCAAAAAGCAATCTAAAGCTCTGTAAGCAAACTTCTCTTGCTGCTTATTAAACACTACAACGTTACAAGCCCAAACACTTGTCAAAGCAAATAAAGTTATTATAAAAAGCCATCCTGCTCTAAAAAAACCTGTAAGTCATCACAATTTATCCAAAGGGCACATAAAAATAAAAAAACCTATATAATGGATCTTTGCTATCATAACAAAACATGTTCAATTGGTTACCGGAAAAAAACCTAAAATATCTGTATGAGGTCTAACCTTAAATGGCCAAAAATATATTTATAAACCCTGCAAAAAATCTACAGCACATATTGTTTTTAAGGTAACTCTGGTTTAATAGCTAATCGAAAAATAAAAATAAAGACATCAACATTGATAACAACATTGCACTACCCCTGCATTCAGTACTACAGTGATTTGTAACCCAGCACCAGCCAAAGTTGATCACTTTGAACAACACCGCTCTGTCTGCTGGATAGCTACTCTGAGTAGACGTGTTTATGTAAATACAGTTTGCTCCTGAAGTCTCTCTCCATCCCAGCCTGCTGTCAAGGGAGAACTCACTGCAACCCTGTTTACACAGCTAATTCACTGGGTGATATTATGGAGTTGCCTGCCATAGCAGTGGACTAGAGTCCTTGACTCAGGAGGTCCCTTCCTGGCCTACGTCCCTACGTCCCATTAGCCCACTTTGCATCACACTTGGAGTGTGTGTGGAGTTACTTGTCCACTATCCTCTGGCCAATGGATTTGGCCCTCAATAGATTCAGGAAAAAGCATGACTCAGCATTTTCATCTGGAAAAGGTATTGTTCGTGGGCTCCTGTTTAGTGAGGGGGTCGGATTAGATGATCACATTGGTCCCTTCTGACCCTAGAATCTATGAATCTATGTCACAGGAGCTTAATTCTCTGAGCTTCAGATAATTTCAGGATGCTGAGATGCCAGCTGCCCCCATCACAGCTACTAGCTCCAGAGAGAAAGGATAGTTCAGTGGTTAAAGTACTAGCCTGGGATACAGGAGAATTGGCTTGAGTTCCAGGTTCTTCAAATGACTTCCTCTGTGACTTTGGGAAACTCATTTAGTCCCTCCGTTCTTCAGCAATATGTGTTTTAAAACGGCTCAATGTAAAGGTGTACATCTAGGAACAAAGGATGCTGGTCATCCTTATCGGATGAGGAGGCAGTGCTGGGATGCAGTTACTCTGAGAATGACTGGGGGTCACAGTGGTTAATCAACTGAACATGAGCTCCCGGTGCAACACTGTGGCCGAAAACGCTACTGCAATCTGGGATGTATAACCAGGAGAATTGAAGTTGGAGCAGAGAGGTTATTTTATCCCTTTCTTTGGCACTGGTGTGACTGCTGCCAGAATATTGTGTCTAGTTCTGGTGTCTACAGTTCTTGATGGACGTTGATAAATTGGAGAAGGTGCAAAGAAGAGACATGGGAATGATTAAAGGATTAGAAAATCTGTCTTAGGCCTGGTCTACACTATGAGTTTATATCGAATTTGGCAGCATTAAATCTCATTAACACTGCACCCATCCACAGAACGAAGCCCTTTATATCGATATAAAGAGATCTTAATACCGATATCTGTAATCCTCCCCAACGAGGGGTGTAGCACTGAAACCAGTATTGCCATTTCGGATTAGGGTTAGTGTGACCGCAGTTTGACGGTATTGGCCTCCGGGCGCTGTCCCACAGTGCACCATTGTGAGTGCTCTGGACAGCAATCTGACCTCGGATGCACTGGCCAGTTAGACAGGAAAAGCCCCACAAACTTTTGAATTTCATATCCTGTTTGCCCAGCGTGGTGCGCCGATCAACACGGGTGACCATGCAGTCCGAGAATCAAAAAAAAAGCTCCAGCATGGACCGTGTGGGAGATACTGAATCTGTTATCTGTATGGGGAGATGAATCTGTTCTATCAGAACTCCGTTCCAAAAGACAAAATGCCAAAGCATTTGAAAAAATCTTCAGGGTTATGATAGACAGTTGCCACAACAGGGACTCAACACAGTGCTGCGTGAAATTTAAGGCACTGAGAAAAGTGTAACGGAAAGCCAAAGAATCAAATGGACACTTACAGAGGGAAGGGTAACTGAGGACTCTAGCTATCCCACAGTTCCCGCACTCTCCAAAAATCATTTTCACTCTTGACTGAGCTCCCAAAACCTGAAGGGTCAAAAACATCATCACAGGTGGTTCAGGGTATATGTCCTCACAAACACCCCGATCCCTTGAAAGAAAAGGGAAAAAAATTTGTTTCTCGCCTTTTTTCAATGTCATCGTATGTCTACTGGAGGCTGCTGGCAGATGCGGTGCTGCAGAGCTAAACAGCAGCATCCCCTCCCCTCCCCTCCCCAATGGCAGATGGTGCAATATGGCTGATAGCTGTCGTCATCTTCATCCCGTGAGTACTCCTGGCTGGCCTCGGTGAGGTCGGCCAGGGGTTCCTGGGTAAAAATGGGAATGACTCCCAGTCATTCCCTTCTTTAAGCTGTGTCTAATGGAGATTCAGTCCTGCCTGGAATATCATTGCAGCTGGAGGCTGCGCTCTGCTTCCCCCTTTGATCTCTTCTTGCAGAGGCAATAAAGTCAGTGTTGTTTCTTATTCATGCATTCTTTATTACTTCATCACGCAAATAGGGAGATAACTGCCATGGTAGCCCAGGAAGAGTGGAGGAGGAGGGAAGCAATGGGTGGCATTGTTGCAGGGGCACCCCCTAGAAAGGCATGCAGCTCATCATTTCTGCGGGATGTCTGGTGCTGTGACCCGGAGCTGCCGTTTGCCTCTCTGATTCTTTAGTAGACTTACCTGATATTCTAGGCAGGATTGACTCTATCTTTAGACAAAACGTAAAGAAGGGAATGACCTGGGTAGTCATTCCCATTTTTGTCCATGTGCCCCCGGCTGACCTCGCCAAGGCCAGCCAGGAGCACCTATGACAGCAGCAGACGGTACAATAGGACTGGTAACCATCATTGCCAATTTGCAAAGCAGCAGATGGTACAATATGACTGGTAAACGTCTCTGCTAACTTGGAAAGGAAAGGGAATGCTGCTGTGTAGCACTGCAGTACCGCATCTGTCAGCAGCATCCAGTAGATGTATGGTGACAGTGAAAATGAACGGGCTCCATGGTTGCTGTGCTATGGCATCTGCCAGGGCAATCCATGGAAAAGAGGGCAAAATGATTGTCTGTCGTTGCTTTCACGGAGGGAGTCTTGTCTGACGACATTTACCCAGAATCACCCGAGACACTGTTTTTGTCTCATCATGCATTGTGATCTCAACCTAGAATTCCAATGGGCGGGGGAGACTGCGGGAACTATGGGATAGCTATGGGATAGCTACCCACAGTGCAACGCTCCGTAAATCAACGCTAGCCTTGGTACATGGACGCACACCACCTAATTAATATGCTTAGTGTGGCGGCGTGCACTCGATATTATACAATCTGTTTCCAAAAACGGGTTTCTGTAATATCGGAATAATCCTGTAGCGTAGACATACCCTGAGAGTGACAGACTCAAGGAGCTCAGTCTATTTAGCTTAACAAAGAGAAGGTTAAGGGGTGACTTGGTTACAGTCTGTTTGTACTGGCAAGAGGAACAAATGTTTAATAATGGGCTCTTCAATCTAGCACAGAAAGTTATAACAGGAGCTAGACAAATTCAGACTCGAGCTAAAGTGTAATTTTTTAAACAGTGAGGGTAATTAAGCACTGGGAAAATTTATCAAGGGTTGTGGTAGATTCTCCAGCACTGATGATTGTTAAATCAAGGCAGGATGTTGTTTTCACAGCTCTTCTCTAGGATTTTTGGGGGCAGGTCTCTGACTTGTGTTATATAGGCAGTAAGACTAGGTGATCACTGTTGACAGATGTTCTGCTGTGAGTGTGTTTTTTCCCTGTGTATTGTCACAGCTCTGTGCAGACAGCTGGCATAGCAGACCTTGAGCGAACCACCTAGTAAATCCACAGACTCAGTTTTCAGCAAAGGAACTTGGTCAGGTTTATTGACAACGAAGCACGGTGCTAATGCCCTCGCTCAGTGGTTACAGAACACTTAGGCCATGGCTACACTTACAGTTCTGCAGCGCTGGTAGTTACAGCTGTGTTCGTACAGCTGTGTAGGGCCAGCGCTGCAGTGTGGCCACACTGACAGGTACCAGTGCTGCAGTGTGGCCACATTTGCAGCATTTGCAGCGCTGTTGGGAGTGGTGCATTGTGGGCAGCTATCCCAGCATTCAAGTGGCTGCAACGTGCTTTTCAAAAGAGGGGGGTGGGGTGGATTGTGACAGGGAGCGTGGGAGAGACAGAGAGATTGGATTTTTGGAGCTGACACTATTCTCAGCTCCCTGCCTTGCAAGTTCTAAGGACTGGAAGACACACAGTGCCTACCTTCAATCATTTTAAAAGTTCTGACCCCTTCCCCCACCCCTCTCTCATTCACTAAATGCAAATTATGCACTCCTAAATAGCCGTCAGACCAGATAAGCATCTGCTCAACATGGACTTCCCCCTCCCCCTCTGCCATGTGAGCGCGCTGTTTCTCTCTTCAAGCAAACAGCTGTGAACATTCCAAAGTAATTCCCCTGCCTGCCTCTGCTTGCTCAGCAAACAGGAGCTGTGTTTGTTTTTTAAATAAGCAGTTCTGCTGAACTCCGAGCTCCCCCTTTCTTCCTGTTTGTTGTGGACAGGAATTCTGGGATACCTCCTTATACCCCGGAGGTCAATAAAAGCGCTGGTGGGGTCCACACTTGCTGACCAGCGCTGGATCACCAGCGCTGGAATCGCTACACCCGAGGCTCGACCGGGTGTACAGCCAGCGCTGCAACCAGGGAGTTGCAGCGCTGGCCGTGCTTTGCAAGTGTGGCCACATCCTAAGTTGCAGCGCTGTAACCCCCTCACCAGCGCTGCAACTCTCTAGTGTAGCCATGGCCTAACACAGGTATGCCTGTGACAATCGACCGGCTTAGAGAATGACGGGACTTTCCGTCCTTCCCTCAGCCAGACAAAGACATTGCCTCTGAGACACATCTTTATACACAGATTCAAACAAGCTATGTATTACTCCTCACGTATCTGGATGCCACCCACTGATGTAAAGAGGGGCCGCCCATTACCTTGCACATGTTGGTTCGATCAAAGCATCTTGATCCATCATGCTGTTATCTTGACCTTATCCTTAAGATGAGTCGGAATGCTCCTGTTGTCTTTGGGGAATGTGATTAGTATCAGGGTGTTCTGGTACCACCTTTTTGGAATTTGTTTGAGTATATATATTGTGCCTATCACTACTTAAGAATGTGGGTTTCTGCAATGTCAGCCCTGTTGGTGCAATGTTCTGTGAGCTGGGCCTGCCTGTTCTTCACAACATCACTTTGCTTTATAACCACAAAATTGTGACTACTTTAGCCCAGGCCTCAGGCCTCATATGAGGCCTCTCCTATAGGGCCTCAAGTCTTAAGTCTTCTTTCAACTACATCTCCCCATGTTTTGTCTTTTTATGGGGAGGAGGTTTACCCATCATTCCAGAAAATCATGATGCATGGACTTGTTACCGAAATATTGGGTTTGCCTCTCTGAGAGCCTATAACAGCCTGACAGGGATAAAGAAAAGATGCTTTATTTTGCAGAAAAAAGGAGAGCCTTGTACTTTAGTACAAAGATCCTATTTTATACAAATTTTACAAGACTTTTATACACTTTTAGACAAAGAGTTTTGTGTGTTAACATTTGATTGGTAGGTGTTAAACCTTACGGTTTTGTTATTTGTTTAGTAAAAACTGGTTTGAAATAAGTTTTTTTTGCTTTGAGGCAGAAGAAAAGAGAGAGTTTAAAAGTTTACGTTACTGTATATATAAGGCTTTTGCTTTTTTTTTATTTTGGCTGCTTATAAACTATTAAGGGGGGCTACCAGTAACTTTTATAGTCCCTCCTTCAGGTGCATATGAGTTGTAATTCTTCAACAAAAAAACTTCAGAAAACAGACTCCAATGAGAAACTGCAGAACTGGAATTATTTCCAAACTGGGCACCATCAAATTAGGCCTAAATAGAGGGGGAGTGGATGGGTCACTACAGAAACTAAATCAAGGTGTTAGTCTCGAAAGTGCCACAAGTACTCCTAGCTGTTTTTACAAAAACTAATTTCTCCTTGCTAAATACTTACCACTTCTTTCCAACCATTTCAAATGAGCCACCTTGTTTACATTGGCCTCGTTAACTTTACAAAGTGATTTCCACTCCTTCTTGTCAACTGTTGAGAATAGTCCACCTCCACCTTAATAATGCCCAAATATGTATTTGGTTGTCGTGGTAATAGAATCTTGTGTTGCTATGACAACTGAGTTAGATTATTAGGGGATAGCCCAGCCAGTTTTGGCTGGCTGTTCGTTAGTTCTATGAGTGGCAATAAAATGGCTGCTTCAAGGTTTACAGCTCTCTGTATCTCCAGTGATTTCTTCCTAAAAGTGTTGCCCCCAAAGATACAACACCAAATAAGTATGTTAGTCTCTAAAGTGCCACAAGGACTCCTTGTTGTTTTTCCTGATACAGACTAACACGGCTACCGCTCTGAAACTTTTCCATAGACACCTCACAAGACATGTTTGTACAAGATCTATTATAACGGTGCCATAATGATACCACTATGATGAATATGGGAGGCAATGTCCCAACCGCTTCCTCAGCTGCCCTAGAGCCTCTCCTTCTGCCCTTCTCACTGCCCCCCCAGCTAGAGTGGTGAGCCCCCTGGAGAAGCCCAGAGCCCCCATAGCCCCCGTGGCTAGTGCCCTGAGTATGGTTGGAGGAGCCCCGGGCTGGCTGGAGCCACCCCAGCCACGCTGCGCCTCCTCTTGTGAGACCCCGAGCCACCCCCAAAAAAGCTTGTCTCTTCCCAAAGGACCTGAGCTTTTCATAATTGCCTTGCAGGTTCCAGGGCAGCTGAGGAAGTGGTTGGGTCATTGCCTCCCATATTCATCATAGTGGCTAGCCTCCTCCAAAATGGGCTCCACCCACTGCCCATTTTGGAAACCATTAGGAAAGGGATAGATAATGAGACTGAAATAGATGCCTCTATATAAATGCATGGTACGCCCGCACCTTGAATACTTTGTGCAGGTCTGGTTGCCCCATCTCCAAAAAGATATATTAGAATTAGAAAAAGTACAGAGAAGGGTGACAAAAACGTTTAGGGTATGAAACAGCTTCCATTGGATGAGAGATTACAAATACTGGGACTTTTCAGTTTGGAAAAGAGATCACTAAGCGGCAATATGATAGAGGTTTATAAAACACATAACACAACAACTGGGGTCACCTGTGAAATTAATATGCATCATGTTTAAAACGAACAAAAGGCCACATTTCTTCACACAATGCACAATGCAAAGTCAACCTAGGGACTCATTGCCAGGGGATGTTGCGAAGGCCAAAAGTATGACTGAGTCCAAAAAAAGAACTAGGTTATTTCATGGAGGAGAGGTTCATTAGTGGCTGTAAGACAAGATGGTCGGGGACGCAATCCCATGCTCCATGTGTGTCTCTGACTGTCAGAAGATGAGAGTAGACCAGGGGGGATGGATCACTCAATAATTGCCCCCTTCTCTTCTTTCCCTCTGAAGTACCTGAACTGTCCACAGTCAGAAGACAGGGCACTGGGATAGATGGACCAAACCTTTTCCAGAGTTCCCTCTGTTATAGAGCTCAGCTAGCCACCCTAGCAGACTTCTGTGGTAGGTTGACCATACTTCCCATTTTGGCTGGGACAATCCCTTTTTAAAGCACTGTCCCAGCGAATACAACTTTTTTTTTTTCCCCAAAAGGAGGCATTTCTATTGTTTGCTCCTGCAGATTTGATCAGCCGGCAACAGCAAACAGGACAAATGCCCACTTCTATCATAAAAGTGGGGAAGTGGGGAGCGGATGAACGTTTGGGGCAGGCGAGTGGAGATGCCAGCCCCAAGCCGGAGGTGAGGTAGAACTGGGAGGCAGGAGGCAATGTTGCAGCCACAGGTGACAACTTCCTGAAACTTGAGGGGGCCCCTACTGGGTTCCAGTGATGGGCGATAGCTTTGCACAGAGTTGGGGGGACTAGGGTGAGAAACTGTGTGTCTCCTGTTTTTTCTTTGGGAAATATGGTCACCGTAAGCGTGCTCAGTGTGGAGGGTTGATGGGGGACTTGTGCAGCCACCTAGGGGTGTGGTCCTGTAGAACTAGAGACAGAGTTTCATGGTTTGACCTAGAGTTTCATGGTTTATGTAGGAAAACAGAGTGCCTCTCCTCCACAATTTTGACCCAATGAAGCTGCCCAGCTGCAACTGCCTGAATCGCCAAGAGAAATTGGAGGTGTTTCATCTTCCTCTTCCTCATAACATAAATGAAGGTTGCACTTACGGAGTCTATGGCTGGACACGGGCCATAGAAATTTCGAAACATCTGAACCAGACTTGGGCTGGGGTATTGTGCCCATCAGCTACTCTAATCTGCCCTCCCAAGTCTGTGCAGTCCCCTCCACACTATACAATTCATGCTTCAGCAGATCCTGCAATCAGTGGCTACTGTGACAGACCCTGGTAACACATCTCTGATGAACCTGTGCTAGCAGGGAGGTGGAAAGCATCCTAGAGCAGTTGTGGAGGCCCAGAGATTGTGGGTGGGAGGACCTAGCTATCAGTGGACCACTGAGATCTGAGCCTAACTTTGAAGAACCCTGGATCCTGGGTCCCCTTAGTCATTCGTCAGGAAGAAGGGAAGAGACCTCCCCTCCTGGAACGATTCAAGGGAAATTTCCAGGTACAGAGCATTTTGGAATATCCCTTCCCTGGCCTGCACCCTATTTTAGTAATACAGGAACGGGGGCTGCCAGGGAGAAATATACTCCTATATTATTATAATTAGATTTAATTTTATGTTATTTCAGCAAGATCACAGCTGTGACAGGTTCATTGCTACCCCTCGGACATCTCCAAGGTAGCCAGATGACTAATCGAAATCATATGAACAGTGATGACAAGCCTGGATTCCAGGAATAGATCGTGCAGCAGGGCTTGCGCTGCAGTCCAGGTGGGTAGGATCACTACGCATCCCCTGTGATTTGTCTTTCTGCAGTTTGCCTTTGGCCATGATGGTGCACACTAAGCCAAGCAGCTGAAGTTCCCTGATGGCCAAGTGGCCCCCAAGGGAATGTGCATTCATGCTTCATAAACACAGTTGTCTTCCTATCTGAACAGATACTGCCTGCTACCTCTCCGAAGACTCCTTTTCCTTTAGGCTGAAGACCTCTGGTGTCAGCAGCTCCTTGTCTAGCAGAAATTGGGTACGTTGGAAGGTTTCACTGTTTTTAAAACATGAAGTGAAGGGGAAAGGCTGCAAACTGTTTCCATTTGCAGATGTTCTGTGCAGCAGCAGCAAAATCAACTGGTCTGTTGATGTGAGACAGAGACAGGGGCTGGAGGGCAGGAGCGCTTGGTCACTTGGCAACCTCTCCCCTACACCTGCCCACGAACCAAGGTGGGTTATTCAAGCTACACAGAAATCTGACATTCAAAGTGAGCTCGGAGCATTAAAACTCCAGTACCCTGAGTTAGGATTTGTCAAGTTGTCCCATTTCTAGAGGGGCAGTGTGTTCTGGGCCTGATCCTGAAACCCCACAGAATATTAGTGACTAGTTCACAAATTACCTCAGGTTTATTTGTTCCAGGAAATGTAATCAACAAATGCATATAAAATTATTGTATTCTCTAGTTCTATTGTGAAAGCAGGAATTCAGATCTGCACTGCTCTGTGGTAAAAGTTCCAATAGGGCATATTTCTGTTTCCTGACTGGCTGAGGGCTTCAGCATTTCTGCCTTGTTTCTACCACTCAGAGTAACAGGGCTACCTACATTTCTGCCCTTCCTCTGGTCTCAAGTGTCAGATGTCAGGCATAATAGCTTTCCCTCTCATTGAGTGAAACCCCACGATCCTCCCACCCTCAGACTGGGACCTTCTCTATCGCACACTGTGGTTTCACCCAGTACAGCCATAACATAAATAGTCAACACAATGTAGCTATAAAGCTACCATCCTAAGAACTGGGTTTAACACACACATTCATGATGACAGCTCAGCTCCATGTCTGATACAATGCTGTTCCCAGGTGCTACAGATTGTATGAATACAGGACAAAGACAGTCAGAGAGAGAGCAATAGGTGACTTTCCTGTGGGAAATGAAGTTCCATTTCCATGAATACTCCTGCATTTGACTTTGAAATACACTAACTGCAAACTCTCATTGTGCCTGAATAACAGGTGCTGGAGTTACTATGTACTAGAGAGTGAGAGTTCAGGGAACGAATATTTTCTATAGTGATCCCAATTCCTGTTACCGCTCAGGATACATGCTGCAGCCTGACAGAACAGAACCTGAGGAAAATCAGTCAGCTATTAACCCAGGAACAGAGGAGTTACTAGACTTTTGTTTGCTGGCAATCAACTGAATGAGGGTTGGGACGCTGCAATATTTTCAGGTTCTGAAGAAATCCTGATGACAGATGTTATATTTTTAGTAAAAGCAGCAAAGAGTCCTGTGGCACCTTATAGACTAACAGACATTTTGGAGCATGAGCTTTCGTGGGTGAATACCCAATTCGTCAGATGCATGTAGTGGAAATTTCCAGGGGCAGGTATATATATGCAGGCAAGCTAAAGATAATGAGGTAGTTCAATCAGGGAGGATGAGGTCCTGTTCTAGCAGTTGAGGTGTGAAAACCAAGGAAGGAGAAACTGGTTCTGTAATTGGCAAGCCATTCACAGTCTTTGTTTAATCCTGAGCTGATGGTGTCAAATTTGCAGATGAACTGAAGCTCAGCAGTTTCTCTTTGAAGTCTGGTCCTGAAGTTTTTTTGCTGCAGGATGGCCACCCTAAGGTCTGCCTCCTACAGGTTTTTGTATATTGCAATTCCTAATATCTGATTTGTGTCCATTTATCCTTTTCCGTAGCGACTGTCCAGTTTGGCCGATGTTCATAGCAGAGGGGCATTGCTGGCATATGATGGCGTATATTACATTGGTGGAAGTCCAGGTGAATGAACCAGTAATGGTGTGGCTGATCTGGTTAGGTCCTGTGATGGTGTCGCTGGTGTAGATATGTGGGCAGAGTTGGCATCGAGGTTTGTTGCATGGATTGGTTCCTGAGCTAGAGTTACTATGGTGCGGTGTGCAGTTACTGGTGAGAATATGTTTCAGGTTGGCAGGTTGCCTGTGGGCGAGGACTGGCCTGCCACCCAAGACCTGTGAAAGTGTGGGATCATTGTCCAGGATGGGTTGTAGGTCCCTGATGATGCGTTGGAGAGGTTTTAGCTGGGGACTGTATGTGATGGCCAGTGGAGTCCTGTTGGTTTCTCTCTTGGGTTTGTCTTGCAGTTGGAGGCTTCTGGGTACACGTCTGGCTCTGTTGATCTGTTTCCTTATTTCCTCGTGCGGGTATTGTAGTTTTGAGAATGCTTGGTGGAGATTTTGTAGGTGTTGGTCTCTGTCTGAGGGGTTAGAGCAGATGCGGTTGTACCTCAGTGCTTGGCTGTAGACAATGGATCGTGTGATGTGCCCGGGATGGAAGCTGAAGGCATGAAGGTAGGCATAGCGGTCGGTAGGTTTTCGTTATAGGGTGGTGGTAATGTGACCATCTCTTATTTGCACCGTGTAAATTGGTCCAGGCTGAGGTTGATGGTGAGGTGGAAGCTGTTGAAATCATGGTGGAATTTTTCCAGAGTCTCCTTCCCATGGGTCCAGATGATGAAGATGTCATCAATGTAGCGTAGGTAGAGAAGGGGCGTGAGTGGACGAAAGCTGAGGAAATAGGAACTTTGGGGAAATAGGAACTCCAAGTGGTCCTTTTGTCTATCTCACTTGGTGGTGGCAACAGTACCATCCAAGGACAAGGAAAGGATTTGTGCCTTGGGGACGTTTTTAACCTAAGCTGGTAGAATTAAGCTCAAGGGGTCTTTCGTGCAGATTCCCACGTCTGTACCCAGAGTTCAGAGTGGGCAGGGACCACTGACAAGAGGTCCCTAGAGCAGTTGTGGAGGCACAGAGATTGTGGGGGGCCTAGATAGCAGTGGATCATTGAGATCTGTGCATAACTTTGGGATTCCCTGGATCCTGGGTCCCTTTTCATTCCTCAGGAAGAAGGGAAGGGACCTTTCCCTATTGGAATGATCCGAGAGAGATTTCCACGTAGGGATCCCTGTGGAATCTCCCTTCCCTGGCCTGCACCATGTTTTGTAATGTGGGAAAGGGGCTGCTAGGGACAAATCTGGTCCTATATTATTATTCTTATTATTTTATTATAATTTATTTTATCTCATTTCAGCAAGAGCACAGTTGTGATAGCATCATTGTTACCACTCAGCCACCCCCAAGGTATCTATGTGACAAATCAGAACTATACAAACAGTGATGACAAGCCTGTATTCCAGAAATAGATTCTCTAGCAGGGCTGGCACTGCAGTCCCGGTGGGAAGCATCGCCAGGCATCCTCTGTGATTTGGCCTCCTGCAGTTTGCCATTGACCGTGACGGGGTTTAGTGCTAATGCACGTGAAGCCAAGCAGCTGAGTTTCCCTGATGGCCAAGTGGCCCCCAAGGGAATGTGCAAACATGCTTCATAAATACGGCTGCCCACTTATCTGAACAGATACTGCCTGCTGCCAATGCAACTTCCTCCATGACTCCTTGTCCTTTTGGGTGAAGACCTCTGGTGTCAGAGACTCCCCTTCTAGCAGGAATTAGGTACATTGAAAGGTTTGATTATCTTTGAAATGTGCAGTGAAGGGGAAAGGCTGTGAGCTGTTTGTGGATATTCTGTGCAGTAGCAGAGGATTCAGCTGGGCTGTCAGAGGAAGGAGGACAGGCAGCACTAGGTAGCTTGAGAACCCCTCCCCTACATCTACCCATTGTCCTCAGTGAGTTGTTCAAGCTACACAGAAATCTGAAATTCAAAACGAGCTCAGAGCGTTAAGACCCCAAAGCCCTGAGTCAGGATTTCTCAAGGGGTCTCATTTCTAGACGTGCCATGTGCTCTGTCCTGATCCTGCCAGGGGCTGAGCAAGATGAAACTGCACAAAATGTCAGTGACTTGTTCCCCAATACCCTCAGGTTTATTTGCTCCTCGAAATTTAACCAGCAAATGCATTTTCAAAGGTTTTATTCTCGTTGTTAATTGTGAATGCAGGAATTCAGAGCTGATTTTCTCTGCAGTAAAAGATCCGAAGGGGCATATCTCTATTTCCTTTCTGGCTGAGGGCTCTAGAATCTCTGTCCTGTAGATGTCCCTTAGAGTTCCTGGGGCTTCCGGCATCTCTTCTCACTCTCTGCTCTCCGAGTGCCACATGTCAGGCCTTGTACCCTTCCCTCTCATGGGATGACATCCCATGATGCTCCCACCCTCAGATAGGCCCCAGCACACTGCAGCTTGACTGTGCTTACCCTGCAGGTCTGGGTGGGTTCGGCATCTGTGGTTATTCCCTGTGGGAGGCTGTGAGCAGTGGTGAGATGAGTGACCAGCCAGCCTTCTGGAACCAAAGTGCTGTTTAATGTGAACTGTAGGAATAAAGCATAACATGGGAGAATAAAATGGTTTTTAAAAATCAGTCTGAACCCATCTGACTCCAAACTCTACCACTCTAAAGGAGACTCAGACAGGCCGGGGGTCTTCAGACTTCCCCAGCGGTGTTTGTGCCTGTCAGCCTGAAGAATTTCTCAGTAACAGCTGTCCCACCTCTGTACAGACTCCTAGAACTGGCAAAACAAATTGGATAATGTGGCTAGAGCATGGAAGTAGGCTCTTCTCAGCTTGTAGCTCTAGTGTTGTCTCTCATCCTCCCTTAAGTGCTGGCTGAGAGATGGTTTTTCTTCAGCTGTTCCTTCTCGGCCTTCTTGTTTTCCAGCAGCATGATATTAAATTCAGAAGAGCCATACTGGTTTCACCCAATATAGCCATAAGACAAACATCCCAGTAGTTAACCCAATATAGCTATAAGCAAACATCCCAAGAACTTGGTTTAACCTACACATACATTATGGCATCTCAGCTTCATATCTGTCCCAATACCGCTTTAGGGTGCTATGTATTTTAGGAATACAGGACAGAGATAGTCAGAGAATGAGAGTGAGAGAGCAATAGACGACTTTCCTGTGTGAAATAAAGTTCCATTTCCATGAATACTCCATGCATTTGACTTTGAAATCCACTTCCTGCAACCTCTTTGTGCCTGAATAACAGGTGTTGAGGGTACTACGTACCAGAGACTGACAGCTCAGTGAATGAAAATTTTCTATACTAATCTCAATGCCTGTTACCACTCTGGATACAGGCTGCAGACTGACAGAGACTGACAGAACAGAAAGAACCTGAGGAGAACCAGTCAGCTATTAACCCAGGGACAGAGGGGCTACAATACTTTTGTTTGCCGACAAGCGACTGAATGAGGGCTGAGACATTCAATCTTCTCAGGTTCTGAAGACATCCAGGTGACGGATGCTACATTTTAAGTCCCACTCTAACCTGAGAAATCATCTCTGAAAGCAGATCAGAGGGGAAATAAATGGTGGACTTGGTTTACTAAAATACAGATATGTAAATGTTATGACAAAACTTTTAATTGTAATATTATTACAAACCAAACTTTCGTGACATGCCTGTATATCAAAAGCCAGCAGGAAAGTTGTTGGACTATTTCCAGGAAGGGGCAGTGGTACCTTTACACCTTAATTCCTTTTGCTTTAGAAAGTGTTTCAAAAGTGATCCACATACTGTTTACAATGGCTTTGTGCTATTAACCCTTTGTCCAGGGAAGAGTTATATGATTCTGCCACCTCATAACTGACCAGTAGCTGTTTCTAACACCTCCATTCAGGGTCATGAACACAATCCCTCTGCAATAAATGTGCAAGACTTTCCAAAAAGACATGAGAGAACAGAACCGCTGGGCTGTGTTTCAGGAGAGTAGAGCTGAGGTGCAGGAAAGGGGAGTGTAATAGCGGTTGTATATAATTTGAACCCACTAATGCTTACATGAGAATGGCTGAAGCAACTTGCACACTCAAGTTACTTCCTTACTTACGGATAATAGTGCAAACCTAGTGTTTTCACTATTTATCCATATGTGTCATTATCCTCACATCCACCCAACTGAAGTAACTGTCTGTGTCAGCTTCTCACTTGCCAAATATCTACAGACCATGGCATGGGGAGAGATCAGAGAGTGAGAAGAGATGCCGGTAGCCCGGGAACTCTAAGGGATATCTACAGCAGAGAGATTCTAGAGCCCTCAGCAAGGTCCTGTGAGGATGAAGAGAAGGCTATAGGACAGGGGTAGGCAGCCTATGGCACGTGTGTCGAAGGTGGTACTCAAGCTGATTTTCAGTGGCACTCACACTGCCCGGGTCCTGGCCACCTATCTGGGGAGATCTGCATTTTAATTTAATTTTAAAGGAAGCTTCTTAAACATTTGAAAAACCTTATTTACTTTACATACAACAATAGTTTAGTTATATATTATAGACTTCTAGAAAGAGACCTTCTAAAAATGTTAAAATGCATTACTGGCACTTGAAACCTTAAATTACAGTGAATAAATGAAGACTCGGCACACCACTTCTGAAAGGTTGCCAACCCCTGGTGTAGGATGATTGAACTCTCTGGATTCAGTTAACATAGACCAGGCAAAGCACTTCAGTTCCTCTTGGAGGGATTTTTGAGGGTCAGAGTGTATCACCAGGAGCAGTTGATAAGGGAAAGTTAAAAGAGTCCTCTTCTGATTGAATTTATACATTTAAATCTGGGGTGATGCCATTCAAGGCAATGTTATTGAATTAAGAACTTGTGCCGAAGAATGTATCCCATGTACCGAAAATAGGCAGTGGCTTAATTTGGACTATCAGGAGTAGAGAAATTTAAAAATTATATACAATGAGACAATGGAACACATTTATAAATAGCTTCAGTGCAGGACAGATAAATACAATTACAGTTTTTCGCATGCATTTGCCAGGCGTTTACACACATCTCATAATACAATGGATCACACTAAGAGGTGGAGGGCCAGAAAGAGTGTCTGTGGGAAAGTCACAGCTGTAAAATCACACAGCGCTGAAATGGATTGTGGAACTCTCAGCCACAAGACATCAATGGGGCCAAGAGTTCAGCAGCATTCAACGAGGTACTGGACATTTATACAGATAACCTGAAAATACAATTAGAGTAGAGAGGATTGATTCAAAAACTCTTCAATCAGATCTAAACTTTCCTGACTTGCACCACAACATTTGTGGGTGCAGATTATTTCAAAGCGTTCTACTGCAGGGTGTCTTCCACTTCCTCTGAAGGATCTAGAACTGGCCACCGGATACTAGGCTCCATGGAATATGGGTCTGATCCACTCTGGCAATGCCTATCTGCCATGTAAATCTAAGACTATGTTTTTGCTGATCTTCCTTGAGCTCCTTGGAGTCTCTCGACTGGCACTGAGAGCAGGCAGATGTCTATCTAAATGTCATCCAGTCTCCTGTTATTTTTCCTTTTAGGAAGGAAAGTTCAGAACTACTCGGACCTGTCCAGTCCATTATGTCAGCTGTCAATGACACGAACTTCAACTCTGCAGAGTTCCTTCTCATCGGGATACCTGGGCAAGAAGACGTCAATCTCTGGATCTCTATCCCCTTCTGCTTAGCGTATGTTCTTTCAATAGTAGGAAATTCAGTCATTCTGTTCATTACAAAAACAGATCCAAGCCTCCATGAGCCCATGTACATTTTCCTTTCCATGTTGGCTGTCACAGACCTTGGCTTATCGATAGCCACCATACCGACAACACTGGGTATATTCTTGTTTAACACTAGAGAGATCAGCCTCGATGCGTGTTTTGCCCAGCTGTTCTTCATCCACTTGTTTGAATGCATTGAATCCTCTGTGCTGTTGTTGATGGCCTTTGACCGTTTCATCGCTATCCGTGACCCGCTGAGATATGCTTCCATCTTAACCCTGCCTAGAATAGGTAAGATGGGACTGGTGTGTGTTCTCAGAGGGGTGACTGTAATGCTCCCATTCCCTATTCTCCTGCAACAGTTCCAATATTGTCGATCCAATGTCCTCTCCCATTGCTACTGCATAAACCAGGACGTCATGAAGATGGCTTGTTCAGATATCAGAATAAGCAGCATCTATGGCTTGTCTGTTGCTCTCTTGACGGAGGGGTTGGACTCGCTGCTCATCTTCCTCTCTTATGTGATGATCCTCAAAACAGTGCTGAGCATTACGTCCCAGGCGGAGGGTCTCAGGGCCCTGAACACCTGCGTGTTCCACCTCTGCGCCGTCCTTCTCTTCTACACACCAATGATCGGCTTGTCTCTGTTGCACAGATTAGGGGAAGGATCTTCTCTCTTGTTTCAGATTCTCCTGGGCTACATTTCCCTGCTTGTCCCTCCCTTGATTAATCCCCTTGTGTACAGCATGAAAAGCAAACACCTTCGTGCGAGGATACTCAGGGTGTTCGTCAAGTGAAGGTTCAGTTCATCATCCTGCTCCAGCACTGATGACATGCAAGACGAGAAATACTGGCCACCTATTCCATCCTGGACCCTTTAATCCAAGACAACATGCGCTACTGATCTCCACTATGTGGAGACAGGTTCAGATGGAGTCTAAGACCTGGAGCAATTGTAGAGGGGCTGGTGAAGGAGGGCAGGGCACTGGGCAAGGGGACCAAGACAGGCAGCAACATTTACAAAGTGACTTTGTTTGTTGAGAGCCAGGGGACTGGTTGGATGTTTATTCATAAAGAACCATATTGGTGCCTGCTCAGACCTCAGAATTCCTCTTGATACAGTCGATAAAGAGAAGGGAGGTGGATGTTGTTTCCCATTGCCCTGGCTTGACGCTGTCCTGTCTCTGGTTAAACATTCGCGGGCCATGAAAAAAAGTGCAGAACTGTTCTGCTGTCACAGTCCTGGCCCTTCCTGAGCGCTCTGGGTGCTGTGTGATCCATGAGGGCTGCAGGAGCTGTGGACAGGGGCTATTCAAGGTTCACGGACACCCACCCTTCCCCTACTCCCTCAGCCAGGTGCTTGTGACTGAGTCATGTCAGAGACAGGATTAATGCAGGAGCCTCAGGAGAGCAGAGCAGAGCTGTGTGTGTGAGTGAGGATATGACACACATCAGTCCTGGGGAGCGACTCAGGGGCAGGTTCCCTCCTCCTCCTCCCCTCCATTTGTGCTGCCCCAGCAATGAAAAGGGGTGGAAATGGACCTCAGCTCCTCAACAGAGGCACAATCAGCTCCAATCCCAGCCCAGCCCATTCACTGCAGGGTGACCACCCTTTCAAAATCAAAAGAGGGATAGAGGCAGGAGCCCTGCCCCTTCTGTGACAGTGCCCCACCCCTCTTCTTCCCCCGTGAGGTCCCACCTTCTGCTCCCCTTCTTCCCCAAGCCTCCACTCCCTCTCCAGGCCAGAAGCTAAAGGTGGGCCTATCATACCTTTAGTCCCAGATTTGGACCTTAGCGTCCAAAATATGGGGGTTAGCATGAAAACCTCCAAGCTTAGCTACCAGCTTGGACCTGGTACTTGCTGCCACCACCCAAAAAATTAGAGTGTTTTGGGGCACTCTGGTCCCCCTGGAAAACCTTCCCTGGGGACCCCAAGACCCAAATCCCTTGAGTCTCACAACAAAGGGAAAATAATCCTTTTTCCCTTCCCCCCTCCAGGTGCTCCTGGAGAGATACACAGATACAAGCTCTGGGAATCCAAACAGAGTGACTCCCCCTCTCCGTTCCCAGTCCTGGAAACAAAAGCACTTTCCTCTTCACCCAGAGGGAATGCAAAATCAGGCTAGCAAATCCAACACACACAGATCTCCCCCTGATTTCTTCCTCCCACCAATTCTCTGGTGAGTACAGACTCAATTTCCCTGAAATTAATACAGGGTTAATTGCTTAAGAGAAATATGAATAAACAGCCTTATTCAAAAAGAATACAAATCAAAGCACTCCAGCACTTATATTCATGCAAATACCAAAGAAAGAAACCATATAACTTACTATCTGATCTCTTTGTCCTTACTCTTAGAAACAGAAGATTAGAAAGCAGAAACTACTTCTCCAAAGCTCAGAGACAGCAGGCAGACAGAAAACAAAGACCTTAGACACAAAATTCCCTCCACCCAAAGTTGAAAAAATCCGATTTCCTGATTGGTCCTCTGGTCAGGTGCTTCAGGTGAAAGAGACATTAACCCTTAGCTATCTGTTTATGACAGGGCCATGGTGAAATGTGTCCGAGGAGCTAGAGCCACTTGGAGGACCACCAGATCCTCCACCTGCCTTGGACAGGAGGCTGGGGGGGGGCCAAGAGAAGCCTCCAGCCTGTGTCCCTGCCCCCAGGACACACCCCAGGGAAGGTGGAGAGTCTTGGGCTCCTCACAGCAGCCTGGGCTCCTGGGGTAGCTCTTTGCATGGCCCGGCTGGTGCCCAGGCCGGGGGGGAGTGGAGCATCAGGGGAAGTGGAGGTGTAGGGGGAAGGGCCTAGTGGGAAGAGATGGGATGGAGGCAGGGTCTCCATGGAAAAGCAGCAGGGGTTGCGGCAAGCCTGAACAAATGCTCACCCACAAAAGTAGTTTGGTGAGGGGCTGAGTAAAGGAGGAGGATGGGGCTATGGGGTAGGAGCCCTTGTGTTTTAGAGAAGACTGAATTAATGCAAACCCAGACAGGGGGCTCTTTTTCTAAGTACTCCAGGCTGAGAGTAAGTCATTGCAAGGACCTTGGAGGGAAGGGCAGGTTTCCTGCAGGGCTACCTCAGGCCACAAGGGGGCACTCTGGCACGGCCCCCATCCACAGGGACTTGGCCAGAGTGAGCTGTGCACTGGAAAGCTGTTATCACTATGTGGAGTTTAGCTCAGCCCCCAGGCTGCTCTAAACTCCACAGGGGCAGGGGAAGAACAGGCCAGTGAATCAACCCCCTGTAACTGGCTCCTTGCTGTCCCTGCTCTCTGCAGAGAAGGTGGGAGCTCTGCTGGTGCAGCAGAGAATCCAGCCGAACTTCTCACCACCCAGATGGCTGGAAGCCTGGCCCTGTTGTCTGGGCACTGCTCTGCGACTCAGGACAGCTGGGTTTGATTCCTTTGCCATGTGTGACCATGGGCAAGCCATGGGCTGTCTCTGAGCCTCTGCACAGGTGGATAATAGCCCTGCCCTGCCTCACAGTGGAGACCGAAGGATAAATACATACAAGGTGCTTAGATGCTCTAAGACTGTAAGATCGGGGCTATGTAAGGGGTTAAACAGAGCAACAACTCTGACATTTGTTTATAAAAGGCGTCTTACCACAGCCTCCTGTGACAGCTGCTTTTGGGAAATCCCGTAACTCCAGCGTGTTGGTGTCTGCGGCAGATGTGTGGGTGCTCGGGGGTGAGAGTGAAGGGTAAGAACTGGATTTCTGAGAGGAGTTTTAGACTGTTACGGGGAGGCCAAGTGGCTCAGCACAGCCATTGAACCCGTGTTTGTGATCCATTGAGGCAGAATGGGTCTAACTGCCAAACAAAGGGAATAACAGACACAGAGGCCTTATCTTAGACATCTGCCTGGGCGACAGCAGTGTGGCAAAGGCCAGCTTCACACATTGGCACTTCAACGTGGACATGGCTGAGCACTACGGTGACTGGGCCCAGGCTCACACAGGTTTCAGCAAAGTCTGATTCCAAAAGAAAATGACAAACAGATGGGAAGATGCTCTCAGAGACACAGGGAATCTAGGCTGGGTCCCAAGAGCTCCTTGGCTTCCCAAAAGAATGTAAGTTGGGCCAGTTTTGTTTGTCTATCTCCACAGTAAAGCCTGTCTAACTTAGCTTGCAGTGATACGTGAGATAGATGAGTGTAGACGTGTGACAGCTGCCTGGTATTTTAAAAGAATTTTCCCCAATGCATTTTGCTGTTTGCCAATAAGCCTACTAGTTTTAAGGAGGCTGGGGTGACTCTATAGCCCTGGTCACAAGCACCCGAAGGGAAGGGACTGAGGTGTCCAACTGGACCGTGTCAGTGATAAACATTTAGAATAGATGGGGTGTTCTCAGGTCAAAGAATGGGACAATTGTGAGATTCCCCCCAAAACAGGAAAGGACCTGGTTTAGAGGGTAAAGAGACCATATATCCGGTGTCACTGTGACAATCCTGATACTTTTTCACCAGCGGATATAATTGTTTAGTGCCTATCAGCATTCAGGGTAGTGACTTCTTCAAGTTGCACCCAAGATAATGATCATCTCAAAATAATGATTCATAGAGTTATAGAATTTGAGGCCAGATGGAGCCATTAGAGCATCTAGTTCAGCTTCCCCCACCCCCTCCCCAGGTCACTAGCCCCAGAGAGGAAGGATGAGTCAGGGTTGAAGTGCTGGCCTGGAACTCAGAAGAACTGGCTGCAGTTCCAGGCTCTTCCACAGACTTCTTCTGTGACCTTGGGCAAATCACTTAGTCCCTCCATGCTTCAGCAACATGTGTTTTAATATGGCTGAATATAGAGGTTTACGTCTAGAAGCAAGGGATGCAGGCCATCCTTACCGGATGGGGGACCCAATCCTGGGAAGCAGTGACTCTGAAAAAGACTTGGGGGTCAGAATTGGCTGAACATGAGCGCCCAGTGCGGCGCTACAGACGAGAAAGCTAGCACAATCTGGGATGTACAACCAGGGGAATCTCACGTAGGGGCAGAGAGGTCATTTTGCCTTTGTATTTATCACTGGTGCGACCACTGCTGGGATCCTCTGTCCACTTGTCCAGTTCTGGTGTCTACAGTTCAAGAAGGATGTTGATAAATTGGAGAGGGGTTCAGAGAAGAGCTCAGAGAATGATTAAATTATTATTGTTTTAAAAATGAGGGTAATTAACCACTGAAACAATTTACCAAGGGCTGTGGCAGATTCTCCGTCACTGACAATTGTTAAATCAAGGCAGGAGGTTGTTCTAACTCTGCTCTAGGAGTTACTGTGGGGCAGGTCTCTGGTTTGTGCTGTGCAGGGGGTCAGACTAGGTGATCACAGTGGTGCCTTCTGGCCTTGGGATCTGCCCAGTGGAGTTAATAGCACTGCTCTCCTGCATGGGGTGTTGTACTGATCAATATGTTACTGATTGTGAGGCGCTCGGACATTACAATAATTGGGGCCAGAGCTCATAGCTTTAGAGAGATTTCAGCTCTGTGTGCCTCATAGGGATGATTTGGGTCGCTGGGTGGAGAACCTGAACTCTTCCCAACACCTCTTAGTGATAAGACCTGTCATTAGCAGAGCCCCCTTTGATGAGGGAGTTCTGGGCCCCTCCTGCAGCTCAGCAGTAAGAGGGGGCATCAGGATGTTCTTTCAGAGAGTGAAGGATCTGGAGAGCAGTGCCTGGCCCAACAGAGCTCTGCTGCGATGCCCCTCGGGCTGATCCTGGCCCCCACCCTCTCCATGAGCAATGAGAGCCGCTCTAGCGCTGGAGATAGACCTCAAATCCTGCATCCCAATTTCCATCATCACAAAGTTTGGGTTCGCTGGAGCTGGGTGGTTTTTTGGGGGTCCAATAGGGAGTTAGCAGCAAGCACTTGGAGCTGGGCTTGGATCTTTCTATTAGGAGTGTGCATGGCTTTGATTTCTGGGTGTGTGCATGTGTCATGCCTGAATAATGGGAGAGAACATATGAGCTGTGCCTCAGGATCCAGTGACTCTTCAACTTATGTCCGGCTGTCTGTGGCGTAACCCGGTTCCTTACAGCATGGGACTCTGTAGCCCGGTACATCTCTGTCAGTGTGTGATGAGAAATATCCACTAACTAAACCTCAGTGCCGGCCTTCTGTGGGAGCTCTGCTTGAGATACGGCTATCAGTGCCAGCAACTGGGATTTTACTGGGATTCTCACACTAGTTCCTCTCTTCTTACAGCCCCAACTTCTGGAATCCAGACACTGCAGGAATCTCAGCTTTCAGTTTTCCAAAGATTTTTTTTTTAAATGAGTTGCTAGAAACCCTGAATCAATTGCACCCCAAAAGGCTGAGAAACCAAAGACAAACGAAAACAAACCCCACATTAGTGTATTTTTAAATCCCATTATTTTTAATCCAATCTCATTATTTTTAGGGATGTGACTCATACTAGTTGAATGGAGCTTGACAATACTGCGTACTTAGTTCAAAAGATCTGAACAGCAAGCAGCAAAAGACACAGCAATTAACAGGATTTTTTATAAAGTACATCAAAAGCAGCAACCTGCCAAACAATCAATGGGGTCACTGGACGATTGAGGGGGTAAAGGAGCAGTCAAGGAAGATGAGGCTGTTGCCAAGAGGCTAAATGAATTCTTTGCATTGCTCCTCACTTTAGAGAATGTGAGGGAGATTCGCACACCTGAGCCATTCTTCTTAGGTGATACATCAGGGTCTCAGATATACGGAGAAGACGCACATGTAAGGTGAGTTGGTGGCCTGGGGGAAATGTGCGATAAGTGGGAGGGGGAAGTGGGGTGAAAGTTCAGAGGCAGATCTGAGATCAAAAGGATCAGATTTCAAGAGCCCTTTCTACAGTTTGGTGGCAGCACAACAGTCCTTGGTTGAACAATGGGCTTTTGAAGTAACCTTCTATTTCCTAAACATCGCTGGTAATTAACTACCTGGATTAACATAAGGTTATTGCCCATTAAGCAGTTTAGTGTTCACAAGAAACTTTAAAGAGACATAATGAAAATGAGATTATTGCACCCAAGTTCCATCTAATAAAATTTCCTTTTCATCTCTGAATTAATCGAATACAGCTCTAGACACGACTCATTTGGTTGCAGTATTAATCTCTAAGAAGCTGTCTGTAAATGTAGACTACTAGAGTCACTAACTTCTTCCAGTTCTTTAATAATACAAGTCTATATATCAAAGTTCTGGCCTACTTAAGGTGGAATGGCCCAAATTACCATTTACATACTTTTCTAACCTGTCTCTAAAGGGTGAATCTGGGTCAATAGCCTGCAAGTTGCTTAACTCTTTCTGGCTATGTGCACACAACCCCTTTCGCAAGGCCTGTGGCTGTTTGGTTTAGTGACCATGTGACCCAAAAAGGAGACACGTGTCTCTCCCTCTCTGTCACTTCTAAGTCCCTGGCCTTTACAAACTAGCAGCCTGCAGCTGTGGTAACCTATAGTCTAGCCTACTTGCTTCCCTATATATCTTTTCTTATACATTTCTTATTTTCTTAGGGTTGGATTATTTGTTTTATTAATAAGTTTACAGATTAATATTAGAGTACTTTTCCCCTGTAACACAAGGGACCTGCAGGCCACATCCTGTATGTAGAGCTAAAGCAGGTAGCAGATATGAAATGGTTTGGGGAAAAGTGCAGCCAGAACCTCCTGCTGAAATTGTGGAGGAGTTGGAATAGGGGCTGCAACCTTGCGCATTGTAGATTGGCGTGTGCCAGCAGACGACCTGGCATGACCTCAGCAACTCCCAGCATCTCAAACTGTAGGTTGGGGGAGAATAGAGGGGTCACCCAAGCAGAATGAGTGCCGAGGTGTCTAAAATATACCTGGTCCCCCCACTCCAGCCAGGGGCGGCTCTAGGCATTTCGCAGCCCTAAGCACAGCAGGCAGGCTGCGTTTGGCGGCTTGCCTGCGGGAGGTCCACCGAAGCCGCAGGACCAGCTGACCTCCTGCAGGTAGGCCTCTGAAGGCACCCTGGCTGCCACCCCTGTGGAGCAGGCAGCGCCCCCCGTGGCTTGCCACCCAAAGCACTCGCTTGGCATGCTGGGGCCTGAACTTTTGCTAATAGAGAGTTTTACCATTGATTTACAATGGGAGTAGGATAGGATTCCTAGACTGCAGCTTCCTTGGGCCAGAGAATTTGACTTCTTATATTTGTCTGTAAAATACTATGCACATCTATGGCAATAGATCTCTTCCTTCTAGGTTACTTGCTTTCTTATAAAAGTGAATTCCTCCTCAGAGGAAATTATGAGATTCAGTAGGAAATCCCAAATAACTGCATTATACTCCATTGCCTCCTGCATCCAGAGTGTAGGGATTCCAGAGTATGTAACAGAAGAACTGCACTTTGCTACGCGTACCACTATGGCAGAGTTTTCTTTTGAAAACAATAGCTGGTTTGCCATGTGTACAAAGGTAGTTGGAAGGGGTTACATATATGCTACGAGCTCAAGTCACATCTGCTCACATCATAAAGTTCATATTACCTCAGGCCAACCTTGATGTTTACAGCAAAATGGAGCATTTATGTAACAGGCAGAGCAGCCAGTGCATGGCTTAATGTCCTCAAAGATAATTTACTCTTCAAGTAGCACATTGGGACTAGCCTATTGAACTAAACTGCCGGACTCTTTGCAGTGGTGGAGAATAGTACTAACTACTCAAAATGAAAGAGCCACATACTAAAGACTGGCCATTTTTCTTCCAGTCAGGTCCTATAGTCATAAATATGGACCTAAGAATACAAGATTTGCCATACTGGTCCATGTGTCAATCTAGCTTGGTATCTTATTGCAGCAGTGAGCAACAGCTAGGCCTGGTTTGTTACAAGCCTCCAGGATTCCCATTTTTCCCCCCAAGGAGCACATGACTTCTCCCTACTGCTCAGACCTGAAAGGGCTAAAGGGACTCACTACTTCAGGTCGGAGCTCCCTACATCTATGTATTCAGAAAAAGACTTTCCTGGGTGCCTACTTACAGGGGATGCAGAGATCTGCTACTTCCCGATCTGAAGCAGGGAGATGATGGAGCCACCCCTGACTCCAGCTGCCAACTAGTCTCAGCAGCTGAATCCATCTGGGTTTTCTGCCGACAGACCATAGAGTACTCTACATCACAAAGGAAGGAGAGCACCTGGCAACTGTGGAGACCCACCCTAGAACCTCCGGTGTTCAATGTTGAAAAGGTGGTTGGGTTCATTCTGAGGGCTGAGGAGGATCCTCATGGGCAGGAAATCCCCATCCAACACTTTGCAACAACAAATGACCAATCTGAAAGGCTTTTCACAGAGTTATTGGCCCACCTGCAGACTACGATGTCCTGCCTCCCGGTTAATAAGAACGTAAGAACATAAGAATGACCATACAGGGTCAGATCAAAGGTCCATCCAGCCTAGTATCCTGTCAACTGGCAGTGGCCAATGCCAGGTGCCACAGAGGGAATAAACCTAACAGATAATGGTCAAGTGATCTATCTCTTGCCGTCCATCTCCACCCTCTGACAAACAGAGACTAGGGACACCATTCCTTACTCATCCTGACTAACAGCCATTAATGGACTTAACCTCCATGAATGTACCTAGTTGTCTTTTAAATCCTATTATATTTCTAGCCTTCACAACCTCCTCAGGCAAGGTTGACTGTGTGCTGTATGAAGAAGAACTTCCTTTTATTTGTTTTTAAATTGCTGCCCATTAATTTCATTTGGTAACCCCTAGTTCTTTGTATTATGGGAATAAGTAAATAACTTTTCCTTATCTAATTTCTCCACATCACTCATGATTTTATATACCTCTATCATAACCCCCTTTAGTCTCCTCTTTTCCAAGCTGAAAAGCCCTAGCCTCTTTAATCTTTCCTCATATTGGACCTTCTCTAAACCTTTTCTAGTGCCAGTATATCTTTTTTGAGAAGAGGAGACCACATCTGTACGCAGTATTCAATATGTGGGAGTACCATGGATTTATGTAAGTGCAATAAGCTACTCTCCATCTTATTCTCTATTCCTTTTTAAATGATTCCTAACATCCTGTTTGCTTTTTTGACTGACGCTGCACACTGTGTGGGAGTCTTCAGAGAACTATCCTCGATGACTTCAAGATCTCTATCCTGATTAGTAGTAACTAAAGCAGGCCCCATTATATTGTATGTATAGTTGGGGTTATTTTTTTCCAATGTGCATTACTTTACATTTAGCCACATTAAATTTCATTTGCCAGTTTGTTGCCCAATCACTTAGTTTTGTGAGATCTTTCTGAAGTGCTTCACAGTCTGCTTTGGTCTTAACTATCTTGAGTTTAGGGTAATCTGAAAATGTACCATTTATTCCTACCCTTTGTTCCCTGTTTTTGATCTAGTTCTCAAGTCATGAAAGGATTTTCCCTCTTATCCCATGACAACATAATTTACATAAGAGCCCTTGATGAGGGACTTTGTCAAAGGCTTTCTGGGAATCTAAGTACACTATGTCCACTGAATCCCCCTTGTCCACATGTTTGTTGACCCCTCCAAAGAACTCTAACAGATTAGTAAGACATGATTTCCCTTTACAGAAACCATGTTGACTATTGCTCAACAGTTTATGTTTTTCTATGTGTCTGACAATTTTTTTCTTTATTATCTGATGAAGTGGGTATTCACTCATGAAAGCTCATGCTCCAAAACATCTGTTAGTCTATAAGGTGCCACAGGATTCTTTACTGCTTTCTTTATTATTGTTTTGACTAATTTGCCCAGTACTGATGTTAGACTTAGTGGTCTGTAATTGCCGGGATCACCTCTAGAGCCCTTTTTAAATATTGGCGTTACATTAGCTAACTTCCAGTCATTGGGTACCGAAGCCGATTTAAAGGACAGGTTACAAACGTTAGTTAATAGTTCCGCAACTTCACATTTGAGTTCTTTCAGAACTCTTGGGTGAATGCCGTCTGGTCCCGGTGACTTGTTACTATTATGTTTATCAATTAATTCCAAACCTCCTTTAGTGACACTTCAATCTGTGACAGATTTGTCACCTATAAAGGACGGCTCAGATTTGGGAATCTCCCTAATTCTCAGATGTAAAGACTGAAGCAAAGAGTTTATTTAGTTTCTCCACAATGACTTGATGGTCTTTAAGTGCTCCTTTTGTATCCTTATTGTCTACGGGCCTCACTGGTTCTGATGTACTTAAAAAACATGTTGTTATAACTTTTTGAGTTTTTGGCTAGCTGTTCTTCAAACTCCTTGTTGGCTTTTCTTACTAATTTTTTACACTTAATTTGACAGTGTTTATGCTCCTTTCTATTTACCTCACTAGGATTTGACTTCCACTTTTTAAAAGATGTCTTTTCATCTCTCACTGCTTCTTTCATATGGTTGTTAAGCCACGACGGCTCTTCTTAGAGTTTTTTTACTGTGTTTTCTAATTTGGGGTATACATTTAAGTTGGGCCTCTATTATGGTGTCTTTGAAAAGTGTCCATGCAGCCTGCAGGGATTTAACTCTAGTCACTGTACTTATTAATTTTTGCTTAACTAACCTCATCATTTTTGCATAGATCCCCTTTTTGAAATTAAATGCCACAGTGTCGACCTGTTGAGATGTTCTTCCCAACACAGCAATATTAAATGTTATTATGTTATGGTCACTATTTCCAAGCAGTCTTGTTATAATTACCTGTTGGACCAAATCCTGTGCTCCACTCAGGACTAAATTGAGACACGCCTCTTCCTTTGTGGGTTCCTGTACCAGCTGCTCCATGGAGCAGTCATTTAAAGTATCCAGAAATTTGTCTCTGCATTTCACCCTGAGGTGACATGTACCCAGTCAATATGGGGATAATTGAAATCCCCCCTCTTACTGAGTTCTTAATTTTGATAGCCGCTCTAATCTCCCTCAGCATTTCATCGTCACTAGCACTGTCCTGGTCTGGTGGTCGATAATAGGTCCCTGCTGTTATATTCTTATTAGAGCATAAAATTTGTATCCATAGAGATTCTATGGAACTTGTGGATTCATTTTAGGTGGAGCCCATCCTTCCTGTACAGGCTCCCCCATCTCAAAAGTTTACCCAGCTCCTAATAAATCTAAACCCCTCGTCTCCACACCATCGTCTACATCATTCCCCTCCACTCCTCCAAACCAGCCTTCATGGCCCAGAAGACGAGATGGACGTCTCCCCAATGATTGAGAGGGAGCCCAACTTACTCTTGAAATCGCAACTGTCCACCAGAAAATAGTGAAGTTCATCCCTCAGAACAGTTTGGGACGATGTCGTGGACCTATGATGACCGTCTGGTGGGGCCCCTTTTATGATCCTGTAGCCCACAGAAATGAACATAGAGCGAGCAGAAGACCGGTGCGGCGACTATACCAGTGGTGCCGTGAACCTGCCTATATCTCCAGAACGGGTGAGGGAGAGGAGAGAAGTGAGCAGCCCCTAAAGGGTCAGAGAGGGGACAGAAAAAACCCCACCCCCTGAGGTTCGTCTAAGGACAGGGGAAATGAGACAACCCCTGTTTGGCAGCAGTAAGGAAGATAAAGAGGACAGAAATGAGTAGGGCTTCTCTCCTATCCTCCTCCTCCACTCTGTGGTAGCGGTTAGAGTTCAAGGAAGCCAGAACTGACAGATTCTTCTACCGTTCCAGCCGGGGCAGCCTGGGTTCTTCCCCTCCTCTGGCAGCTCCTACTGGGGCTGGAGGCTTGAACTCCTGCCAGATGAATCTGAGACAGCCCAGACTCACGACTTCTTCCCCCTTCTGCCTAGCTGCTCCACAAGAATCACAGGTGGATTGTCATGTTCTGTTCATTCCTCTGAAGCACCTGGCACTGGGAACTGTCAGAAGACAGGCTTCTGGGCTACATGAACCATTGGTGTTACCCAGAATAGCCATTCTGATGTTCTCATTTAGACCCAAGATGTATCTGCCTCCTGTTGCAACCCACTATACCCCACCCCTCTCCCAGAACCCAGATAGATCCCAGATATGATAGAATCACAGAATATCAAGGCTGGAAGGGACCGCAGGAGGTATCTAGTCCAACCCCCTGCTCAAAGCAGAACCAATCCCCAACCAAATCATCCCAGCCAGGGCTTTGTCAGCCAGGAGTCCTAATGGAGTCTCTCTTTCCACAGAGTTAGTAATAAATTAAGAATAAACATTAAAATTTTAACGCTAACCTGTGTCCCTTAAGTGACTTGTCATAAGAGGTGAGAACATATTGGTTTTAGAGATGACCATGTTGCAGCTGACAATGGGAAGGGAAGAGAGGAACAAGAGACGGGGGCAGGGCATTGGGGAGAAGACACACAGCAGGGACAAGACTTGACAGAAGAGATGGGGTAAAATTGCAATTTCAGGAATTAAGCTGCCAGAAATTAGAAAGGTGACCACCCAATGTAGTGTGCATAGACTGACTCCCCAGTTCATCACACTGACACAGCACAGTCAGGACAGGAAAATGTTTAATGTCTGTCCAGGAAGTGATTCTTGGAAGAGGCCTCAGCAATACACACCAGCCAGCTCTGCACAGAGCTCAATCTGAGAGCCAGAGCACCAGGAGAAAACATTTAGGTATCTTTATAAGCAAAGAGATGGAGCAGTCTGTCCTGGATCTGTTTGGTCCTCACCCCATAAATGATGGGGTGCAGCACAGGGGGAACGAGGCGGTACACACAGTTAATGAGAATGAGGACATGCAGTGGCACATTGTGGCCAAACCTCAGCATGAGAGAGGATAATAAATCTGGGAGGTACAAAGCTGAGATGGCAAAAAGATGAGAGATGCAGGTCCCAAAAGTTTTGAGCTGGGCATTCTTTGTGGGGAGGCAGAAGATGGCCCGGAGAATCTGAGTATAGGACATGGTGATAAAAAACACATCCATTCCGATCACAGAGAGAAGCTCAAACAGGCCATAGTAACTATTGATGCTGATGTCAGCACAGGCCAGCTTCACCACAGCTATGTGCTCACAATAGAAATGGGAGATGATGCTGGTCCTGCAATATGGCCACTGCCTCACCAATAAGGGATAGGGCAATGCGAGTATGCCACTGCGCAGCACCACAGCCAGGCCTATCTTGGCCACAACAGAGTTTGTCAGGATGGTGGAATGTCTCAGGGGATGGCAGATGGCCACGTAGCGATCAAAAGCCATGGCCACGAGGATTCCAGACCCCATCCCTGAGAAGGAGTGAACAAAATACATCTGGGTGAGGCAGGCACTGAAACTGATCTCCCTGGAATTGAACCAGAAGATGCTCAGCAGTTTGGACAGGGTGGATGTGGACATGACCAGGTCAGTGACAGCCAGCATGCAGAGGAAATAGAACATGGGCACATGGAGGCTGGGCTCCCTCCTCACAATGAACAGGATGGTGAAGTTCCCCAAGATGGCTATGGTGTACATAGCACAGAAGGGAATGGAGATCCAGACATGGGCTGCCTCTAGGCCAGGAATGCCCAGCAGGATGAAGGTGGAGGGGTTAGTGAAGTCGGTTCTGTTAGAATCTGACATGGCGTAGGAGAGATTGTGTCCAACTCTGAGGCATAAGGGTGTCTTCTGTATTTAGCATATGCTCCCCTGGCTTTCTGTGTGTTCCCAGGATCTCAGGTGATGGTAAGAGTAGAAATGCTTGAATGGAGAGACAATGTTAATATGAGACACTGCATGCAGTAGTAGAGGCTGTTCTCATGGGAGAAGCAGATTGATCGCTCTTCACACACTGAAAAATGACATTTGCATTATTCAGAGAGAAGAACTATGAACAAAGACCCTACTAAATACAATTCCATATTTGTATTGTGCTCCCTGAATTAAGAATTTCTACACTTTGTGGTGGGGGAAACTTAAGAGGCACCAGCAGGAAACACAAGTGTGGATACTGGTTATCTATCATTGCTCCTTAATGCAAGGAGAGCCAGGATAGGGAGTCCATACTGAAGGGAGTTTCCCATTCAACCAATTGCTCAAAATCAGAGAGGGGAAAAAAAAACAGAAAATTTTGCAAAGACATGTGCTGAGAGAAACATCCCATCTAGTACATACCTCAGAGAAAAGACCTGGACACCACTGATAGCAGCTCAAGAAAAATACGTGCTCATTCGCAGCAGTGGACAAAACAAAAGAATGTTCAGATCCCCAAGATATGGGATGGAGCATAACATGTTCGGGAATGTGTTCAGTTTTAGTCACCCAGTCTCTATTAAGGATAGAAAAGTCTGGGACACTTTAGTTCATACAAGGGACAAAGATTAGCGCATATGATATAGGAGAGGAAAATAAAAAAGGAAACTGATTTATATTCAAATGGACAGTTCCCTACCAGTACTGTCGATAGACACTTAGTGCTCCAAGAGGACTAATTCCCTAAAGATGAGGAAAATTGTCAGCAAAACTGATTGGGAGGAAAAATTTAGACAGAAAAATATGAATGAATATTCGTAATTCTTTGATAATCTTTTATTAGATATCAGAAAACTCACAATTCCAGAGTCAACAAAGTGAACAACTTTGGGTAAAAACTCAGTTTAGTAGTAAAGTGAAGGCAACAATTAGAAAGAGGGAAGAAATATGTAAAAAAGAGGAAAAAGGGAAAATAGCTGGCCAGCAATAGAAATTGAAGTTAGGAAAATTGATATGGAACGTTAAGACATAAGGGAAGACTTCATGTTTTCAGGGCTATGGATCACAAAAAAGGACTGTATTAAATATAATAAGAACAAGAGAAATCCTTGAAAAGCTTTATGTTAAATGTAAATTATTAAAATATAAAATGATGGGATTTTTTCGTAAAAAAAATGACAAGGTTAAGAGACAACGGAAAAGCGGGTATGGGATTAGTTTAAAAAGTCTAGAAATGTAAGTAATACCAGTCACCAACAGGGTTCATGCAAAACAGGTCTTGGCAAATAAACCTGATTTCATTGTTTTATGAGACTCTAGATTGGTTGTTCAAGGGTACACATTTGGTGGATCAAGAGAATAATGCTGGTGCAACAAACCTTGATTTCTCAGAGGCCTTTGATTTAGTAGTGGTAAATACTGAGCTGGTGAGTTGGAGCCGAGAAAGGATTTTACCTCTGCACATGGGATTGGTGAAATAAACTGCATCCAGTTCTGGGGTCCACATTTGAAAAAAGATGTTGAAAACTTGGAGAGGGTGCAGATATTGGCAGATCCAGACTGGATGATTTTCTGGAAGATCTGCTGGAAGGGCTGTTTACATTTAAAATGCTACAGCCATGCTGCCATAGTGCTTCAATATAGACACTATTTACACATATGAAGGGTTCTTCCTTCAGCACAGGTAATACCCTAGAAGTTGTAGCGAGGTCGATGGAAGAATTTATCTCATGCTGTCTACACCAGGGCACAGATTATCCAACAAGTTCTTGGAATGTATTGGAAATACTTTTTTTTTCCAGAAACTGGAGAAACCTACTTGGAGAGAGGCTGTTCTAGACTTGATTTTGATATATAAGGAGGAACTGATTGAGAATTTGAAAGTGGACGGCAACTTGGGGAAAAGTGACCATGAAATGATAGTTTATGAATCTAAGGAATGGTAGGAAGGAGGGAGAACAGCAAAATAAAGACAATGGATTTCAGGAAGGCAGACTTGAACAAACTCAGGGAGTTAGTAGGTAAGATCTCATTGGAAGCAAGCCTAAGAGGAAACACAATAGAAGACAGGTATTTTTTTAGAAAGACATTATTAAGGGCACAAGAGTAAACTATCCCCCTGCATAGGAAAGATAGGATGCATGGCAAGAGACCACAATGACTTAACCAGGAGATCTTGAATGATCTAAAAATCAAAAAAGGATCCTACAAAAGTGGAAACAAGGTCACATTATAAAGGAGAAATATTAGCAAATAACACATGTATGCAGGGGCAAAATTAGAAAAGCCAAAGCACAAAAGATCAAAATAACTAGAGACAAAAGGGCAACAAGAAAACATTCTACAAGCACCTTAGGAGCAAGAGAAAGACCAAAGACAGGATAGGTCCAATACTAAATGAAGGGAGAAAAACAATAACAAGAAATGTGGAAATGGCAGAGGTGTTTAATGACTTCTTTATTTCGGTTTTCACCAAGACAGTTAGTGGTGTTTGGACACCCAACATAGAGAATGCCAGTGAAAACGGGGTAGGTTCAGATGCTAAAATAGAGAACGAAAAAGTTAAAAGTTACTTGGACAACTTAGATGTCTTCAAGTCACGAGGGTGGAATGAAATGCATCCTAGAATAATTTGAAGGAACTGACTGAGGAGGGATCTGAGCCATTAACGATTATCTTTGAAAAGTCGTGGGAGTCAGGAGAGACTCCAGAAGATTGTAAAAGAGCACATATAGTGCTTGTCCATAAAGAGGGAAACAAGGGAAACCCATGCAGTTACAGACCAGTCAGCTTAACTTCTGTACCAGGTAACATAATGTGGCTATTTATTAAGGAATCAATTTGCAAACATCTAGAAGATAATGAAGTGATAAGTGACAGTCAGTATGGATTTGTCAAGAAGAAAACATGTCAAACCAACCTCGTAGCTTTCTTTGACAGGGTAACAAGCCCTGTGGATGTGGGGAAGCAGTAGATGAGGTATATTTAGACATTAGTACAGCTTTCGATACAATCTCACATAAACTTCTCATTAGGAAACTAGAGAAATACAACCGAGATTGAGCTACTATAAGGTGGGTGCATAACTGGCTGGATAACTGCTCCCAGAGAGTAGTTATCAACGGCTCACAGTGATGCTGCAAGGGCATAACAAGTGGGGTTCCGAAGGGATCAGTTTTGGGTCTGGTTCTTTTCATTGTCATCATTAACGATTAAGACCATGGTGTGGAGAGTGCACTTATGTTTGCAGATAATAAAAGTTGGGAGGGATTGAAAGTCTTTGAGAATTAGATAAACATTCAAAATGATCCGGAAAAATTGGAGAAAAGGATGATTATTGATCTTGAAAACATGACCTATGAAGGAAGAATGTTTAGTCTAAAAAGGAGAAGACTGAGGGGGAGAATGATAACAGTTTTCAAATAGCTATAAAGTTTTTACAAAGAGGGAGAAAAAGTGTTCACCTTAACCTCTGAGAGAAGACAAGAAGCAGTGGACTTAAATTGCAACAAGGGAGGTTTAGGTTGCACATTAGGAAAAATGTTTTAAAAAAGTCAAATGCAATGTTGGGTTATATTAGGAGAAATATAACATGCAAGTCATGGTACAAGATAGTATTCCTCTACTCGGTGTGCCTGGGTCTCAACTGGAGTAATGTGTCCAGGTTACACACCAATTAACAGAAAAGATGTAGAGAACCTGGAAAGGATCCATAGGCAAATAACAAATGTTATGCAAGGGATGGAATGCAAGCTGTGTGAGCAAACCAAAGAAACCAGTATGTTTACTCAGAAAAGAGGAAATTAACGAGGGACATTTTAATGGTATTCAAACACTTGAAAGGCTGCCATAAAAAGGTGGAGGAAAGTTATTCTGTCTTACCACAGAGGGGAAGGACAAGAGGCAATGGGTTAAAATTCCAGCATAGTAGTTTTAAATTAAATTTCAGGAAAATCTTCCTAACTTTAACTATAGGAGGTCAATGGAACAGACTCCCAGGAAAGTCATGGAAGCTCCCTCTGTGGAGGTTTTCCACAGATGTGTGAATGGCCATCAGTCTTAGATGACTAGGACAAAACAAATCCTGCATCTTGTCAGGGAATAGACTAGCTGTCCTTTGTGTTCCCTTATAACTCTATGGCTTTATCATTCTATGATGTGAAATCCTAGTGCAGACCCGGCCTTAGTCACACACGCGTCTTTTGGTTTAATACGGAGGTAACTGAATGAAATTTAATGGCCCCGTACTTTACAGGAGGTCAGACTGATGATCAGATGGTCCCTTCTGACCGTAAACCCTATGGATCTATTGATAAAGAAAGTAGATCAGGCATTTATATTCAATGTGTCTCATAACATGGACAAGGGAATATTTAGTTAAACTGAAGGTCTGAACATATAACATTGAGAAAAGGTAATTGCAAACATAATTCCTATTTGGCCTGTAGAACTCCTTGCTACCAACATTATTGGAGCGAAGAGCATAGAAGAATGGGATTGACAAATGGATTGGCCATTATAGGTGGTCCTTCTGACACCTTCCATTAGAAGATCTCATTTCCAGTTGCTTATAAGTTTGCCACATTTTTGGAGTTTGGACTGAAATATCACATATTGGGTGTCTGCTTTAACAAAAAATGGGATTTTTTGGTTTCTTTTTTTGAAGTTTCAGGCATAACAGTTCAGCCGACTTCTTGAATGAAGCTAGGAGAAAAATGTGTTATCCATGTTGAAAAATTTCAATTATTTTTCTAGGGAGGAACCCTAGCACCTCCAAGTTTTCCAGCAGATAAAAGTCAGGAAACAGCCCCTGCCCCCCTGCCCCATTAATACACAGAGACCTGAAATGCAAGAGGAGCATGTGACAGTGTCTGTGCATTAACACACAGTTGGCTCCTGACATCTGTACTCATGTCTTGCTCTAAGGGGAGTTTTGCCTCACTGGGGCCTGAGCAAAGTACGGGCCGTGGTCTCAGAATTTGGCCTTGTTTTGCACATCTACTAACATCTTTCTTCCTGAAGGATTCACTGTGCCACTGAAATGCACCACTGTGGGGCTGGAGTCCATCAGGCAGGATGAGGAGGGGTGCACAGAAAAGAGTGACATTTTGGCCAGTGATTCTTTAGCAAACATCACTTATGGTAAGGCCCTGGGATGTGTCATGATTGTGCAGAGCAGAAAGGACACAGACTTACTCTCTATCCCACCACACTCATGTTGCAGAAGGATTGTCGGTCGGGTGAGCTCCTCAGCAAGAGATCGGTACCTGTAAATTATGAGATGGAAGTGTCCTCCCTGGGAATCCCCCTCAGGTATCTGTGACCGACACCTCTCTGAATCCAGCATCATCCAACACCAAGAGCTGACACACTGTGTGCATAGTTTCTAATATAGCTCTGTGTAATCCCAATGGGGTTCGTTCAGCCTCTAGGGAAGAAGGGGCATCTGGATGTAAACATGCTGGAGACAAACTTATCTGCGCTTCTGTGCTATTTATCCACCTTTATGAGTAAACAGCAATTAAGGAACCTTCCCAAGGGGAGCTGAGAACTCTTGGGCTCTGTGCTGAGCCAGAGAGGAATTGGCTGCTCTGTATGTTTGTGTGCATGTATTTAAAAATTATAGTATATGAGTAAGAAAACTAGGGATAATGCCTAATCTCCAGAGGATCTGATGTCCTGTAAATTCTCGGGATAGATGGATAGATAGTAGACAGAGAGACCTGGAGAAAGTTGATTAAGAGGAGACACAAGCACTTACAGCAAACACATGGGGCTGTCGCTAAGGAATCAGAAATCAGTAATTCTCATCAGTAACTATCATTATACTGTGCAGCACCTTTCATTGATGGATCTTCAAAACTTAGCAAAGGAGAGTCATGATGAACAATCCCCATTTCACAGATCAGTAAACTGAGGCACGGGGAGACATGACTTCTTCAAGGTCACACAGACACGGACTGACAGAACTCAAGTGTCCTGACTTCCCTTCCATAACCATGGCCTCTCTGTCAGTAAGTGACCACATGACAAGAGGGAAATGGACTTCCAGTCTTGCAGGGCCTTTTCACTGGGGAAGTGGGGGAAAGGAATTCCCTCGGTTGCAAAGTGGAACTGGGGACCGCCGAGCCCTCTGGCAAACCAATCTGGGCCCCCTCTCACACTGTCAAGTATCAGAGGAGTTGCCATGTTAGTCTGGACCTGTAAAAGCAACAGAGTCCTGTGGCACCGTATAGACTAACAGATATATTGTAGCATGAGCTTTCGTGGGTGTATCCGACGAACTGAGTATTCACCCATGATAGCTCATGCTCCAATACGTCTGTTAGTCTATAAGGTGCCACACGACTCTTTGCTGCTCTCATACTGTGAGGCTGTGACAAGCTGTAAACCTCTGCAGGTCTTGCACTTACACAGCCACACACAGACAAGGACACATCCAGCTGCAGTTACATGAATCTACAATAGAGAGGCTCCAGCCAGTTCCCTTCAGCTCCCCAGCCTAGAACCGAAGAGCTGTACCATCTTGCCCTGGCCAAAAGCCTGACCGGTGTAAGTTTATTTCTCAGTCTGCCCCTCCCTCAATGTGGAGAGGACAATACATCAGCCTGAGCAGATTTTCCTTTCACTTTTCAAACAACATCCTGTAGTAAGGAAAACAATATAAACCAGATTTATTAATTACAGAAAGATTGATTGTTTACGTGATTATAAGTAATAATGTAAAGAACAAAGCTGAAATCTGGGAAATAAACAACATCACAATCTAAATTCTATACACTAGACAGGTTTTGAATCAAACACTGTGTCACCCTGATGGTGCAAATAATCCTCCAATTTTCCATACACAGGCTGGAAATCCCTTCAGCCTGGGGCCATGTCCTCAGTTCAATCCAATTTCTAATATCTTTGATGTTGAGTTGTGGGGGGAATGAGGCCAAGTGATGATGTCGCTTTCACATTTTATAGCTTGTGCCATGTAGAGGGAGCTTCATTTTTCCAAGCAAAAGCCCCCAGCACAGTTACTGGAAAAGAACAGACACAAGATGGAGTCCAGCATCACATCACAATCATATCACCAAGTTAAATATAGGGGTGCCCGGGTGTTGCTCTGGGGCACAGAATGTCACATCTCCCCCCTTAATTTACTGAACAAGTGTGTGACGGGTTGGATCACAGAACCCCCGTTGTGAGCTGCCACCTGATGTACCAAGACTACTTCTACCCCTGCTTTCCCTGTCAGCTCAGGGCCCCAGCACCCTGTCTTGCTGAGCCAGACACGCCCGTCTGCTCCAACACAGACCCAGGGACTGAATTACTTGCCCCAAAGCTCCAGACTTAACTGAAAGCAGCTCACAGAAGTGTTCCTGTCTTTAACACTAAGATGCCCAACTCCCAATAGGGTCTAAACCCAAATAAGTCTCATAAATTGTTCGCCCTCTACAACACTGAGAGAAATGTACAGCTCTTTGCCACCTCCCCCAAGGTATTAATACATACTCTGGGTTAATTAGTAAGTAAAATGCGATTTTATTAAATACAGAAAGTAGGATTTAAGTACTTCCAAGTAGTGACAGACAGAACAAAGTGAATTACCAAGTAGAATAAAATAAAACACTCCAGACTATGTCTAATCCAACTGAATAGAGACAAATTCCTCACCAGTTCCAGAAGGCTTCTTTTTACAGACTAATTTCCTTTTAGTCTGGGTCCAGCAGTCACTCACACCCCTTGCAGTCAGTGTCCTTTGTTCCAGGTTCTTTCAGGTATCTTTGAGGGTGGAGAGGCTCTCTCTTTAGCCAGCTGAAGACAAAATGGTGAGGTCTCCCCTGGGCTTAAATAGACTTTCTCTTGTGGGTGTAGATCCCCTCCTCTCTCCTATGCAAAGTTCATCTACAAGATGGAGTATTGGAGTCACCTGGGTGACTCACATGTCCACAAATGACTGAGTTCCTTCCCAGCCAAGCCACATTCCTGGGAAAGCCCAGATGTGGATTGGTGTCTCCAAGCTCATTTTTGGCTTAAGTGTTTCTTGATGGGGCACTTACCGAGAGTAGCCTTTTCTCAGGAACCCGACCAACTGCTTCACCACAGCCTACATAGAATCAAACAAGTATGCAGCCAATATTCATAACCTTGAATACAAGAATGATACATTCATACAAATAAGATTAATAGATTCAGTAGATCATGGCCTTTACAGAGATACGTTATATGGCATATGTAGCATAAAACCCATTCTAGTTATGTTATATATATATATATATATATATATATATATATATATATAAATTTCTTCACACAACACATCGTCAACCTGTGTAGATCCTTGTCAGAGGATGGTGTGAAGGCCAAGAGTATTACAGCTTTCAAAAAGAACTAGATGAATTCATGTAGGATAGATCCATCAATGACTGTTAGCCAGGATAGGCAGGGATGATGCCCGTAGCCTCTGTTTGCTGGAAGATGGAAAAGGTTGATGGGGAATGGATCACTTGATAATTATCTGTTCTGTTCAGTCCCTCTGAAGCATCTGACATTGGCCACTGTTGCAAGACAGGATACTGGGCTAGATGGACCTTTGGTCTAACACAACACTACCGTTCTTAACTCCACTGAAGAAGGAAATGGTGTGAAGATGTTGTGTTGTGTTGTGATTTCCTGAATCTGGGTGTCTCTTCTGCTGTCTAAAGTAGAGTCATTGTTTTAGCAACCTGTGAATGGAGTTCCGGGGGGCCCATTCTGAGATTGCACAATTAGGGCAAACTGCAAAGAAGGGGCAGACAATCCCCCAAATGGGTGGTTATTCTAATATTTGGATTTACCAAGGCAGAAGCAAAACAGCTTTCACAATGCTTTACTGCTTACACAGAAGCCAAAACACAGTCCCTTAAAGCCATCCAGCCTTGGGCTTCCATCCACACAGACAAGTCAAGTATGATGATGATTATTGAAAATCTTGTTCATCATATAATAAAGTTCTACCAATCCAAAAGGCTTAAACACATCACCTCCCAGGTGAATGAATATTTCATATATTACTCAAATAATCACTTACAGCCAGTTCTTATTAACTAAACTAAGATTTATTAAAAAAGAGAGCGTATTGGTTAAAAGATAATTAGACACAGAGGCACGATTAGAGTTTTTAAGTCAGTTTCATAGTAGAGATGGCTGGCTTTAGAGTTCCACAGAGTTCTTTCCCAATTAGTCAAGAGATTACAGTCCAATGTGAAAATTTTCATTATCAGGGCGATCCAGGATATAACTGGAGACCAGAGTCTTGTGACTCAAGCTTCCCCTGATGATGCTTAAGCAGATCTGAGATCAAAAGGATCAGATTCCAAGAGCCCTTTATACAGGTTGGTGGCAGCACAACAGTCCTTGGGTGAACAACAGGCTTTTGAGGTAGCCTTCTATTTCCTAAACATCACTGGTAATTAACTACCTGGATTAACATAAGGTTATTAACCATTAAGCAGTTTATAGAGAGTTCACAAGAAACTTTAAAGAGACATAATGAAAATGAATTATTGCACCCAAGTTCCATCTAATAATATTTCCTTTTCATCTCTGAATTAACTGAATACAGCTCTAGACTGGAATCATTTGGTTACACTGCTAACCTCTAACAAGCTGTCAGTAAACAGAGACTACTAGAGTCACTAACTTCTTCCATTTCTTTCATAATACAAGTCTATATTTCAAAGCTCTAGTCTCTCTAAGATGGAATGGCCCTAATGACCATTTACATACTTTTCTAACCTGTCTCTAAAGGGTGAATCTAGGTCAATAGCCTGCAAGTTGCTTAACTCTTTCTGGCCATGTGTCACACAACCCCTTTTTGTAAAGCTTGTGGCTGTTTGGTTCAGCAATCATGTGACCCAAAAAAGAGAAACTGGAAACAGCATGTGCCCAAGGGGGAGCTCTGGGAAGGGTGCGCTAAAGCAATTGGAAATGTCTATTTGGGGTGAGGGAGAGAGTTTGTGTGTCCCTTGGAAAGTGCTCCCCAGAAAGGCAGAGACAGGGAGTCCCTGTTCCAGTGGGTTTTGTCCCATCTCTCTCTCTCTCCTGGTGCATTTAGATCCAGCTGTCTCTTTCCTCTGTAATTCATCTCCCCCCAAAACATGCCTCCCTCTCTCTGTCACTTCTAAGTCCCTGGCCATTACCAGCTAGAAGCCTGCAGCTGTGGTAACCTACTGTCATGGTATAATTCCCCAGTCTGAACCTTAGCGTCCAAAAGATGGGGTACCAGCATGAATTCCTCTAAGCTTAATTACCAGCTTAGATCTGATAGGCTGCCACCGCCCAAAAATATAGTGTTTTGGGGCACTCTTGTCCCCCCAAAAACCTTCCCTGGGGACCCCAAGACCCAAATTCCTTGAGTCTCACAACAAAGGGGAATAAACCATTTCCCTTCCCCCTCCTTTCTTCCTCCCAGATCTTTCCTGCCCTGGGTACACTAGGAGATCACCGTGATTCAAACTGCTTGAATCACAACACAGGGAAATCAGGTTTTTTCTCCCCCTTCTATCCCCCTCCCAGGCTTTCGCTTCCTAGGCTATCTTGGAGAGATAGACAGATTCAAGTTCCGTGAATCTAAAACACAGAGGAAATTCACTTTTCCTCCCCCTCCTCCTCCTTCCCTTCTCTCACCAATTCCCTGGTGAGTACAGACTCAGTTCCTTTGAGCATTAACAAGGGGAAAAAATTACTCAGGTCTTTTAAAAAGAAAAGCTTTTAATAAAAGAAAGAAAAAAGTCAGAAATCTCTGTAAAATCAAGATGGAATATTATGGGGTCTTTCAGCTTATAAATACTAGAAAGATGTCTCCCCCCAGCCCAAATACCAATCAAAATCCATCCAGCAAAATACACATTTGCAAATACAGAAAACAGTCAAAAAGACTAAACCGTCTCCTACTGTTACTTACTATTTGAATAGAAAATGAGAGAGAGCCTGTAGGTACGTCTGGTTACCCTCTCAGAACCCAGAGAGAACACAGACAAAGAAAACACACAAACAAAGCCTTCCCTCCACCGAGATTTGAAAGTATCTTGTCTTCTGATTGGTCCTCTGGTCAGGTGGTCCAGCTTCTCTGCTTGTAACCCTTTACAGGTAAAAGAGACATTAACCCTTAACTATCTGTTTAGGACACCTACAGTCTAGACTACTTGCTTGCCAATATATCTTTCTTATCAGTTTCTTATTTTCTTATGGATTTGATTATTTGTTTTATTAATAAGTTTACAGATTTATATTAGGGTATATTTAACCTGTAACACAAGGGACCTGTAGGCCACATTCTGTATGTTGAGCTAAAGCAGTGAGCAGATATGAAAAGGTTTGGTGAAAAGTGCAGCCAGAACCTCCTGTTGAAGTTGTGGAGGAGTTGGAATAAGGGCTGCAACCTTGCGCATTGTAGACAGGCGTGCGCCATGGTCTGCCTCATGCTGCAAAATGGGCAGGTATCTGGAATGGGGGCGAACTGTGCCACGTACATGCCTGTGCTCATGGCTCCTTGAAGGAGCCACCAACCGATATCCCCGCTGGGCCGTGGGACTGGTGTGGAGCTCCATCGGGATTCCTCACCCTCCAAAGGTGGTTCTATGACGCACCACTTTGTATCAGGTTAACTGAAGAGGTGAAGCACGTGGAGCATGAGTATGTAAAGTTGTTCCCTTGGTGGAATCAGAAATGAATCGGCTGCAGGGTGTGAATCCAGCTAAGGTTATGAAAGGGAAGGGGCCAGGAGGACTCATGGGACAGGAGCCCAATCAAGAATTTCCGAGGCACTGGGGTGAGGGGTGGGTGGGAAGCACACTATTTTAGGACCCATTCAAGGAAAACCAGAGCAGTAGACAATAAGGTGGCGCCACCACCTGGAGTAGGAGCAGGAGGGTCTGAAGGGTGAAGTGCCCAAGGTGAGCCTGAGATGAAAAAGGCCTTGATGGCCACTAAATGGTGGGCCGAGAACTGGGCTGGCCATATACTGGAGGAATGGTCCTGGGCAAGGTGGAAATAAAATACATATATACAATCCAACCAGGAGTAGCACAGCCGATCGACCTCCACCTGGACACAGGTATAGGTTGAATTCTCATCCGGGTGTCGGTCATGCAAGTCGTCCACCAGGGAGTGATGATTGACAATCTTCTCTCAGGATGCCTGCAGCGACCTGGCTGCTCTCAATCCCTGAGTGATTCTGGTCCTCAGAGTTGGTATTAAAATCCCCACTCAGGCCCAGGCACACGTTAGGATCCAAAGTGCCGAGGACGGCAGACGCCTGTTGATAGAAACACACCCACTCTGGGTCTGCATTCGGGAGGTAGACATTGAACAGAGTCAAAGTCAGTCCCTCCACACCGGCCTGGCGGTGCAGCAGGCAACTTGGTATAACCTCTTCAACTCCCAGCATCTCAGGCTCTAGGTTGGGGGGAAAACAGGGAGACCATCTCAGCGCTGAGGTGTCTACATTATACTCGGACCCCCACTGCAGCCGCCAACTAATCTCGGTAGCTGGATCCATGTGGGTTTCCTGCAGGCAAACCACAAAGTACCCTACTTCACAAAGGAAGGAAAGCATCTGGGAAGTGTGGAGACCCACCTTGGAGCCTCTGATGTTCAATGTTGAAATGATGGTTGGCTTCATTCTGAGGGCTGAGGTGGATCCTTGTGGGCAGGGAATCGACAGCCGGCCTTACAATTGCTGACCAACCTGAAAGCCTTGTCACAGAAGTTGCGGGTCCACTGGTAGACCAGGATGTCCTACCTCCTAGTTTCCTCCACTCCTCCAAAACAGCCCTTTCTGCTCTAACACATTATACCCCACTCGCCTCCGAGAGATGAGATAGATCCCAGGATTCTTTATGAGATCTGTCTCTCTTCACAGAGTTAATAACAGTGTAAGAATAAACATTGAAATGTTAACATTAACCAGCCCCCCCTTAAGTGTCTTCCCATAAGATGTGAAAACATGTTGGTTTTAAGATGACTGGGTTGCAGCTGTCAAGGGGAAGGGAAGACAGGAGGAAGTGACAAGGGCAGGGCATTGGGGAGAAGACACACAGCAGGGCTGAGACTTTACAAAGGACATGGGGTAAGATTGCAATTTCAGAGATCCAGCTGTGAGCAATTAGAAAGGTGGTAGTAGTTCACACGGACTGACTCCCAAGTTCATCACATTGACACAGCACAGGAAGCACAGGAAAGGGTTTAATCTCACTTTTACTGTCCAGGAACTGATTCAGGGAAGAGGCCTTAGCACCATGCACCAGCCAGCTCTGCACAGAGCTCAATCTGAGAGCCAGATCACAAGGAGAAAACATTTAGGTCTCTTTATGAATAAAGAGCTGGAGCAGCCTGCCCCAGGTTTGTTTGGTACTCACTCCGTAAATGATGGAGTGTAGCACAGGGGGAACCAGGTCGCATACACGGGCAGTGAGAACGAGGAAGTGCAGTGGCACATTGCGGCCAAATCAGAACATGAGAGAGAAGAATAAATGTGGGATGTGAAAAGCTAAGATGGCACAAAGATGAGAGATGAAGGTCCCAAAAGTTTTGAGCTGGGCATCCTTTGTGGGGAGGCGGAAGATGGCCCAGAGGATCTGAATATAGGACACTGAGATAAAGAACCCGCCCATTCCGATCACAGAAAACAGATCAAACAGGCCATAGTAACTACTGATGCTGATATCAGCGCAGACCAGCTTCACTACAGCTATATGCCCACAATAGAAGTGAGGGATGATGCTGGTTCTGCAATATGGCCACCACCTTGTCAGGAAGGGATAGGGCAATGCGAGTATGCCACTGCGCAGCACCACGGCCAGGCCTATAGTGGCCACAACAAAGTTTGTCAGGGTGGTGGAATATCCCAGAGGATGGCAGATGGCTACGTAGAGATCAAAAGCCATGGACATGAGGATTCCAGACCCCATCCCTGAGAAGGAGTGAACGAAATACATCTGGGTGAGGCAGGCACTGAAACTGATCTCTCTGGAATTGAACCAGCAGATGCTCAGCAGTTTGGGTAGGGTGACTGTGGACATGACCAGGTCGCTGACGGCCAGCATGCAGAGGAAATAGAACATGGACCCATGGAGGCTCAGCTGCATTTTCACAATGAACAGGATGGTGAAGTTCCCCAGAACAACTATGGCGTACATAGCACGGAAGGGAATGGAGATCTAGATATGGGCTGCCTCTAGGCCAGGAATGCCCAGCAGGATGAAGGTGGAGGGGTTGCTGAAGTCGGTTGTGCTAGAATCTGACATGGAGTATGTGAGATGGTGTCCAACTGTGATGCATAAGGGTGTCTTCTGCATGTGCCCTATGTGCCCTTGGCTTTCTGTGTGTTCCCAGGATCTCGCATGATAGTCGCAGTAGAAATGCCTGCATGGAGAGACAACGTTAATATGAGACACTACATGCAGTAGTGGAGGCTGTTCTCATAGGAGAAGCAGATTGATCGCTCTTCACACACTGTAAAATTGCATTTTCATTATTCAGAAAAAAATAACTATGAATAATGACCTTATTAAATCCAATTCCATATTTTGTGGTGCTCCCTGCGTTAATAATTCCTACACTTTGTAGTGAGGGAACCTTAAGAGGCAGCAGTAGGGAACACAAGTGTAGATACTGGTTTTCCACCAATGTTCCTTAATGCAATGAGAGCCAGGATAGGGAGTCCTTACTGAAGAGAGGTCCTCATTCATCCAGTTGCTTGAACTCGGGGGGAGGGGGGAAAACTTTTGCTAAGGCATGTGATGAGAGAAACATCCAAACTAGAACGTACTTCAGGGAAAAGCCCTGGACGACATTGATAGCAGCTGAAAAGAAACACCTGCTTATTTTCAGCAGTGAAAAAACCAAAACAATATTTAGATTCTTAAGATATGGGATGGAGAATAATATGTCTGGTATATTAGAAACAGATAGCTGAGTTTGTGATGTCTGAGAGAACTGTATGGTGACTTGCCTGCCTGGTGCGAAGGTTGTGGATTTCTCGAGGCATCTAGAAAGACTCAAATGTGGTGCTGGGGAGGATCCAGTGGTCGTGGTATATGTAGGTACCAATGACATAGAGAAGGGTAGGAGACACATCCTGGAGGCCAAAATTATGCTGCTAGGAAAGAGATTGAAGTCCAGGACCTCTATGATGGCATTCTCAGTAATGCTTCCAGTTCCACGAGCAGGGCTGGGTAGGCAGGCAGAGCCTCAATGTGTGGATGTGACAATGACATAGAGAGAAGGGGTTGGGGCCACAGGAAGGATGTGGATCCAGGCTGCTAGCACTTAACATTAAAAAGGTTGCAGAGTAGTTTTTAAACTAAGAGATGGGTGAAAGCCGACTGCTGCAGAGAAGTACAAGGATCAGACAGAGACTTCTCTTAGAGGACAGTCTATTGATAGAGATTCTCTAGTTTTCAGTCAGGAGGAGAGGATGGAGGAGGATAAACTATGGGCCAGATCAGAAAAGAAACATTCACATAAAAAAGAATCTGACACCTCAGAAAAGGACAGACAAATAAACAGGGACAAGTTTTTCAAGTGCTTGTACACAAATGCTAGAAGTCTAAATAATAAAATGGATGAACTAGTGTGCCTTGTGATAAAGGAGGATATAGATATAATAGGCATCACAGAAACCTGGTGGATTGAGGACAATTAGTGGGACATAATCTTTCAGGGGTACAAAATATATCAGAAGGACAGAACAGGTCGGGGGAGAGTGGAGGGGAAGGAGTGGCACTATATGTGAAGAAAATATAGAATCAAATGAAGTAAAAATCTTAAATGAATCCACATGTTCCACAGCACCTCTATGGATAGTAATTTCATGCTCCAATAAGAATATAACAATAGGGATCTATTATCGACCCCCTGACCAGGACAGTGATAGGGAAGATGAAAGGCTGAGGGAGATTACAGAGGCTATCAAAAAAGAGAACTCAAAAATAGTGGAGAATTTCAACTATCCCCATATTGACTGAGTACATGTCACCTCGGGACGAAATGCATTTCCTCCAATTCTTACACAATTTTATCTCTCTCGAGCTGGTGTTGTTTCCTTTTCTGCTGATTCTCTGTATTTTTCTTGGAACATAACAAGATTGTTTCTGCACACATAGTTCTAACAGTTCTTGACCTTAAGTTCTTGCTTCGGTTGCCAACTTGAAATGTGTGTATTCATGTCAAGTATGCGCCATTGATACTAGGCCTCAAAATATAAAATATTAGATGGATATATAAATCACTATATATATCCCAAAACTAGTATGTCCAAAAGCCTTTCCCCAAAAGAATGCATGTTATAACTTTTCATAGGATTTACCATCAATACCAAACTCTTTGTTATAAGGTTGACCATTAGCAACAAACATTGCATCATTACATTTACCAATAACGTCAAATCTTTCATTACAGGTAGGCGTTTCCAAGAATATTTATTACACCGTGCCTTTTGCTTGGACAATTTGGTTTGTTGAAAATGCATTTGGTCTTTTAACTCCATCCTGAACCTTAACATACGCTGAGTTACTGGGTTTCCTTTCCCCTCAGTGCCCCCTTCAGGAGGGATCTCAGTTCAAGCTCATCATTGAGTACTTGCTATTCAACGCTCTGATGAGGTAAGGATATAAGGGCACTTTACATGTTAGCTAGCCATCAATGAAGCAGCTTCCCCACCCAGAGTTCTGCCCATGGAAAAAGTCCACCCCCAAGTTGGGCTTTCCTTGTGATCCCCACTGCAAGCACTTTTCCTAGAGGGTTGTGATGGTGATCTGTGCTCTCTGGGCAAAGTGTTGTGCTTTCTCCCAGCAGTGCTTTCATAGCTGCTTTCTTTGTCTTACCAGCCCAGAGAATCTCCTTCTCCTCTCTATCAGGTGGGTTATTAGCATTTTCACAGACAACCATTTATTCAGTTGGATCCATATCCTGTCTTAGAGCTGCTAGGGAGGTAGATATGCTGGGTGGTAGAGATAGGATCCAGACTGACCTAGACTAATTGGAGGATTGGGCCAGAAGAAATCTGATGAGATTCAGCAAGGACAAGTGCAGAGTCCTGTGATTAGGATAGAAGAATCCCGTTGTCATAGACAGATGGTTAAGGGTTAATGCCTCTTTTACCTGTAAAGGGTTAAAAAGTTCACCTAGCCTAGCTGACACCTGACCAGAGGAACCAATGGGGGAACAAGATGTTTCAAAAGGAAGGAGGGAAGTTTTTCCTTTGTTGAGAGTTTCAGTTTCAGCCGGAGTGAAAAAGATCAAGGAACCAGCCTCTTATCAGAGTAGTAAGTTTTAGAAAGGAATAAATATGTTTATGTTTATTTCTTTGTAACCTGTCTTATGCAAATAGAGGCAGAATCAAATTGGGTATTTGGGTATTATTTTTTTAATGTGTAACTAAAATTGTGCCCAGGGGACATCCTCTGTGTCTGAAATCTGCTGTCTGTGAGAGTAGTTGGTATGCTAATCTCTCCCAGAGGGTTTTCTTTTACCTTTCTTTTCTTTAATTAAAAGCCTTTTTTCTTAATATCTGATTGATTTTTCCTTGTTTTAAGATCCAAGGGGATTGGATCTGGACTCACTAGAGACTGGTGGGAGAAAGGAGGAGGGATGGTTAATTTCTCCTTGTTTTAAGATCCAAGGGGTTGGATCTGGACTCACCAGGGAATTGGTGAAGGAGTCTCTCAAGGCTACCCAGGGAGGGGAAGGTTTTGGGGAGACAGGGAGTGATCCAGACACTGAAATTCTGGATGGTGGCAGTGGTACCGGATCTAAGCTAGTAATTATGCTTAGAAGTGTTCATGCAGGTCCCCACATCTGTACCCTAAAGTTCAAAGTGGGGAAGGAACCTTGACACCTATGCACTGCTACATACTGTGGATCGAGTGGTATTGCAGTATTTCTGCAGAAAAGTACCTGGGGGTTAGAATATCAGTAGGGTTATCATCCAAAACCCACACTGATAATAAGCTTTGAAACACTCAGTTTCTATGTGCACTTCGGGCAAAGGCACAAGGATTTTTGACTTCTTCTAATAAAAGCTCTGCCATATGTCCTGGCAATACGTCACCTTCTTGCTCTATACCCTGCTAACCACAGACACTTCTGCCCTGTGTCTACCCACCAAAGTGTTCCCTGCAATTAATGATAGCATCCTCAATGTGCTTCATTTGTGGTTGTGTAGAGGCTAATTTTAGAAACCCAGTATGATAAGTGACAGGTGACTGAGGAGCTTCTGTACTCAGGGTCACTGTTCCCATTTGTGGATTTTTGTAGAGGTGCAAATCAGTGGAGTGAAGCGATTCTGGTTCTGCTTTTTCAGCAAATCCAATTGGTGTTTCCACTCTCCCTGTTTCTTCTCTATTTCTCGATGTGTTAGTCCCATAGCCCTTCCGTGTTCAGCCTCCTCTCTGGCAGCCTCTGCCTGCGTCAGCTCCAAAATTCCCCTGTTCTTTTCCTTTTTTCTACTGCCTGCAATCTGAATAGCTCTAACTTCACAATTGTTTCACTGTTTTCACTGACTGTGCTGCTTTTCTCTAGTGCCCTCCCTTTACTGAAATACGCAAACCAAAAATAACAAACTGGCAACCTCTTTGTCTCATCCCCACTCTACACCAGTGCAAGTCTGACTCAGAACAAGCTGTGGACCAGCCCCTGTTCCTGAGCAGACTGCCCTGTGTACAACACCTTGTTTTAGGTTATATATATATGTGTATAACAGTTTTATTAAGTATAGAAATATAGATTTTAAGTTATTATTAGTAATAAGTGCACAGATCAAAGTAGATTACCCAAGAAATAAAACAAAATCATAAACTGAGATCTATATCCTAGACAGGACTGGGCTCCAACAGTGTCTCAACCTGATGGTACAAACAGTTCACCAGTCTTCACCCAGAGGCTGGGAATTCCACTTTACTTCCTGGGTCCATCTCCTTAGTCAAAGTTTCTTCCTCTAGCTATGTTGTTAGGTATTCAGATGTGGGGAGTAAGGCCAAGTGGTGATGTCACTTACACTTTTATCAGTTTCTGCCATGTGGAGGGAACTTCATTCCTTCATTCCTCCAAATAAAGCCCAAAGCACGGTTACAAAGTTGCAAAGAGTGCTGTGGCATCTTATAGACTAACAGACGTATTGGAGCATAACCTTTGAGGCGCACGTCTGACAAAGTGAGTATTCACCCACAAAAGCTTATGCTCCAATACATCTGTTAGTCTATAAGGTGCCACAGGACTCTTTGTCGGGTTTTACAGATCCAGACTAACATGGCTACTTCTGTGATACTTAAGAACAAAGTTGAAATCTGAGAAATAAACAAAACCATAAACTAAGTTCTATACACTAGACAGGCTTTGAATCAAACAGCGTGTCACCCTGATGGTACAAACAATCCACCAATCTTCCACAGACAGGTTAGAAATCCCTTCAGCCTGGGACCACGTCCTCAATTCATTCCCAGGTTCTAACGTCTTTTGTGTTGAATTGTTTGGGGAATTCGGCCAAGTGATGATGTCACTTCCACATTTTATAGCTTGTGCCATGTAGAGGGAGCTTCATTTTTCCAAGCAAAAGTCACCAGCACAGTGAGTGGAAAAGTACAGACGCAAGATGGAGTCCAGAGTCACAGGAGCTAGTCACATGCCCTTGCATGTTTCGATGGGTCATAGCAGGAGCCATTACCCGTATCTTGGAGAGAATCTCCCCAGAAAAGTCCATTGGACACCTCACAAGACATATTTTGTATAAGATTTGTTGAAATACAGTGGAACCCGCTATAATGCGATAATTGGGGTCCAAAAAATGTGATGGCGGTAAATGGGGGTCATGTTATAGCGGATTCCTCTGTACTTGTGTTCAACTTCCAGTTTCAACTTACAACCATTAAGGAAGGTTTGTCCAAGGCAGGAGGAGCAGGATGGCGAGAAAAAAAAATGGGGCTGCTGGAGTGGTGAAGCAAAAAAAAAAACAGGGCACAAACTTTTGGTGGCACTTACTTGGAGGTTTGTAATGTGTACCAACCAGATCAGCTCTTAGCTGGAGCGATTCCCACAGAGAACATAAGAACATAAGAACGGCCGTACCGGTCACACCAAAGGTCCATCTAGCCCAGTATCTGTCTACCGACAGTGGCCAATGCCAGGTGCCCCAGAGGGAGTGACTAACAGGCAATGATCAAGTGATCTCTCTCCAGCCACCCATCTCCATCCTCTGATGAACAGAGGCTAGGGACACCGTTCCTTACCCAGCCTGGATAACAGCCATTTATGGACTTAGCCACCATGAATTTATCCAGTTCGCTTTTAAACCCCCCAGTTCTCTTTTAAATCTACTGCTACACCCGCAGTTGCCACTAAAGTTGATGGAATAGCAGCCCCATCCCTGTGGCTGCTCACAGGACAAGTCCTGGCCCCAGATGGAGCTGTTACTGCAACTCTGATTGAGTGTGATATTGACGAGTTCTGTGCTTCTCCCAGTTTCTGCCTTTGGGGCAGGAAGTTTGTTTATAAACAGAGGCAGGGTGATTACGATAACAAAAGACTCGTCATTAAATTAAGTTCAGGCTCCTTATATGATCCTGAAAGTGTTAGCAGTCACTCCCATTAAAAGAAAGGAAACAAAAGGTAGGGATAAAGGGTGAAATGGACAGAGGGAAATAGTGGTGTCCCCCAGGGGTCTGTACTGGGCTAGTGCTGTTCAGCATATTCATAAATGAACAGGATAATGGGGTAAACAGTAAGGTGACTAAATTTGCAGATGATATAAAATGAATCAAGATTGTTCAGATCAAAGAAGACTCTGAAGAGTGAAAAGAGATCTCACAAAACTGGGGGGACAGGTCAGCTGGTTGGCAGATGAAATTCAGTGTTGAGAAATGCAAAGTAATGCGCATGGCTAAATATAATCCCAGCTAAACGTATCAAATGATAGGGTCGAAATTAGCTGTTATCCATTAAGAAAGAGATCTTGGGATCACTGTGGATAGTTCTCTGAAAACATCTGCTCAATGTACAGTGGCAGTCAAAAAAGCTAAGAGAATGTTGGGAATCATTAGGAAAGGGATAGATAATAGACAATGTTTCTATAAATCCATGATATATCCACATCTTGAATACTATATGCATGTCTGATTGCCCCATCTCCAAAAAGATATATTGGATTTGGAAAAGGTACAGAAAAGGGCAACAGAAATGATTAGGGGTATGGAACAGCTTCAATATGAGGAGAGATTGAAAAGACCGGGACATTGTAGTTTGGAAAAGGGATAACTAAGGGGGGATATGAGAGAAATTCTGGGTCTCGCATTGATTAATTTTCCTTCTTTTGTGTAGGAATTAGATACAGTGCTTCTGCCAAAAAACCCTAGAGTTTTCCATAATCTAAGTAGTCTCTCGTCTCATGGTTAACATTGACCTCTTGGTGATGAGGGCGAGGGGGGGGGGAGGGAAGACGTTACCCCAGTCTAGGTTCCAGTTTTTCAGGAATTTGTTCCTGGCATGCTTGTGAAAATGAACTGTGTCTTTAGAATCATAGCATAGAATCATAGAATCTGAGGGTTGGAAGGGACCTCAGAAGGTCATCTAGTCCAACCCCCTGCTCAAAGCAGGACCAATCCCCAACTAAATCATCCCAGCCGGGGCTTTGTCAAGAGTGACCTTAAAAACAGCTAAGGAAGGAGATTCCACCACCTCCCTAGGTAACCCATTCCAGTGCTTGGAAGCTGAAGAAAGGAGCAAGAGGCAGGGGCAGGTCCTTGTGGGAGAAGAGGTAAAACAGCGGTGGAGTCTTGTCAGAAGAGGTGAGGCAAGGGATGGGTTTTTGGGGGTTCAGTTAGCAGCAAATAGAAAGGTGGCAACCCATTATATTGTACATAGACAAGTTCCCCTGCTTGTCATGCTGACACAGCACAGTGAGGTCAGGAAAGAGTTTAAAGTCTTTCTCACTCTCTGGTAAGTGATTCAGAGAAGAGGACCCAGCACCCTGTCACCAGCCAGCTCGTCATGAAGCTCAGTCTACTCTCTCAACACCAGTCATGATTTAATACACCTCAAACATATTTCCCCTTAACTAACTCTTCCAAACTGAAAAGTCCCAATTTTATTAATCTCTCCTCATACAGAAGCTGTTCCATACCCTTAATCATTTTTGTTGCTCTTTTCTGAACCTTTTCCAGTTCCAGTATGTTACCCGGGATTCTTTCAACCCGAAGCTCGTGGTAACTTTTACTCTGTGTGAGGAGGTGTCCGGAAATAAATCAGGGGAGACACGGCCGTCCGACTGATAGATGGCTGGCACAAACAGGACAACACAAGAGTGCTTTCACTTAAAGCTAAACTTTGCTAGTCTCAAGCACTTACAGACATCTACAACAAGATTAGTAAAACACCCCCAACCCTTGATAATTACCAAAGCTGAGTGTGGCTTTTGAGTGATACAGCGGCAGCCTGTCTGCTGCTGGGGAACAGAAGATGCATCCAGAGGGAGAGACCAGTCCAGAAGAGTCTCCAAACGAGTCCTCTTATTTATACATTAGTAATAGAATGACATGTCCCATAAAGAAACCTTGTTAAGTCAGCATTTCAATGATCAAGCAAGAAGTTCCTTCTGATTATTGATTAACCAGGTTGTTATAGGTTTTTTCCCCACTTTGAACGTTAGCGTCCAAAAAGTGGGGACCTGCATGATCACTTTTAAGCTTAATTACTATCTTAAATTTGGTACACTGCCACCAGCCAAAAATATAGTGTTTGGCACACTTCCTGTTCCCCCAAAACCTTCCCTGGGGAACCTAGGACCCAAACCCCTTGGGTCTTAAAACAAGGAGAAATAAATCATCACCCTCTTCCCCCCCCCCCAGACTTTCCTTGGGAAGCTTCACACAGATACAAACTCCTTGGATCTTAAAACAAAGAGGGATTAACCTCCCCCCCCCTCCTTTCCCCCCACCAATCCCTGGTGAGTTCAGACTCAATCCCTTGGATTTTAAAACAAGGAAAAATCAATCATGTTCTTAAAAAGAAAGCTTTTAATTAAAGAAAGAAAAGGTAAAATTTATCTCTGTAAAATCAGGATGGAAAATATTTTAGAGGGTATTTAGATTTGTATAGACTAGAGGGACATCCCCCCACCCCAGCCTGAGATTCAAAGTTACAGCAAACAGAGGTAAAATTCCTTTCAGCAAAAGGAAAAGCATTCACAAGTTGAAAGAAAACAAACATAAGACTAATCCACCTTGCCTGGCTACTTACAAGTTTGAAACATGAAAAACTGGTTCAGAAAGATTTGGAAAATCTGGTTGTACGTCTGGTCCCTCTTTTTCCCAAGACTGAACAACGAACAAAACAAATAACACAAACAAAGACTTCCCTCCACCAAGATTTGAAAGTATCTTGTCCCCCCATTGGTCCTCTGGTCAAGTGTCAGCCAGGTTCACTGAGCTTCTTAATCCTTTACAGGTAAAAGAGACATTAACCCTTAACCATCTGTTTATGACACAGGTGTGGGTTTTTCCAGATACTGCAGCCTTGAGACCCCAAGAGACATTCCTGGGGCACATCCTACTCCTCTAAAATGTATCAGGAACTTCAACACAATTCTTATCAGGAAGGACACGGGGTCAAGCTGCATTGCTGTGGCATGCAAACCCCCTTCCCCTCCTGCCTTGGTCAAGCTGAGGTTGCTGAATGGCTAATTTACAGCTGGCTGACTAGGCTGCCCTTAACAATAAGCCATAGTGGTTTCAAGCACTTTACTGGTTTGCCAAAGTCTCCCCGTACAAATATATGGCTTTTTTGTTCAGATGGAGCGACTGCATCTGCGTTCAATATTCAAGATGTGGCTATAGCATGGATTTATATAGAAGCAATATGATATTTTCTGCCCTAATTTATATTCCATTTTTGTATGTGAAATATTGAATATTGGCCATGGAGTTTTATCAAATGTGTTGTGTTCCTGGGTAACACCCCTCTGGTAGATAAGGCCACACAGCTATTTGTTGATAAACTTTCAAGGACACTTACCTCTCACAATGGGCCATAGAATCAATACACTACCCTAAGCATGATCAATGGCTGCTCTTATCTGTCATCAAAGAATGTAAGGACACATGATGTGCTCATGGGACCCTGGACTCCAACTTGGGAGAATAATTTTCCAGGCACGTGCACTGTGGACTTTGTTTGGGACTGTAAAATTTCATGCAAGGTGGGGAAGATATGAAAGGACCCCTGAGATATCTTCACCTTGTGGTTATTTCTCTGGACTGGGTATCTAAATAGGAAGCTCTGAACAAGGACTGATGACCCCCAACCTGCTTATGTAATTTTCAGAGACACTTGAGCAAGCTAGCAATTTATTTTATCATTTCTATGATCCTGATCTATGAACACTGAAAATTCACTTGTATGTATCTCATTTATTAACCATTTATATCTCTTCTTCTTTTCTTTTATTATTTAACCTTAAGTGTTTAGTTAATAGTGGATTGGCAACAGTGTGATTATTGGTAAGATCTGAGTCATATATTGGCCTTTCTAAGTGGCTGATCTCTTGAGAAGGACTCTAAATGTGGTGAAATTGGTTTTCACTTGCTGCTCATCTGGGTGTCCATTGTTTGAGTGGTGAGCCAAGGGCTGGGATGCCTAAGGAGACTGTATTTTTGGCTTCTAGTTAACCAGTGCTGTGAGACAGAAGTTTACATTTGTTACTGGCTTGGTATAATCTAATGATAGAATAACCACCAGTCTGGGGTGAGTCTGCCCTATTTCTCAGCTTTGTCCTGAATTTGGCATCCTCTGCTTTGTCACAGGGAGACACAGTGTCACATGGAAACCACAGATAGGTGCTTTACAGAGTATTGCTCACTGCTTCCAGGAGGTATCCCCCTTTTACAGATGGGAAAACTGAGGAACCAGAAGGGGAAGTGTCTTGAGCCAGGAACGTCGCCCATGAGTCCCTAGCCGGCTGTCCACTGCTTAGTGCCTCTCAGACCTGGCTCTTATGATCCATGCGGCAGCACAGAGGTGTGACGTTCTCTCTCCCTTTATTTCCCTAGAGAGGGAATTTTCCCTGATTTCTATGGGGCTGCACCACTTACACCAGCTGAGGATTTGGCCCAAGTCAATGAGCTAGAGACAAAGCATTGCAGAGACCAGTGACCTGGCAGCGAAGAGTCCCAGCTCTGCCACAGATTCGCTGGGTGACTTCTCACTGGGTGACCGGAGTCACTTCCTCACTCTGAACCACAACCTCTCCATGCATGAAATGAAGATTATAATTTTAGTATTCCTAGTGTGCTGCTACCAAAAGGCCCTAATCAAAGCTGTAGAATCACACACTGCATTGATGTGATACCCTGCAACATTATGCATTATGTATAGAGAAGTGTGCTGCTTTGCATTACATATAGAGAAATGTGCAGCCCGAGAAGTGTGCTGCTTGCTTGGAGCTAGAATACAGGATGTGACAGAGTGTCTACCAAGACTGATCAAAACATCAGATCGCTACCTCTTCCTCCTTCTCCACGTGGGCACCAATGGTCCTGCCAGGAATTACCGAGCAGATCCCTGAAGACTACATGGCTCTGGGAAGAAGGATAAAAGAGTTTGAGGCACAAGCTGTGTTCTCATCCATTCTCCCTGTTGAAGGAAATGGCCCAGGTAGGGACCATTGAATTGTGCAGGTGAATGTGTGGTTACATAGGTGATGTCAGAGAGAAGGCTTTCGTATTCTTCGAGCATGGGATGTTGTTCTGGGAAGAGAGGCAGGCAGGCTGGCTAACCTAGTGAGGAGGGCTTTAAACTAGGTTTGCCAGGGGATGTGACTCAAAAAGGAGACGTGTCTCTCCCTCTCTGTCACTTCTAAGTCCCTGACCACTACAAACTAGCAGCCTGCAGCTGTGGTAACCTATAGTCTAGCCTACTTGCTTCCCTGTATATCTTTTCTTATACATTTCTTATTTTCTTAGGGTTGGATTATTTGTTTTATTAATAAGTTTACAGATTAATATTGGAGTATATTTCCCCTGTAACGCAAGGGACCTGCAGGCCACATCCTGTATGTTGAGCTAAAGCAGGTAGCAGAGATGAAAAGGTTTGGGGAAAAGTGCAGCCAGAACCTCCTGTGGAAGTTGTGGAAGTGTAGGAAAAGGGGCTGCAACCTTGCACATTCTCCATAGGCATGCGCCAGGGTCTGCCTCATGCCACTAAATGGGCAGGCATCTGGAATGGGGGTGAACTGGGCCATGTACCTGCCTGTGCTCACGGCTCCATGAAGGACCAACCAACCAATATCCCCAGTGGGCTGTGGGACCAGGGTGCAGTACTCGCTGGCCCTCCGGGGTTCGTCACCCTGGAAGGTGGTACTAGGTCCCACCACTTGGTATCAGGGCATCTGAGGAAGTGAAGCTTTTGGAGCATGAGCATGTAAAGTTGTTCCCTTGGTGGAATTCAGAAGTGAAGCAGCTGCAGGGTGTTGAGCTGGCTCGGGTTATGAAAGTGAGGGAACCAGGGGGACTCATGGGCAGGAGCCAATTCAAGAATTCCAGAGGGATTGGGGTGAGGGGTGGGTGGGGAGAACCCTATTTTAGGACCTGTTCAAGGAAAACTCAAGCAGTAGGCAATAAGTTGGCCCCAGCTCCTGGAGTATGTGCAGGGGGTGTGAAAGATGAAGAGCCCCAGGCAAGCTCTGAGATGAGAGACGTCATCATGCTCACTAAATGGTGGGTGAGAACTGGGCCAGTTAAATGCTGGAGGAGTGGGCCTGGGCAAGATGGAAGCAAAATACATACATGCCGTCCAATCAGGAGTAGCGCAACCGATCGACCTCCGTCTGGACATAGGTAAAGGTGGAATACTCATCCGAGTGCTGGTCGTGCAAGGAGTGATGAGCTCTCTGAGGATGCCAGCAGCAGCCTGGCTGCTTTCAATCCCTGTGCAATTCTGATCTTCAAAGATGGTATTAAAATCCCCACCAAGGCCCAGGCAATCATGAGGATCCAAATTGCCGAGGACGGCAGACACGTGTTGATAGAAACACATCCACTCTGGGTCTGCATTGGAGGGTAGACATTGCACAGAGTCAATGTCCGCCCCTCCATACAGGCCTGGAGGTGCAGCAGAAGACCTGGCATGACCTCAGAAACTCCCAGCATATCAGGCTGTAGGTTGAGGGAGAACACGGGGGTCACTCAAACAGAATTAGTGCTGAGGTGTCTATAATATACCTGGTCTTGGCAATCCAGCTGCCAACTAATCTCAGAGGCTGTATCTGTGTGTGTTTTTCTGCAGGCAAATCATAGGGTACCCTACATCACAAAGAAGGAGAGCACCTGGCAACTGTGGAGACCCACCCTAGAGCCTCTGGTGTTTAATGTTGAAAAGATAGTTGGCTTCATTCTGAAGGCTGAGGAGGATCCTTGTGAGCAGGAAATCCCCATCCAGCCCTTTGCAACAATCAATGACTGATCTGAAAGCCTTGTCACCGAAGTTGTGGGCCCACTGTAGACCAGGATGTCCTGCCTTCCGGTTAATAAGAACATAAGAATGAACATACAGGGTCAGAACAAAGGTCCATCCAGCCCAATATCTGTCTTCCAACAGTGCTCAATTACAGGTGCCCCAGAGAGAGTGAACCTAACAGGTAATGATCAAGTGATCTCTCTCCTGTCATCCAACACCATTCTCTGACAAACGGAGGCTAGGGACAACATTCCTTACCCATTCTGGCTAATAGCTATTAATGGATTTAACCTCTATGATTTAATCTAGTTTTCTTTTAAAACCTTGTTATAGTCCTAACCTTCACAACTTCCTCAGGCAAGGTTTACTGTGAATTGAGTGAAGAAGAACTTCCTTTTATTTGTTTTAAACTTACTGCCTGTTAATTTCATTTGCTGGCCCCTAGTTCTTATATTATGGGAACAAATAAATAACTTTTCCTTATTCATTTCCTCCACACCACTCATGATTTTATATACCTCTATCATATCCCGCCTTAGTCTCCTCGTTTCCAAGCTGAAGAGTCCTAGCCTCTTTAATCTTTCCTCATATGGGACCTGTTCCAAACCTCTAATCATTTTAGTTGCCCTTCTCTGAACTTTTACTAATGCCAGTATATCTTTTTTGAGATGAGGAGACCACTTCTATACACAGTATTCATGATGTAGGTGTACCAAGGATTTATATAAGGGCACTAAGATATTCTCCGTCTAGTTCTCTATTCCTTTTTAGATGATTCCTAACATCCTGTTTTCTTTTTTCACTGCCTCTGCACACTGTGCGGATGTCTTCAGAGAACTGTCCATGGTGACGCCAAGATCTCTTTCCTGACTCGTTGTAGCTAAGTTAGCCCCCATTATATTCTATGTATTTGGGGTTATTTTTTCCAATATGCATTACTTTACATTTAGCCACATTCAATTTCATTTGCCATTGTGTTGCCCAATCACTTAGTTTTCTGAGATAATTTCAAAGTTTTTCACAGTCTCCTTTGGTCTTAGCCATCTTGAACAGTTTAGTATCATCTGCAAACCACCTCACTATTTACCCCTTTCTCCAGATCATTTATGAATAAGTTGAATAGGATTGGTCTGAGGACTGACCCTTGCGGAACAGTTCTCAATCCATGAAAGGATCGTCCCGCTTATCCCATGACAGCTTAATTTACATAAGAGCCTTTGTTGAGGGACCTTGTCAAAGGATTTCTGGAAATCTAAGTACACTATGTGCATTGAATCCCCCTTGTCCATATGTTTGTTCACCCCTTCAAAGAACTCTAATAGATTAGTAAGACATGATTTCCCTTTACAGAAACCATGTTTTCTTTTGCCCAACGATTTATGTTTTTTTATGTGTCTGACTGTCATAAACAGATAGCTAAGGGTTAATGTCTCTTTCACCTGAAGCACCTGACCAGAGGACCAATCAGGAAACCGGATTTTTTCAACTTTGGGTGGAGGGAATTGTGTGTCTGAGTCTTTGTTTTCTGCCTGCCTGCTTTCTCTCAGCTTTGGAGAAGTAGTTCTACTTTCTAATCTTCTGTTTCTAAGTGTAAGGACAAAGAGATCAGATAGTAAGTTCTATGGTTTCTTTTCTTTGGTATTTGCATGAATATAAGTGCTGGAGTGCTTTGATTTGTATTCTTTTTGAATAAGGCTGTTTATTCAATATTCTTTTAAGCAATTGACCCTGTGTTGTATCATCTAATACAGAGAGAACATTTGTATGTATTTTTCTTTCTTTTTATATAAAGCTTTCTTTTAAGACCTGTTGGAGTTTTTCTTTACTTCAGGGAAATTGAGTCTGTACTCACCAGGGAATTGGTGGGAGGAAGAAGTCAAGGGGAGATCTGTGTGTTGGATTGCTAGCCTGACTTTGCATTCCCTCTGGGGGAATAGGAAAGTACTTTTTGCTTCCAGGACTGGAAACAGAGAGGGGGAGTCACTCTGTGTAGTTTCACAGAGCTTATGTCTGTGTATCTCTCCAGGAGCATCTGGAGGGGGGAAGGGAAAAAGGATTATTTCCCTTTGTTGTGAGACTCAAGGGATTTGGGTCTTGGGGTCCCCGGGGAAGGTTTTTCAGAGGGACCAGAGTGCCCCAAAACACTCTAATTTTTTGGGTGGTGGCAGCAGGTACCAGGTCCAAGCTGGTAACTAAGCTTGGAGGTTTTCATGCTAACCCCCATATTTTGGACGCTAAGGTCCAAATCTGGGACTAAGGTTATGACACTGACAATTTTATTCTTTAGTATAGTTTCTACTACTTTGCCCGGTACTGACGTTAGACTTACCAGTCTGTAATTGTCGAGATCACTTCTAAAGCCATCTTCAAATATTGGCTTTACATTAGCTGTCTTCCAGTCATTGGGTACAGAAGCCGATTTAAAGGACAGGTTACAAACCATAATTAGTAGTTCCAGAATTTCACATTTGAGTTCTTTCAGAACTCTTAGGTCAATGCCATCTGGTCCCGGTGGCTTGTTACTGTTACGTTTATCAATTAATTCCAAACCTCCTCTAGTGACACTTCAATCTGTGACAGATTTGTCACCTATAAAGGATGGCTCAGATTTGGGAATCTCCCTAACTTCCTCAACCAGGAAGACTGAAGCAAGAATTTATTTAGTTTCTCTGCAATGACTTGATCATCTTTAAGCGCTCCTTTAGTATCTCAATTGTCCAGGGGCCCTACTGGTTGTTTAACAGGCTTCCTGCTTCTGATTTACTTAAAAACAGTTTGTTATTACCTTTTGAGTTTTCAGCTAGTTGTTCTTCAAATTCCTTGTTGGCTTTTCTTATTACATTTTTACACTTCATTTGGCAGTGTTTATGCTCCTTTCTATTTAACTCACTAGATTTTGACTTCCACTTTTTAAAAGAAGCCTTTTTATCTCTAACTGCTTCTTCTACAAAGTTGTTAAGAGAGAGTTTCTCAACAGGAGTCCCTGCTTCTGTAGGGAAAGCCCCTGGTGGGCTGGGAGGTGTGTTTACCTGCCCCATCCGCAGGTCCAGCCGATCGCGGCTCCCACTGGCTGCGGATCGCTGCTCCGGGCCAATAGGGCTGCTGGAAGCGGCAGCCAGTAAGTCCCTCAGCCTGCACTGCTTCCAGAAGCTGCCATTGGCCCAGAGCAGCGATCCACGGCCAGCGAGAGCCACGATTGGCTGGACCTCTGGACGGGGCAGGTAAACACACTGGCCGAGCCCGCCAGGGGCTTTCCCTACAGAAGCAGAGACGCCTGTTTGAGAAACCCTGTGTTAAGCCACAGTGGTTCTTTTTTAGTTCTTTTTTGTGTTTTTAGTTTAGGGATATATATTTAAGTTGGGCCTCTATTATGATGTCTTTGTATTGAGTCTATGGAGCTTGCAGGGATTTCACTTTAGTCACTGTACCTTTTAATTTCTGTTTAACTAACCTCCTCATTTTTGCATAGTTCCCCTTTTTGAAATTAAATGTCACAGTGTTGGGCTGTTGAGGTGTTCTTCCCCCCACAGGAATGTTAAATGTTATTATGTTATGGTCACTTTTTCCAAGCAGTCCCGTCACAGTTACATCTTGGACCAGCTCCTGCGCTCCACTCAGGACTAAATCCAGGGTTGCCTCTCCCCTTGCGGGTTCCCATACCAGCTGCTCCAAGAAGCAGTCATTTAAAGTATCGATAAATTTTATCTCTGCATTTCGTCCTGAGGTGACATGCACCCAGTCAATCTGAGGATAATTGAAATCCCCTACTATTATTGGGTTCTTAATTTTGATAGTCTCTCTAATTTCCCTTAGCATTTCATCATCACTAGCAGTGTCCTGGTCAGGTGGTGGATAATAAATCCCTAATGTTATGTTTTTATTAGAGCCTGGAATTTCTATCCATAGAGATTCTATGGAACTTGTGGCTCCATTTAAGATTTTTACTTCATTTGATTCTATATTTTCTTTCACATATAGTGCCACTCCTCCCTCTGCACAACCTGTTCTGTCCTTCCGATATATTTTGTACCCCAGAATGATTGTGTCCCATTGATTGTCCTCAATCCACCAGGTTTCTGTGATGCCTATTATATCAATATCCTCTTTTATCACAAGGCGCTCTAGTTCACCCATCTTATTATTTAGACTTCTAGCATTTGTGTACAAGCACTTGAAAAAATTGTCCCTGTTTATTTGTCTGCCCTCTTCTGATGTGCCAGATTCTTTTTTATGTGACTGTTTATCATCTGATCTGGCCCATAGTTTATCCTCTTTAATCCTCTCCTCCTGACTAGAACCTACACAATCTCTGTGAATAGACTCTCCTCTAAGAGAAGTCTCTGTCCGATCCATGTGCTTCTCTGCAGCAATCGGCTTTCCCCCATCTCTTAGCTTAAAAACAGCTCTGCAACGTTTTTAATGTTAAGTGCCAGCAGCCTGGATCCACTTTAGGTTAGGTGAAGCCCATCCTTCCTTTACAGGGTCCCCCATCTCAAAAGTTTCCAGAGCTCCTAATAAATCTAAAGCCCTCCTCTCTACACCATCCCCCTCCACTCCTCCAAAACAGCCCTCGTGGCCCAGAAGATGAGATGGACGTCTCCCCAATGTTTGAGAGGGATCCCACCTTACTCTTGAAATCGCATGTGTCCACCAGAAAATGGTGAAGTTCATCCTACAGAACAGTGTGGGATGATGTCGTGGACCTATGATGATCCTCTGGTGGGGCCCCTGTTATCATCCTATAGCCCACAGAAATGAGCATAGAGGGAGCAGACCACCAGTGCAGGGACTATACCAGTGGTGCCGTGAACCTGCCTATATATCCAGAACGGGTGAGGGAGAGGAGGGAAGTGAGCAGCCCCTAAAGGGTCAGAGAGGGGACACAAAAAAACCCACCCCCTGAGGTTCATCTATGGACAGGGGAAATGAGACAAACCCTGGCTGGCAGCAGTATGGAAGATAGAGAGGACAGAAATGAGTAGGGCTTCTCTCCTATCCTCCTCCTCCACTCTGTGGTAGCGGTTAGGGCTCAGGGAAGCCAGAACTGACAGATTCTTCTACCGTTCCAGCCGGGGCAGCCTGGGCTCTTCCCCTCCTCTGGCAGCTCCTACTGGGGCTGGAGGCTTGAACTCCTGCCAGATGAATCTGAGACAGCCCAGACTCAGGACTTCTGACCCCTTCTGCTGAGCTGCTTCACATGAATCACAGGCTAATTGCCATGTTCTGTTCATTTTCTCTGAAGCACCTGGCACAGGGCACTGTCAGAAGACAGGCTGCTGGGCTGCCTGGACCATTGGTTTTACCCGGAATGGCCATTCTGATCTTCTCATTTAGACCCCAGATGTTTCTGCCTCCTGCTGCAACCCACTATACCCCACCCCCCTCCCAGAACTCAGATAGATCCCAGATATGATAGAATCACAGAATATCAAGGCTGGAAGGGACCGCAGGAGGTATCTAGTCCAACTCCCTGATGAAAGCAGAACCAATCCCCAACTAAATCATCCCAGCCAGGGCTTTGTCAGCCAGGAGTCCTGATGGGGTCCCGTGAGAGTTTCCCACAATTCAATAGTTAAAAAGTGTTCTTAAAATGTACAAGTCTGTTAGTTATATACTTAGTGGTATATGTAAAGGTGCATGTGTTGTAGTAATCTGTTTATTTTAAAGTTCTAGACGAAATTGCTGCCAGTGAGCTTCCCCACTGTCTGCAATTTGGGGGGCGTGTCATAAACAGATAGCTAAGGGTTAATGTCTCTTTCACCTGAAGCACCTGACCAGAGGACCAATCAGGAAACCGGATTTTTTCAACTCTGGGTGGAGGGAAGTTTGTGTCTGAGTCTTTTGTCTGTCTGCCTGCTTTCTCTGAGCTTTGGAAAAGTAGTTTCTGCTTTCTAATCTTCTGTTTCCAAGTTGTGAGTACCAAAGAGTTTGTTTCTTTTGTATTTACATGAATATAGTGGCTGGAGTGCTTTGATTTGTATTCTTTTTGAATAAGGCTGTTTATTCATATTTCTTTTAAGCAATTGACCCTGTATTTGTCACCTTAATGCAGAGAGACTATTTGTATGTATTTTTCTTTCTTTCCTATATAAAGCTTTCTTTTAAGACCTGTTGAAGTTTTCTTTACTGGGAAATTTCAGGGAAATTGAGTCTGTACTCACCAGGGAATTGGTGGAAGGAAGAAGTCAGAGGGAAGTGTTTTTTTTGTTCCAGGACTGGAATTAGAGGGGGTGGAATCCCTCTGTTTAGATTCACGGAGGTTGCTTCTGTGTATCTCTCCAGAAGCACCTGGAGGGGAGAAGGGAAAAAGGATTATTTCCCTTTGTTGTGAGACTCAAGGGATTTGGGTCTTGGGGTCCCCAGGGAAGGTTTTTCAGGGGGACCAGAGTGCCCCAAAACACTCTAATTTTTTGGGTGATGGCAGCAGTACCAACTCCAAGCTGGTAACTAAGCTTGGAGGTTTTCATGCTAACCCCCATATTTTGGACGCTAAGGTCCAAATCTGGGACTAAAGTTATGACAAACCCACTATACCCCACCCCCCTCCCAGAACTCAGATAGATCCCAGATATGATAGAATCACAGAATATCAAGGCTGGAAGGGACCGCAGGAGGTATCTAGTCCAACTCCTTGCTGAAAGCAGAACCAATCCCCAACTAAATCATCCCAGCCAGGGCTTTGTCAGCCAGGAGTCCTGATGGGGTCTCTCTCTCTCCACAGAGTTAGTAACAAATTAAGAATAAACATTAAAATTTATCACTAACTTGTTTCCCTTAAGTGACTTAAGAGGATAGAGAAAAAGACATAGAATATATTATTGACTCTGTATAAATCCATGGTGCGCCCACATCTCGAATACTGTGTACAGATGTGGTCTCCTCACCTCACAAAAGATATTCTAGCACTAGAAAAGGTTCAGAGAAGGGCAACTAAAATGATTAGGGGTTTTAAATGGGTCCCATATGAGGAAAGATGAAAGAGGCTAGGACTCTTCAGCTTGGAAAAGGGGAGACTAAGGGGGGATATGATAGAGGTATATAAAATTATGAGTGATGTGGAGAAAGTGGAAAAGGAAACATTATTTACTTGTTCCCATAATACAGGAACTAGGGGCCACCAAATGAAATTAATAAGCAGCAGCTTTAAAACAAACGAAAGGAAATTCTTCTTCACACAGCGCACAGTCAGCGTGTGGAACTCTTTGCCCGAGGAGGTTGTGAAGGCTGGGACTCTAGCAGCATTTAAAAGAGAACTAAATAAATTCATGGTGGTTAAGTCCATTAACGGCTATTAGCCAGGATGGGTAAGAAATGGTGTCTCTAGCCTCTGTTTGTCAGAGAGTGGAGATGGATGGCAGGAGAGAGATCACTTGATCATTACTGTTACCTCTGTTTCCCTAAAAACCAACCCAGGGTCACACTCATAGTTAGTTTTATTACAGTGCCGCTGTTAGATCAGATAGAAAAGAGATGGAGCTTATTCAGACATGCACACATTCGTACCCTCATGCACCCACACACTTACACAGGCAGAGAGTTACTGGAGACAGAATGGAGGCTGACAAGCTGAAGTGCGCTAGATCTGGGGTGTGTCCACCTGCGGTCACGAATCCAGGCTGCAGAGCAGGTCAAGGAGCAGCAGCTGCTTGTGTCCATGGCTGCTTCCTTTTGCTGGAACATACACTGAGTTTCCCTTCTGTGTCCATCACCGAGAAGCATTCCCAGATGAGTTCTTCTTTTCTTTACAGCATTTTGTGATTTCCTTCCCAGGGCAGATTATATCAGACACACCTGGCTCCTGTCTCTGGGCTCCTTTCTCCTTGCAGTTCCTCTCCCCCCAGATGGGATATTACAAAGCTAGTAAGTTCATACAAGTAGTAACTTGAAAAAGTTACAGAGCTTGCAAAGGTTACAAAACTTAAAAGGCTCTGTTAACAATAACTGAAGTTACAAGTCTGAAAAAGGTTGCAGAACTTAATGATACAAGTCACAGATCTTACAATTGCATTTGAGCAGAGGCTTTACATAACAATTACCTGTTAGGTTCACTCGCACTGGGGCACCTGGCACTGGCCACTGTAAGTGGACAGGATTCTGGGCTAGATGGACCTTTGATCTGACCCATTATGTCCGTTCTTATGTTCTTATGACTTGCCATAAGATATGAGAACATATTGGTTTTAGAGATGACTGGATTGCAGCTGACAAGGAGAGGGGAAGAGAGGAACAAGAGATGGAGCAGGGCCTTGGGGAGAAGACACGCAGCAGTGTTCAGGATTGACAAAAGAGCTGAGGCAAGATTGCAATTTCAGGGATCCATCTACCAGCAATTAGAAAGGTGGCCACCCAGTGTATTGTACATAGACTGATTCCCAGTTCATCACATTGACACAGCACAGTAAGGACAGGACAGGGTTTAATGTCTTTCTGTCTGTCCAGGAAGTGATTCAGGGAAGAGGACCCAGCATCATGGACCAGCCAGCTCTGCACAGAGCTCAATCTGAGAGCCAGAGCACAGGCAGAAAACATTTAGGTCTCTTAATGAGTAAAGAGCTGGAGCAGCCTGCCCCAGATCTGTTCGGTCCTCAGACCGTAAATGATGGGGTGTAGCACAGGAGGCACAATGTGGTACACACCACTAATGAGAACGAGGAAATGTAGTGGCACATTGTGGCCAAATCGGAACATGAGAGAGGAGAATACATCTGTGAAGTACAAAGCTGAGATGGCACAAAGATGAGAGATGCAGGTCCCAAAAGTTTTGAGCCAGGCATCCTTTGTGGGGAGGCGGAAGATGGCCCGGAGGATCTGAATATAGGACACAGCGATAAAACATCCATCCATTCCGATCACAAAGAGAAGATCAAACAGGCCATAGTAACTGCTAACGCGGATGTCAGCGCAGGCCAGTTTCACCACAGCTATATGCTGACAATAGAAGTGTGGGATGACATTGGTTCTGCAATATGGCCACCTCCTGACCAGGAAGGGATAGGGCAATGCGAGTATGCCACTGCGCATCACCACGGCCAGGCCTATCTTGGCCACAACAGAGTTTGACAGGATCGTGGAATGTCTCAGAGGATGGCAGATGGCCATGTAGCGATCAAAAGCCATTGCCACGAGGATTCCAGATTCCATCCCTGAGAGGGAGTGAATAAAATACATCTGGGTGAAGCAGGCACTGAAACTGATCTCCCTGGAATTGAACCAGAAGATGCTCAGCATTTTTGGTAGGGTGAATGCGGACATGACCAGGTCGATGACAGCCAGCATGCAGAGGAAATAGAACATGGGCACATGGAGGCTCTGCTCTGTCTTCACAATGAACAGGATGGTGAAGTTCCCCAACACAGCTATGGCGTACATAGCACAGAAGGGAATGGAGATCCAGATATGCGCTGCCTCTAGGCCAGGAATGCCAAGTAGGATGAAGGTGGAGGGGTCGGTGAAGTCGGTTTTGTTAGATTCTGACATGGCGTAGGGGAGATTGTGTCCAACTTTGAAGCATAAAGGTGTCTCCTGCATTTGCCATACATTCCCCTGACTTTCTGTGTGTTCCCAGTAGATGGTCACAGTAGAAATGCTGCATGGAGAGATAATGTTAATATGAGACACTGCATGCAGTAGTGGAGGCTGTTCTCATGGGAGAAGCAGACTGATCGCTCTTCACACACTGAAAAATGACATTTTCATTATTCAGAGAGAATAACTGTGAACAATGACCCTACTAAATACAATTCCATATTTGTATTGTGCTCCCTGCATTAATAATTCCTACACTTTGTGGTGGGGGAACCTTAAGAGGCACCAGCAGAAAACATAAGTGTGGATAGTGGTTATCCATCATTGTTCCTTAATGCAATGACAGCCGGGATAGGGAGTCCATACTGAAGGGAGTTCCCCATTCAGCCAGTTGCTTGAAATCAGAGAGGGGGGAAAAACAACCTTTTAGGAAGACATATGCTGGGAGAAACATCCCAGCTAGAACATCCCTCAGGGGAAGGACCTGGGCCCCATTGACAGCAGCTCAAGAGAAACACCTGCTCATTCGCAGCAGTGGACAAGACAAAATAATGTTCAGATCCCCAAGATATGGGATGGAGCATAACATGTTTGGGAATGTGTTCAGTTTTGGTCACCTTGTCTCTATTAAGGATAGAAAAGTCTGGGACACTTTAGTTCATACAAGGGACAAAGAAGAGAGCATATGATATATGAGAGGAAAATAGAAAAGGAAACTGATTTATATTCAAATGGATAGTTCCCAACCAGTACTGTCGATAGACACTTAGTGCTCCAAGAGGACTAATTCCCTAAAGATGAGGAAAATTGTCAGCAAAACTGATTGGGAGGAAAAATTTAGACAGAAAAATATGAATGAATATTGGTAATTCTTTGATAACATTTCATTAAATATGAGAAAAATCACAATTCCAGAGTCAACAAAGTGAACAACTTTCGGTAAAGTGAAGGCAACAATTAGAGGGAGGGAAGCAATATGTAAGAAAGAGGAAAAAAGGAAAATAGCTGGCCAGCAATAGAAATCAGAAGTTAGGAAAATTGATAAGGAACGTTAAGACATCAGGGAAAACTCCATGTTTGCAGGGCTATGGATCACAAAAAGGAGTTTGTTAAATATATTGAGAACAAGAGAAATCCTCGAAAGGGTTTATGTCAATTCCTGTGTTAAATGTAAGATATTGAAATATGAAAGGATAGGGGGTTTTTTCTATGTAAAAAGATTGACAAGGTTAAGAAACAATGGAAAAATGGGTATAAGATTAGGTAAAAAAAGTCTAGAAATGTAAATAATGCCAGTCGCTAACAGGGTTTATGCAGAACAGATCTTGTTGAAGAAACCTGTTTTCATCCTTTCATGAGAGTGCACATTGGTGGATGAAGGGAACACATTTGGGGGATCAAGCGAACAGCCCTGATTGAACAAACCTTGATTTCTCAGAGGCCTTTGATTTAATAGTGGAAAATACTGAGCTGGTGAGTTGGCACAGGGAAAGGATTTAACCTCTGCACATGGGATTGGGGGAATAAACTGCATCCAGTTCTGGGGCCCACATTTGAAAAAAGATGTTGAAAACTTGGAGACGATGTAGAAAAGAGTCACAAAAATGATTGGAGGATAGAGAAAATGATGGATTGTTAGACTTGAAGGTATAGATCTCTTAACTTATCAAAAAGATTATCAAGCAGAGACTTTTATGGGGAGAAAATCATGGGTAATAACAGGCTCTGTAATCACCAGATAAAGGCTGAGTGAGATCAAAGGGCTGGAAGCTGAAGCCAGGTAAATTCCAGCTTGAAATTAGGGCCAAATATTTAGCACTGATAGTGATTAACCATTGGGATGCACTGAGAAGGGAAGTGTTGGATTCTCCAATTCCCCATGTTGGCAGATCCAGACTGGATGTTGTTTTTTGGAAGATCTCCTTGAAGGGTTGTTTACACTTAAAATGCAACAGTCGTGCTGCCATAATGCTTCAATATAGACACTACTTACACAGATAGAAGGGTTCTCCCCTCAGCACAGGTAATCCCGGAGAGGTGGTAGCTAGGTCGATGGAAGAATTCATCTCATGCTGTCTACACCAGCACACAGATTATCCAGTAAGATCTTGGAATGTATTGGAGAGAATTTTTTGTTCCAGATGCTGGAGAAACCTACTTGGAGAAAGGCTGTTCTAGACTTGATTTTGACATATAAGAAGGAACTGGTTGAGAATTTGAAAGTGGAAAGCAACTTGGGGGAAAGTGATCATGAAAGGAGAAGACTGAGTGGGAAATAATAACAGTTTTCAAATACCTAAAAAGTTTTTACAAAGAGGGAGAAAAAGTGTTCACCTTAACCTCTGAGAGAAGACAAGAAGCAGCAAACTTAAATTGCAGCAAGGGAGGTTTAGGTTGGACATTAGGAAAAATGTTTCAAAAAATGCAAATGCAACGTTGGGTTATATTAGCAGAAGTCGATGTGGGTTAGGTCTCAGCTGGAGTTATGTATCCAATTCACAGAAAGGATGTAGAGAACCTGGAAAGGATCCATACACAAGTAACAAATGTTATACAAGGGATGGAATGCAAGCTGTATGAGCAAGCCAAAGGAACCAGTATGTTTATTTGGAAAAGAGGAGATTAATGGGGGACATCATAATGGTCTTCAAACACTTGAAAGGCTGCCACAAAAAGGTGGAGGAAAGTTTTTCTGTCTTACCACGGAGGGGCAGAACAAGAGGCAATGGGTTAAAATTCCAGCCTAGCAGATTTAAATTAAATTTCAGGAAAATCTTCCTTACTTTAACTACAGGATGCCAATAGAACAGACTCCCAGGGAAGTCATAGAAGCTCCTTCTGTGGAGGTTTTCCAAAGTTGTGTGAATGGCCATCAGTCTTAGATGACTAACACAACACCAATCCTGTATCTTGTCGCGGGATAGACTAGCTGTCCTTTGTGTTCCCTTATAACTCTATGGCCCTATCTTTCTATGATGTAAAATCCTAGTGTAGACCCGGCCTTAGTTACACACACATCTTTCGGCTCAATTCAGAGGTAACTGAGTGAAATTTAATGGGCCTGTGTTTTACAGGTGGTCAGACTGGATTGTCAACTGGTCTCTTCTGATATTAAACCCTATGGATCTATTGATAAAGAAAGTAGATCAAGCATTTATATTTAATGTGTTTCATAACATGAACAAGGGAACATTTAGTTAAATTGAAAGTCTGAACATATAAGATTGAGAAAAGAAAATTGCTACCATAATTCCTATTTGGCCTGTAGAACTCCTTGCTACCAACATTATTGGAGCGAAAAGCATAGAAGAATGGGATTGACAAATGGATTGGCCATTATAGGTGGTCCTGCTGGCATCACCTGTAGTTAAAGCTATCTGACTCCTTCCATTAGAAGACCTCATTTCCAGGTGCTTATAAATTTGCTAAGTTTTTGGAGTTTGTTCTGAAATATCACATGTTGGGTGTCTACTTCAAGATTTTTTTTTTATTTTTTATTTTTTTTTTAGTTTCAGGCATAACATTTCAGCAGACTTCTTGAATGAAGCTAGGAGAAATGTGTGTTATCCATATTGAAAAATTTTCATTATTGTTCTAGCAAGGATCCCTTGCACCACCAAGATTTGCAGAAGATAAAAGTCAGGTAACAGCCCCTGTCCCTCTGCCACATTAATAGACAGAATCATGAAATGCCAGTGGAGGGGGTGACAGTCTCTGTGCATTAACACACAGTTGGCTCCTGACATCTGTACTCAGTTCTTGCTCCAAGGAGAGTTTTGCCTCACTGGGGCCTCAGCAAAGTATGAGACGTGGTCTCAGAATTTGGCCTTGTTTTGCACATCTACTAACATCTTTCTTCCTGAAGGATTCACTGTGCAACTGAAATACACCACCGTGGGGCTGGAGGCCATCAGGCAGGATGAGCAGGGGTGCACAGAAAAGAGTGACTTTTTGGCCAGTGATTCTTTAGCAAATTCATCATTTATGGCAAGGGCCCTGGGATGTTCCATGGTTGTGCAGAGTGGAAAGGACACAGACTTACTCTCTATCCCACCACACCCACCTTGCAGAAGGATTGTCAATCGGGTGAGCTGCTCAGCAAGAGATGGGTACCTGTGAATTACGAGATGGAAGTGTCTTCCCTGGGAATCCCCCTCAGGTATTTGTGACCTTTACCTCTCTGAAGCCAGTATCTGCAGCAGCATCCGATGCTGAGAGCCAACACACCGTGTGCACAGTTTATAATATAGCTCTGTGTAATCCCAGGGGGTTTGATCAGACTCTAGAGGACAAGGGAGCATCTGAATGTAAACAGACTGTGGACAAGCATGTCTCCACTTCGGTGCTAATTATCCAGCTTCAGAAGTAAACAATAATTAAGGAACCTTCCCAAAGGGAGATGAGAACTCTTGGGCTCTGTGCTGAGTCAGAGAGGAATTGGCTGCTCTGTACGTTTGTGTACATATATTTAAAAATTATAGTTGATGAGTAAAAAAACTAGGGCTAATGCTCAACTCTCCAGAGGATCTGATGTCCTGTAAATTCTCACGATAGATGGGTAGATAGTAGACAGAGAGACCTGGAGAAAGTTGACTAAGAAGAGACACAAGCACTTACAGCAGCAAAGAATCCTGTGGCACCTCATAGACTAACAGACATTTTGGAGCTCATGCTCCAAAACATTTGTTAGTGTATGAGGTGCCACAGGATTCTTTGCTGCTTTTACAGATCCAGACTAGCACGGCTACCCCTCTGATACAAGCACTGACAGCAAACACATGGGGCTGTCGCTAAGGGATCAGAGATCAGTACTTCTCATCAGTAACTATCATTACACTGTGCAGCACCTTTCACTGACGAACCTTCAAAAACCTGGCAAAGGAAAGTCACTATGAACCATCCCCATTTCACTGATCGGTAAACTGAGGCACAGGGAGACGTGACTTGTCCAAGGTCACACAGACACGGGCTAAGAGAATCCAAGTGTCCTGACTTCCCCACCAGGGTCTCTCTCTCAGTAAGTGACCACATGACAGCAGGGAAATGGCCTTACGGTCTTGCAGGGCCTGTTCACTGGGACGGGGTGAATGGAATTCCATGGATTGCAACATGGGGCTCGGGACCGCCGAACCCTCTGGCAAACCAGTCTGGGCCCCTCTCACACTGTCAGGTATCAGAGCAGTAGCTGTGCTGGTCTGGGTCTGTAAAAGCAGCAAAGACTCCTGTGGCACCTCATAGACCAGGGGTCGGCAGCCTTTCAGCAGTGGTGTGCCGAGCCTTCACGTACACACTCTAATTTAAGGCTTCACGGGCCGGTAATACATTGGAATGTTTTTTAGAAGGTCTCTCTATAAGCCTATACTATATAACCAAACTACTGCCAGCTGGTGTCTCAGCCCACTGCCAGTCTGGGGTTCCTTCCCCCAGGCCAGCAGCGGGTACTGAGTGGGGCTGTGGCAGGGGGGACCCTGGCTGGCAAGGGGCCAGCAGCAGGAACCCCAGAGCGGCGGCAGGCTGACCACCACTGATCTGGGGTTTCCACCACCAGCTCCTTGCCAGCTGGGGTCTCAGCCCGCTGCCAGCCTGGGGTTCCTTCCCCTAGGCCAGCAGCTGGCACTGAGCGGGACCGGCGGCAGGATCCTGGCTGGCAGGAGCTGGCGGTGGAAAACCTGCCCCGCGTGCCATGAAAAATGGGCTTGCGTGCCACCTTCGGCACTCGTATCGTAGGTTGCCGACCCCTGTTATAGACTAACAGGCGTATTGGAGCATGAGCTTTCATGGGTGAATGTACATGCATCCGACGAAATGGGTATTCACCCACAAAAGCTCATGGTTCAAGACATCTGTTAGTCTATAAGGTGCCACAGGACTCTTTGCTGCTCTCACACTGTGAGGCTGTGACAAGCTGTAAACATCTGCAGGTCTTGCACTTACACAGCCACACACAGACAAGGACACACCCAGCTGCAGTTACATGAATGATTTCACTAGCCAGCCATGAAACTACAATAGAGAGGCTCCAACCAGTTCCCCAGCCTAGGACCCAAGAGCTGTACCATCTTGCCCTGGCCAAAAGCCTGTCCAGTATAAGCTTATTTCCCAGACTGCCCCTCCCTCAATGTGGAGAGAACAATACATCAGCCTGAGCAGAGTTCACTTTTACATTTCAAACAACATCCAGTATTAAGGAAAACAATATAAACCAGATTTATTAGTTAAAGAATGATCAATTGTTTAAGTGATTGTAAGTAATAATGTAAAGAACAAAGTTAAAATCTGGGAAATAAACAGCATCACAAACTAAGTTCTATACACTAGACTGACTTTGAATCAAACGGTGTGTCACACTGATGGTACAAACAATCCACCAATTTTCCACACACAGGCTAGAAATCCCTTCAGCTTGGGACCACGTCTTCAGTTCAATCCCAGATTCTAATGTCTTTCGTGTTGAGTTGTTTGGGGAGTGAGGCCAAGTGATGACGTCACTTCCACATGTTATAGCTTCTGCCATGTAGAGGGAGCTTCATTATTCCAAGCAAAAGTCCACAGCACAATTAGTGGAAAAATACAGGCACCAGATGGAGTCCAGAGTCACAGGAGCTGGTCACATGCCCTTTCATGCTTTCAGAACATTAGGTACAAAAATAACATATGCATACTAATAGGTTAATCATACTCACCAAATCATAATTTTCCATTGATATCTTACCTGAAATATTTTATATACATTGTAAAAATCACATCATAATCATATCACCATGGTAAATATGGGGCTGCCAGGGTGTTGCTTTGGGGAACAGAGAATCACACCTTCCTCCTGAATTCACTGCAGGAGTGTTAGTCACTGACTGATGCAGAAGCAGTGTGCTCAAGGTTCCCTTTACCTTTTGATCATAAAACTCCCAAGTGTTACAAACATTGTTATCCACAGGTGATCTTGCAAACGTCTGTGTACCTTTCAACACTTTATAGATCAGCCTAGTGATCTCAAAAGTCAGCTAGTGTGCTTTCTGTGCAGCATTGCTAGCCATTGTGCTTTTCCAACTAGTGGTAACTCAATACATGGATTCATCAATGCCATGAGGTGCTGTGCCTCAGTTTCCCCCTCAGACTGCAGACCAGGTTTATTAGTATTTCCTTTCTGTGATAAACTTTGGGCCTTTGAACAGGTGTTAGCTGAGAAGCAATAGCCATGTATGGCATCTTGTTGATTACTCCTAGTACACCTCTACCCCGATATAACACGCCCTGATATGACATGAATTTGGATATAACATGGTAAAGCAGTGCTCCGGGGAAGTGGGGCTGTGCACTCCAGCAGATCATAGCAAGTTCGATATAACGCGGTTTCACTTATACCGCGGTAAGATTTTTTGGCTCCTGAGGACAGCGTTATAGCGGGGTAGAAGTGTATGTCCGAAAGGTTTTCCCCAAAATCATGCATGCTACATCTTTTCATAAGTTTGCCATCAGTACCAATTTTTTATTCTAAGATTTACCATTAGCAACTAACTTTGCATTCTGAGATTTAACAATAAAAGCAAACCTTTTTTCACAAGTAGGCATTTCCAACTATTTTTATTGTACCAAGCCTTGTGTTTGGACAGTTTGGTTTGTTCAATACCCATTGTGTCTTTCAACTGCTTCCTAAACCTTAACATGTGTTTAACTACTGGGTTTTCTTTCCTTTCCCTCAGTGTGTCCTTCAATAGAGATCTCAGTCTAAGATCGTCTTTGGGGTCTAAGTATGCCGGGGTCTGGTGCTATAAAGATGTAAAGGGACTTCCCGTGTTGGCTAGGCCCCTGTGGAGCTGCTTCCCAACCCCAACATATGACAATGCAAAAAATCCACCCGTTCTTCATCTTGGTCACTGACTAATGTGGAGGCAGAGTACTGAAGACCTTCTTCAGATTTTGAACATTTGAGTCCCGAGTGTCGCAAAACATTGTAATTGCAGTGTTACAACATTGTAATTGCAGGTGTTCTTGTAAAGTTCTGTGTACCTTTTAAGACTTTGTAGATCAGCCCTGTGATCAAAAGTCTGAAAATGTGTCTTCTCTGGGTTGCTAGAAAAACCTCTCTTTGTATCATTGCATATTGTTAACCATTCTGCTTTTCCAAATGGGGATATGTCAATAGAGATATTCATCAAGTCATGAGACAATGTGCCTCAGTTTCCAATTGCATATAGCTGACCAGGTTTATCATAGTTTCCCTGCTGTGATAAGCTTTGAGCCTGTTTACAGGTATTAGCTGAGATGCAGTATCCCATAGGGCTTCTTGTTTACTATTCCTAGTGTTAGACTCACAAGAGAGGTCTCCTTAGGGGATGGGGAGCAGGGAGATTCCGGACACATTCTTGGTGTATAATAATCTAAGTGCTCTTTACTGATTACAAAACAAACTTTACTCACTTTACATTCACACCCCAAACTATACCAGAGTCAAAAGATCAGAATAATCCTGATGGCCAGTCGAGATTCCTTTCAATCATAAGACAATTAGATGCAGGGAGCTGCCAAAAACCACATCTATATCCAAACGGGGCTGTGGATCAATAAAAGTCTCTGATTTGTGGAAATCATAGGCAACTATTTATAGTCCATTCTGTCTTGTCATCGGTTCTTTGCCTTTGTTTCCTACGACTTCTACACACACAATTGCAATGAGACAATCCAGGGTGGGCTGCCATGAGCCAAGGTGTGCCATTTTCTCCAGTTCTTACATAATTTTATATCTGTTCAGCTGGTGTTGTTTCCTTTTCTACTGATTCTCCATATTTTTCTTGGAACATAACAAGATTGTTTTTGCACATATAGTTCTAATAGTTCTCAACCTTAAGTTTTTGCTCCGGCTGCCAACTTGAAATGCACGTATTCATGTCAAGAACACATCATTCATACCAGGCCTCAATAAAATATAACATATTATATATATATGCCAACACTAGTATGTCCAAAAGCCTTTCCCAAAAATCATGAATGGTACAAGTTTCCATAGGATTTACCATTAATACCAAATGATTTGTTATAAGGTTTACCCTTAGCAACAAACTTTGCATCATGATATTTACCAATAACATCAAATCTTTTATTAGGCGTTTTCACATATATTTATTACACCACACCTTCTGCTTGGACAGTTTGGTTATTGAAAATACATTTTGGCTTTCAACTACTTCTTGAACCTTAACATATGTTTAGCTACTGGCAAGTTACAGACGTATGGGCTGGATGAATAGACTACAAGGTGGATAGAAATCTGGCTAGATTGTCGGGCTCTATGGGTAGTGATCAATGGCTCCATGTCTAGTTGGCAGCTGGTATCAAGCAGAGCACCCCAAGGGTCAGTCCTGGGGCTGGTTTTGTTCAATATCTTCATTAATGATCTGGAGGATGGCGTGGACTGCACCCTCAGCAAGTTTCCCGCTGACACTAAACTGGGAGGAGTGGTAGATATGCTGGAAGGCAGGGATAGGCCCAGAGCCGGTGCAAGGAAGTTTTGCACCCTAGGCAAAACTTCCACCTTGCGCCCCCCACCCCAGGCCTGCAGCAGCTCCCTGCCCCCCCCCCCGCCCTGAAGTGTGCCGCCCGTCCCCGTGGCAGCTCCCCACCCCCTGGCCTGAGGAGCCCTGTGCTACCTCCCCACCCCAGCTCACCTCTGCTCCGCATCCTCTCCAAGCAGGACTGCGCAGTGGAACCCCTGGGCTGGCGGCTGCCGGCAGTGGCGTGCTGACCCAGGGGACCTCCCTGGATTGCCAGCGGCGCGACAGGGCAGCCCAGAGGATTCCGGGGGCCTGGGGTCTTCGGCGGCAGCGGGGGGCCCCCGCTCTGGGGGTAATTCGGCTGTGGGGGGTCCTTCCGCTCCGGGACCTGCCGCCGAAGTGCCCTGGAGACCCGCCACGGGCCCCCCCCCATCGCCGAATTGCAGCCGAAGCGGGACCAGCTGCCGAAGTGCAGCCGGGTCTTCAGCGGTAATTCAGTGGCTGAGGGCCCCCGCCGTGGGTCTCCAGAGCACTTCGGCGACTGGTCCCAGAGTGGAAGGACCCCCCGCCACTGAATTACCACTGAAGACCGGGTTGCATGTTGGCAGCGGGTCCCGCTTCGGCGGTAATTCACCGGCGGGGGGTCCTTCCGCCCCAGAGCAGAAGGACTCCCCGCCAGCGAGGACCGGGAGCAGAAGCAGCTCTAGGGGCCCGGGCCCCGCGAGAGTTTTCCAGGGCTCCCGGAGCAAGTGAAGGACCCCGCTCCAGGGGCCTCGAAAAACTCTTATGGGGGCCCCTGCGGGGCCTGGGGCAAATTGCCCCTCTTGACCCCCTCTCTGGGTAGCCCTGCTGGCGCGCTGACCCAGAGGAAGCCCTGGGCTGCTGGCTGCTGCAGCAGCGCGCTGACCCAGAGGAAGCCTTGGGCTGCCAGCAACGGCGCGCTGACCCAGGGGAACCCCTGGGCTGCCGGCTACCGTGGCGGCGCCCTGACCCGGGGGAAACCCAGGGCTGCCGGCTTCCGTCGGCAGCTCAGACTCCCTCTCTGTCCCAGCAGCAGCGGCTGCTCAACCATTAAAAAAAAAATTGGGGGGAGCTTTTTGGTGCCCCCAAATCTCGGTGCCCTAGGCAACCGCCTAGTCCGCCTAAATGGTTGCACTGGCCCTGGATAGGCCACAGAGGGACCTAAACAAATTAGAGGATTGGGCCAAAAGAAATCTGATGAGGTTCAACCAGGACAAGTGTAGAGTCCTGCACTTAGGATGGAAGAATCCCATGCACGGCTACAGACTAGGGAATGAATGGCTAGGCAACAGTTCTGCAGAAAAAGACCTAGGGGTTACAGTGGACGAGAAGCTAAATATGAGTCTACAGTGTGCTCTTGTTGCCAAGAAGGCTAATGGCATTTGGGGCTGTATACGTAGGGGCATTGCCAGCAGATTGAGAGACGTGATCATTCCCCTCTATTCGGCATTGGTGAGGCCTCATCTGGAGTACTGTGTCCAGTTTTGGGCCTCACACTACAAGAAGGATGTGGACAAATTGGAAAGAGTCCAGTGGAGGGCAACAAAAATGCTTAGGGGGCTGGAGCACATGACTTATAAGGAGAGGATGAGGGAATTGAGATTGTTTAGTCTACAGAAGAGAAGAATGAGGGGGGATTTGATAGCTGCTTTCAGCTACCTGAAAGAGGGTTCCAAAGAGGATGGATCTAGACTGTTTTTAATGGTGGAAGATGACAGAACAAGGAGCAATGGTCTCAAGTTGCACTGGGGGAGGTTTAGGTTGGATATTAGGAAACACTATTTCACTAGGAGGGTGGTGAAGCACTGGAATGGGTTGCCTAGAGAGGTGGTGGAATCTCCTTCCTTAGAGGTTTTTAAGGCCCAGTTCGAAGTGCCCTGGCTGGTATGATTTAGTTGGGGATTGGTCCTGCTTTGAGCAGGGGGTTGGACTAGATAACCTTCAGAGGTTTCTTCCAACCTTGATATTCTATGATGTGTTGACCAAACTTTCAGAGAAAAACTGCAAATGTACACATAGCCTTAGTGCAATGAAACCCAGGCTAGAGAGCCATGCTGTAGGGAGTTTCACATTCACCTAGTTACTAAAAATCTGACAGTGGGGAAAAAAAAACAACCCTTTGCCGAGACATGTGCCGGGGGGAACATCTCAATTAGAACACACATCAGGGAAAAGACTTTGGCATCATTGAAAGCAGTTCCATAGAAACACTGCTTATTTGCAGTAGTGGCCACAACAATGTTCTAGTGCCTAAGGAATGGGATGGAGAATAAACTGCTCTGGAGATGTGCTCAGTTTTGGTCAGCCAGTCTCTATAAAGGATATAGCAGATAGAAGGGAATTTCTGGGACAAGCTATGAGACTGAGAAGTCTGGGACTGTTTAGTTTAGAGAAGAGACAAATAAGGTGACCTAGAATAGAGGAGAACAGAATAAAAGAAAGGAACTTACTACATTGAAATGGACAAACAGAGAACAGTTCCCAACCAGTAATAGCTATCTACAGATACCCTTCAAAAGGGCTAATTCCCCAGAGCTGAAACTAATTATCAGCAAAACTGATTGAGAGGAAAAATTTAGACAAAAAAATGGGAATTAAAGTTGAGAGTTCTTTAAGAAGAGTTTATGAGAGACCTAAAAAGCCACGATTCCACAATCAAGAAAGTGGAGAACTTTGGTTAAAAACCCAGTTCAGTAACAAAGTGAAGACAGGAATTAAGGAGGGGAAAGCAACATATAACAAATGGGAAAAAGGGAAAATAGCTAGCAAGCAATACTAACTGGAAGTTATGAAAATTGATACAGGACATTAAAGACTTTGGGGAAATCCATGCTTTGCAGGGCTAAGGAGAACAAAAAGCGTTATTAAGTATATTAAGAAGAAAAGAAATCTTAGAAAAGGTATAAGCCAATTCCTAGAGGGAGAAAGGAAACTTGCTAATGTTGCGGAAAAGGTAGATGTGTTCAAGAATATTTTTGTTCTGCATTTGGAAAGAAGCAGTATGAGGAGTGCCGTGTGCAATTCTGGTCACCGCTCTGTAGAGAAACTGGAAAGGATCCAGAGGTGAGCGACAAAGATGATCCGAGGGATAGAATGCAAACCACAGAGAAAAGGCTGAAGGAACTGGGTATGTTTAGTTTGGAAAAGAGGAGACTTAGAAGGGACATGATATTGGTCTTCAGATACTTGAAAGTTTGCCATAAAAAGATGGAGAAAAGTTGTTCTCTCTTGCCACAAAGCTCAGGACAAGAGTCAGTGGGATCAAACTGCAGCGAGCAGATTTAGATGAAATATCAGGAAATACTTCTTAACTGTAGGAACAGGAGGATAATGCAACAGTCGCCTAGGCAAGTCATTGAAGGCCTTTCACTGGAGGTTTTCCAAAGGAGGCTGGAGCCATCTGTCCGTGATGGTTTAGACACAACAAACCCTGCAGCTTGGCAGGGGGTTAGACTAGCTGACCCTTGCAGGTCTCTTCTCACCATGTGGCTCTATGATTCTACAATGTAAAATCATAGTGTAGACCAGGTCTTAGACAAACACAAGTTATGAAGTTCAAAACAGAGGTAACTGGGTTAAATTTAATTAAATTAATTTGTGTTATACAGGAGGTCAGACAGGATGATCTAATTGTGCCTTCTGATCTTAAACCCTGTGAATCTAAAGATAAAGAAAGTAGGTCAGGCATTTATATTTACTCTGTCTCATAACACATGAACAGGGGAACATTCATTTTGATAGAAAATCTAAACATATCATATTGAGAAAAGATAGTTGTTTACATAATCCGTATTTGGCCCATGGAACTCCTTGCCACAGACTTTATTGGAGGAAAAAGCATATCTGAATGGGATTCACAAATGGACTGGCCATTGCAGATGGTGCTCGTGGCTAGTTGAGGCTGCCAGAGCCCCAAAATGGAAGAGTCCCTGTGCATTAACTCACACACAGTTGGCTCCTGAGGTCTTTACTCAGTTCTTACTCCAAGGGGATATTTGCCTCAGTGGGGCGTGAGAACATATGGGCCACGGCCTCAGAATACCAAGTATTGTCCATCTACTAAAACGTTTCATCCTGAAGGATCCTCTGTGCCACTGTAATGCAGCCATCTCGGGGCTGGAGGCCATCAGCCAGGGGCAGAACAAAGAGAAACATTTTGGCCAGTGATACTGGAGCAAACTCATCCCCTGTGGCAAGGGCCCTGGACTGTTTAATGGCTGTGCAGAGCGGAAAGGACCACAGACCTATTTGCTATCCCATCACGCCCTCCTTGCACTGGATTTGTTGAGCAGGTGAACTCCTCAGCAAGAGATGGGTACCTGTGAATTCTGAGATGGACGTGTCTTCCCTGGAAATCCCCCACAGGCAGCCATTTCCCACACGTCTCTCACCCCAGTGTCTGCAGCAGCATCCCATGACGAGAGCTGACACAGGGGGGTGCACTGTTTATAATATAGCTGTGTGCAATCCCGGGGGACGGGGGAGAGCTCAGCCTCTAGGGGAGAAGTGGCATCTGAATAGAGACTGGCTGGAAATCGGAGACACTCTAGCCAATGACTCTCTTTCAATATCTGAGCTTCTGTGCTATTTATACAGCTTTAGGAGTAAGCAGTAATTAAGGGACCTTCCCAAAGGAGATGAGAACCCTTGGGATCTCCGCTGAGTAGAGAGGAATTGGCTGCTCTGTTTATTTGTGTATTTTTAAAAAGTAGTTGATTAGTAAGAAAACTAGGGATAATGCCCAGCTCTCCATAGGGTCCATTTCCCTGTAAATACCCAGTATTAATTGGTAGACAGTAGTCAGAGATCTGGAGAAAGATGGCTGAGGGGAGATACGAAAACTTTCTGCAGGCACACAGAGCTATCACTAAAGGATCAGAGATCAGTAATTCCCATCAGTAACTATCATTATACTGTGCAGCACCTTAAATTGAAGGATCATCAAAACATGTAAGAAAGGAAATTGACTGTGAACATATACCCATTATACTGATAGGTAAACTGAGGGAAAGGGAGACGTGACTTGGTGAAGGTCACACAGAGAATGACAGACAGAACCCAGGAGTCCTGACTTCCCTACTGTAACCACGGTGTCTCCGCTAGTAACTGAGCACATGACAAGAAGAAAATGGACTCATAGTCTAGCAGGGATTGTTCATTAGGTGGGTGTGATGGACTTGCCCAGGATGCAACCTGGAATGGGGGTACCGCTGAGCCCTCTGGCAAACCAGCCTGGCTCCCCCTCACACTGTGAGGCTGTGACGAGCTGCAAAACTCTCCAGGTTTTGCACTTCCACAGCCAGACAAAGCCAGGGACGCACCCTGCTTCAGTTACATGAATGCTTTCAGTAGGTACTCATGAACCAACAATAGAGAAGCTCCAGCCAATTCTCCTCCACCCCAGCTCCCCAGCCTAAGACCCCAGAGCTGCACCATCTTACCCTGGTCAGAGCCCAGCGAGGGTAAGTTTATTACTCTGTCTGCCCCACCCTCAGTGTGGAGAGGACAATGCACCAGACAGTAAATTGGCAGTAATCCCACCAAGCCTGAAACAAACTTCAGCTAAGAATTTTGCAATGGTGGTATGTAATTGATACTCTCATTAGAGTCCCACCAAAGGCCGCCTCGTTATAACAGGCTAGAAATCCCTTCAACCTGGGACCAAATCTGCAGTTCGGTCCTTGATCCTAAGGTGTTTCCCGCCCTTTCTTGGTATAGAGGAACAAGAACCTAATCCAAAATGGAGGCTACCTTGTTCTTTTACTAAACCAAGATGGCCTTTTAATTTACAGAACTTATTTTAACTTTATACATTTATTTACATAGTAATTTGGCAAGATTAAGTAAGGTTTAAACAGAAACTAACACTGAGAGGTCAGTTGTGTGATAGCTCTGCTCTCGGAGGTCCGTTCCCTGTCACAGCCTGAGCCACAGCTTGGGTGCTTGGGAGCACAGATGCTGAATCAGCCATGCTGACCTGGGCATCCTCCCCCATGTGATCAGTGAGGAGACATTCCTGTACCCCCACTATTCTCCTCCAGTTTCCTCCCCAGAATCCCCTCTAGGACACATACCCCTGTGCCTTCTAGAGTGGGATCTCTCCCCGGGTCAGCCGGGAAGGGCTCAGACACTGCTAACAGCCTGGACAGCTGTCTCAGTGGCAGGCTCCACACTCCCCTCCCTCCCTCTTCAGGTGGTGTTGCCTCCTGCTGCAGTGTTAAAGGAACCCACACCCATCTCCTTGGTGGTTTCTGCAATTCTATCACACTTCTCTGGGCTCCCCTCTGGGACACATCTCCCTGTGCTCTTTGGCATTGGGTTTATCTCTTGTTTAGCTACAACATGGACATTTTTTTCCCTGAGGCGACGCTGCCTTCAGCTGAAGGGCAGGAGCTGGTATCAACCACCCCCATCCTGGAAGCATGCAGCTTCCCCCTCCTGCAGGGGAATCAAGGAAACTCTCTTTCCTTCGCCAGTTCCTGGGACTTTCCCTTTTCTCTCTGAGGTCCAGCAGAACACTCCTTCTTGCTGCAGACGGACACTTTAACAGCCCAAGCAATAAGGAAGAAATTGTTGCCAATTAGCATATCAATAGGGTTATCGTCTACTACCCCACTGATCATACAGCTTCCAAACCCTCTGTTTCTATGTGCACTTTAGCCAAAGGCAAAAGGATTTTGTAACCACCAAATAATAAAATCTCTGCCATCTGTCCTGTCAGTACGTCACCTTGTTGCACTACACTCCTCCTAATCACAGAAATTTCTGCCCCTGTATCTTCTCACAAAAGGTCTTCCTTGCCATTAATGTTGATAGCCTTTAAGTCCTTCACCCCTAGTTGTGCAGAGGCTAATTTTACAAACCTAGCACAATAAGTGACAGCTGCCTGAGGTGCTTCTGCCCTCAGAATCTTAGCATTCACATGGGCTATCTGCTGCCTGCTTCCTCTGAGCACAGGGAATTTATTCCTCAGGTGATCAGTGAATTACAATGGTAGCACCTTCTGGACTCTTTTGTTTTTACAGGAGATTAGGGTTGGGAATTAGAGGAATGGGGTAAAATGTGACCATGCTTCCCACCAAGTGTAAACCCCTCTGTTTGTAGTTTATTTACAATAGAGGTATGTGTCTGCTCAAAATCATCAGCCAGAGAAGCCATCTCATCCACAGTTTTGACCTTTTTGTCCCATAGACACTGTTTTACATCATCTTTATATATGTTTAAGAAGTGCTCCTGAGAAACAAGGTCAAACATTCCTTCAAAGCATGTAACACCTTTACCCCTTACTCATTTTCCCATCAAATCTTTCATTTTGTTTATATATTCCACATTACATGCCAGCACCCCTCTTAAGATTCCTAATTTTCACTCTATATATTTCAGAGATAATTTAAAATTGTTTCAAAACCATTTCTTTGAATTTACAATCATCTAAAGCATCATCAATTGGCATTTTATTGATTATATCCGGTGCTTTACCAGTTAAATTAGCAACTATAGTGGCCATCCTCTGGTCAACAGGAATCGTATGAATCTCACACAGCCTCTCAAAGGTAGTGAAGCATTCATCAATATCTCCTGCCTTGTTGTATGCAGGACACGGCTGTTCCCATTTGAGAATTTTTGGAGAGGTGGGAATCAGGGGAGTGGGAAGGTTCTGATTCTGCTTTTCCAGGAAGTCCAAATGGTGATTCTGCTCTCTCTCTCTTTCTCCTCAGTTTCTTGTTGTTTTGGTTCCATAGCCCTTCTGTGTTCAGCCTGCTCTCTTGGCAGCCTCTGCCGGCTTTAGCTGAAAAATTCTCCTATGTTCTTTTTCTACTGTCTCCAAACTGAATAGCTCTGATTTCACAATTATTTTGCTGTTTTCGCTCATCTTGATGCTTTCCTGTCTGTATGTCCTTTTCCCAAAATAAGCAAATAGAAAATAACAAACAGATAACCTCTTTGACTGGTCTCCAGCCACCACACTTAAAATCTCACTTAAAATCTCTACACCAGTGTAAGAAGTGAAAATCTCACTCAGAACAACAAAATTGTACATTTCATCCTGCTCGCTGTGCCAGAATTTCCCACCGTGAAACCTGGAACTGGAGTACCGCTGAGCCCTTTGGCACACTAATCTGAATCCCCTCACACACTGTGATTATGTGAAAAGTTGCAGACCCCTCCAGGTCCTGCACTCACACAAACATTCACAGGCAGGGACACACCCAGCTGAGTTATATGAATGCTTTCACCAGCCACTCATGAGCCAACAACAGAGAGGCTCCAGCCAATTCCTCCCAGCTCCCCAGTCTAGGACCCCAGAGCTGTACCATCTTGCCTTGGTCAGAAGACTGACCAGAGTAAGTTTATTACCCAGTCTGTCCCTCCCTCAATGTGGAGAGGAGAATGCACCTGCCCCTCTTCTTGAGCAGATTTTCCTTTTGCATTTCAAACAACACACTCTATTAGGTAAAAAACATAAAACAGATTTATTAACTACAGAAAGATAGATTTTAAGTGATTATAAGTAATAAGTGTACAGATCAAAGTAGATTACCTAAGAAATAAAGCAAAATCGTAATCTGAGTTCTATGAAGTAGACAGGGTGTGAATCAAGCAGTATCTCACTGATGGTACAAACAGTTCACCAATCTTCCATTCATGGGGTGGGATTTCTCCTTTCCAGCCTGGGACCAGCTCCCCAGTCAAAATCTTTTCCCTCTAGCCGTGTTTTGAGTTGTGAGAGAGTGAGCCTAAGTGATGATGTCACTTCCCCCTTTCATAGTTTCTGCCAGGTGCAGGGAATTTCATTGTCACAAACCAAGCCCCCAGCACAGTTAGTGGGAAAGTACAGGCACAAGATGGAGTCCAGTGTCATATGAGCTGGTCACGTGCCCTTGAGTGCTTTAGTGAGTCATAGCAGGGGCCATTACCCATATTCTTGCTACAATGTCTAGAGGAAAGTCCATCAGGTGGGGATAAGCTTCTCCCATGGCCCATTGTGCTCATTGAGGGGCCATCAACTTGAACAGTCCATTCACAGTGTGCTGGCTCGACTGGATGTAAACTACCTTGTTGAAGTTACTACAGGAACAAACACATTTGAAATACAGGCACATAGTCAATATTCATAACTTCAGATAGAAAAATGAGACGTATACAAATAGGATAATCATATTCAGCAAACTGCAGCTTTTCTATTAACACCTCACATGGCAACTATGTAAAAGTGGTGAATATGGGGTGCCAGGGTGTTGTTTTGGGGTACAGCTTGTCACAGCAAAATATCTATCAAACCAGAGCTCTCTGAGATCTAATTTTGTATTTTTATCGAGGACATACATCGTGTCCTGAAAAAGACTATGTTTCAGTCTGTACCACAGGAGAAAAGGATGCCAAGCTACAGAGCAAAGGTAATTGAAAGAGTGTTTTCCCCACTACCCATCACATATGCAATATGTGACCCCCTGAAAATGTCCCTTTCACTTTCCTTCTTCAGTGAGTGTCACCTGCACTTCTTGTTTGTTAGACCTCAGCCTCACACACATCACTGGATCAACAGACCTTTTACCACAGTATCTGGGGAGCCGTTCGTCCCATCAGGCATCATCATCATCTTCATGGCAAATCCCAAAGGAATGCAAACCGAGCGCCTCCTGGATTGATCTTTGGGAAGGTCTTTCATTCTAGCAATGTGTCCTCAGCAAGAAAGCTGCCAAACTCCGGGATGAGGAGAGCCAAAAGGAACATGACAGACAGATGGCCAGGGCTGAGGCTGCCCACAAAAGAGCTATGGAGGAGAAACAAAAAGAGATGGAGGCGAGAGAAAAAGAGATGGAGGCGAGACAAGAAGAGATGGAGGAGAGGGAAAGAGAGAGAAAGCATGAACTGGAATTAGCAAGGGCTAAGCAGGATGTACCAGCCAACCCTAACAACCCTTCTCCAGGTACTGCTTTCCATCCCAGAAAATTCCCCACCTGCAAGGCAGGTGATGATACTGAGGCCTTCTTAGAAAATTTCGAAAGGGCCTGCCTTGGGTACAGCATCTCTACAGACCAGTACATGATAGAGCTGAGGCCACAGCTCAGTGGACCCTTAGCAGAGGTGGCGGCTGAAATGCCTAAGGAACGCATGAATGATTATAAACTTTTTCAAACCAAGGCCAGAATCAGAATGGAGCTAACACCCGAGCATGCCTGTCGGCGGTTCAGAGCCCTAAGGTGGAAACCAGATGTGTCATTTACCCAACACACCTACCACATTGGAAAGAATTGGGATGCCTGGATATCAGGAGCAAGTGCTGAATCTGTGGAAGCTCTGTCCTTCCTAATGCAAATGGAGCAGTTTTTAGAGGGTGTTCCTGAGGAAATGAAAAGGTACATCCTAGATGGGAAGCCCAAAACTGTAACTGAGGTGGGGGAGATTGGAGTCAAATGGGTGGAAGCGGCAGAAAAGAAAAAAACTACTAGCAGTTGGAGCAAATATCAGAGAGGGCAAACCGAAACGAAACCCTATCACCGGGGGCAACCCAAGGCCCCACCTACAACCCAAGGAAAGCCCCAGACACCTTATTGTCCCACCTCACCAGTCTCCAGCAACCCACTTTGGCCCAGTGACCAGACAGCAGGGCAATGTTTTAAATGTAATGAACTGGGACATATAAAGGCCCACTGCCCCCAAAACCCCAACCTATGACAGTTCATTACACCACCATAACACCAAAGATCCCCAAGCCCAGATGCCTCTCAAATACCCTCAGAGCGAAGGGAAACCTTGAGAGTGGATGGAAAGAAGGTTATCTCATGGAGAGACACTGGGGCACAAGTGCCAGCTATCCACCAATCCTTAGTGGATCCCCAATTCATCAACCCAGAGGCCCAAGCGACAACTCACCCATTCATGTCAAAATCTTTAAACTTACCTACAGTGCACGGGCTGGTCAGGAATGTGGACTTTTGCAGTCTATGACAATTATTCCATTCCCACGCTGCTGGGGGAAGACTTGTCCAGCCATGTGAAGCTAGTCAAGAGGGTGGGAATGGTCACCCGCAGCCAGACCAAGCAAGCTTCCACACCCATCTGTGTTCCTGAGCCGTTCACCAGGGCCCCATCTGTGTTACCAGAGACCCAGACAGAGGTGGTGGAACCGGATCTTCTACCCATGAATGCTACAGCCGTAGTAAATCCAGTCCCAGAACTGGAACTGGCAAAGCAACCAGCACCAGAACTATTGCCAGCGCTTGCAAACCCATCTACAACTCCAACGCCAGAGGGCACCAGCAGGCCTGAACTGGCAGAAGCAGCAAACAACCCTACCCCAGAGGCTCAGCCAGAGCCTGAAATATCACATAGTGCACCAGCGGAAAGCGGTTCACAATCAACGAAAACAACCCCATCACCTACATCACTTCCACAGGGACCAAGCCCAAGTCCACAGTCTAAGGAGGAACTGATGTCTCCAGCCTCAAGAGAACAGTTCCAGGCTGAGCAGGAAGCAGATGACAGCCTTCAGAAAGCTTGGGCGGCGGCACGGAGCACCCCACCACCTCTCAGCTCTTCTAACCGATCCCAGTTTGTTGTAGAACAAGGACTTCTATACAAGGAGACTCTTTCTGGTGGACACCAGGAAGACTGGTGTTCTCAAAGACAGCTGGTAATTCCAACTAAGTACTGGGTAAAGCTCTAAAGCTTAGCCCATGATCATCCCACTGGCCATGCTGGGGTGAACAGAACCAAAGACAGGTTGGGGAAGTCCTTCCACTGGGAGGGAATGGGCAAGGACGTTGCTAATTATGTCCAGTCTTGTGAGGTCTGCCAAAGAGTGGGAAAGCCCCAAGACCAGGTCAAAGCCCCGTTCCAGCCTCTCCCCGTAATTGAAGTCCCATTTCAGCGAGTAGCTGTGGATATTCTGGTTCCTTTCCCAAAGAAGACATTCAGAGGAAAGCAGTACATACTGACTTTCATGGATTTTGCTACCCGATGGCCAGAAGCAGTAGCTCTAAGCAACACCAGGGCTAAAAGTGTGTGCCAGGCATTAGCGGACATTTTTGCCAGGGTAGGTTGGCCCTCCGACATCCTTACCTATTCGGGAACTAATTTCCTGGCAGGGACCATGAAAAACCAGTGGGAAGCTCATGGAGTGAATCACTTGATTGCAACCCCTTACTACCATCAAACCAATGGCCTGGTGGAGAGGTTTAATGGAACTTTGGGGGCCATGATACGTAAATTCATAAATGAACACTCCAGTGATTGGGACCTAGTGTTGCAGCAGTTGCTTTTTGCCTACAGGGCTGTACCACATCCCAGTTTAGGGTTTTCACCATTTGAACTTGTGTATGGTCACGAGGGGCCATTACAGTTGGTGAAGCAGCAATGGAAGGAGTTTACACTTTCTCCAGGAACTAACATTCTAGACTTTGTAAGCAACCTACAAAGCACCCTCCGACACTCTTTAGCCCTTGCTAAAGAAAACCTAAAGGATGCTCAGGAAGAACAAAAGGCCTGGTATGATAAACATTCCAGAGAACGGTCCTTCAAAGTAGGAGACCAAGTCATGGTCTTGAAGGCACTCCAGGCCCATAAAATGGAAGCGCCGTGGGAAGGACCATTCACGGTCCAGGAGCACCTAGGAGCTGTTACCTATCTCATAGCATTCCCCACCTCAACCCTAAAGCCTAAAGTGTACCATGTTAATTCTCTAAAGCCCTTTTATTCCAGAGAATTAAAGGTTTGTCAGTTTACAGCCCAGGGAGGAGATGATGCTGAGTGGCCTGAAGGTGTCTACTATGAAGGAAAAAGTGACGGTGGCGTGAAAGAAGTGAACCTCTCCACAACCCTGGGATGTCTGCAGTGGCAACAGATCAAGGAGCTGTGCACTAGCTTCGCCCCAATGTTCTCAGCCACCCTAAAACGGACTGAACGGGCATACCACTCCATAGACACAGGTAATGCTCACCCATTTAGAACCCCACCCTACCGGGTGTCTCCTCATGCCCAAGCTGCTGTAGAACGGGAGTTCCAAAGCATGCTACAGATGGGTGTAATCCGCCCCTCTAACAGTTCATGGGCATCCCCAGTGGTTCTAGTTCCTAAACCAGATGGGGAAATACGCTTTTGCTTGGACTACCGTAAGCTAAATGCTGTAACTCGTCCCAACAACTATCCAATGCCACGCACTGATGAGCTATTGGAGAAATTGGGACATGCCCAGTTCATCTCTACGTTAGACTCAACCAAGGGGTACTGGCAAGTACCGCTAGATGAACCTGCCAAGGAAAGGTCAGCCTTCATCACCCATGCAGGGGTGTATGAATTTAATGTGCTTCCTTTCGGGCTGTGAAATGCACCCGCCACCTTCC